>NC_084705.1:30554846-31203036 GCF_033807575.1 Cydia pomonella | reverse complement strand
TAGTTTGGCGCTCGAACGCAGTGAAAACGCCAATAGTTCGAGACTGAAATGGTGCCTTTCACCCGAGTTAACACTCTAATATTCATTTCAAATCAGCATGTGCTCTAGAGCAGAAACGTATCATTTTCTGAATACTTTTTAGAACAACAACGACTCAGTTTTCAAAGCATGAATAATAAAAAGATATTTTACACTGGCGTCCTTGTTATTTCTTGTTATGTAATCATTTTACAAACCGACAAAATGTAAGATTGAACAATTTATCATAATAGTTAATAGCTATAAGCTTGTAAAATACATAAATCAGTAGTTCTGGTAATATTTCAGAGTTAGAACGTTGCAGCGGGCTAAGTATGCCATAAATTAATACTAATTTAGCATAATACAGTGAAATATACTGCCTCTGTGTTCTTTTGAACTGGCTGTTGAACTGTTTTAAGTAATGTTTGTTATTCATTTAGAATACGGATTCGCTATGTTTGTCTGTTTATATATCAAAACAAATTGTTTATGAACCTCAAAGTTGTTAGACAAACTTAAAGTTTATTTCGTATAAATATGTTTTTTCTTTACCTTACGGCACAGGCAAGTAAGGTCGCGGATTGGACGAAAGCGGCGCTTATCGCGGCAAATCAATGAATTTATGAAACATTTGGTCGGGCGCAATGTATGTATGACCTTGATTCGTCGCTCGCCACCCGCAGTGAAAGAATAAAGATCGAAGTCAAATGGCGTTCTAAAAGTTTTAATCATGTGTCGAAATATGGCAGTAAATTTACTGTAGCTACAAATTTTTTTTTGACAATTCACCTGTATTTCAAATTCTCTTTGATATTACTAATCCGTTCCTGTCTCACGACCCGATTCGAAATATGAGATACGATAACGATAAGTTCTGGTTTAGATAAGTTCTCATTTAGATATCGTTTGTATGTCGTATAATTGACAGAAGCAGCACGATTCGGGCAACCAATGTCACTTTGACGTTAGAAATATCGTAGATAGATCTTATTGGAATCACAGCGGAATCGAAATAAACGTTAATTTTGACATGTCGTTTAGTTACTGATCTTATAAAGATCTTTCCAAGATCTTTAACGTGTCATAATCATTCTTCGAATCGGGCCATCAATCTACTAGAAATTTCAGCGTGTTCCCATCTTTATATACATAAATTCCAGAAGCGATTACTTTCAAGCCAGTTCAAATACCATCTATAAACTCTATCGAGTCGTGAACATGAGTATTGAAATTTATAGTCGAGAGGATCTGGGAGCGGGTTAAGTCATCATAAATTTAAACCCAGGAGGGCTTGCTCTAAATGCTATTAGAGTGCAGCCGAGTTTTTGTCTCAAACACACCAAAACTAGTGGCACTTATGTTTTTCGTCGAATAATAAGACCGCCTTAAATATTATATTAAATATTATAGGACATTATTACAGAAATTGACTAAGTGCCACGGTAAGCTCAATCAGGCTTGTGTTGCGGGTACTTAGACAACGATATATATAATATATACATATTTATAAATACTTAAATACATAGAAAACACCCATGACTCAGGAACAAATATCCATGCTCATCACACGAATACATGCCCTTACCAGGATTTGAACCCGGGACCATCAGCTTCGTAGGCAGGGTCACTACCCACTAGGCCAGACCGGTCGCCTTAGTAGTGACCTTCGTTCGATTCGAATTCTAAGATAGTCAAATATTAGGTCTAGATACGATAAGGATCGGATATATAGAATAGAATGATTTTTATTCATAAACACAAACAAGACACATTACATTAAGTACATAATAAATAAAAAAACAAAGAAAGTATGTGCCACGAAATCGACTCATCTCAGCATGTTGCTGGTGGCTTCCAGCGCTGATCTTCCGATTAGACCATCAAGTGAGAAAAATCACCAGTGATCGGAACTATGGGAGTAGAACATTAACAAAACTTATTAAGCGGACATAAAATAGTGCATACAGCCCTAAAATATTCATGTCCATAGGGATAGGAATAGTATAGTACTTACAGCCATAAAAATATTTACATTCATAGATATTCGAATATGTTTAAGGCTTTAGGCACTCTTTTTACGTCCGCTTGATAAGTTTTGTTAAAGTTTTACTCCCATAGTTCCGATCACTGAAAATCACCAAAGGTAACAGACAAGAAGGAGAAAGACATAAAATAATATAAATTGAAAAAATTGAAAAATAGGTAAAAGATAAGGACTAAATTAAGTAAAGATTATTTATGTGTTTAAGCATCGTACACATAACACTGTATCGGTCCGGTCCAACCATACCTTGGCTGAACATTTCATAACAACGTTACATGACGAACGTCACTTTTCGTCAGTTAAAGTCTAAATCTCGTAACTCCATTAAAAGACAATATAGATTTGCTACTTTACTCAATAATACCTAAAGTTGCAAATCTTTTAACTCCCCCGGAGGTGTTACGATGTTTGCAAAGTTAGCCGACGTTTTGCGTAGGTACCTATATACGCAATTACGCACGGCAAGCGTTCAGAACACCAGCGCATAAGATTATTATTGAAAATTGATGATTGCAGGTCGTTCCAATAACTCAATAGAAGGATTAAGTAGATTCCAGTAATTTGTTATGGAATTTAGAGCTTTATCGTCCTGATGGGTTTTCAACTAACTTTGAATGGGGACTTGAGGCGGTGAATTCGTAGTTTTAATGACGCTAATCGGTAGAAGTTATTAAAAAGTAGTTTCAGTGGTTTTACGATAATACACTGGAGCCTCTACAGGAACACCTGATAAAATTAAACGCCGAAGCTCTAAAATTGATTAATTTTCTGTAATTGGAAACCAGCGCATATAAGGCAAAATATAGGACTAGAGATGAAGTTTGACGAGACAAATTTTATGTCAAACAGTTTAAAAACGCCCATCAAAGTTGTTTAACATAGAATAAGTAGACTCGATACACTATACCAGTTAGGCAGCGCGGCTTCGATATAAAGGTATCGCTACCGATTTAAAATAACGGTACCCGTATTTTTTCCGGTATATACCTTAACCGTTATTATAGCCACACTGATAGTATTAAATAAAATCAAAAGGGCTTACGGGCTTACACTTAATAGACAGCTTCATCCAATAGGAATCAAGTTGGCGCAAGGCGAGGGCGGCTTGGCAACGACGCCTAAACTAATAGGGTACCTTTATGAAAGCGGTTAAGGTACCCGAAAAAATAACGGTACCGTTAATAATCAGCAATCTAAAGTTACCTAATTTAATTTATGTAATTTATTGTGCGGAAGGTAACATAACATAGGTTATAATTTGATACTAACAAATATGGACTGTATGAGTTGTCTGAGAATAAATACATTTTTTTTAATTTTTTTTTTATTTTTTTTATTTAATAAAAGAAAAATGGCGTTCAGTGGAGACAATTATTGGTTTATGAAACTAAATCCAGTGTTTATAAATTTCTATGCATCTCGCTCGTACTCGCATATTAGTGCGTACGAGATGAATAGAAAGTAACTTACGCAGAACGTTAGCGAATATGTCCGTTTGACACTGCTAAGGCAGTCCTGGTAAAGCTACTGGACCGCAAACCCTTGTCAAAGAGAACTAGTGTCTAAGTATACGGTCGAACAATTGTGAATTATTTCGGCAATATGTTAACCCTTTGACTGCGTATGATCTAGCGGGGTAACGCTTCGATGGGTTTTAGGTGATTAGGCACCTGATTTAATACGTAAGACATAACACAATGATCCTTTGGCCGATGGCCGATGGAGCAGAATGGTTCTCGAGTGGCGACCACGTACGAAGGCGTGCGAAGGCCCCAGACCAGATGGACCGACGATCAGTAGGGCTAAGATGATCAGCTCTTTATCATTTGTCACCTTGCCTGTCACTTTTTTTTTTTATTCTACGTCGGTGGCATACAAGCATACGGCCTGCCTGATGGTAAGCAGTCTCCGTAGCCTATGTACACCTGCAACTCCAGAGGAGTTACATTCGCGTTGCCGACCCTAACCCCACCATCTCGTTAAGCACCCACTTTCTAAGTAAGTGCGAAACTGACGACAAATGACGCTGGTTAAAGTCGCGGGAAACCATTGGTTGAGGAGAGCGAATAACCGTTCGTTAGTGGAGATCCTTGGGTGATTATGATGATGACATAACACAATTTCCAATGTACCATTAAATATAATATAATCTATATGCTTTGCCACTTTTGTGCTAATAAATATTACTTATTCTTATTCTTACTTTTTTATACTACGTCGGTGGCAAACAAGCATACGATCCGGTCCGCCTGATGGCAAGCCTCTAGAGGAGTTACATGGGCGTTGTTGACCCTAACACTCCGCACCCTGGTTGAGCTCTGGCAACCTTACTCACCGGCAGGAACACGCCACTATGAGTAAGGTCTAGTGTTATTTGGCTGCGGTTTTCTGTAAGGTGGAAAAACTTCCCCAGTTGGGCTCTGCTCCAGATCTGGAACGACGTCCGCTGTGTTGTGCCCTACCACACAAAACGGGATAACATTCATAATCTCCTTTGGACCCGGGGTACGCCCTTAAACGACGTCCAAAAAAGAGGTTATTCTTACACATACAATAAGACAATAGAGTGAATAGGTCGTTTTTTAACCCCCGACGACTATAAGGGTTGTTATAAATCTAAAATCTAAAATCTAAATCTAAAATCTAAATCTAAATCCATATATGTTTGACGCCAGTCTGTCTGTCTGTGGCTAAAGCGCTCCAGCGGATAGGCTGATTTCGATGCGATTTTTTTCACGTGAAAGCTAGTTTTCTTGCGGTGGTTACTAGCTATGTTTAATAGAAATCGATCCAGCAGTTCGAAGAGTATCAGCTCTTTGCCAAAATGATGTAAGCCATTCTTGGCATAAAATGGATTTTGTTGGCATATAGACGAAATTACATAATTAGAGGTACTGACCTATCATATCAGTATCATGCTGGAATGAGATCTAATAACTAAAATTAGAATTGGCCTGTTAGAATTAGTGAACCAGTTTAGGAGTGCGCGCTGGTGAAAAAATCTTAACCGTATAAAAACCTACTGATTCAAAAGGTGAGTGACGTTACACTCAAGTCGGTATAAGCTATAGTAACACTTGGATAATCGAGTGCGTATCTTGACAGATCCCTTAATAGGATCCGAGGGGCACCACTCAATTATCCGGAGTGTCCTCGCCAATATTCCTCTATTGGGGGCTAGGGCGACCAGGCATGCAGCGGCTTAAGAAGAAAGATAATTCAATAAACTAAAGACACAAACAACTATATACTTTAACATTTCTTTTTTTTAATATAAATATAGGACATTTATTACACAAATTGACTAAGTCCCAGACCCAGAGTAAGCTCAATAAGGCTTGTTGATGGTACTTAGACAACGATATATGTAATATATAAATATTTATTCGTGTGATGAGAATGGATATTTGTTAAAATAGAGACTGCCTCAAGGCGTTAAGTCCGCCGTTTGTACTCTTTTTTTGTAAATTTATGCAGTACAGTTTAAATAAATAAATAATATATTATACTAATATAATAAACACATTTACCTACATATGTACATTATATATTATACAGTCATAAATAAAGCTTAGTTAAGACAGCGAAAGGTAATGAGATTTCAAAATATTTTTGAAAATGGGAAGGACTCTAGCATGTCTGGTGTCTAATGAGAAAGCATACACTAAAGCATATACTAGTTACTGCCCGCAAATTCATCTGAGCAGAATTATGATAATTATTGATAAAAACTTTCCTATATCTTTCCCCGAACCGCGAACTATCTCCATGAATTTTTTTATCTAAATTGGTTCAGCGGTTTAAGCGTGAAGAGGTAACAGACAGACAAAGTTACTTTCGCATTTATAACTTATTCCAGGTGGGATTCGCTAATCGCCAAAGCTGAAAACATCGGTTCGATTCCGGCCTCGCCCACAGGAGGACTTAGTCACTTTTTTTAGTAGGTATATGACATCTATTTCAATAGAGAGTATTACTGCAATGTTCTGCCGTTAGAGTGCAGCACTAGTTCATTTCGTAAACCATAGAGTAACTTATACTGTGCCATAAGCTGCTTTTTGACAGATAACCTAGATAACAAACTTTTTAGGTATTACAATAAATAGCAACTTAAACTGGAAGTATCACATTGAAATTGTAAACAAAAAACTAGCCAGAACAAGTTATGCACTATCCATACTTTCTCATATAACTTCAAGCGATGTCGCAATGAAGGCGTATTATGGAAATGTTTATCCCCACTTGACGTACGGTATAATATTTTGGGGCAATTCGGTAAACGTTGAATCAACATTTCTTCTTCAAAAGAAATGTCTCAGAATTATATTTAAGCTGAGAGATATGGAATCCCTAAGAGACGTTTTTAAAGACTATAAAATATTAACTCTGACGTGTATTTATATATTAGAAATTTGCGTATTAGTTAAGGAACGAACTGATATTTTTACCAAAAAAATTGACCTAAAAAATTATATACGAACACAATATAAATATGATGTATGTACAGTTAGATCTTCTAGTTTTATACTTACCAAGAGCTCTTATGTTTCCGGAATAAAGATTTTTAATCATTTACCTGAATATATTAAGTCGGAAAATGGCATCGCATTTAAAAATAAGCTCAAGAAATGGCTATTAATAAAAAGCTTCTACAATCTAAATGAATATTTTATGTGTATAAATGGTTAAAATTATTTTGAAATAGTATTGGTGTTAATGTTTTGTTACTTTTAGTATATTTGACTAGTTTTAAGTTTATTATTGTACGTCCGAAATGGGCAAGCTGTTGGACTTTATTTTACCCACAACATCTACATGTACACAGTTCTGTCAATAAATGAATTTTATCTTTATCTTTATCTTATCTTTAATAAAATATGACATTGATCCTTCAAGGCGGTTTGTTTACAAATGACCTAACGGGAATCGCGAAAATTAGTTATCTGCCTCTTCATCGCTCGAATATGCAAGAGTGATAGAGAGGTTAGATAACGTAATTTCTTGTTTCGCGGCAGACCCTCCAGATTGTGATGGATTGTGGTAGTGGTGCCCCCTACGCAGAGTTTCGCGTAATATTCCCTATTTAGGAATATCTTCCTAAATTATAGCAGCATGGTCACCCCAGCTACGCCAAGATCGGTTACCTCAAGTCAGTTTAGCGTAATGTGTTCCTTCGCTATTGAGCTTTGGTACCAATAACGGATGGTTATTAGTTGGCTACCTACCTAGGGTAGTAAAGTAGACGAATTATTAATATAATTTGCATCATTGATCATAAAACTTTATCTCAAAATACGTTGATAATGACACAAGGCAAACAATTGTTGACCAGACAGTAAGTGTTAAACATTTTGTTAGTTACATCAAAGATAATTTGATATAGATAGTGGATCGTCAAAGAAAACTTTGTAGCCACAGTAGATTTTCTGCCATCTTTCGACACATGATTAAAACTTTTAGAGCGCCATTTGAAATTGATTCCTATTATTTCACTGCTATGTGTAAAATTTGTTAAATATCAAAAAGTGGCGCCATCTAATAGATCAAGGGCCAAAGGTATAGTTGCATCGTTTCGAGCGATGGTGCCATAACCTTTGGGTAATACCCGGTAAGATGGCGCCACTGTATGATTAACACATATCGATGAAAGAATAAAGATCAAAGGCAAAAGTCGTTCTAAAAGTTTTGATCATATTGTGTCGACAGATGGCAGTAAATTTACGTGGCTACAAAGTTTTCTTTGACAATCCATCTCTATTTAAAATTTTCTTTGGTTAAATGCACATGATGAATATTTTTAAATAGAATTATAATTAATTTTATTTTTCGGTAAAAGTAAAAACTGATATGAAAAGTTTTCTTAATTTCTATTTGAAATTAATTATTTTCATGTAAAATAACATCTATTCTCTTAAAATATAGGCAGGTAGATAATTTGTAAGCTATCTACGGAAAGACCGCATATGTGAAAAAACCTAATGGACCTCGCGCTGTGTGCGAGGAAATATCGAATCGAATAGTCGCCGTGTGAACCTACCCTAATTGTTCGCATTGACACAACACAAATCAGAAGTCATAATTGTGTACAATTTAATAACAATTCCGTTCGCACGTACTACCGAATTCAACACAAATAGACTTCAAAGACAAACAGAGCTTACATATCGAATTCGAACTGAAATTCGTTCACTATTCATACAGTTCGACATAGTAAGAGATTATCAATATTGGCTTTAGATACAATAACTTTAACTAGCTCTTATCTATTGCCGATGTGTCGAAGCAATTTCAGTCGCATTTCGTTTGATAGATAGTTGGATTTTGAAAGTGTTGAAATATCTAGTACGGGTTTTAGTTTATTAATAGATATTCCTGAGCTTTAATTAACTAGTGCTTCTAAGCGTGACCGAAACTGCCTATGTCTTCCATTTTACACGATGTATGTCATAAATGTTAATATCACATGTGTCGGGAAAGTTTTAGCCAGATATTTGATTATTACACATGGTCGTTGATTTAAATTCCGATTTGATCTACTCGTACAAATAATCATATCGAAACTTATGTAAATGTTTACAGAATGGAAACTTATCTAATATTCTACCACATATCATTGGTAGAAGAAAACACAGTGATTCAACTAGACTAAAGAGGTATTACTAATAAAAAAAAAACCGGCCATGAGCATGTCGGGCCATGCTCAGAGTAGGGTTCCATAGTTATTTTTCCGTCACAATAAGCTAAAATGGAGCTTAAAGTATAGTAGATTATTAACCAAGGGATGAACTGTGGATGTACGTCTTTTTACTATGAAGGGTAAACTTTTTGTAATAACTCAAAAACAGCTAAACAGATCATGTCCGCTATAGTTTTCATATAATGTCTTTCTTAAGCTCTACTTCTACGATTTTTTTTTCATATTTTTTGGACCTATGGTTCAATAGTTAGAGGGGGGGGGACACATTTTTTTTCTTTCGGAGCGATTATCTCCGAACATATTCATTTCATAAAAAAATGTTTGTTGAAGACCCCTATTAGTTTTAAAAGACCTTTCCAACGATACCCCACACTGTAATGCTGAAGCAAAAAAAAAATCACCCCCACTTTACGTAAAGGGGAGGTACCCTAAAAAATATATTTTTTTAGATTTTATTGTACGACTTTGTCGGCTTTATTGATGTATATATCCATGTCAAATTTCAGCTTTCTAGCACTAACGACCACTGAGCAATGCCTCGGACAGACAGACAGACAGACAGACGGATATGGCGAAACTATAAGGGTTCCTAGTTGACTACGGAACCCTAAAAAACAAAATACAAAACTTCTTTATTAACAAGGTAGAGTAGGAAGGATTGACAAAAGTAGGTAATTTTATAACCTATAAATTTGATTTGTGGTTAGATTAACAGTAGCCCTCACACTAGGTCAAGCCTGTGTCGTGAGGACTTTGATGAGACAGTAACAGCAAAACGAATTAACAACTAGGTGGTGCTATATGTATAATCACTCTCTCTCTCTCTCTCTCCGCAGCATTATTATTCCCATCTGATTGTGGGGTCTGCTTTCCTTATCTTTTCTTTCCTCTTCGCGCGATCGGACGTGTCGTCCACTGTACTGTAACGTCTTTTGAAATGGTATCTGTCCATTTCACATAATAAGGAGTGGTTCAGTAAAAAAATGGCAGTGAATTATCGAGTATATTTTATCTATTTATTACTAATTATGAAGCAGTTTATTTTTTTCAGTAATCTGTATATAAAATACTATATAATAACAATAAAATCATATTGAGAATCAGATTGTATGAGTTTTCTTAGTTTTATTGCAATGTACCTCGTAACTTTTTGTACAACACAATTTGACATTCTTCACCTGCCGTTTTCCACAATGCCACACTTGAATTTCAATTTTCACAACGAGTAGTACGCTTTTAGGAATATCATCTTACGAGTAAATTATACCAATAAACTGGAGTTCATCTTCGGTAGTCAGGAAATCTCTCCAATCTAACCTTTGAGAGAGGTTTTTCAATGGGAGACAAATTTCTGTAAAAATCGTAAATACACAAAAATGGAAATTCCATATAGTTATATGGAATTTCCATTGGAACTTCACTTTGAGGTAGTTACCTCAAAGTGAAGTCAAATCAAAAAAGTGCAATATCGAACATAAGACAATTTAATAATGTATTAAGTAGCTTATCAAACTTAAAGAAAAAACTATGTTTATGAGAAACACCTCATAAATTTTCTCAGAAGACGCTGTTCAAAAGGTCTTAAGTGGCATGTAATATAAAAGGCGAACACTTCAATTCGCCCTGTTATTTTAAATACGATTGTATTTAATTGTATAGATTAGTATGTACGGATTACTACAAAAATGCGCTACCTACTTAAAAATTATCACTAAATAAATGCTACTTTTTTTCTGAACCACTCCTTAATACATTTTACACGTAAAACTACAAACAAAATTTAAAAGAAAATAGAACTAGGTAACAACCTTTAGGTACAGGAAAATGCTATACAATTATTTATTGGAACAAAAAAAAGGTCCAGTCGCAGCATGATTCCATTTTTATCGCCTGTCACTATACCCGTCACTTTCGCACTTATATACTTGTTAGAATGTGACAAATGATAAAGAGCCGACCATCTTAGCCCTACTGTTTCCGCCAATCTCATCAGTATTAGCATTCACACCACAAACCGGGGACAATAAAAGTGGCGTCAAAACATTTTATTCTCTTGTAAATGGCCGCGTCTTAATATGCGGCTCGTAGGACGTGCGTGATGGAGCATACAGGGTGGAAGAATGTAATAGACCAAGGGGCAAATTATTTTAAGAATGATAATTGCAATCACTACATTAAACGAAATTGGCTAGAAATGACAAATAAAAATGAACGCTGGTCTGCCAACGGCTTGCCAGTTTCTTAATGTGCTCTAACTTATTTGTTAGGAAAAGTGCAACGATGCCGTCCTTAGTACCTACCGAGGATAATAAAAGTGGCGTCTAAATATTATATTCCCCTGTAAAATTAAATAGCTTCGTCTTAATATACGGCTCGCAGGACATGCGTGGTGGCGCATACAGATGAAAGAATGTAATAAACCCTGTACCCTGGAGGGTAACCTAATTGTTGTGAGTTCATTGACTATCATAATATTTCTTTGATTACATGAACATATTCATAACTCAGAATTAAATAAATATTCGTGTTAGACACATTATAACTGTCATTACTGGGTATTTAGGAATATATTATTTCATCTAGCAACATTCTACGTCAAATTTACGTTCTGTCATTCTACTGGATATGGAAAATTGAAAGAAGTACTACTTGAGAAAAACGAATCATCGCCGATACAACGTTCCTGCAAATTTATTATAAAGTAAAAATGTCAATCCCTTCCGACTTCGGGCCGTATGCATTTTATTTTGTTGTGAGTGGACACTGACTGACTTTAATTTGTGAGAGAGAAGACAAGAAGATAAGATAACATATAGCGGGCCAGCTCCACGAGGGTAACCCGAGTAATTTTGTCTCGCTGTCAAGGTACTGTTCAAATCCCTTCTTATCCCCGTTCTTTCTTTATTCTGTTCCTAACACTGGGATTCGTATCGGGATTAAATAAATAAAAAAATAATTCAGCCTATATACGTCCCACTACTGGCCACAGGCCTCCTCTCATGGGCGAGAGGGCTCGGGCTATAGTCCCCACGCTAGCCCAATGCGGATTGGGGACTTCACATATCCTTTGAATTTCTTCGCAGATGTATGCAGGTTTCCTCACGATGTTACGATGTTGTTATGATGTATCGGGATTAGCCTGTCAAAATTATTAATATTTTAAAAACTTGAACTATTTTAGATGTGTCTTACAGTACAGATATGATGGTTATGGCACGGTTATGACACGATAGGCTTTTATTGCTTATCGTGTCATGCGTTATCTCGCCAACGACCACAATTAAATAACAGACGGCAAAAGCCCGGCCATCATAATCCCGCAGGACCCATTAAATTCTTCCACCCTGTATAGCATGTATGAGGAATGCGAAGGACGGAAGTTAATTAACTCACGAAATGTGAATGGTACAGTCATCGAATATTGACATTCAGCGAATATTTTGACGATATTTTTTACAAGATGCACCTTATGTAGGTACCTACCCGAATGGACCTCGCGCCGTGTGCGAGAAAATATCGAAGCGAGTAGTCGCCGTGTGAATCTAGCCTAATTGTTCTCATTAACACAACACAAATCAGAAGTCATGATCGTGTACACATTCACCTATGTAACTATATTTTGACGACCGGTTTGGCCTAGTGGGTAGTGACCCTGCCTACGAAGCTGATGGTCCCGGGTTCAAATCCTGGTAAGGGCCATTTATTCGTGTGATGAGCATGGATATTTGTTCCTGAGTCATGGGTGTTTTCTATGTATTTAAGTATTTATAAATATTTATATATTATATATATATCGTTGTCTAAGTACCCTCAACACAAGCCTTATTGAGCTTACTGTGGGACTTAGTCGATTTGTGTAATAAAATAATGTCCTATAATATTTATTTATTTATTATTTGTATGGGTCAAATCTTGCAAGTTAAATTTGACCTACTTTCCGGTTTCCGATGGAGCTGAAAATTTGCATCCATATGTGAGTCAGGTGACAATGCGATATTACGGTACCATCGAGTTGATCTGATGATGGAGACATGAGGTGGCCATAGGAGCTCTGTGATAAAATAACGCAACCTTATTTTATTTGGGGTTATTAGAATTGACTGGATGAGTATTACTTGCCTGAAGAAAGAAAAGTACTCAAGAATTGGAGCGGATAGGGCCCGGCAGATCCCTACGGCGGCGGCGACCATATATGGTTAGTGTAGCAGCAGCGGCAGTTTCAGTAAAATTTCCTTTGGAGGGTAAACTAAAACTATTATATTCTGTTTATTATTAACTAATGTTTATACACAGTTGCTATATTTAATATGTTACAACGGGTCACTCACGTATTTTAAGTCAAAAACGCTCGACATGTTTCACTCCGTACCGAGAAGTGTCTTCAGAAGCGGACCGGCGTCCGTCAACGCAAGCAGATTGCGGGCCGCAGCCCTCCGCGCACGATGAATCGGCGCGGGCGCCGGTGGCCGTAAACAGACGCCTAGCATACAAAATTGGCAAAAATAAATGGATAAATCAAAACGATCCGACTGAGAAGATTTTTTCCTTATTCCGTTCCCAAAATTTCGTTATGATTGGTTTCGTTTCGTTGAAACCTCGATTTCTGAGATTTTTACGAAGGATTTTTTGCCTAGGCTGCAGTTGTCCTTATCGCACTAATTTTAGGAGCCGCCCCCGTCAGCGCGACGGAGATATTTACCTAAAATTCTCAAATATAAGAAAGGGCTCAGCTGGTAGTTCCTCATAATGACATTACTCTAACGGTTTTATCCGGAATGAATTCATTTCCAATTCAAACTAGCGCATCATACGGATCCCAGTTCCTTTTTCACCGACATTGGCTTTGTTCTCGATTATGTATGAGGTATATGGGAATTATATTGAAAACGAATTGGTTGCGAGTACTCGCTTGCTTTTGCTTACCTCCACTATTATTAGGACCGGATTTGTCCTGTCGGCTCTGATTTCCATGTTTAAAAAAAAAAGAAAAACCTTCACTTTAATCATTATAGCCGAACTCGTATGTGCTCGAGGTAGATTTATTTATTTTAAACTTTATTGCACATCAAAAAAAAGGTACAAATGGCGGACTTAAGAGGATACGGGAGTTGAGAATTAAAAGTTTTAGGTGAATATATCCGTCTCGATAACGGGAGCGGCTTTTAAAACTAGTGGGATAGGAACAACGCTAGGTTAGGCGAAAAATCCTGCGTAAAAATCTCAAAAAAAAGATGTTTCGTACTCGATTGTTTCCTCCTCCAAAACTTAATGGACTGTTTTGATTTTCAGGCTCATTGACGTCAGTTTTGAATACCATGCTTCTCTTTGTGGCCTAGTAAATTAGGCCGTTTTGGCGAATATTTGAAGAGCATTAGCGCCTTAAGAAAAAAATATATCAAAGAAAGCAAATCCGTCCGACACAGATATTAATTATAATAATCTGTTGAATAAATTATTGCTCTAGCTTCAAAAACCACGGAGGAAACAGTCGAATACGTTTGTATGGAGAAATGACATTCTCTACCAGTCAACCATAAGGCCAAACAGAAAAATGGTTCTATTTTAACAATTTGTTATAGCGTTGAAGTGGTTTTGATACCCTACGATTGACGCTCATTTCACGCACTAATTTTACTTTTTTCGCATGCACTAAGCAAGATGAGCGATCTTCAAGGTCTTATCCAAATAAGATCTAAACCTTAACCAGTTATTAAAACTGATTCAGGCTCCTTGAGTAAAGAGAATCGGTCGACTTTCTTGTGAACATTATGAAGATAAAGATAAGGTAAAGATAGTTTATTATTCAAGTAGGCGTATAACAATGCGCTTATGAATGTCAAATAAAGCTACACCGGCTCTAACCCTACCTACACCTCTGCCTCGAGAAGATTTAAATCTCCCCTCAATTGAAGGAAGTTATGGCGGCATCGTTTCGAGCGATGGCGCCACAACCTTTAGCCGATGCCCGGTAAGATGGCGCCACTTTTTGATACTTAACAAATTTAACACTATTATATTTGTCAAATATCAAAAAGTGGCGCCATCTAAGATCAAAGATCAAATGCCCGTGAAGCCGAATGATGCCCATTAAGACGGCGTCACTTGTTGATATTTAACACATATCAGTGAAAGAATAGGAATCAAAGTCAAATGTCATTCTAAAAATTTTAATCATGTGTCGAAAGATAACAGTAAATTTACTGTGGCTACAAAATTTTCTTTGACAATCCACATCTATTCCTATTTGGTATTATAGTACCACTGCATTTTCGTTTCCAAATATAGTCATTGCCTTTTTCATGGACACAGTCCGTTCCCATTTTTTGCGGCGGATCAAACAAATTAAAAGCAGAAAGCCTTTTTCGTTTTATTTATGGGCGCTTATTTGGGCGCCGCTGACGAGCCGATTTTATTGCACGCCAGTGTACATGTCGATTGGTGTTTAGATTGATATCCACTAACGCAGAATATATAACAGTGGTCTCGCCATTTCAAAAAGGGTCTGTGTACAGTCAGCGTCAAATACTTTGTAGCAGTCAAAGTGGCCAAATAGTTCGGTACACCATACTAAATATATGGTGTACCGAACTATTTGGCTACTTTGGTCGCTACAAAGTATTTGACGCTGACTGTACGAATGTATAGTGTTAATGTGGCGCATTCGGTGCTTGCTTGTGTTCCGATACTTCGTGCATAGTAAATTTGCTTTTGCGCTAGCTTATTCTAAAAGGTCGTATACGGCAAAACGGGTTTTACCGTTTAAGTTAAAGAACAAGAATGAATCGAAAAATCATAACTACAAAAGTGTATGTTTAGACTAATCTACCTACATGGAAAATTTAGAGGTTTGAATCTATTCCATTTGCTTGTACAATGTACGGTCAACCAATTTGATTCCTAGGCCACTATAGAACCATGTCATAATGACTTCTACGACAGTGCTTATTGAGTGATGCATGTCATGTATAGAGTAGTTTAAAGCAACAAGGTTCTATAGTGGCCTAGAATTCAAATTGGTTGACTGTACATGCGAGTTTCAAAAGAGGCATCTTCGATACGATTTTCTCTGCTATCAAAAATCAAAAAAATCAAAAAAATCATGAGTTTTCTAATTGCTGAGATAAATCAACCTGATACCAAAATTAACAATGCCTCGTCTTAAGGTTCTGTTAGGACTCAGACCGCAAATGTCAAATTTAAAATGAATTTCTCAATTAAAATTACCTTTTTGACGTTTCCTAGTAATGCAGTCGACATCACTGGCGACTGCACTACTGCCACAAATGTCGAAATAGATGTTGCTACCCGGATTTATGACATTTGCGGCAGCAATGCTGTCGGCAGTAATATCGTGCTATAATATAGATCGTATCATCCTCGATGACGCGTAGGTTTGTCAAATCTAATCTTTATAACATGAAAATACAAGTTAAGGCAGGCGTAATCGTGAATAACACGATCTACTGCCAAGGTAATTTTACAATTTTCATCTCCATATGAAAATAGTTTGCAAAAAGTTCTTTCATACCGTGTGTGTCATTTCTCCGCTGCTCTATAAATTATTTCGTGACATCTGAATGATATAGGTAATGAATAAAGCTTGCCAGACAAACCATCATTAAACGCCTTCTTTAAAATGTCAATAAGACCAAAAGAATTCCAAAACTCAATCCCTAAAATAAATGCAGTAGGAAGATTAGACAGGGGTGCATAACGCGAATGCCACTAAAAAATATAGGGATATCCAAAACGCCTAAAATTTCAATAGGAGAATTGTCGGCGGAGACAACATAAGGCCGAATATCCTCGCGGAAAGCTATACCGAGCTTCGACAGGAGAGAAATATCAATTAGTGAAACCTGAGCACCAGAATCCAAAAGAGCATTTACCGGGGAGCCAGCGACTATAACATCAATAAAAAGTCTATTGTCCGGGGAATTATTAATATATACGGGCGACACGAGGCCAACCAACGCGTCACGCGGTCCAAAACGCAGCGGCCGGGGTAGGTCAATTGTCTATGATATAGGTCTAAGTTTTGCCATGACTTCTTAAAATTTGTGTAAAGAATTGTAGCAATAAAACATGTCTAAAGAAATATTATTTTTTAATTATGGCCGTAATCTTTATGATTTATTTGCTCCACTACTATAACAACCGTATATTACCTTAACTGGAAGGATTAATCAATTGTATATTTTATTTGTCAACAGAGTTGAATATCATATGTTTCTGAACGCAACCATGTATACGACCGAATGATTTTATTACTGTATCCATTCGCCAACTCACTCACTCTCTTCTTTCTCAACAACTCCACGGTTAACATCGCTCTGCAATTAATATCCGTTTTTTAGTGAAAATACACAGTTTTCATCGAAATAAAGTGACTTTTAATTATCCACCAACATAAATGGTGCCGAAACAAGTGTAGTTCGAGTAAAAGTTGCAATATTTCAAGAAACTTGACGCCGCGTGTGAAGTGCCGTTCGGACTTAAAATCTCTCATCGTGCGGATATATCACCGAAATATTAACGCCAAGTCGCGCCTCACAGCAAACGAGAAAGTTTTTAGTGATATTTCAAAGCCGCCACATCAAATTGAGCAAAATTTTATTTTCACCGACCAAGCCCATTCTCGGAATTTGGTGAATTCAAGGACAAACCGAAAAGGGGCAGAATGAACAATTTTGGAGCGAAGATCAGACCATTCACTCAAACATCGTGAAACGTCATTCGAATCTGACATCCGCCGTCAATGTCATAATTGACACTTCATTCTCTACTCCCTTGTTTACAATTGAACATCAAAATGAAAAATAATACCAAATCCAACGAAATAAAGAAAATAAAGGCACAGATCGCGTGGTGTAAAGGATATACAACCAAAATAGCAAAACTTTTAGACGAACCGGACAAGCCTTTAGACTCTGAAACAGCACAAATTAGATTGGAACAAACAGAAGCCAATCTCAAAAAATACAACGACTTAGCGCTGGAGCTAGCCATCTTGACTGAAAAGGATTCATCTGAAGATTTTGAAGAAGAGGATGAACACGAGGAGCGAACAATAATCGTCATCTCGAGATTACGGAAACTAACCTCAACAGTATCGAAAACAACTACGTCTTCGTCATCGTCGGAAACAACAGTGGATACCACGGGCGTGACTAGTTACCATGGTGGAGTACGGTTACCGGAAATCGACATTCCTGCGTACGACGGGAAGGATTACACTAAATACGTCGCATTCATCGAGCTCTTCGACGCGATAATAGACTCCAGTGACAAGTTGAAACCAGTGCAAAAACTTTTCTATTTGAAAAAATACCTAAAAGGTGAAGCTTTAGCCTTAATAGAAGGACTTCCCTTAACCAGTGAATCATATGGTAAAGCCAGAGAACTAATTAAATTGCGTTATGATAACAAATTTTTAGTAATAACAAATCACATTCAAGCTATAATAGATAGCACACCCATTGCAAAAGGTACTGCCAGCAACCTGAGGGAACTTGTTGCCAATACTCGTCAGCATCTAGGTGCTCTTAAAGCCTTAGGTCAGCCAATAGAACAATGGGACTTAATTGTACTAACTATTATCTTAAAAAAGGTGGATCAGTTTTCGTGCAGAGCCTATCATCAGGAACGGGACAGTGACAAGATGCCAAATCTTGAAGATTTCTTGTCATTTGTGGAGAGGAGAGCCAGCAGCTTTGAAGAAAGCCAGCAAAGTGAAGGTAAGTTACATACATATCAAACTAAAAGTGCTAAAGTGTGTAATGTGGCCAATGTATCAGTACCTTCATGCTTATGTTGCCAAGCAACAACACATAAATTGTTTTGTTGCCCAATTTTTGCAGCACAATCCCCCAATGAAAGACGGGAGCTTGCTACCAAACACAAATTATGTAACATATGTTTAGGTATGCACAAAAATAAATGTAAATTTCATTTCAAATGCTCCACATGTCAAAGTAAAGCTCACAACACATTGTTACATGTTGAATCTGAGCCAAAAGTTACCAGTTGCCATGTAAACTCAACAAATGCTGATGTTACTGATCTATTGCCCACCATTAAGGTCAAAGTCTTAGGGCCAGATGGAAAGTCATATATTACAGCAAGAGGTTTGATTGATTGTGGCAGCCAAGTTTCTTTCATGACAAATAAGCTTGCCAAAGCCTTGAATTTGCAGCCAATAAATAAAAATCTCAACATTTCAGCCCTACAGTGTCAATCTAATCTTACATCAAAGGCTGTAAATGCCAAATTTGAGTCGCTGCATTCAGATTACAGCTTGCAAGTAACATGTTCACTTGTGGACAAAATCACAACACAATTGCCAGAAAACCAAATAGATACAAGTAAATTCACAATACCAAATTCTGTTGTACTAGCAGACAATGATTGGTCAATTCCAGGTGATATTTCATTCTTGTTTTCTGCCAGCATATTTTGCAAAATATTATTGCCCAGCAAAACCAAAATCTCAAATACTGAACTTTATCTCATCGGTACAGAATTTGGTACAGTAATATCTGGAGACACTCCGTGTCATAATGGAGCAACAACCTGCCATCATGTTTCATTGCATGTGGCCACCCATGAGGCCAATGATAATATTGAGCACCTCCTAACAAAGTTTTGGGAAACAGAAGTTGTTCCTGAAATGAAATCGGAGGTTACAGTAAAGCAGAACTCCTGTGAGGCCGAGTTTCAACGCTCGGTACAATTAATTGATAACAAGTTTCAGGTGTCTCTTCCACTTGCTCAGCCCATGGATCAACTTAATCTTGGCAATACCTTTCCAATTGCTTTCAAAACCCTTAATTGTATAGAAAAACGATTCAAAAAGGACCAAAAATTGCACGAAAGGTACAAAGAATTTATAAATAAATATATAGAGCTTGGTCATGCTAAGGTGCTGCCGCTAACAAACTCAAATAAGCAACAATTGTATTTCATGCAACATTTACCTGTCATTAGAGAGGACAGGAAAACAAATAAGGTTAGAGTAGTTTTCAATGGAAATACTAAGGCAGGCAAAGAGTACAACAGTCTTAATGATGTGTTACTAAATGGCCCTAAAGTTCAAAAAGACCTGTTTGATATATTGATATCATTCAGAGTTCACAAGTATGTCATGATGGCTGACATCCAAAATATGTACAGAGCTATAAGAATAGACCCCAAGTTTCATCACTTGCAAAATATCTTATGGCACAATAACAACAATGAATTAATTATCATTCAATTACAGACTGTGACCTATGGACAAAAAAGTTCGAGTTTCCTGGCAACAAGATGCTTAGAGGAGCTGGCAGTAAGGTATGAGGCAGAGCTTCCTAAAGCAGCAGAGGTGATCCGCACTGCCATGTATGTGGATGATGCCCTCTTCGGAGCAGACTCCATTAAGGATGCATTGGAGGTAAGAGACCAATTTACTAACTTGCTGTCTCATGCAGATTTCCATCTGCACAAGTGGGCAGCCAATGATCCCAAACTGCTGACTGGTATCTCTCCCGAATCTTGCTATGCTGATGATCACCAGCTCTCCATGAAAACTGATCTCAAAGCCTTAGGCATGGTATTCAATCCCAATCAAGATGTTTTCAAAATTAATTATCCCAACAAAGAAATACAACATTGGGACAAGCGCTCAATCCTTAGCTTCATTGGATCCTTTTTTGATCCTTTAGGGCTGGCAGGGCCTATAGTTGTCAGGGCCAAGCAATTTCTACAAGATCTTTGGAGGCAAAACTTGGACTGGACCTCTCCAATACCAGAGGAATTCTTAAGTAAATGGATTAAATTTCACAAAGAAATATTGGAGATGCCAACTATACAAATACAAAGGCATGTAATGCCTACCAAGGATCAAGTAGAAATCATAGGGTTTTGTGATGCCTCATCCAAATCTTATGGAGCATGTATATATGTAAGAACCTTTCAAAATGGAAAGGCTACAATGAACCTGCTATGCAGCAAATCAAAAATAGCCCCGATGAAAAATGAACTTACAATTCCAAAATTAGAATTAAATGCTGCAGTGTTGCTAGCAAAATTATTTGATAAGGTAAAACAAATTTTGGCAAATGTAAAAATAACTGCTAAATATTTACTATCCGACTCAAAGGTTACTTTGTGCTGGATCAAGTCAAATAAAGAATCACTACCTGTTTATGTAAAAAACAGAATACAGATAATAAATAATGTAACTAGTGATTGCATTTGGAGCCATATTGATGGAGCAACCAACCCGGCTGATGTCTTATCTAGAGGTTGTAGTGCACTCGTCCTCGCCAAAAATGACTTGTGGTGGCATGGTCCCCATGACTTTCTGGACCCTAACTACCATCCCCAGCCATTCACAGTCACCAACAGCTCAGAAAATACTAATGATACTTTCAGCAGCCACCTAGCCTGTTTGATTGCTACACCAAATGAGCCAGAATTACTTAAAAAATACTCATCATGGATAAAGTTGCAAAGAGTACATGCTTGGATTTTAAGATTCTATAATAATTGTAAAAATTCAAATAATAAAAATAATGGTAATCTCTCTGTAAGTGAAATCCAACAATCTAAATACAAAATTGTATCACTCTTGCAACATGAGTATTTTAAAGAAGAAATACACTGTATAAATAATAAATTACCAATTAAAAGTAATTTAAAAAGCTTAGTTCCATTTTTGGATGCAAACAATGTATTAAGAGTAACAGGAAGATTGCAAAATGCAAATATCCCATATGCACAAAAGCATCCAATGATTTTGCCCAAAAAATGTTTTGTGACTAGTTTAATAATCCAATATGAGCACAAGTCCTTATTACATGGTGGTTTAAAAGATACAATTAGCAGCCTAGCTCAGACATACTGGATTATTAACTGCAATAAAGAAGTCTCTAAAATAATTGGAAAATGTATCACTTGCTATAGATTTAAAGCTCAAGCTGCCTCACAGCTAATGGGGTCTTTGCCCTTCGATAGAGTAAATGAGGCCAAAGTATTTGATGTTATTGGTATAGATTATTGTGGGCCTTTTAGCATCAAACAGTCTTCACTGCGAAGAAGCATTGTCACAAAAGGTTATGTCTGTGTATTTGTGTGCTTTGCCACTAAAGCTATCCACTTAGAACTAGTCTCGGACATGACCACCCCAGCCTTCATTGCTGCATTAAAAAGGTTTACAGCCAGGCGTGGTTATCCATCCAAAATCTTTTGTGACAACGCTAAAACGTTTATTGGAGCTGACAATTCTCTTAAAGAGCTTTCAAATTTAAGCTCTAAAGAGCATCAAGATTATGTCACAGATTATGCAGTTTCAAAAAAATATAGACTTTAAATATATTCCTAGCTATTCACCTACATTTGGAGGCCTCTGGGAGGCAGCCGTGAAAAGCTCAAAAAAGCATTTTAAGCGGGTCATAGGTAACAGCTTATTTACTTATGAAGAATTTAATAGTATCATAGTGATGACAGAAGGGATCCTTAACTCAAGACCCATAACGCAAATGTCTAGAGATCCTACAGACTTTACATACCTGACCCCAGGTCACTTCTTAATTCAAAGACCAATGAATAGCATTCCTGAGCCTGACATAACATCCATACCTCAAAATAGGTTGCGATTATGGCGCCGTTGCGCACAAATACATCAAAGTTTCTGGAAGGCTTGGCACAAACAATATTTAAGTCTATTGAATAACCGGCCTAAATGGCACAAAATTCAACCTAATGTTGTACTAGATAACCTAGTGCTTCTTAGAGATATCAGATGCAGTCCGTTGCAGTGGCCAGTAGGCAGAATCATCAAGGTTCATTATGGCGCTGACCAAAAAGCAAGGGTGGTAGACTTAAAGCTGCCTAATGGTAATATTACTAGGAGGGCCATAAACAAAATTAGTGTTTTGCCCATTGAAATGTAAATCTATGAATGTTGATGATAGCTTAGTAATAATAATATATGTATGATACATATATGTCTTTCAAACTTAAATGTATGTGTTTATTGTAAGAAACTTACTAATCTGCATATAAAAGAAAATATATATATCTTGTAATGTTTACAAAAATAGTCTAAAAAGTTCAATTTTGTTAGTCAAAAGTAGTTATGCTTAAACCTTTAACAAATGTTATTTTGTTATGAATATCTCATAATAATAATAATTGATCTCTATGTAAAACTTGATCTCAAAAACTTATTTAAGGTAAATGTAACAATAACCAGCCTGGTAAATGCTACTGTAACTAACACTTTATTATTGTTTAAAAGCATTTTTTCACTTAGTTTATTTGTAAATCTGCATCAGCATTATTCCACTTAAATTTAAAAAGAAAAAAACTGTACAAAATGGTCAAACCCTCCCCCGGGATTATGTTTCTGAACGCAACCATGTATACGACCGAATGATTTTATTACTGTATCCATTCGCCAACTCACTCACTCTCTTCTTTCTCAACAACTCCACGGTTAACATCGCTCTGCAATTAATATCCGTTTTTTAGTGAAAATACACAGTTTTCATCGAAATAAAGTGACTTTTAATTATCCACCAACATCATATGTATGCCATATATGGCTTCGTATGCGGTAAGAGTTAAATGGAAAAATTCATTGCTTCGGGCAAGCCACCTACCATGATCTTAACGGCACCGGGGTCCCAAATTATACTGACAATAAAATTTACATAATTACTCGTAGTATCATCAAAAAGAATTTGAAATAGAGGTGGAAGATGACCCCTTGATATTCCTCTATTTCAAATTCTCTTTGGTATTATATTATCATAATTCACCAGTAACAAATGTGCTCCATAATAAACAATTTTTTTATCAAGCAGATACGACTGCGAGCGATCTGACATTTTTTTATATTACAGGAAAAGTTGAAAATTTCACTACAAGGATATTGTATGCCGTCGCTAAAAAAAATCGGTTGTCTGTAAAGTCGGTTTACTGACGATAGTTGAACGTGACAACGTCATAAGAAACGCTATAAACAATTGACACCACATTCACTTTTCACTGCACTTCATACTTGACGAAAACATGTAAATGTATTATTGTATAGCAGATGTCCACGCGGACGCATCGCTCACTCAAGTAGGAGAGAGACAGACGTCGAACGCTGCCGAACGCGGAGGCCGATGGTGCCTCTTTGTCGCTCGTTGCGTGCTCTCGCTTGCACTTCAAGCCTTAAATGGAACGCCTCAGAGCGAGGTAACGCCGCATGAGTCATGTTTTTTCGTGCGTGCAGCCGGCTCCATCGAATTATAAGACATTGTCACGTCAATATCAGTTACAAAATACAAAAACTAGATTTCTAATGTCAGGATTAAATGGTATCTAAGGCAGTATGTCATGCCATCATAACTATTTGCAGAGTTTATAAATGATCATACAATAGTTATTTGTATCCCAAGGGAGGAAAAGTGGTAAATTGCGTGCTGCGTGTAAAATTGTTACCCGAGCCGAAGGCGAGGGTGATACTGATAAACACGCGGGATGGAATGTCCTACGTTTCCTCCCGTGGTGTGCATAAAAATTTTCTGCTCGACGGAGGCGGAAAGCGGCAACTTCGTTTAGCGCAGCGGGAGCAAAAATCGGTAGAATAATTACTGCCCAACTATGATACATATAATCCAAGATCTCCCAAAGAAGTTTCAAATAGTTTTGAACTGGAATAATTATCTTCGTTTATTATTACATAGTTGATTATTTTTGGGACCTTTTTTATTTAACAAAGAATTTGTGGAAAGATCGATCTCAAACCAACAAAAAGCCTATAAATATCTACTTACTGGAAACGTAAAATTGCTATTATTCTCGATCTTCTCTTACAAAAGCTACAATAATATCCCGAGGGAACCAATCAGAGCGTTACGCAACGAGAAATCAATCATGCTCGCTTGAGAAGATTGTAAACAACGTGAAATTACCAGTTCAAATTAAATATTGTTGCTCATTGATAAATTGTTGAAATGTCAAAAAGCTACCTTCATACAATCAAAGATACGCTCTCATTTTACAACGACATTTTAACATGAATCCTTAAACTACGTGGGCGTAGTTTAAGGAGAGAGATAGAGGTATGGGCACTGTGAATGTCATCTCGCTTTGTGTGGTAGGGCACAGCACAGCGGATGTCATTCCAGATCTAGAGCAGAGCCCAACTGGTGAACAATCGTTTAAGGACCTGCAATTGGGACGTGTGTATAATTGCATCGGCGTCGCAGTACAATGCTCAAAGCTGTGTGACCACGCCTTTATTATTACGACGGGGCAGATTCAACAGACTAGGTACACAGGACAGATCGATAATTTTTAACTGACTTTCTATATTTGAGCGATGGTGGTGGCCTAGTGGATATGACGTTCGACTTTCAATCTGCAGGTTGCGGGTTGAAATCCTGGCTGGTACCAATGAGTTTTTCGGAACTTATGTACGGAAGGTGGTATCATTTGATATCCACCACAAGCTATTTGGTGAAGGAAAACACCATGAGGAAACCTGCATACATCTGCGAAGAAATTTAAAGGTGTATGTGAAGTCCATTGGGTCAGCGTGGGGACTATAGCCCGAGCCCTCTCGAACATGACAAGAGGCACAGGCCCAGCAGTGGGATATACGCTGAATGATTATATTATAATTATATAATTGGTCTCCTGTAAGGATTGCCTGACTGAAGGATTGACTGATTAACGATTGCCAAGGTTTTTTAGAATATGATATAAATAATTTATTCGTAAGCACAAACACTAAATATAAAATTATACAAAACAGGAAAACATAAAGGAGAAAGTGCCACAGCATGTTGTTGGTCCAGCGCTGATCGTAGGTAATAACAATAATTAACAACAAAATTAATATAAAACATACAAAAAACAAAAATTGTAATAATGATCAAAAAATTACAGTAATTATATGGTATACGATAGTATAAAAGCGACCGCATACCATTTCATCCATTTCTAATCCATATTTTATTCCCGTGTACTTGGACGTTGGAGAAATGACAGTCCTTTATTAGGATTTTAAGGGTGATGTCTGGAATTTAGGAGACAATAAATTTTAAATGTTTCCTTTCAAAACTTCACGGATAATTCATAATTATGGCAACCGTACTTATAGCAATATGGCTCTCATATGCGTGGTGAGGTTCGTTGCTTTAATTTACCTAATGACATTTTTTATCTAATTACAAATTACAGGCTATGTGACAGGCTAATTTGAAGTGGTATGTCTGTACGTGTTAGTCTGTATTAATTAGGCTTTGATAGTGTTTATGCAAAGGCAGCCAAGAAGCCTAGGCTATGTTCACAACACATTCTGAGCGCATTGATTTAGCATAACCAAACTTTAATTTATCCTATATTATTCATATCAAATGATATTTCGTACATAAGTTCCGAAGAACTCATTGGTACGCGCCGGGGTCTGAACCCTTGACCTCCGGATTGCAAATCGAACGCTCTTATCGCTAGGCCACCAGCGCAAAAATAAACCACAATGTATGGTCTAAGAAATACTCATCATCATCATCATAAGAAATACTAGGTAACATTGATCGTTCAGTAAGTTGACAAACTTTATAATGATAGATTACGTGCTTTAATGTTTAAATTACATTTTGATAACGTTAACGGTAACGAAGGGAACATTAATAACGGTACGAATAGTTACGTAACGTTTTAACGAACGTCAATCCATCAGCGGGCGTCGTTTAACATCCATCATTCATTTTAAATTGTTCCGGGAATCATGCACACTGCGTAAAATGATTGTTTAAGTTTATTTCATAAAGTGAAAAGGATAAAATGGCGGGCGGAATAACAACTAGTGTCCGAACGTAACCAGATTTTTTGCCGAAACCGAAACCGAAGGATCGTTTTTGCTCTAGTTTCGGCCGAAACCAAACCATCGTCCGAAACATGACTCTTCGACCCTTTCGAACTTTAATATACATCAAACATTAGCTCTAGATACGATATGGATCGCATATGTCAGTGTCAGCTAATTTTTGAGGTATATCCAAGTTTGAATCGGGCTGCTTATTCCGAAACCTGTTGAAACCGAAATTTCTAATGTGATACCTACCGCAAATACAGTTTTTGCGCGACAAAAGATTTGGTTTTACCCAAAAACCTCTCAGGACCTTTCGGAAGCATAATTTTTATGCCAAAAATTGCCGAAATCGAAACCTATAATCGGTACCTACCACACCGTAAAATACTTTTTCACATCACCTATTCGGAATTGTTCCCTGCTAGGAGGGTTCAAAGTGCCACTTTTCTTCACTGCTAGGAGGGATATTATAATAGATATAGGTAATATTTTTATATTCAAAGATACTATTTTAATTTCTTTTAGCTTTAATAAAATTTTGATACATAATAATTTCCTCATAGATGTGCTGATATGAAAAAGCAGTATGTGTCACGAGTAAGCAAAATTATTTCCTCCTTGAGCGTTATCATTTGAATCCCTCACTACGCCCAGGGTTATATTTCAGAATCCCTCGCTACTCTCGGGATTATATTATAGAATCCTTTCCTTCGTTTGCTCGCCGTAAATATGTCATTTCGCTCCCTTGTGACATAATAATATAATTATTTCATCTCTATTTGAAAACGTATTGTACGGCGTGGCAGATACTTTTGTCGCGTTGTTTCATCAGCTACTGTTGATGCTGACTGTACCTACTTTAAGATCGTTAACAACACCCTCGTTGAGCAACACACGTCTTTTCACAACAATCGAGTGATGAATGTGGCCAAATCGGTATTTAATTGGTGGTAAACAGGCGCCGCTGATGGCGTTTAATGACTTAATTTATGACACACGTTCTGAGGGTGGTATAACAAGACTACTTTGATGAACAAAAGGAAATATAAATAATTTATTTGAAACAACGACCTTAAAAGTAACAGATATTAAATATGTGATATTGCTTTGTAATTTATTGTCCCAAAGAGGGCACATAGTCCGGATGAAACTACGAATGCCAATCAAGTGCTCATTATGCAAAAACAGGCAATACGAACGCTAGCGGGTGTGAAGCCAAGGCATTCATGCAAGGGACCTTTTCGTGACGCACTACTCATTGTATTTATTCGAAATTATTATGTATGTCAGAAATAACTTATCTTTGTTTAAACGTGTTGTGGTATCTGGCATAAACATTAGATCTACTGGTCTACTGGTGATTTTATTTAATTTTTATTTTATTTTTGTTTTTCTATAAATTCTGACTTGATTATCCTTTTCAGGTGAAAATTTCCATTTATTAACTGTTGCTATCTGGAATATGATGTTATTTTTAGTCATTATTAGAATTTATTTTTGACAATCACAATATAGATTCATATAAATATTTAAAATGTGATTGTATTTATTATAAATATTTACAACATAATATTGTACAGAAACAGTAGATTAAAATAAAATGAATATAGAAATAAAATAAAATTACCCCACAAACTATTAGCCCCGTCAAAAATTAACTTTTAAGCCCCGGACTGTTCCCTACCTGGCCCAAACGTTCCAAATATACCAGCTGCGTTGCCACGCTGAATGGCTAAGGATATTTGTTGGACCAGATAAGATTCAGCCCGGGGGTCGCAGCCTCTGTCCCTCAACCGGCGTCCAATCTCTCTAACCAGCTTCTTGGCCTCGGCGCACCATGGCCCAGCCGTCTCGACAGCGACTGGAATAAAGTCATACACTGGTCCGATTGTAAATTGACATGAATTTGTAATGCAATCGTATGTTGTGTAATAAATAAACCTAATTTTAAATCTTAATCTATGGCTGCTTTTCTACTGAGGCAGAGATGAGCAGATAAGATAGAGACGGGAAATCTTTCAGTAGTATTGGTTGTAATCCGCATCGTTTTTCCACTCCGCTGGAGGATTTCATCGCGCGCCCAACGCGCTGTGCTGCGAGCAATGTGAACTCTGCTTAGTACTGTACCCCTAGTGTAAATTTGATCGACATCATAACGTGACGAACGCGTTTGCGTTAAGTCTCATTTTGTATAGGATTTTGAGTTTCCAAAACGTCCCGCTTGGCGCGCTCTTTCTAAATCCAATACAAAATGAGACTAAACGCAAACGCGTACGTCACGTTTCGAAATCGAATTTATTTACACTAGGGGTACTGTTAGTGCTTGAAATGGAACGCGAGTGACTAACAATACGTGAGTTAAACAGAAAAAATAGTTTTAAAACCTTTTAATGTTGCAAATGAACTAGGAACTGTTCTCTCCAAATTTTTTTGATCTGAGACTTAATCTGTAGCGCTCATTCTGAAGTAGCCGAGCTATACCTACTTTACGAGTGCCTTAAGTCGGTTCAGTTTTATGATTGACGCTAATTGCCGCACTCACTCCGCGGGGATTCCGGCGCCTTAATGATATTAGCGGCTGACGTCACTATTATTCACTAGATTTTGCCTGTGTCTTCGTCTGCGTGAATATCAAACTTCCTCCTCCCATTATTATTTTATACCACGTTGGTAGTAAACGAGCATACGGCTTTACTGACGGTAAGCGTCTATCGTATCTTATATGTATAAACTGTAGAGTACTGTGCTGGGAATTGTTGGAGAGAGGAGAAACCTACTGAGGACCATAGAGAATAGACGAGGAAAAATGATAGGTCACTTGATAAGACACGACACTTTCTTTAAAACTATTTTGGAAGGCAAGATCGAAGGTAGAAGAGGAAGAGGAAAACCACGAGCAAGTTACACGCAGCAACTAAAAGGAAAAGTAAATGTCGTGTCTTACAGGGACCTAAAGAACTTGGCCGAGGACCGCGAAAACTGGCGTCTACTCCACCGACAAGAGCCATGCTCTTAAATGATGATGATGATGTAGAGTATTGAGTATGGATGCTTGCAACTTTAGAGGTGTCACATATACGTTGCCGACCGTTTAGAAACCTAGAGGCGAATTCAAATTGTAAATTGTGTCATAAAAATATATCTAAATGATACTCGCGCGTGTATTTCGCTCGTATTTGTGCGTACACGTAATGACACGCACGGATGACTGACATGTCATTATTTAGATATCATTTTAATATCACAAAAGTCACAATGTTAAAGTTTGAATTGGCCCCCTGAACAATCTTTTTTTTTAAACCACATTTTTTGAATTTTTATAGCCGGAGCGCTTAAGAAATAAATTCCTTGAAACCCGCTCAGTACGCGACTATGAGAATTTAGGTTCAAATATAGGTAAGTTTGATATAGTAATGCTGAAGTCACGTGACCGCTTCTCTATACCTACGAGTATAGGTACATTATACAAATGTAGTCCTTATATTCCACTCCAATTATTAGCATTATAATAGTATTTTCTCAAACTTGCTATGAAAGGATGACATGACTTACGTAAAATTAGGTCCGGAAATACTACATATCAGGTGCGATGAGTGAAGATGATATGTAAAGGAATTTCATACTGCCTTACGCACCTAGGACTGTAAAGCGACCTTCTTTTGTTTTTTAACGTCAAATTGTGACACAACGTCTTGGCATCCAACCATCAACTAGCTTCTACCATCAGTTAGCTTGGTACGGTGATCTGTTGTGCATATTCGTTGCTAAGCAACGGCGGTGGCGCATAGCGCAGGCGCGCGAACTTACGCGCGTAAGATTGTACACCGCCGGTAGAGTGGCGAGCCGAGTAGGTCGCCACAAAACAAATTGACTACAATTTTTTGTTTGAAGAAATTTGAGAAAAGCACTATACATACCTCGGCGAGAAACGGGGTTACCGGCCGCGTATCTCTATCCGGGTATATATCTGCTTGGCCTGCAATCCTACGTTTCGCGGCCTCTATAGTAACGTACTATTTATACAATCGTGATATAATAGAGAGCTTTTCAGTCGAGTACCGTGTTTGGCAACGAAGCTTGCTGAGTATTATACTTACAACAACTACACTACTAGTATACAATACTTTTTGTACGAGTCAATAAAAATAATACTTTAAACGAATAAAATCATACCGGTAAACAAGCCAAAAGTATAGAGCTATTTAAGATACGCGAGCAGCCACGATACCTTCATACTCGTACGCGCCCCAGCCGCCGGGACCCGGTTGGGTGGTCAGCGACACCTTCTCGTAACTCATGAGGCCCTGGTACTTGCTCCTTGCTTAATTCAATTTTCGACAGGTTTTTCTCGATTTTGGCCACCGTATCCTATGGAGACTAACAAGCAATGGTAAGAGGTTTTCGTATTCTATGGATGTGTTTGCTATATTAAGGGTGTCACATGTGCGTTTATGACTTATGAAGCAATTGTTTCTACTATACAACCTAAAATAAATAAATAATTTGAGCTATCGTTTTGTTTCGTCCTCTTGACCGCGGCGAGCTGTGATTGGTCCATTTCATTATAGTTGACTAAACCGTTTCGAAATGAATATTATAGTTGAGTTGGGAGCCCATACATGAAAGTACCCAATTACAGTTTGGTATACGAAATCTTAGTTCAACCATTACAGTCGACGAGTAGAAAAAAAAAATTTACTTGCACACACATTTTACCACTTTGGAAGTGTCTCTCGCGCAAACTATTCAGTTTAGAAAAAAATGATATTAGAAACCTCAATATCATTTTTGAAGACCTATCCATAGATACCCCACACGTATGAGTTTGATGAAAATAAACTTTTTGTGTTTCAGTTCTATAAGTATGTAATGGGGAACCCCCAAAATTTATTGTTTTTTTTTCTATTTTTGTGTGAAAATCTTAATGCAGTTCACATAATACATCTACTTACCAAGTTTCAACAGTATAGGTCTTATAGTTTCGGAAAAAAGTGGCTGTGACATACGGACGGACAGACAGACAGGCATGACAAATCCATAAGGGTTCCGTTTTTTACCATTTGCCTGCGGAACCCTAAAAATTTTATAGAATTCGTTTGTATGGAGAAGCGGTCGTCCACTATCCTCTTAACTTTCATCTATAATTTCACTCTATTATCGAATCTTCAGACAAACAGAAGATCAATATCAGGTTAAACTAAGTAAGTATGCCAATTTCCACGTATTTGCGTGATTAATTAAGTTAAATATTCAAATATCTGAATAATAATAATGTTAGGTGGCGTAACTTTCCGCCTAAATACATCTCAAAATTAATTTCATAAATCCATTCGGAAACCTTTATTAAGAGCTTTGACACCACAATCCGCAAAAACTCGTATAATTTGGATGCGAAATGAGATTTTTTCAAACAAAAGAACTTCAAAGGAGTCTTGAAACCTCAAAGAGAATGTCCGATCATAACAAGGGAATAATGGGGGGCGCCATTAATAAAAAAATACATAAATTTTCACAGTTTTTACCTGGGTGGCTGATTGAATACCAAATTGCAGTCTGGAGTCCTCTTTATAACAGACGTCGGGTTTTTTATGGTATTCGGATCGGATTATTATATCCAGTTTTTTTAGTAATTATTAAACCTTAATATGCTAGAACGTTACCTATGTATGATCAGCCGGTATAGTACATTACGATACAAGTGCGAAAAATAGGAAATTCGAAACGAGTGGCGATAAATTAAAACACGACCGAAGGGAGTGTTTTAAATCGACACGAGTTGCGAATTACCTATTCGCACATGTATCGTACAACGTTTTACAGTACAGTCGCCATCAGATATTTCTATGCATCCAAGGTGCCCAAATATATCTGAGCAATACTAAAATTCAATAAATTCTGCACACTGCAAATGCCATATTCATCTGAACTGTTGGAATGGCAAAAAAATTTGAGCATGTATTTTTTCAATGAATTCTTAGCATACTTCCAGTCAAAAATATCTGATCATGTAAAATGTCAATTGTATCTAAGCAATAACTCAATAAGAACGTTCACAAAGATCTGCGCATTAAAGCAAAACATGCCTTTAGCCTTTGTGTTAAGGTTAAATATTAGAACAATAAATGAAATTTTTGACACCTATAAATACAAAATTTGTTCAGAGTTCGGAAATCGAAATTATGCGTTTTCACTTCGTTATCGAGTGGACATAAGGGTGTTATGAGCGTGGCAAAGTAGTTTTGATTGATACTTGATAAATATGCGTGATTCCGCCAATCGTTGTCAAACTTGTCATAATCGAAATGTATTGAACGGTTTAGATAAACTACGAGTATTATTTAATGAATAATAAATAATTAATAAATGATTTACGAATAAATGGGTTCAATATTAAATACTACGAAGTTATCATCATCATCATGAGCCAAATAACGTGAACTGATGGATACAGGCCTCCTCCATGCAGTTTTATGGAGGGAAATGGCATAATCGCCGCGTTTGGCAGGCGGGTTGGCAATCGCAGTCAGATGGCTTTTGTTCCACGAAGTGTGCTGCTGCCTGCCCTCCGGTCTACAGTCCCTTAAGCCACTATTTCGCATTTCCGATTTAGGAAGCCAATTTAGAAAATTAGGATGTGAAATAGCTGATTGGGGTGAAGGAGAGGTCGAGGGAGGCAAGTTAAACCAAACCAAGGTAAAATAATAAAGAAAAAGTGGCGCGATTTTACTGAGGGCCGGGACATTAAATTACTTTACATAAAGTTAGAAAAATGTGTTTTTAATCACTGATCATAGATCATAATATTTTTCTGTGTATACTTAGACTACGGTGACTGCCTAGCTGGGCCGTGTGCGTGTTTTCCACCGTCATAGTATAGAAATCGCCAAGTTATTTTGAACGTATTTAAATCTATTTTTAGGTTCCATTTTGCAATTTATGCTACGGTACCCAAAAAACAGGAAAAGTTTGTTTCAGAAAATATGATGCTCTGGCGGGAAAGACCGAATCTGCGGTTTGCTTTTGAAAAAGCTGTTGGTATAATTTAGTTACTCAAACTCAACACGCCAAGCAGTTCTTAACAAAGACGCTAGTATTGGGAGTAGTTATTACGTTGAATGGTATGGTATATATGTGGTCAGGCAACATTGATTGGGGCAGTTTCCTGCAATTTAGACTTGTCAAAACTATGAATGTACGAAGTAGGTATTAGTTTATTTCATCCTATCTGAAAATGCACTTGAAAATCGTGTCTAATCAACACATTTCTGCGACTATGCTCTACTATAAGTGCTACTTTAATGACACCTAAGTTTCAGCGGCCAGCATTTGACTTATACATATAGTTATTATTTTATTATTATTTATTTATTAGCTTGAAAAAGATACAGCTTACACAAATAAAGGGTCCCACAAAACAGTTTTCACGGTTTGACTGTGGGATTAAGTTGACTTTACCAATTAGAGAAGACTGTTAGTAATTTGTCTTTGATTTGAAAACTCCTTTGCATACTCTTAATAGTCTAATCGTTTTTCCATATTTAATATTGACAATTTTATTCAATTGTCTTCTTTCATTTCTGTCAGATTTCAATAATCTGCAGCTTTTGTGAAATACATTTGCGATTTTAAATTGAATAATGGCATATCCGTATCGTATTGACAACGATGTTAAAAAGAAAATAATAGATTTGAAAAATGATGGCTTACCCGTTACTGATATTGCCAACGAACTCGGAATAGCAGTAAGTACTTTGAAATCGTTTTCTATTTTATCTACCGCTATAAAGAAGACTGGTATTAAAAATATGTGTTTTTTTTACAGAGAAACACCGTCTATTTATGGTTAGAAAGGTTCCAGCAGGAAGCTGGACTAAGCAACCACGTGTCATTTGGGCGTCCAAGGTCGACAACGCGTCTCCAAGACGTAAATATATTAGAAAAGGCCCGGAACGAACGTTTCATTAATACCACCCAGTTTTCTGGTGAATTCAATGTCTCAAGTAGTACAATACGAAGACGGCTCAAAGAAGGATGTTTACAAAACCGAGTGCCTGCGCGGAAGCCAGCTCTTACCCAAAGACATATGGATGAAAGGCTACAGTTTGCAGTCTCCAATCGCAATAAAAACTTCGATAATGTCCTTTTTATGGACGAAAAGGTGTTTTGTTCGTCTGACAATGGCAGGTTAACACTATGGAGGCCAGATAATACTCGATACCATGCACGACATGTAGTACCTGATAGACGTAGCGGACGGATAACTATTGGCTTCTTGGGTTGGATGTCGAAGGAAGGACCCGGAGAGCTTGTCGAAATAACTGGGCGGATGAATGCCAAGGATTATGTGGAAATACTCGAAGATTCATTCCTGCCCAGTGTAGACATATGTTATCCGAACCGTCGTGTGACATTTATGCAAGACAATAGCTCTGTTCACAACTCTCGGCTAGTGCAAGCATGGCTTCATGAACACAAAGAGACAATTACACGAATCAAAATGCCCGCGAAAAGTCCAGATCTCAACCCAATAGAGAATTTGTGGGGGAAAATGGTCCAGGAGTGGGATACTGACCAGTGTAGGACGAAAGAACAATTAAGACGACATGCACTCGCTGGGTGGGAGTCTTTCAGGGGCCGCGATTACTGTGCGAAACTTGTGGGCTCCATGCAACACCGGCTCAGGGCGGTGAGGAATGCTGATGGTGGTTACACTAAATACTGAAGACAATTTGAATAAAATACGAGTATGTATACATTAAGTTTTAGTACTCGGTACTTAGAAATTATAATAAATAAAATTAATACAATAAAATTAATTGATAGTTTTATTCCAATGTTAGTTGGTCTTGACCAACCCTTAACCCTTGGCTTAGGAGTTTCAAAATGTAGAGCGGTATCGAATTTAGTGGGAAACCACTCTTACTTAAATACTAACTACCTTATAAAGATGCCTGTCCACTGCATTCGAGTGATAAAAAAATAACCAAACGAATACATACAATGCAAATATTATTTACGAGCAGCCCGTCCCGCTTCGCAGGGTTCACGGCAATTTTTAGTACGGATCCCTAATATTTCTCTAATTAGTTTCAATTTTAGGTGCACACAACTTTATTGTCAAATGTGACGACAATTAAGCATGAAATCTTTATGAGGGTCAACTTTATTCACGAATTTATAGTACAATAACGCATATTATTTATGAATTAAGCACAAAAAAGTAGTTTAAGTTTAAATTTAAAGCTTAATTGTCGTCACAACACTGACCACCGATTTAACCTTTTTTTGACAGCTAAGCTAATTGGGTGACCCTGAAAGTGAAAAAGCCCTAATATGTATAGCCTATGATACTCGCAAAGAGTGTAGCTTACCAACGGTGAAAGAATTTTTCAAATTGAAATAGAAATAGAAACATAAGTTACAAATATAAAAAATAGAATCACATGGCACCCTGGTAAGGTATGGCAAGTATTCTTGCTACAGTTAGTCCAGTATTTTCGGAGCCTATTCAATACAAACAAACGAATCTTTCTTCTTTCTAATATTAGTATATATAGTACAGTCGCCATTAGATATATGTGAGCTTTTTTTAGAAGTACTCATAAATATCTGAACACGTCTCTATTTCCAAAGCGTTAGAGTCCATGTTCAGATATTTATGAGCACCCTGATAGCTCAGATGTATCTGATGGCGACTGTACTAGCGGCCCGTCCCGGCGTCGCACGGATCGTAGCTTTCCAATGGTGAAAGAGTTTTTGAAATCGGCACAGCAGTTTTTAAGTTTATTCATTACTAAACGTATAAAAATCTAAAAACATAAATCTAACAATTATACGACGTAAGGCATATAATATACAGTATATTCTTCTCAAATGAACAGATATTTGTGAACGCCTTTGTTGCTTAGATACGTTTGGTATTTTGTTCGATCAGATATTTTTGACTGGACGTATGCAAAGAAATTATTGAAAAACAGCATGCTCAGATGTTTATGGCATTGCAGTAGTTGCGATATAAATGGCATTTGGAGAGTGCAGAATTTATAGAAATTTAGTCTTGCTCAGAAATATTTGGACACCTTGGCCGCTCCGATATATCTGATGGCGACTGTACATATGGCCCTTTAAATGTTCGACACAGTAACGTAATATGCTACTTCTCGCACTAGTGCTATAAAGTAGCCCCATATGTACTGTAAAATACTTTTTATGCTCGTCGACTGGAATGCTCGAATTAAGATTCCGTATAGCAAGCTATAATTGCGTACCTACTTGTATGAGCTATAAAAAAAATTGTCCAAACACGTGCCGCCGCGATCGCATATTAAAAAAAAAATTAATGTAGGTTAGCCCAGATTATCGACAATATTAATATATGTGTATTCGGCATCGCTTCGTGGTAGGTATTCCACAAATACGCACGAAGCGTTTAGCTTCAACATTCCTTATGCGAACTGCCAAGGAGTGGAATGCCCTGCCCGAGTCTGTGTTTCCGTATGAGTACAATCTGAATCTCTTCAAGGCTAGAGTAAATAGGTATCTCATAGGTAAGCGCGCTCCACCGGAGACCGCATCATTACTTACCATCAGGTGTGATCGTGGTCAAACGCCTGCCTATCCTCCATAAAAAAAAAAAAATGTGTTTCAATGGAATGATGGCCTTCATACTTTTCATGCAGCAATTCAGTTGGTTGCATTACTGCAGTATTGCAAGTGACATTACTGCTGACTGAATTACTGTCGCTAATATCAAAATCGATGTTGCTGCCCGGATTTTTGACATTTGCGGCAGTAATATCGTGCTGCAGGAATCACTGTATCTTGAGTCACAGGCTTTGTCCTAGTTCAGGAAACATAGGTTCAATCCTAATGGAGTTCCATACCTAATATAAGTTTTAATTTGTAATTTAGGCTCACATACTGTATTGACACATTGTTCACATACTGAAAGCACATCAAATATTTTTTGTAGGTATAGAATCTGTCCGATTTATATAATGTATATTCTCATTTCTTTATTAATTTTATTTTTCTTTTCCTTTTGTAAAATTCGATATGTTTTCTGAAAGAGCTACGTATTTGTATGATTTGATATGACGTATATGTTTTTTTTATCAAATTTCTATAAAGAAAAGTAGCTACTGTATGTATTGCATGATTTCTATAGTAATCTAAATTGTATTTTTTTTATTATTTAATGCATGTTAATTATAAGATGTAATGTTTGAAAAGATATGTCCCGTCGAGTTTTTTGCCGGTCCATATTGGGATGCCCTCCTCAAATTGAGAGGGGATTTAAATCTTCTCGGGTCAGAGGTGTAGGGTTAGAGCCGGTGTAGCTTTATTTGACGTTCATAAGCGCATTGTAATATGCCTACTTGAATAATAAACTATCTTTATCTTAGGTTTCAAGTATTTACATATATAAAGATAAAGGTTATTTCTGGTATAGTCTAAACTGAATGGTACTTACATTTAATCGTGTTTACCTACATTTCGGGTCTAAAATTGGCTTTGATATCGAGTTATCAGAATCGGTTGAACATGAACCAATATCATTCAAATCTACGAACTAATACCTCAAACATTCGATTAGGTCCTTAGGTATCAAACGGACTTGAAAATCGTCTCGCTTTGATACTGGGAACCTAACGACTAAATTGCATTTTACCCTTTACGCGACCCGATCGACTTGTATCAGTAAATATACTCGTTATTAACAATATGTAATATGGACCAGACAGTATCATGCATGAGTAAAGGCCATGCCTGGATAAGCTAAGTGAATCTGCCCCCAGCGAGTTTTGGCTTGTATTTTTTTGATGATGTGGCTTTATATTAGTAGCAAGTATGCAAAATATCAGCCCCCCAACTGTTACAGATTTTGGAAAAAAAAAAAGATCTTTCTACAATTTTTTTTTTCTAGCTAGCCGATTTTGACGATACTATATCTCAATGTGTTAACCACAGCGCTGCTGGGCGCATGGAGTCCACAACAAAATGACATGTATGTGCAAATTTGAACCAGGGACCATTAGCTTCGTAGGCAGGCTCACTACCCACTAGGCCACACCGGTCGTCGAATTGTGTGACCCCTTCTACCATAACTAATCGTAGTGTTTAAAAGCCCCGAAAGGACAACCAAAGTACGTTAACTCCACGTAATTTGCATCCCTCTAAGATCCGATCCGATCGAAATCCCGTCTGGATTGTTTCAGTTCTTATCGTTTTCAATTGGCGCTTATTCAAGCGGATTGTGATGTTTAAAGTTCGTTCATTTTTAAGCGCGCAATTTGCTTACATCAACGTAAATAAGAATATTCATTATATATAGGTACCGTGTTTTTATTGAATTCCGTTAACTTCGGGGTATCAGTAAGTACGTTTAAGGAAACTAAATGTTGTTGTTAAACAGTGTTGTTGTAACACGGGCATTACATTTACTTAACTCAACCAGACAATTGAAAACTGTGACATATCAATGTCATTTCGAACATCAATCGTCCGAGATGGTACTTACGTTTAGTAGCAAATGTCGCCGGAAGCCCAGGGGGGGAAGAGGGGCATACATTGTATGTAAAATTTGATGCTAAAATTGGATGAGCCCCCCTGCCTGTACCTACGCCCATGGCCCTAAGCCAAGTGTACACGCTCGTAAGGGCCTTATAAGATAAAAATTAAATATTGATTATCTCCGAAATGGAGTTAATTAGAATACCGGTATCTTTGATAAAATTTACTCCATGTAAGCTCAGGGTACCCTTGAAAAAGACGGAAATAAAAAAAAACATGGTGTATATGTCATATGACAGGTCAAATCACGATACCATATATGTACTATCTAACTGAATGGGTTCATAAATTAATAGTGATTTGTTTAACCGCTCGTGCTAATATTGATGCCGAACAAGCGAAAGATTCCAAAATTGAACCGCGTAGCGAGTGGTTCAAGAAAGGAATCTTGAGCGTTGCGAGGGTTTCAAGGCACGAGGGTTGATCAAATTTTGCCTCCGAGTTAAACAACATTTTCATCATACCAATGCGAGTAAAATACTAACTATGAAATACAAAAAAAGCAATCCAAATGAACGTAATAAAAAAAATATCATTCAAAATCATTATTTAAAAGTCAATTTTACCAGCTAACATTACGTAACAACTCAAAATTTGCATCTAATTACTTTGCCCCACAAGTGGACAAAATGCAAATTTCTCATTCGTTTTTGAACGATCAAGAGGGCCTTTACTAGTTGGTGTGGTAAAAAATAATGAATAATTATTAACTAAACATTAATTCTTATTTTTTAGCTTGCTCTTCAAGCGTAATTAGCTTTTTAATGCTGTTCGATATACTCCTCAAATTAAGCTCTTCTGATGAAGAGTGAAGAACTCCAGGATAGTACTATCGTATTTTTTATTAACTTAATAACTATATACAGTAATGTTTAGGTATTTTGGCTAATCTATAGAATATGTGTAGCCGCTTCGGCTGTGTGTGGTGCACTAATGCTAACGGAGCGGGGAGCCGTGACGTATGTGTGTGACGTCATGTGTCGTCAGCCGGTCTTCGTAGGAGTACTTATGTTGCGCCAACAAATGCCTCCTGCATGCAATGGAACCCTCGGCTTTTCGACACGAAGTAGTTTTTTGTATAAGCCTTTAGTGGTTGCCATTAGGTACATCATCACAGGTCTTTGCGTCTATTGCAGACGATTTAAGCATTGCTGTTTAGACAACGGGTTTGGTGAAATGGAGGCCAATGCGTGAGCGGCACGACCTCCCACACTTTTGGCAGAGAAAGCTCATGCCACCTGAGGTTCCAGTCCCGATTTGCTTTCTGCGACACCTTCTGCTATCTAACGTATTAAACCAGGCTTGGTCGCATAGCTTTCTCCCCTCCACAACACGCTTGCGCCATCCATCACGGTCTTCAGCTAAAGTTTCCCAGGCATGGTGGTCGATTTTAAATGCTGACATGTCTCGCTTAACACAGTCTTTAAAGCGCAGCATCGGTCTTGCAACGTTCCTTTTAGCATACGCAACTGCACCAAGCAAGACACGTCGAGGTATTCTAGAGGATTCCATCCGGTGCACATGCCCCAGCCACCGCAAGCGTCTCTATTTGAGAAGAACGGCAAGACTGGGCAGCTGCGCTTTTTCAAGAACGAAGAAAAAAAAAAGAAAATTAAAAAAAAGAAAGAAGATTAGGTACATACAAAACTCAATTTATCTCCTTCAAGAAGCCACAGTCCCCTCAATACTAAATGTGGATTATCAACCCTGCAATATTCATGCAGTGCTCACCATTAAGACTCCAACAAAAATTCATTGTAACTCAGATTTCCCGCAACCATTCGCAGTAGCCATAAGTTGACGTGCGACCTTTCCCTCGCCGTGATTTCGGTACTTGTTATTCCCGATCTTCACCCTTATGACTTAGGCAACAGAGCCCAAAGAAAAATATCAAACAATCCTACAAAGTTTGGACGTTCTACTTAATTAGATGATTTGGAAACATGAGTTCATATTACGTGCGTATCTGGGGAGCCAAGTCATATTGTAGCGAACTTTGGATCTGTTACTAAACGCTGGGGGCTGACTTGGTAGATTCTTTAACTTTGGTCACAGATTAAATAATATACGATTGTACCTATAGTAAGTTTTCTCTTTGAATTTTGACATTTTGATGCTGGTTTTTATTGCAAAATCACTCCCGCATGAAAATAATAGTTGGTTGCATTGCATGGCAGTCTTATAAGTATTTTGAATTTTAAAAACTTGATTTTAATTTTATAATGTGCCAGATGTCATTTTTAGGGTTCCGTAGCCAAATGGCAAAAAACGGAACCCTTATAGATTCGTCATGTCCGTCTGTCTGTCCGATTCTGTCACAGCCACTTTTTTCCGAAACTATAAGAGCTGTACTGTTCAAACTTGGTAAGTAGATGTATTCTATGAACCGCATTAGGATGTTTACACAAAAATAGAAAAAAAACAATAAATTTTGGGGGTTCCCCATACTTAGAACTGAAACTCAAAAAATCTTTTTTCATCAAACCCATACGTGTGGGGTATCTATGGATAGGTCTTCAAAAATGATATTGAGGTTTCTAATATCATTTTTTTCTAAAATGAATAGTTTGCGCGAGAGACACTTCCAAAGTGGTAAAATGTGTGTCCCCCCCCCCGTAACTTCTAAAATAACAGAATGAAAAATCTAAAAAAAATATATGATATACATTGCCATGTAAACTTCCACCGAAAATTGGTTTGAACGAGATCTAGTAAGTAGTTTTTTTTTTATACGTCATAAAATTTAAAAAAAAAATTTTTTTTCATCATACCCATACGTGTGGGGTATCTATGGATAGGTCTTCAAAAATGATATTAATGTTTCTAATATCATTTTTTTCTAAACTGAATAGTTTGCGCGAGAGAACCTTCCAAAGTGAAAAAAAGTGTGTCCCCCCCCCCGTAACTTCTAAAATAACAGAATGAAAAATCTAAAAAAAATATATGATATACATTGCCATGTAAACTTCCACCGAAAATTGGTTTGAACGAGATCTAGTAAGTAGTTTTTTTTAATACGTCATGAAATTAAAAAAAAAAAAAATTTTTCATCATACCCATACGTGTGGGGTATCTATGGATAGGTCTTCAAAAATGATATTAATGTTTCTAATATCATTTTTTTCTAAACTGAATAGTTTGCGCGAGAGAACCTTCCAAAGTGAAAAAAAGTGTGTCCCCCCCCCTGTAACTTCTAAAATAACAGAATGAAAAATCTAAAAAAAAATATATGATATACATTACCGTGCAAACTTCCACCGAAAATTGTTTTGAACGAGATCTAGTGAGTAGTTTTTTTTTTAATACGTCATAAAATTTAAAAAAAATTTTTTCATCAAACATATACGTGTAAGGTATGTATGGATAGGTCTTCAAAAATGATAGTTAGGTTCCTAATATCATTTTTTTCTAAACTGAATAGTTTGCGCGAGAGACACTTCCAAAGTGGTAAAATGTGTGTCCAAAGTGGTAAAATGTTGAACAAGATCTAGTAAGAAGATTTTTTTTTAATACGTCTTAAATTGTACGGAACCCTTCATGCGCGAGTCCGACTCGCACTTGGCCGCTTTTTTATCAATGTAATTAATCGATCAGGTTCGTTAAAAAAAAAACATGTACAGTTTTCATCCCTATTAATTAATAGTTTTTACTGATTTTGATATGACCTTGACAATCATATAGGTGTGGCGCGCATCTCACGCACGAATTTTGCTTCGATATCCTTACACAAATGACTAAGCCCCACAGTAAGCTCAAGGCTTGTGTTGTGGGAACTCGGACGATGATATATTATATACAACATATAAATACTGAAATACATAGAAAACACTGATGACTCAAGAAAAAAAGATTTGTGCTTATCGCCAATAAATGCCCTTATTGGGATTCGAACCCAGGACCATCGCTTCATAGGCAGGGTGTGTAAATACTTGAGACCATAATAAACGGTCCATTCGAAGAATGAAATACGGTAACGATAAGTTCTCATTTATCTCGTTTGTATGTCGTATAATTGACAGAAGCAGCTCGATTCGGGCAACCAATGTCACTTTGACGTTAGAAATGTCGTAGATAGATCTTATTTGGATCACAACGGAATCGAAATAAACGTCAATTTTGACATGTCGTTTAGTTATCGATCTTTTAAAGATCTTTCTAAGATTTTAAACGTGTCTTAATCATTATTCGAATCGGGCCGAAAATCACTCATAGAAAACTTAATGATCACAGAAAAACAGTATATACAAATCCACTGCCACAATAAAGCCATCATTAGTTCGCCCATCAGAAGCTTACCAAAATACGCAGTAATTAATGCCATATTACCGAATATCGGCTTTATTATACAATGTGTATATATAATCTGTCATCTTATTACAAATACACGACATAGTTATTAAGAGTAATGTATTCATTCAAACGTTATAGGGTGTAAGTCATATAAGAGTAGCTGTCGTCAAGCTCACTATACTTATTAACCTATCGAATGAGCTAATGCTTTACGGATACTGGAAAGCGATAAGTAAATATACTACATACCTATACGAGGCCTGGACGTTAGTGAGATGACGATATGAGTTGTGCTGGTGTCCGACTTTATTACCTACATGTAACATGAGTTTCACATGATTATCCACCTGGTTTCTTGAGCTTAATAGTCGCCTCCAAACCTCCCCTTATAGCGACCCCTTTCCTCACACAAAGTTTACCTTAAGGTCATATTAACCTCACTGGATCACTGTTCACTCTGAGAACTGATAACGTTGGTCACAATCTACAAGAGACTACTAGCGCCATCTACTCCATGACGTTGGCAAATATTAGCCGGTTCGCAATACGTTCGCGACAGTAGCTGCCGTTACTGAGTGTGGTCTGTAGTGTCACTGCAGCAGCTGCTAAAGTTTCTCTTGATTGTTAAAAAACAAATGAGAAAGTTACATTTTATCCACATGTGAGGCAAAGTAATTTGATGCAGTTGTTTTCTTATGTTGGTAGACTTTGAAATGATGATTTTGAATAATACGTATCACATTACAAAGTGATAACTGGACCTTAAAAATAGCCACGAATGCCACGATGGATTACCGGGTGTTGATTAAAGAATTGCTAAACGCGTTTAATTACTAATTCTTCATTCTCTGCATATTTACACGTTCGTTTATTGCAAAATAAGCTATCAATATTACATTTTAGACATTATTAATGAGCAAAAAATAAATATTCACGAGATCAATTCGCCAGTTTCAAATTCAACCGGAGAATTCACTTATATCCTTAATTGTTACAGACGAGAAATTGACGATCGATATCTCATATCTCAAACATCAAAAATTTGGCTAACACCAGAAGAAGCAAATATGGTTGCCCTAAATATATTAGAGACTATGTAGCAAGAGTTAGGGAGATGAATATGAGTCGAACCCTCACAGGAGCTAACAGGAGGAGAAGAGGAGAATTAGATAATCGACAAAAGTTTTATGCCTTTATTTAATAGATATAGATAATAGAAAGCGCTGGTGGCCTAGCGGTAAAAGCGTGCGACTTGTAATCCGCAGGTCGCGGGTTCAAACCCCGGCTCGTACTAATGAGTTTTTTGGAACTTATGTACGAAATATCATTTGATATTTACCAGTCGCTTTTCGGTGTAGGAGAACATCGTGAGGAAACCGGACTAATCCCAACAAGGCCTAGTTTACCCTCTGGGTTGGAAGGTCGGATGGCAATCGCTTTCGTAAAAACTAGTGCCTACGCAAAATCTTGGGATTAGTTGTCAAGCGGGCCCCAGGCTCCCATGAGCCGTGGCAAAATGCCGGGACAACGCGAGGAAGAAGAGGCAATATTACCCGGGTGCGTCCTTAAACTACGTCCAAAAGAGAAGTATGGGCATTGTGATTGTCATCTCGCTTTGTGTGGTAGGGCACAGCCAGTGGATGTCATTCGAGATCTAGAGCAGACCTTACAGAAAACAGCAGCCAAATAACACTAGACCCTACTCATAGCGTTGTGTTCCTGCCGGTGAGTAAGGTTGCTCAGAGCTCAACTCAACGAGGGAGGGGGGGGGGGGCGGATTTAGGATCGGCAACGCGCATGTAATTCCTCTGGAGTTGCAGGCGCACATAGGCTACGGAGACTGCTTAACATCAGGCGGGCTGTATGCTTGTTTGCCACCAACGTATAGAAAAAAAAAGTAGGGCCTATGGATTTGATGACGAAAAACAGACTTTCAATTTGCTTACATCTGATGCCTTGCACCAACCTCCATAGCAAGGATAATTGCATTATTGGTGATAGTGTTGTCGCGATACTCGCGATACATATTAATTTGCTTTCGTCGTTAATTACATACATCCCGGGCAAGGCGTGACGCGAGCGAAGCGTGGAGTCGTTGATGGCGTCACGTCTTCTCTGTTTTGGTTTATGTGAACAAAGTAGTACATACTAGGTACTACTATGCTAGGTTGCCAGAGCTCAACAAGGGGGGGTGGGTTTAGGGTCGGCAACGCACATGTAACTCCTCTGGAGTTGCAGGCGTACATAGACTACGGAGACTGCTTACCATCAGGCGGGCCGTATGCTTTTTGCTACCGACATAGTATGTAAAAAATAATACTAGTAGTATAATGAACGGTACTGACTGCTTATCATGCTTATGCTTCATCGGCTTTAAGATATGGCTTTAGTAAACTCTTTATTGTACAAAAACATATAATAAAAAAAGCTAAGTACAAAGGCGAACTTATCCCTTTAAGGGATCTCTTACAGTTAAACTTTGAGTAGATAAGAGGAGAGAGTGAGAAGAGGGTGACAAATGCAGTAATGTGTACAACAAGGTACCAGAAAGTAGAGGATACCAAACAAAATTTATAGGATAAACATACATATAAGTAGAGGCTTTATTATCTGAGGCAACTCAAGCAATAAGAAAAAATCCTTATGAAGAGCTGTTTGCACGCTACAGAACTAAGTCTAGGTCTAGAGTGGTTTTCAAGAAATTACATTAGAGAAATAACCAATGCCAAAATTACATTCATAATGATAGTCTGTGATGGCATCACTCGTTTGCTGTTTTGCTTGCTGTAAATAAAATAGCACATATGAGTTTGTTTCACCAACTCTAAGATATGGTGGTATATTGTGGGGTAACTCAACCAACCAAAAAATGTTTAGAAGCCAAACATTCTGGACAGCTGCACGATGTTGTTTAACCAACAGTGCAAGTGTTTGAAGGTCGTTCCTAATTACATACATTTTCGATGTTTAAAAGCTGTTTGAAACTGAATCTGTAGTTTTCAAGAAACTATCCTTAGTGATGTTAAAAATGCGTCCATAATATTACAACAACGTTATAGCTCTTAGCGCTCAGATCTTAACTTTAAATGTGATAACTTCCGTTCTAAATAACATAGTGGAATAAATATACGGAATAATGGATGCAATGCAGCGATAGCAACAATATCACTCTCACCAAGGGGCCCTAGCCAAGATGACAATCGTACATTCACAAACCGGTGACAGATGCTACGAAAAGGCACGTGACTAATTCCATACATTATTTAATTTTCTAATTTCTATTGGTGTTTTTTTCAACGATTGTCATCATGGCTAGGCCTTTTATAATTCTTGGCACTGTGTTGGCGAAAAATAAATATCAATTTAAAAAAAAATCCATAAAAAAAGAATCGGATATTGGACTCACTATGATGCCACCGGAAATATTTCTGCTAGAAAGAGACCTCCTTACTGAAGGTTGTGGTTAATTACATAAAATTAACCATATTTAATTTCCAATAGATTAGCTTGAAATACTTGAAATCAAAATATATTGTAATTTAATATTATGAAAGAAATAAGTCTAAATTAATTTCCCATTTTTTTCTTAAAACATATGTTTAAAATAGTTCAAGGTTCTTTCATGAATGTAAAAAGTATGTAACAAATTCTCTGTACCTAATGCATTAAACCGAATAAATCCAGTCCAACGCTAGCACTCAATAGAGAAGATAAAGTGTTCCTCAATGACCAATGAACCTTTAAAGTAAAAAGGCTGATGTTCTTAGAACTATGTTATAAGTTAAGACCTTTCAATATAAGTAAGAGAAAAACGTATTAAGAAACAAGTATTCTACATCAATGTAATGTTCATTTAATTTTAAAACCATTTTATTGCGCTCACACTATGAAAGATAAACAAGGAACATAAACTCCATATACCAAAAATTGGCCGAAAAAAAACCATAAATAGGTGGCTCTACAATACCTAGAATACTTGAGAAAAAAATCTAATCATAGACAGCGCACTTCACTCCGTCAATAACGCCTAGGTTCTTACCTAATCTAGCGCTACTCTGGAGAGATTTGGAACTATTATTTATAGCTGAGAGCTGGACACTTTTGCAACATTTCTACCTAAGGAGATTTTGTTCCTTGCCTTTACCTTCCATAGCTCACACAATAAAATCATAAAGGTCGTTAACAGTTTCGAATCATTCACGGTTAGTTTCACTAGACTTAAATAGACCGGGATCCGTACGCTATCTTCAGTTATCCTTGAACAAGATGCATGTAACTGCGTCGAAATAACGGGAGCTCGAAAATAATACAAAAGGTAATCACGGTCCATATCCCGATCCATTTAAATATAGGATGTTTTTTTCAATCCTCAGCTATATTTTTGCGAGATAAATTTTTCCTTCTGACGACTGGGTTTAAAAATCTGCCGACTTAAATTTTCCTCTGCAAATTGACTATGAGTCAAAACTTGATTGGGGTCTATGTACTTCGGACAGGACTCATAAGTTGTCGTAATTTCTTGTCAAGTTTTTTTTGCGATTTCAAGATTGATTCAGAACTATTTACTCATCTCGCAAAATGTTCGATATAATTTCGATACGTCAAGTGCACGTTTAAGAATGAGGTTGGAGTCTAGAAAATACCGGAGGATTTAAATCTTTATTTAACACTTCCAACCGCCTGGTATATCATAGGATTTGTCGGTAATATACTCTTTCACGCGGTATCAGCCACAGCGTTATCACATATAGTTTAGAGTTATAGTCGAGCATACTTTATTGAATTTCACATTTTCAGAAGTCTTCTTTAGGTAAATCTGAGACGACAGCTTTAGTCCTAGTAAAGGTATTGTTTAGATTCAGACTACACCAGCAGTAACGCTGCACAACATTACTGCCGATTGCAATGCTGCCACAAATGTCGTGCCGCTCTACTGCTACAGTAATGCTGCCGACTAATCAGATGGGAACCCTTCGTCTAATGTTTTCTGGACGGGTAAGGTCAAGGTGAAACGCTTAAGATGGTATGGTAACGTCCAAAGGTGTCCAGACGACCATATGGTGAAGCTTGCCCTAAAACTGCCAACCACTAGCCACAAATCATCAGGCAGACTACCTACCAAGTGGCACCTGTACCTACGACCTAAGACCTAAAAGAAGCTCAATTGAATAAAGACGTAGCGCAAGACCGTGCTGGGTGGAAATCGAGGACAAGGTAGGCTGATCCCAAGTAAATCGGAACAGGTCTAGCAGGAAAAAGAATGTATTGCACTTTAACATCTTACGTCGAATTGCAGCTTTACATCCTATGACTCGTGATATATTTGTAAAAAATCTTATTTCTCTTGGGTAAAAAGTTAACAAAGCAAATTACTTACATGCAAACCAAAGTATGAGGCTGAATCATTTTTTAATTATAAAGTTTTGCTCATATTTTTATACGACTTTGAGTCATCATCAGCCATCACTCGCACGCCAATAAGTGCGAGCCAGATGCCAGTCTTATATGGACTAATAGCATTTTGTGAGGACCAATAGCGGCTCTCGCTCATTGGTGCACCGGCGCACGATAACTTAAGTTACTTAAGTACGTATAAAAATAAAATAAAAACCATATTATTTTGCTGTGGAATGAGCTGTCGCTTGCGGTATTTCCGGACCGTCCGACCTTAAAATAAAACCTTCAAGAAAAGAGCCTACTCCCATCTTTAAGGCTGGCAATCTACTTGCAACCCGTCTGGTTGTTTGCCTCTTATATCATTAAAAAAAACAGAAGCGGCCTCCAAATCGGTTTAAGAATTCTATTTCCGTTCTAGCATGGGTTGCTGAATTATTGTGTGGGTTGTAAGCGATTTTGTACGGGCTGAAGAATGTTTCTGAAAATTACTTGTAGTTTGCTCTTTGGAAGTGTTCCTATGTGGAATAACTTTGAGCGTGTTTGCAAAAATATTGTTCTATCCCGAACGTGAGGAAATTTATCTATAAAATTATAGATATGAAAGTCTGTTTAGATACTTGGATATTTGTTGCTCTAAAAAACGGTTTAATAGGATTAGTTGAAATTTGACATGCCTACAAGGCCTATAGCTACATATAGCTTCAGACCTTAATAGCGTGAGGTCATATGGGGTAAAAGAAAAAAAAGTTTATTTTGTTTGGGGTAAGAGAAACAGGATTCCCTAGAAATGTTTCTCGTATGCCATCTAACCTAATATTGTAATTTTTTCCCGAAAAAAAAAATTATGTTCAATCATAACCCTAAATGATACGTATAACACTAGAATTATTTGAAAATTGTCTAAGCAATTTCAACCTTGTATGTATAGGTTTACAAGCTACGCATATAGGTACTAGTACTACTTAACGATGCAAACTTAAAACAAAGGGTTATCTTTGGGCAATATGTCAGGATCATGTGTTCAGATTCCAATTTAACTAGCGAAGCGTGTCTCTCGGTTAAACCAGTATTTGTGGTCCCTTGGTACGTATACAAGTTCTTAATCACTGCCACAGATCTACAAAGATAAATAATGTGAAGAAGCAATGGAAGTACCCATAACATTTAAAACTTTCGCGTTTTGAACACATTTTAAAACATAAGTATTTTAAACCGGGTCTATCGCGAATTTATTTTGTTACCTTTATTTCCGAATTTTCGACGCGCGCAGGTTTCACTGGTCGTGGTCATGGTCAGTGGTGGTAGTAGTAGACTGTGATTGCGTAAACTATTCTCTTGTAAGTATACCAAGGCACGATCCTCTTCCATTCTCTCTAGGTGTCCGAACCACTGAAGCCCAGCCACTTTGGTTTCGCCAATAATGTTGGGATCGGCCACCAGGCCTTCTATCTCTATGTTCTTCCTGACTCTACCTCCTGTCTTCCACTTTTGTCGGCCCCAGAATCTTTCAAGTAAATAGGAAACGTCCGATTGGACGTCCTAGGTACCGCTGGTAAGACGTAGTTGCTGAAGACCTGCTCAACCTCGGTATAGCAACTGGCGAGAGCTATCGTAAGAGTGAGAGGCATGAGGTGATCTGGTGTCAGAGGCCAAGACTCACTGTGGGTCGTTGCATCACGCTAGTAAGTACATCAAGGAATATCTTGATATTAATCACCTACCGTATCTTTTGAATACATATTTTTGTATTTTTTACTAACCGTACGTCCTGGCATTAAGTATCATGAAGCTAAAGAGTAATCAGTTTATTTTCCACCTACAGCCTTTCGTAATGGCTTCAATACTGCACTTCAATAATGCTGACTGATATTATTGGTTCGATTTTTGACATATGCGGCAGTAATGCAGTCGGCAGTAATGTTGCGCTACAATACTGCCGCAGTAATTTGGTGCAGTCTGAATCCGAATACCTTTAAATTTGTGCATTTCAGCGATCGTGCGTGCTCGGTTCGCACTGGAATAGTTCTGTTATCTTCCTAGAACGATGTAGCAATTGGAGTAGCAATTACGAACGGACCAGGCTAGTAAGCTTTTCATGAATGTTGAAATTGCTTTGTTTCTGGTTGATAGACAAGATAAATTGCTATATAACATAATAGTACCTACGTACATGAATTTGTATCAAGAAGATACATCTGCAACCAACACTACCTACATTTGTTTTTATTGTAGTAAAAGTTTTTGTTGTACGCAAGGAAGGAATGGAAAGATGCACGCTTCTAGTAGACTTCAGTAATTCAATTGATTAAGAGTGATCGGAGGGGTGTTCCGAAAGGTTGCAAGTTCGAGTCTTGCCCGAAATGGTCAATGTTTATATTTTTTCCTTGGGTTTGAAATGTCCTTTTTAAATAGAACACTATTAATAATTAATAATAATTATGCTTAATAATTATGTTTTGATGGAAAAATCAGAAAGATACCCGAAATCCCCAAGAAAAATATATTTTTAGTTAAGTAGTTAAATCCCATCGATTTCTAAAGATCTTGATGGCTAAAATAAAAAAAGGATGCTATACTTTTCTGTTCAACAACAAAAAAATTAAATGTTTTATTTTAAACATCAATAATATTACATACATTGAAATTAGTAAATTTTTAAGTGTAAATCTCAAATAAAACAAATAAAAATCAAAATGCCTTAATATTCATCCTCCTAAAGCATCTTAAAAGTCATTTCGTGTGATTACAAAAGGAGGTTTAATCGGACACAAACAAAGATGGATTATAAAAGTACTGTTTGGAATCAGACTGCACCAGCATTACTGCCGCAGTATTGGAGCGCGACATTACTGCCGCCTGTATTGCTTCCGCAAATATCAAAAATTTGGGCAGCTACCATCGATTCTGACATCTGCTGCAGCTGGCAGTAATGTCCCACTACAATACTGCAGCAGTAATGCAGGGTGCTGTCTATATCTGAACGTCACCTTAAGAAAGGTTTGAAACTAGCCACCAGCCAGCCAGTTCCAATTAAAATCGTGTAAGCGCGCCGAGCCGAACAAGTGTTAATAAATAAATCAAGTGCATTTATGCTGAACTCGAATTGGACGTCGTGTTGTAAAATGTAGGTAAAAATTTCCGTTCCGTACATGTATTCGCGTGAGCGAGACGATTGATTCTTCTGTTTGATTTCACTTCGTAGTCGGAAAAATAACTTTATGTACCATTTAAAATATTTCGTGGGAGCTATAATTATTGCATAATTAGCATCAAAAGTTTCGGATTCAAAAGTGACGGACTACGCGTGAATTTTTTTTTTTGAGTCGGTTAATTTCAAGGGTGCATTCCGGAGCTTAAATTAAGTAAATTTCTCAAACAAACCGGTATCCTAATTAACTCCATTTTGGAAGGAATCAATGATTTATTTTTATGTGATAAGGCCCCTACAGCGTGTACTTGGGCCGCATAAGGGGCTGGCCGCCTAGCCAACGTGCAAATCGCTTACGCTCCGTAGCGATCGAAACGCAACGCGTTTCGTTGTCCAAGCAACAGCGATTGTCAACTTGGCTAGGCCGGCTGGTTACTTATTAAATTAGTGTTAATAATGAGTTTTATACATTTGCAAACGCAAGTACTATCTCGGACGATCGATATTCAAAATGTCACTGATATGCCAAGTTTTCAATTGTTTGGTTGTAAATATATGTTGGTGCTACAACAGCACTTTCACAACCTCAGCCATGCAAGGAACATATCAAAAAGATGGGAATACTAACAGCTCCGTGTTTGTACATTCTGTTGCTCCTTACCGACCTGGTTAAAAGTTTAGGCGAATACGAGACCTCTGGAAGACAAATGCGATAGAATACAAGAAGGAAATACCTACATTGATTGTAAATTGCAGCCGAATTTAAAAGTAGCAGGATGTACAACAGTACTACAAACTTCCTGGTGAGTGGAAGAACATTACTAGCCTGAATATTAAAATAGTACATTACGATACAAGTGCGAAAAATAGGAAATTCGAAACGAGTGGCGATAAATTAAAACACGACCGAAGGGAGTGTTTTATTTTAAATCGACATGAGTTGCGAATTACCTATTCGCACATGTATCGTACAACGTTTTACAGTACATATGGCCCTTTAAATGTTCGACACAGTAACATAATATGCTACTTCTCGCACTAGTGCTATAAAGTAGCCCCATATGTACTGTAAAAACGATTAAGAGCTATATTGTTGCGGGAGTGCTTATATTCCATCGAAGAATTTATTTAATATTTAACTTTCGATTGTCAATTTTAATTTATTCAATAATGAGCATAATTATTGAATAAGCAAGGGCAGCATCCGCTCGGCTCTTAAAGTGTCAAAAGAGCATCTACGTGTTGGCTTCGGCTCCGCGCACGCCTCCCAAAGGTCTGGAACTCCAATGTTTCGTGATGGGAAAGACTTGGCATAATTAATTATTGATAAATTAGATGCCAAGTTTATTATAATGTAACGAGTTTCTTGATACTCATTTCGTTATGACCTTTTGTAATTTATCTTTTTACTGTAGTAGAATTGATGCATGTTAGATTAAGAATTAGATATAGTCAAGATTCAGACACAAGTATAATATTGTTACTTAATAAATAAATAATAAAACACTATTACATAATTAGCATCAAAACACTATTGACAAAAAAAAATAACTATGCCATTAAGTTTCTCTCATACACTGAAGTAAACTGAGCTTAAAAAATACTGTATCTAAATGAAATTGTACAGGCGAACGAAGTACTTATCCCTCCCCAACTGAATCAAAATGATCCTTCACCGAATTATAAAGCATTTTCCGTTTATCTTCATTGAAATCTCCAAACCATACATTAATGGCGCCCGTATAAACAACGTTGTTTACTACGTCGACAGACACACGACAAAAGGCAGTTAACTGCTATTCGCCAAAACCACTTGGCACGGTAATAAAATTACAAAAGTAACGAGGGAATGCAAATATTATAGCATCACTATTTTGTGGTGCATGTTGTACGCAAATTGCGGTTTAAAAATCCTCGCGATAGATAACTACCCGATTCTGATGTAATAATTTGTGGCCTTGAAGATCGCTCACCATTATAGGGGGACTCTACGCCCCGTGCCCCCTACAGTCCATGTAGGCTCCTGTTATGTAGATACATTTGTTTTTTAAAGATGTATAGTGAATGTATGCTGCCAACTTCCATGTGCAGCGGATTCGCTAAATTCACTTGGAGCGTTTCTTTTATGACGCTAGTTGCTTCCGCTGTAAACTTGCAATTTGGATAGGTAATGAAATAAATGACCAGTAGGGCTAAGATGGTCGGCTCTTTATCATTTGTCACCATGCTTGTCACTTTCTAACAAGTATGTAAGTGCGAAAGTGATGGGCATAGTGACAGGCAATAAAAATGAAACCATGCTGCCACCACCGGAGTGTACATCGTGCGTTATTTGGCAGTGGCACTAAGCTGGCACAATGTCTGGAATGATGACCCGTTTGTTGTACGATAATTCCTTCTTATGTTTTGTAGTTTCGGATTCGGCCATATTGTGGCCAAATTCAGAGATTTTGTCAATTGCTTCGTACTAATACCTATAGGGGCTACCCTGCCTCTTACAGTTCATGCACGCTTGCTGTACGGACGTTTATTTTTCAAAGATGTATAGCGAAACAACTCCGAGCCGAGATAATGACTCCATAGCGCGGTTGCTACCGTTATGCCGGTTATTCCGGATGCTAACGGAATGGTGGCCGCTTTCAGACGAAAGGAGTGCCTGGCGTCCGTTGGCTCGTTGGGTGGACGACATTCGGAAGACTGTGGGTCACTTCTGGATGAGATTGGCTCGGGACCGGGATAAGTGGCATACTAGAAGAGAGGCCTATGCTCAGCAGTGGGCGATAAAAGGCTGATATGATGATGATGATGATGAGCGCGGTTGCTCGTACAAGGAAGAGTGGAGGGAACCAGATCACGTAGCAAGTTGGACTGATCAAATAAAATACGCAGTTGGAAACCGCGTATTTGACTGTGCCAGACAATTTACAAACAGGGAGAGACGGCGGAAGATCGTGCGAAGAGCTGTGTCTGCCTCTACTACCGATGCGGGCGTAACAATGACAACGTACAACGGTAGCAAAACAACATCCGCGTGATGCGGCTTTGCTTATAGTTATATTATGCTAGTCGCTTTCGCTGTAGACTTGCAACCATCCCATCGGATAGTTAATGCAATAAATGACCTGGAGTGTGCATCTTGCGTTATTTGGCAGCGGCACTAAACCAGCACAGTGTCTAGATTTATGACCCGTTTGTTTTGTGAATATTACTTTAGACTAATTTTGGAATTTTGGGAACATTATGATTCAGTTAATAACGTTGTTAAAATTGTATGTCTTTGAAGCTAGTTATTGATATGGATTCTAATTTATGTCCAATGTTTAAATTGGCATAAAATCATTTGTAAATTGAGATATATTGGAGGTTAATTTGGATAGAATATTTTCGACCTTTTTAACCTACTGAACGCAGTTACTATATAGGATAGATGATTAAGTATGTTTAATTAAGGTGCTGTATTAATAATTACTCGTGTATAATACTTTTTTTTTTCCTGTTCTCCATGCGGAAAGCGTCAACTCTCGGCACGCTCCGCTTTACGGTTCCATAGTACAGAAGAATAGTATACAAACCTTGGAAATAAATAACAAAGTCTCAGATCACAATACATATTTGTGGCCCTCTGTTTCGCCTCGGCCTACAATTACTTGTTATCTGAGACATTTCTTACTTTTCTGCCCTAGGTATGTGGTAATATTTAAACTTATACAAAATACAAAAAGAAACAACATGCTTAAAGAAAAAAAAACATGGTTCCTTACCAAGTTTTCGGTTAAGTAGTAAAAATACCAGCCCAAAAGTTTGTTGAATACAGATGTCTAAATTCAGTTGATATGTGGAATGATCTATATCCAAATTGTATGAATGTACGTTCTGTTTTTATATTTTAGTCTGGAATTGTGGACGTATCATACAACCGACAGCACATCGGAACCTTATATAGCGGAACCTAATAGTGGATGACGAGGGCTTTCTATTAAATACGATGTTCAGCTCAGTCTTTACTAATTAGTTGATTAGTGATTACACATCATAGCACAAGTTACATTTCTTATATTAAGCAAGTTCAGTGGGTTTAACCCAGGAACCGCCACCGACGTCATCTTCTCTCGTTCCCGTCTAAAGAATGATTGACAGCATAACTTCAATTGTTCTTGATTTCAATTGTTTTAACAGCGCACTCTATGATGCCTTAGCGGAACTGCGTCGAACGCCACTCATGTCTAACGTAACACCCTAACTCGCTCTATTTATTAAGTGATGAAACGCCTCTTAAAGGCGATAGATCGCACGATTCAGTCGTTCTCTGAAAAGTATAAAAGCTAACTTATTTTTACAGCACAAAAATTATAAATATTTTTTATGCTTCTTCTAATATAGTCGCAAATATTTCGTTTATTAAAATATCTGGTGCTCGTGACAATATCACTATGACGCAGGTGTGAATACTATTAACTCCTCGTCCCGAGTCGCAGCTCACTAAAGACGACAGTGGACGACCACGTCTCCATACAAACGTAGTCCCCATTTTCCTCCTTACAGAAAACAGCAGCCAAATAACACTAGACCCTACTCATAGTGTTGTGTTCCTGCCGGTGAGTAAGGTTGCCAGAGCTCAACGAGGGGGGCGGGTTTAGGGTCGGCAACGCGCATGTAACTCATCTGGAGTTGCAGGCGTACATAGGCTACGGAGACTGCTTACCATCAGGCGGGCCGTATGCTTGTTTGCCACCGACGTAGTATAAAAAAAAACCCTCAAATGGCTCCTTAAGCCAATTGAGGGTAGATGAAAACATTACATGATCAAATAATGTAGGTTAATGTCAGGTCGTTCAGTGACAGATCCAGGCGGTTTTGTATTTGGTTGGTTAACTAATAAGTGTTATAACTACCCGCAAATGTACAAATTGTTTGTTTACTTTTATTTAAATACCTAAAAATACATAGAAAAGATTTTATGTTACTTGTATAGGAGCAAACAACAAGTTCCACAAAACACTTTAAAAGCTCATAAATCTTAAAATAATTAAATTATACATCAAAATGCGTAAAAGTAATATTTTCTATAGTGTTAGTATTTAGAGAAGAGAGGAAACGGTCAAAAGAGGGGAAAAACAGCGGTCACAGGAATTCGTCCCCTTTCCAATTAAGTACGAATCGAATAAATACTCAAGATAGTTTTCTTTGCAATATCGTAAATGAGAAATGAAAAAGTTTTTTTAAATCTTCAATAAAATCATATTACAATTCACTTATATGGTAGTTTATATGTACTTATGCATATTATATTTACAGTACATATGGCGCTAATTTATCGCCCTAGTGCGGTAACTAGCACTATACGTATGTCGAAAATTTAAAGGGCCATATGTACAGTCAACCAACTTGATTCCTAGGCCACTATAGAACCATGCCATAATGACTTCTACGACAGTGCTTATTGAGTGATGCGTGTCGCTTTAGTAGTTAAAGCAACAAGGTTCTTTAGTGCCCTAGGATTCAAATTGGTTGACTGTACTGTAAAACGTTGTACAATACACGTGCCAAAAGGTAATTCGCAACTCGTGTCAATTTAAAACACTCCCTTCGGTAATGATTAAATTTATCGCCAATCGTTGCAAAGTCCCTACTTTTCACACTTGTAATGTACAAGTGCATACCGCCGATCACAATTACCGCAAAGGATCCTTATTATGAAATATATTGTCTACACTGTCGTCGCAATATCACAACGACGCAGGTGTGAACACTATATTTCACTCCACGTCCGAAGCGGTACTTCACGGTACGGAAGCGACACCGTGATTTACCGGCGACGTGATATTCCGGAGTCTTCTGGACGCACGTGTTACGGTTCATATTTGAAGGTCAAGATAGATTATGTTATTTAAACGTCGCTTTGCAACAAGAGCAATCGTTATAGATATTTTAACAAGCTGATATATAAAAACATATTTTTATATCTGTTAATTACCTAGCGGCAAAAGAGAATACGGGTTGGAATAAAAAAACTAAAACTATCCTAAAAGAAACAGGATCGATATTTAACTTAGGAGTCGACTAAACTACATGTAAAACATAGGTACTTGATACTAAGTAGGTATAAAACTGGCTGGCTTGGTAGCTCGTTGGGTGGAAGGTCGCGGGGCACTTCTGGATGAGACTAGGTCAGGACCGGAATAAGTAGCATAAACAAAGAGAGGCATATGCTCAACAATGGGCGACAGGAGGGTTAAACGATGATAATGAGGTTTAAAACTACTATGACAAGATATAATATGCTCTGTAATATTGTATAATATTCTTGACTTGGTACATACTAGTTATGTATTCTGTAGCATTAGTTTATGAGACTGCTAGTTTAACAGTCCAGACGCGGTTTATTTATTTAGTATAAATTTTATTTTGACACTTGGAGAGACTTTACACCTCCAAATCTTATTAGTATTAGTACTCTGACATTGGGGACCTTTTACATCTCCAGATTTAATGTATTTTTAACCATAGAGACTATACATCTCTATTGTATTGTAGTAATTATTTATTTTAAGATTATTATAATGTAATGTTTACCCAGGTACTGGCTGTTGTATTTATAAATGTTGTTATGTATTTTTCATGTCACTATATGATGTTACTATAATGTTGTACTGACTTGTAAAAGAGCCCTTGAGGCCTACTTACAGAATAAATTTTTGAATTTTCAATATAAATAGTCTAAATTGCCGTCGTAATATCACTATGGCGCATATGTGAACACTATAACTCACTTCACGTCCCAAGCGGTACTTCACGGTACGGAAGCGACTAGCGACTCCGTGATTTACCGCCTTTATATTTATTCCGGAGTGGAGGCCGCGGCCGGAATATCACGTCACGTGTTACGGTGGATTTGAAGGTCAAGGAAACCTTTTATGTACTAAAGTAGACACATAAATGGACGCAGCGCTCCATAGAAATGAAAGATACAGTTAAAAAAATAATTTTTGTACAATTTCGTACTCGAAACTTGTCACAAAGACAATCAATATGAAAGTCGTTAGGGACCTCATACTATTGTCACTGTGACAAGGTACCAAATGGTACTGATATTAAATTCGTTGACTGTACCAGACGCATTTTTTTTTTATTCTGATAAAGCTAAAAAGCCGATTGTTTGAGATAATGCTTGATAACTTAGCTTTAAATTATATTCAAATATTTATCCTGCAAGTAGGCCTCAAGGGTTCTTTAATAAGTCAATACATCAGCCAATACATGGGAATGGCATGGCATTTTAAGATTATTATAATGTAACGTTATTTGTGTCGTCATTACGGATTGGATTTTGTATGTAGTGAGTGATCAGTGCGACTGTGTGCACGTTTCTTCCACAAAAAATGGCAGAACGATTTGTACGGTAAGATATCGCTTGGGCTTCTCTCTTCCGACGTATCAGAAGCAGGTGTTGCTCGAAGATGGGAATGGACATATACAGATTTCTGCAGGTTATTACGGTAGCTACTATACGCGTCACGTTTTCTCACAAAGTAGATCTTTTCGTGGAATGCCTCTAAAGTAAACACAGAAATTGATGCTGAAATCTTTTCTTTTCTAAAAAAAGCTTTTCTTGTATTGTATAAAAACTTTCTGGGAAGTTTCAAGTCCCTAAAGGATTCGTTACTTTTAGAGATTCGTTACATTCCCAGAGACCGATTCGAGAGATTTCAACCGGTTTCAATACGACCTTGACGATAGTCTCGTGATTGGCGTGCTTCTCACACATGACTTTGCCTTCATTTCAACAATTAGCGTGACGTATCTTCAAATCTTATCCATTTCTAGGGTTCCGTACCCAAAGGGTAAAACGGGACCCTAATTACTAAGACTCCCCTCTCCGTCCGTTCGTCCGTCTGTCCGTCTGTCACCAGGCTGAATCTCATGAACCGTAATAGCTAGACATTGGAAATTTTCACAGATGGTGTATTTCTGTTGCCGCTATAACAACAAATACTAAAAAGTACGAAACCCTACGAAACTTGTCCTTTTTTTGTGATTTAGATTTGGATTAGATATGGTTCTGATATGTCAGTGTCAAATGAGATATTTATTTAACCAAAAACGTCGCTTTTGACACTGACAGCTCAGATTATATATAGACCTCCTCACCCATCCTCTTATTAAAATTAGATTACGCCTGTAGATCTTTTCTGGCGTTTCTGCACCGTATACCAGTACGTTTCATTTAAATAGGTTCAGTCGGTTAAGCGTGAGGAGATTTTTTTATACTACGTCGGTGGCAAACAAGCATACAGCCCGCCTGATGTTAAGCAGTCTCCGTAGCCTATGTACGCCTGCAACTCCAGAGGAGCTACATGCGCGTTGCCGACCCTAACACTCCGCACCCTCGTTGAACTCTGGCAACCTTACTCACCGGCAGGAACACAACACTATAAGTAGGGTCTAGCGTTATTTGGCTGCGGTTTTCTGTAAGGTGGAGGTACTTCCCCAGTTGGGCTCTGCTCACCGTGTCTGAAGCTTCAGCTCAATTGAATAATAGGACCTTGCAAGATTTAACCCGTACAAAGAAATACATTGCAAGTTAAATTAAAACTTGTAATCCTGTTTTATACTTAATAAAAATATAATAGGTACTTTAAAATATTATTTATGTTAAATTGAAACCTAACAACGCTATTAATGTTAGGTATTATTAATTATTAAAATGTTACTATAAATGATCTACTAAAGTATTAAATACCTCGGTGGCTAAAACCTGATTTAATTCCTGAATTCAAAAACATGGATTATTATTTTTGACTTAAAATACATTAGGTATTTTAACCCGGAGGTCTATACGAAATTCAACAATCGAATCTGGATTTGTTGTAAGTATGATATGCACTTGAGGCCTATTCTAATGTTAAAAAAATGTTAAGATTAATTTTGTTAAGATACGACATTGATGATCAATTGACCATTAAAGTAAAAAAAAACTTTTAAATACAATTAGAAATGATACTATAATACTAACTATAAATAAAACTAAATATAAACAAAAATATAAATAATCCAAACACAAATAAAATCAAAACACATAGATATTTTATTCATTCATGTTGATTGTTATACAGTTTTCACGTTATCCTATCCGATATCGGATCGGATGTAGGCTCCTACTTCTGCAATGTCGGGTCGGGCCGCCGCGCCACGTTGAGCAGAGGCCGTGCACACTACTGTACGTGATGCATAATGTTTGCTGTAACAGCAAATATTGTTGAACAATAATTGTTAGTAAAAATAAGTACCCTAATGTCACTTTTAGTACATAAGTTTGTCATATGTAGCATAAAATTATAATTCGTTTTTGACTTGTTTAATGGGTGTTTAGTGATTTAACATTTAGGAATAAGTTTTAGTATAATTTTTGTACTAAAGATATGATTAGGCGAAGTTGGGGACGACGCGTGGCATATTCATATCTAGCATAAAATTATAATTCCTTTTTAACTTGTTTAATGGGTGTTTAGTGATTTAACATTTAGGAATAAATTTTAGTATAATTTTTGTATTAAAAAACTGATTAGGCGAAGTTGGGGACGCGTGGCAAAGGTAGGAGATTTTAGATTTATTTATTTATTCACTATAAATTTTGTTACGTTTTGTTTGTCTGATTATTGTGAATTCAATAAAAATACAAAAAAGCAAAATTTGGCGAAGTTGAGCACCAACACTATAACTAGGTACGTATAACTAGGTCTACGGTAAATAACTTTGCCAACCTTTATTAGATTTAGATTAATTTCTTTCATAATATTAAACTACAATATCAGGGTTCATGTACCATAGTAAAAGTCCTAGAAATAATGCATTGTACATGACTGCAATAAAGAAATAAACAATAAACAATATAAATTATTTAAAGCTAATCTACATGAATTTATATTATTTTACACGTCAACGTTTTATCATAATGCAATACAGAAATAATCATCATCAAGTATCTCAAAATAAATTCATCATAATGTCAAATAAATATTAGGAAATAAGTATACAATGTCAAATAATAGCATAATCACGGAAAAGATGTCAATAATGAAAATGAAAATGAAAATGAAACTGAAAATGAAAAATGATTTATTTAGGTATCAAAATTGCAGCTTATTACACAGTAGAAAAGTATTACATTTTTAGAAGCATTCTATTGTTGGAAAGCCTAGGAATAGTGTCCTGAGCCCTAAACTAGGTAAACCTGTCTTATAGGGATCAGGGAACCACCGCTATTTTGTAGAAATGCAGCAAAGGTTAGTTGGTACACAAATCTAAAAATTGGATAATCATTTTGCTTAATTAAGTATATACGTATACAATATCAGTAATGTGTGTGTGTGTGTGTGTGTGTGTGTGTGTGCTTGTGTGATGAACTTTTCATTATATATTATTAATTTATCATACATATACCTACTGCTGGTTGTTGGTCAACAATAGCCCTTACGTATATAAGACTATGAGTGGTTGCAATATTTTGATTAGATCGCTTTTTATTGATAAGACCAACTGTTACAAGATTATTTTACCTTTAGTACGAAGAAGAAGAAAAACTTATTTAAATGATCGTGTATTTTCAATGATTTACAACATTAATGACTGGGTTTGCCTATGAATAACAAATATAGTCGGATTTTAAATTTCGAATTGGCCTTTATGCTTTTACACTGGCAGCCTCAATAATGACATGCAATTTTGCGGGTATTGTTATTTTACTCATAATAGGATTTTCCGCATAGCAACCAGACCTCATTAACTGTGGATTGAAATGTGAAAAATCATATAATTTGATGGCGAGTAATATAAATACAGGGTGAGAATATCATCCCTGAAAATGCATTTTTCTACTGGCCCACTGATTACCAGTTCGCCAGACGATATCGGCCTGTCAATTCGCGATCATTAGCTTTTAACTGACAGGCAGATATAGTCCGGCGAACTGCTAATCAGTGAGTTAAGTTCATATATCGGATGGTTTCAGCTTAGCTCAGTGCCAACGAAGCAGGGCTATAACCGCGAAAATCGAAGTTCGTCAATTGCGGGCATTATTCTCTGTCACTCTAATTACGTCTTAGTGGGAGTAAAAGAGAAAGATCCCCGCAATTTGTGAATTTCGGTTTTCGCGGTAGCCGTTTACACGTTCGAGTAAGCCTCACTGTCCCAGTTTATGTCGTCTTTAAACTTAAGTAATGGCCAATACATGTTAGTAGGTTAAACAAGTAAACCGGGAAAAATCTAATAAACGACTATTTTTAGTGCTTCGTACAAAACTGTTAAAGATCCCTTTGGGCTTGTAAATCGGTAACCTTCATTTCAGATAGGCCTTTATGAGCTTACTGTGGGCCTTAGTCAATTTGTGTGATAATGTTCCATAGTACGAGTATTTATTTATTTATACGAATGATGAACGCACCGCCTATAATCTTTTCTGCTTTGCCCTAAGGTTGACTGGTAGAGAATGCCTCATGGCATTAAGTTCGTCTTTGGTACATTAAGTTTTTCTTTTGTGCAATAAAGTTTTAAATCAATAAATAAATAATGATTATTCATTAACTGTGTTTTCAATAAGTGCTTTTTGTCGGTCTTATCCACTCACATGATTCCGATTTTAACGAAAGGTGCCCTGAATTGCTCTGCCATTTCGCAGATACGACGGCACAGTGTAGTGACATCTTCAAAAATCGATAACTTTGCTTCTGCTTAAGCATTTGGAATGATTCTTTCGGTTTTATAATAGTAAAGAAACAAAGAAATTTATTTTCTTACTTTAGCTATTTGCTGTTATAATAAAAATAATTATTAAAAATTCACGAATTTTACCCTAAGGAATAATTTCCGAGTTATAGTAGAAAACTATTTTTAATAAAAAATCTAAATCGATAACATATCTTTTTTTAAGCTATTGCATAGCTTCTATCGCGGGCCTTGAGCGCGGGGACCGAATCGAGAAATTCCGTAACAAAAAAACCTCACGCTCCCCACTCCGACGGGCACGGAGGTGTGGCTTGAAGGCCGTGCATCGTCTAACGTCGTTTCAGTTCGGCAGTCTTCGACACGGCGTTGTGTGCGTGTGATTAGACGTATTGTACGACTCTACGAAACTCGCACGAATCAAGACGAGCTGCTCCGAAATCGGACGAGTACATAAGCAGCTGTTTATGAGAAAGTATATAGGTGTATAGGTATTTATGTACAACAGTGAATAGCTGTACTTGTAAAATTTGTGTATAAAGTGTTTTGAATATGAATGAACAGAAGATGTTTTTGCAATGATCAGGCAATTAGGGCCACCAACTGCTTTTATGACTCTCAGCGCCAATGAAACTGGCTGGGAAAATTTATTGAAATTATTGTACAAATTGAAAAACGAGGGAACGGAAATTTCAGATGAGTTTTTAGCAGAAATGAGTTATGTGCATAAAGCTCAACTTGTGAATGAAGATGCCGTAACTTGTGCTATCTATTTTAATAAAATGGTAAATTGTCTGTTAAAAATTTTGCAATCAAAGAAAAGAAGTCCATTCGGAAAATATAGAGTAATACATTATTTCAAAAGAATAGAATTTCAACATCGTGGTAGCCCACATGCTCATATTCTTCTTTGGTTGGACAATGTTCCTGAAGATTTATTAAGTAATGATCCCGAAGTAATTAAATTAATCGACGAATACAGAAAACACAGAAACTACTGTGTCAGCGTCAGAGGCGTCTGGAAATATAAAACTAGTAACACACAAACACACATTCACGTGTTATAAAAAAATGGATCCTAATAAAAAACAAGAATGTCGATTTGGTGCACCATTTATGCCAACAAAAAAAACTATTAATTTGATACCTATGAAAAACACTGATCCCGATTACTCAGAAGCACTTTTCAAAGAATATAAGGAACGATTTAAATTTATAAAAAATAATCTCGAAAATATTGACTACACGGATTTTGATGAATTTTACTCGCATAATGGTATTATTTCTGATGATCATTACTACAATATTATTCGTGCTGGTATCAGTAGACCAAAATTATTATATAAAAGGACACCAGCAGAAAAATGGCACAACACTTTCAATCCATTCGTATTACATCATTTGAAATCCAACATGGATTTTCAGATTATACTAGATGAATATGCTTGTGCAACATATGCTGTTGAATATGTCAATAAGCATAATAGAGGGATTAGTAATTTGCAAAGACAAATAATTGACATAATGGACGAGCATCCAGAATTCGACATTGTCGATATCACGAAAAAAATGAGTATTGACATACTTCAGTCTGTTGAAATGCCGGCACAAGAAGCTGCTTGGTATTTATTAAGAGAATAGCTAGCCATAGCTAAGTCATCGGTGGTGACAGTCTACATTCCAACGGTATTTCCTACTGAACGCGCAAGAAATAGAAAATCTATGAAGGAGCTTGAAGCTTTAGATGATGATTGTACGAACATTTGGAAAGAGAATTGGCTTGATAAATATGAGAAAAGACATGAAGAACTCCGCGATGTTACGTTAGCACAATTTGTTGCAAAATATTACCTAAATACAAAGGGGACTTACACTAAAAGAGATACTGCAAGAATAATAAGATACAGGAACTACGATATGGCTGACAATTACAACGATTATAGGCGTGAGATGGTTCTGTTGCATGTTCCTTTTCAAAGTGAAGAAAATGATATTATTGCTGAAAATAAGTTCATTCAAATATACGAGGACAACAAAGATACGATATTAGAACGTAGGAAAGAATTTGAATCAAATTTGGACATGGAGAAAACTTTAGAAATTTGTAGACAGTTGTGCCGAGAAAACGATGAAGAACAAGAAGACGAAGAATTATTAAGAGCGGTTGATATATTGCATGAAAGAGATCCTTATAACTTATTGCTACGTGATCCAAACTCAACTGCTAACGTTGATTTACAAAATGCATCCCTGCATAAACTTAGCGCTGTAGCTAAAAAAAGAGAAAATTTAATGGATTATCAACAATTCTATAATTTAATGCGGATGGCCAATGATCAACAAAGAGATATTCTTATGACTATAATTCATCATTTACAAACTTCAATTCAAGAACCATTTCAATTTTTTTTTACGGGACCAGCAGGTACGGGAAAATCATTCGTTATCAAACTGATTATGGAAATTTACAATAGGTTCACTGATAATGATGGTTACTGCAATGCCTATATTACATGTGCTTCAACCGGCAAAGCTGCCGTGGCTATTGACGGTACAACTGTTCATACAGCGCTCAAAATTTCTCTTTCAAAACTTTTGCCTCTGTCATCAGAAACGTTGCAATTGTATAGATCTCTGTTCAGATATGTCAGAGTACTGATCATTGATGAAATTAGCATGGTTAGTGCAGAACTTCTACATAAAATTGATAATCGTCTAAAACAAATAACAGGCAAAAACACAGATTTCGGAAGTATAGATGTTATTTTGATCGGAGATTTACGGCAATTGCCACCAGTAAGATCGACACCAATTTACAAGACAATCAGAACGAGCATGATTGGACCGCATTTATGGAGAAAATTAAAATTTTATCAACTCACCACAGTAATGAGACAAGCTAATGTTGCATTTTCACAAGTTTTGACAAAAATAGGTAATGGAGATGTACTAGATGAGCATGAGTTTCAACTTATTGAATCGAGATTTTTCAAAAAAGAGGATGTTGCTACATTATGTCCTGATGGAGTTCGTTTATTTTTTTTAAATGAAGATGTTGCCGCCTATAACAATTTGATTTTGAGCCAATGTGAAAACAAAGTTCTTTCAATGTCCGTAGACGGATTATTGGCGCTAAAAGTGCTGAGCAAGAAGCTAATTTTAGACTTAAATTACATAAAAAATCTCGGTCACCACGCTCAAAAAGTGTAACTTGAATTAATATCAAAGAAAAAGAAATACTGCATAAATAAAATAAATAAATAATTATAATTGCATAAGTTGATACAAAATGCTATGCAATAGCTTTACCGCGGCAGTCCCCGAGTGCCACACGTCTTTTTTAAATTCAATTTAAAGAAGGCTTAATAAGCTTTTAATTGATACTAAACACCTTGATAGCTCACCTATAAAATTGCAGAGTAAAACTGATTCAAATTCTGATAAGGAACTTTCGAATTGTTCCACCTGGCGTGTAACTATGTGCTATGTTCGTGATTTTTTTGTGGCTAATTTAGACACTGAAGTACAAAAATATAGTAAATAACCGTTTAAGACACTAATTACCTTGAAATAAAATACATAATTTATGTAATTATGACAATGATAGTGGCTTTATAACTTAAAATAACAAAAGAGTATTTACATACTTACTAAACTTTGGTGTTTTTAAAACGGCCGATCACCAACAACCGAACTAACTTATAACTACACTAACACGTATAATATATGCACCATAACATACACTTCACAACAAATTAAGCACAATAAGCAAATAGTAACTATTAACACATGAAATTATACTGATTACAAACGTAAATAAACAACACGGCGGCCGGCAAACTGACCTGCGCCATGTCAAAAACAAAGATGGCTACCTATTTAGGGCGGAGACACAACAGTCGCGCGGTGCAGATGTTCAACAGAAATAGGAACTTTTAACACATTCACTGCCAGACGAAAACCGGCAAGCTACCCCAGGATCCGGGTAATATATATAAGAAATATTAGTAAATAGAAATTATAAGTAAGTAGTAACAAACACCCCAAAACGCGTATGCAACGTCTAGTGTACCACATGCCTTACGATGTGCAAAAATGATTTAAGCAACCACAGTTGCTGTGTTTGTACTTACAGTTTTCCGTCACATGGTTTGTTCGCTAATCCTGGATAATACACAGTGATTTAATGCATTTTATTGTTTATTAATGTAATTTAATAATCGAACTATTTAATGACTATAGGTTGCTCAAGATATATTTGGTAATCATAGAAATCTAGGGCATTAAAATAGGAAACACGCCAAAAATCTACAGAGTTATTGGTTTGAAGTGAGATTTTATGGTCATCAATATTAAGTAGGTCTAAAATATAGTTTTAATCTAATAGACCAATAAACGCGGAGTAATTTAATATATAATACTAACAGAAATATGTAAATTTGAATACTTACGGCATTTTAAAACACGCAGCAACTTTTAACACTCGCACTTTCCCGAACAACTTGCAAAGTAACATAGATAAAAAATACTGTGGTTATGTCTATGTGGTTGAAACATTTTTTAAATATTGTCACGTTGGTATTCTGTATTTTAATAAATGTTTACACCATATCTGTGCAGCCCTTCACAGATAAGAAATAAAAAACCGCATACACTCCGTTCGCAACTCGAGTTGCAACGATCATTTTAGAGGTGCGAAATGTTGAAACCTTAGTTGCTGGAATCATGTGAGTGGTTAGGAAAATACTTACATCTTGTTTTAATTCACCACTTCAAAATCACCCTGTATTGTTATCTCGGGTATATTTAAACTTGTTGAATCGGAGGCGAAAATTAATTTTATTGACCCGTTTTGATGAGATTTGAATGAATTAAATGAATTCGTTACATACCTTGTTTTCAGTTTACGAGACACAGTACGCGTAAAATATTATAAATTTTGAACGGTATTTTTTTTGTTTTAATAAAAATAAAAGAAGGTATCAATAAAAAATACAAATATTTGAATATCGCTCTAGGTTATTGAGGTACCTATTAAAGTTAATCAGCTCATTTATGACGTATTAAAAAAAAGCTACCTACTAGATCTCGTTTAAACCAATTTTCGGTGGAAGTTTACAGAAGTTACAGAGGGGGACACACATTTTACCCCTTTGGAAGTGTCTCTCGCGCAAACTATTCAGTTTAGAAAATAATGATATTAGAAACATCAATATCATTTTGGAAGACCTATCCCTATTAGATACCCCACACGTATGGGTATATTGAAAAAAAAATTTAGAGATTCAGTTCTAAGTATGGGGAACCTCCAAAATTTAATGTTTTTTTTTTCTATTTTTGTGTAAAAATCTTAATGCGGTTCACAGAATACATCTACTTACCATGTTTCAACAGTATAGTTCTTATAGTTTCGGAAAAAAGTGGCTGTGACACGGACGGACAGACAGACAGACATGACGAATCCATAAGAGTTCCGTTTTTTGCCATTTGGCTACGGAACCCCTTAAAAATTTTTCTTTCAAAACAGTTATAATTTACTTGTTGGTATTCTATTATTGATATTTTTGAGACAAATAAAGCTAACATAACAAATATTTAAGTATAAATGAATCAGTCTTCAATCATTTTTTCGATATCACGATGTTTATGTTTTATTATTTGTAGGGTTCCGTAGCCAAATGGCATAGCAGTGTCTTTTAACAATATTCGAATCAGGATTTATCAGTCTTTGGCTCATATTTTCAACTAGCTAACGCCGGGCTCATAGACTTTTTGGCGATGACCCATCTATCAAATCAAAATTACAGAGCCTTGAGCATCGCCGTCGAGTCGCTAGCCTATCGGTGTTCTATCGGATACATTTCGGGGAGTGTGCACAGGAAGTGCACGATCTGATCCCACCTTCCCCTTTCCATCATCGGACGTCCAGACGTGGGGAGCGAATGCACCCGTTCGTGGTACACATTCCATTTGTTCGCACTAAACGGTTTGCCTCCTCTTTTTTGTTACGGACGGCTAAAGAATGGAATGCGCTCCCGCCCTCTGTATTCCCTGATAAATATGACCTCGGTCTCTTTAAAGCAAGAGTGAATAGGCTACTACTGAACCGGTGAGCTTCATCTTAGGCCCTGTCTTCACTTTCCATCAGGTGTGACTAGAGCCAATCGCCGATCAGTTTTTAATTTAAAAAAAAACTAGCTATATTTGTTTACGTATAGTAAAAAAATACTGTCTAAAGTTATCCCAATTTGTCCCCAGTTATCCCACTTGAAGGTATTTTTTCAATTTCGTTACAATTGGTTAACAACCAATTACATGGCAATTGGTTACCAACCAACATACAATTGGTGGTTGGAGAAGGAACATTTGGAGAACGAAACCTCGGTTTCTGAGATTTTTACGTCGGATTTTTGAACGGAGCTGCACAGCTTGCAGCACTTGTCCTTATCGCACATTTTTGAGACTCCGCCCGCGCCTGCGAGTCAGCAATGTTGATTTAAATGTTTTTAAATCTGTAAAAGGGCTCAACTAAATTTCCTCTTAAAACAGCTTTTGTGGCACAAATGAATATTGCTGCCGAATCCTTTACGGTGGGTCCAAGGTTAACGGTGGGATTGGTTACTTTTTCTTTGATATATGACTTCAAATAACTCGCTCCTATATTTATTATTTCTGGCCGTGATTATAACTAACAATTGTATAACGGCTACCTGCGTAGACACACTAGCCCCGTCTCACCTCCAACGGACTAATGTAAAAGCGGGCGGCGGCGGAAAGCGCCGAAATTTTGAAACGTAAATATAAGAGCCTCGGTAGAGAGTACCATTTGGCGTAGAAACTCTAGGTCCATGGGGTCCTAGCGCGCACAAGTTTTTTGGAGAAATCGCGAAACTTCTGGTTGGTGTAACTGGTGACCGAAGAGCTGACGGCTTCCTCGCACAACGTAATAGTATCAGTATTGCGATACAACGAGAAACTGCCGCCAGCACCCTTGATACAATGCCTCAAGGGCCTATTTTAGATGAAGGCTAGTTATAGTAATCCTCTGTATACGAGTATATCCATTATGTATATTGTTACTGTCATAAAGGATTTATCCATATCGTAACGGCTATATGTATGTAGTGTTATGTGGTATCCGTATCGTATTGACCGTGCGTTTGATTGGTGGGAGGCGAGACAAAAGCCGAGGGCCGCGGGCGCTCAAATACATCACATATGTGAAACTATTTGCTGATACATACGGCTAAATACGACAAACGCGGCGTTTTTCATATGTAACAATACCATCATTTTATGGTTTAGAAGATCATCGCTCGCCACAAAGGACTTCTAAAACGCGACAACGGAACAAAACAGCTTGAGGCCTATTCGTTTTATTTTATGTCAATATCAAAAACTTTGACATTATTTAGGTACTCATACGTACAGGTATTACTTGGACAAGATGCCCAGCGGCAAATTTCAAATTTCATAATTTAATCTTAAAAAACTAAAAGATTGGGGCCAGTTATAACTATCCTTAGCAGATTTTTAATTTAGCTTCTTCGTAAGCGCCAGTGCAGTACTTCCCATAATGATTGCGTTATTGCTTGCTTTTGTGTGTTATTACGCATATTTATCACCCACTAGGCCAGACTGGTCATCGTCTGTTTGGGTATGCATTTTTATTTTGTGATAGGTATCTTTCATTGCATTTTCAACGCCTACTGACATGTAAAAAATTAATTTCCGCTACCTAAAGTTTGTCTATAAGAGATCGCTTTTTAGCGATAAGACCGCGTGTTGTTTACCTTTTCTTGTGTTGCTGTTTTTGTCAATTAAGAGTATTTTTATTGTATTGTATTAATCATATAAAGTAATATAAAAGGACCTATGTTACTGCCATGAGGTACACCGAATATATTGCAATTACTAATGTAGGGGATTTCAAGAAGTTATTGTGAATGCATTAGCTAGCCATAGCTATCAATATCCTCTAGACCACATAATCGTTAGATAGCATTATCCGTAGTAAATAATTCAGTCCGGAATATCAGGCAGTTATTGTCAAACGCATCGCCCCGTATGTCGCCTAGCTTTACACTCTTCGTCACTATCAACTGGTCACCCGTTTGATGTCAATCCGGCTCGATTTTTGAGGCTCGACAATGGGATCAAACAGAACTACAAGAGTATAACGGATAGGATAAGCTTTAGCATAAACTCTTGTATTATTTTCGGTCAACAAACAAAATATGAAAACATGTTATCTGACCTGAAAAGTTAAGCATACATGTTAAGTTTCCATAATACAGAGTGTATTGTTGATAAAACTGCACATTTAAACTAGATGGTTAATACTATAAAACGATTCTTAGGGATTTTTTTTTAAATTTAGTCTTAATACCAGAGTATAATAAATATTTGAGCTTTTTTCGAGCGGCAATGTACCTATATCGTAAAACATCGTAGTCACTTGTGACAGCTGTGACGTCGCGTCATAAAATGCGTCGTTTTGAGTTAAAAATACATGGCTTGCTGAATTATTTCATATAGAAAGATAAACGTCGTCCGATTTTTATAAAGCATATGAAAGCGTGTTCATTAAACCTATTGATTATGCAGTCGTATCATAAATACAAGCTGTTTAAGGACAATCCCTACCCTTAACCCCCTTTAAAACGGAACCCTTATGGATTCGTCATGTCTGTCTGTCTGTCCGTCCGTATCTCACAGCCACTTTTTTTCCGAAACTGTAAGAACTATACTGTGGAAACATGGTAAGTAAATGTATTATGTGAACCGCATTAAGATTTTCACACAAAAATGAGTTAGGTACTTTTGTAATAAGTTATAATGAAAAAAAAAACGATAAATGAACTCCGTAAATTTTGCCCCCTAAAATCCTGTCTGGTCATAAATAAACTAGCGTTTTGACTGTCGTAACTCGTGTTGCAAGGTCTCGTGACCTGCATATGTATCTACACATATACACATACTAGCGAATAAAATAGTGTTCACCGGTAGCCAATAGCCATTTCCCAGTTAGAACTGAATTGGGCCCATCTACATAGATAACCTATTGAGTTAAGCGGGAGCGGCGGGCGCTATCTCTGTAGGTACTATCTAGGCTTGGCAGTCTGCTCTCGAATAAATAAGGTATTGGTAATAGATTGAAATTGTATTGAAAGAAGAAAGAAAATATGAGCTTCATTCAGCATAATGCCGCGATAAATCGTGGCGCTGATTTTTAATTGGGTACTTGACACATGTTGAATATTATAACAAAATTTAGTTAAATGGATAGAAAATGAGCTATCCATTATAAAAAAGTGGAATTCAAAAAAATTTATTGATATTATAAAAAATATACAAGGCTCGGAAAATCTCAAAAAAAAATTTTTTTGTCTTTCAAAAATAGAAAAGAAAATGGTACCATTCGATTTCTTACATTTTATTAAAAATTAAATTGTATGACAACTATACACATAAACGCAATATTTCAGGGTCAAAATGGCAATTTCCTTGATCTTCCATACATTTAGGACAGACTTATATGATGTGACGTCACATCACCTTATCATTTTGTTAGAGGCGTTTCAATCGTCGAGTGCGAGCTTCAGACTTTAACTCTCATTTCTGATCTTTGTGTTGCTTAAATACCATGAGTTCTATATAGACATTTGATCCTCAGTAATATCAAGATCGTTTGACATTATTTACAAAAAAACAGTCAAGTAGCCAATTCTCAGTGGGGACCTGACTTATCGCTGCTTGTCAGGGTGCGCGGGAGCAGCAACAGCATTTTTAGCACGATAGCCAATAACTTAAAAAATGGGCCAGAGGAGCAAATCTACTTGCCACTTATCTGACGAATGAAGTCATCGTTGGCGTTTCACAATCTTCAAATAAGCTTAACTGGTTTTGCAGGAAGTCTTATCTGGCAGTTAATTTAATTGTTAATTAGCTATCCAATACTTGGACATTGTGAAACAGGCCCTTAATTATTATTTTTTTATAATAGTTTCTTAGTTTTATCCGTTGTTGGTATCCGATTTCAAATTCAAATAATTTTCGAACGCAGAGTGCGAGCGAGACGTGGGGAGAGGAGTTTCGTGAGCATTGCGGGTTGATTAGTGAAAATGGATCGCTGGCCAGCAGAGTATAAATAAATATTATAGGACATTATTACACAAATTGACTAAGTCCCACAGTAAGCTCAATAAGGCTTGTGTTGAGGGTACTTAGACAACGATATATATAATATATATAAATATTGATAAATACTTAAATACATAGAAAACACCCATGACTCAGGAACAAATATCCATGCTCATCAGACGAATAAATGTCCTTACCAGGATTTGAAACCGGGACCATCGGCTTCATAGGCAGGGTCACTACCCACTAGGCCAGACCGGTCGTCAAAGTATCTTAACAGATTTTCACGTATACCGCAAGAGCCTGATTCGGATTTTAATGTCTTATTCAGTACCCCTAGTGTAAATTTGATCGACATCATAACGTGACGAACGCGTTTGCGTTAAGTCTCATTTTGTATAGGATTTCCAAAACGTCCCGCTTGGCGCGCTTTTTCTAAATCCAATACAAAATGAGACTAAACGCAAACGCGTACGTCACGTTTCGAAATCGAATTTATTTACACTAGGGGTACTGAAACTGTTATGGACTTGATCTGATCTAACAGTCTGTTTTCTGGTCCAAAAAAAAAAAAAAGAAATTAGAATCAGGTTCCAAGCCGTAAGTTTTGCATTCATTTCAATATAAGCCGTATTCGTATTAAAAAATTAAATCCGCATTCATCTTCTTTTTATAAAAATAAACGGTTTTTGAACGAATGGACTTCCCAATGGGTTAATGATATTTGCTAGTACAGAAAAAAATTAAAACAATACTACTTATCGATTGCTAATACGTGACATGATATCGTGCGAATAAATCAATGTTTATCCGTACTTTGTTTAATTTTGCACGCAATGAAGGTGACTGATGTCTCATGCAACTGACGTTAATAATATGCCAATAACAGCTTAAATCATGATCAACCGACCTCCCAAACTGTCTGTCAACCACCTTTAGTGGCTGTGGCAGGAATCAATCGGCCCCAAGTGTACGATTCGTCCGACCGCGCGTTGACGTACAATCCCGTTGGAGCTTCGGATGTCGTGTCCGATGTCCATGTCCAATAAACTTTATTTACGAATACAACTTCTATTACTGCAAATACTATTACACTGAATGGAAATGTACAGGGTGTCCAGCGGCAGATTTCCTGTTTCGAGATTTGATTAAAATACTACCTAACATATAAACCAAAACTATTTATTTTTATCTCCGTAGTCTATGGACGCCGGCAACTCCAGAGGAGTTAATATGCTCTGGCAACCTTACTCACCGGCAGGAACACAACACTATGAGTTGGGTCTAGTGTTATTTGGCTGCGGTTTTCTGTAAGGTGGAGGTACTTCCCCAGTTGGGCTCTGCTCTAGATCTGGAATGATATCCGCTGTGTCCTACCACACAAAGCGAGATGAAGGACATATCGTGCGGATTTCATTTTATTAATATCACATTTTCTAAACCTTCTCTGTGTACGCATTTTCCAACCCCTTTCCGCGTTGAAATTGATGCAAAACTTACATCTTGGTACTGAATGAAAATTCTTTGATACGATACGCCACAATAGAATAATATACCATCGAAGCTCTGCTGGCTAACGATCGAATATCACTAATAAATCCGCAACAATCATAAAACAAAAACACTCCGCGTTCGAAAATTATTTGAATTTGAAATCGGAAAACTGCCACTGGAGTAGACCATACGCGTTGGAGGGTATGCCATCTTGTGGCCTGAATCTGAAACAAAAACATGTATATTGGCACTTCACGCCAAAGCAAGTGCTGCCATCTACCGTTCTCGAACGTTTTCTTGTGCATAGTAGGTTTGGCCATCTTGGTTTTGACGTCTCCTGTTCTGCCCCCTACATATTGTCCACACAGTCAACCATTTTAGCATACTTAAGAATTAAGAGTAGGTACAGTCAGCATCAATAGTAGCGGATGAAACAACGCGCCAAAAGTATCTGATATTCCGATTAACTTTTCCAAATAAAGATAAATCTCTAAAATTTACATTCAAAAGTATATCTTTTACCGTCTTAATTGTTCTACATATAGAAACACCACATTTTGTTAAGCTGTTTCAGAATGGTAGATACTTTTGAGACCTTGTTTGATCCGCTGCTTTTGATGCTGACTGTACAACCATTATTGGATGATTCTCGCACGTCTCCTCTTATCTCTGCTCATCTCTGTCACATTCAAAAAGCAGCCTAGGCAAGGGTCAGCTGCCTCCCCCTATAGAATAGAATTTGTAACTAAATATCAGTGGCGGCTCGTCACTATTATTCGTAGGTAACCCGGAGCTAGTTTTACTTTCCTTTTCTCCATAAACCGATCGTGAAAGTACTCAACGGGCTAAAATTAGACAAACCGGTGGAAATCGAGTTCTTTGATCCGCGATCCGCCACTGCTAAATATATGCCCCTCCCCTTCTCCTTAGCCATACCACTGGCTCCCCCTTGGTCATTGGCTGGCGACGTTCTTGACTGTTATTATTCGTACACTATGTTACTACATTTAAACAATAATGGGTCAACGGGTAACTATATGACAATTATATACAAAGTAATCCGTTTTCATTGCTCTTAAGTGTAGTTCCATTAAAACGTCACAATGCGACGTCACAACGTAAATCCCCAAGCAGCCCCGTATTTCAAACTCAATCTGCTAAGTTCCGCTTGCCACCTTCGAACACAGACCATAGATTGAACTAGACGCACAATCACCTTAAAAAATAAAACCAAGCGTATTGATAATTGAATACTTATCTTGACGTCAAGAGAGAAATTTATGAATCGGAAATGTTTTTTTTTTGCTAAGGTTGAATTTGTACAACTAAATATAACTCAAATAAGCATTTTTCATTTTAGAAATAAACATCTAGGGCCTTTGGCAGTACGGTAACAATTGTAACCTGACAGCGACAATTCGCTGTACACTGGTCCAAGACGTAACTTTTTACGGTGGGTATCTTCGTATTGTTACTTATCGACCCAGAAATAGTACGGAAATTATCTGTGTTACGAGTAGGTAGCAGTTAGAGCGGTATTAGCGCCGCTGTCCGGGGTACGGGATACATTCGTTTTTTGACAGATGACAGTTATCAAACTAAGAATATGTCGTAAGTACTATGAAAGTTTATATTTTTTCATTGTCGATAGTCAATGTGGAGAAACGAGCATTTATTGCGTCTTGTCAGTAAATATTTCACAAATATCGATTTTTGCAGGCAGTGAGTTTTTTTTAATGATATAGGATACAAACAAGCATACAAATCGTCTAATAGCAAACAATTATCTCATGGACACCTGCAAAACCAGAAAAGGTTGCAAGTGCTATACCGGCCTTTAAGAAGTACGTTACATAAATAAATAAATAATAAATATTATAGGACATTATTACACAAATTTACTAAGTCCCACAGTAAGCTCAATAAGGCTTGTGTTGAGGGTACTTAGACAACGATATATATAATATATAAATATTTATAAATACTTAAATACATAGAAAACACCCATGACGCAGGAACAAATATCCATGCTCATCACACGAATAAATGACCTTACATCGTTATGGAAGTACGTTATTTTCTTGATTTTTGTTTCTATTCTGTGGTCTATTACCTTAATAATAGTCTGTGTCCAAATCGCACCCAAAGGCCAATCCATTCTCACATAAGGACCATTAATCAATCTGATTTAGGCGAAGACTTCGAAATGCCAATGGTATTTATGACGGACCTCTGTGCGAGGTTTTTGCATTTGTCACCGTGAGGTCAAATGAGGCAGATGAGGATGATATATTATACGAGTCACTACTTAGAGACAGATCGACTTACGTACAAGATTGAGTATACAGGTGTAAATTAAGTCACCTGGAATAATTTACGATGTGAATATATGGGTCTTAGTGAGCAACTTTTACTATGGGAACAACCCGATATCATTAAAAGAAATTAGCTGTTTCATACATTTTGGCTTTTTTGACGTTGACATTTTCTATGGGAAAGTAGTATTTTTCGTGTATTCGGGGTTGGCCTCATAATAAAAGTTGCTCAGTATGACCTATAATTATATTTACACCAAATAATTGCTAGAAATGTTAGAAATGATTGGTATGGAATATGAATATGGATTATTCTTATCTTATCATTATTCTCAAACGTAGAGACTTTTGACGTGTAGGCTGATCCGTTACCTTTAAGATGACTGTATCTGGGTCAAAATTCTCTTCGTTGTCTGACCACTCTGTCACGCTTCTATTTTTGTCTTATCAAATAAATAAATAAAGTTGAGCTGTAGATTATAATTATCTTGAGAAAAATTAAAAACTACATTTCACCCCATACAAAAAACTCCGCTCCGTCACATATTTTGGAGACAAAAACAAGACAACGAAAAGAATTTTGACCCATATATATATATGATTTTGCAAAATCCTATATCATCATTATTTATAGCACTAACGTACCTACGCACTTCCTTTGTTGTATATACTGTACATACGTATCCACGTTTCTTTGTTTCATATTAAGAAAACAAAAGGTACAATACAGAAGTAACGGTACATTAATTCCAAAACTAATCCAATATGCGCATCTCAAAGTTAAAGTATCCCTTTACAAAAAGCGGGCAATAAAAGTGGACATAAACAAAATTCTTTATAACGCCACACACTGAGGGGTAGAAGAAAAAGCGAAAATATTTTCTTTTTTTTATTAGCCTATTCTGGTGTCCAACTGCTGGACAAAGTCCCTTTATCTCCACGAACCCCGATCTAGTGCCTCTTCCGGCTAGTTTTTGAGGAAGGTGTCTAGGTCATCCTGCCATTTTTTTGTCTGCGCCTGCCATCTTCTGGTATCCACTTAGCTACACTAGCCCACCTGTCTCGATGCATCACACGGAGGGGTAGAAGAAAAAGCGAAAATATTTTGTCTTTTTTTATTAACCTGTAATGTTCTGGTGTCCCACTGCCGGACAAAGTCCTTTGATCTCCACGTCTCCCGATCTAGTGCCTCTTCCGGCCAGTTTTTTAGGAAGGTGTCTAGGCCATTCCGCCATTATTTCCGTCTGCACCTGCCATCTTCTGGTATCCACTTAGTAACGACACAAACGCGTACGTCACGTTTCGCTATCGACTAAATTTACACTAGGGGCACTGGATGCATGCGGCAGACGTGACCGGCCCAGTCCCATTTGAGCCTAGCAGTATTCTCGCCTACGTCATCAATGTCGGTTTTTGAGCACATTGTGGTGTTCCGGATACAATCGGTCCTATTGCCACCTAAAATGTTGTCCGTTTAAAAACACTTTCTTTTAATAGCCACTATATGACAGTGGCAGTCAGTGTACAGTAGTAAATATTACATCAGTGCAAAAGGGAAGCCATCATGTATATGAACATTTCAGGACTGCGAAAGAGGTACAAATGAAAAAAGTGACCAACTTCATAGCGGCCTCTAGCGACCGGTATAAACTACACAACGTAACAAAACGTAAGGTTAGCGAACTGGAAAATACGAAAAGTTGCATTTAGGAGATACGGTGGGTGATCATATCTTGTAATATATGTTACGAATCAAATAACTTAGGTACGCAATCACATTTTAATTCTTAATTAATTCGCCGACCGGTTTGGCCTAGTGGGTAGTGACCCTGCCTACGAAGCTGATGGTCCCGGGTTCAAATCCTGGTAAGGGCATTTATTCGTGTGATGAGCATGGATACTTGTTCCTGAGTCATGGGTGTTTTCTATGTATTTATAAATATTTATATATATCGTTGTCTAAGTACCCTCAACACAAGCCTTATTGAGCTTACTGTGGGACTTAGTCAATTTGTGTAATAATGTCCTATAATATTTATTTATTTATTATTATTTATTTATTATTTAATTACTTAAATACTACCGTTAATGATACTTGAGCTCGTTCCGATTTTTGTCGCACTTTTGATTCTACTTTTTATTTTATTATTATTGATTGTTCTCGTACTACTTTTATGTGTATCCAAAATTCTCATATTGCTACTGTTCACATTCATTTGTTTTTCACCTTGACCCTTTCGCATTTTCTCAAAGGTTAGCTGAAGCCAGCAGCGAAATTATTTGGTTTCGATGATGGTGCCGCCCTTCCACACTCCGACTGACAGACGTTGTACCAGATATTTATTTATTTATTTATTTAATTTCTACTGTTATAATCTGTATTGTTTTTGCTGAATAAATGTGTTACTATCTTTTAAGAAAGGTTAGCTGGTAGAGATTCCTTTTAGGGATAAGTTCGCCTTCGTATATCTTTTTTTGTTTTGTTTTGTCTGTTTTATATTAACCTGTTAATGTGAAATAAAGTAACATACATACATACATACAATCACAAGAATGTACAAGCATTCTAGACATTTGGTTAGTGGTTACTGTCGTATTAAATCAATAAATTTTTTTTAAAAATATTATAGGACATTATTACACAAATTGACTAAGTCCCACAGTAAGCTCAATAAGGCTTGTGTTGAGGGTACTTAGACAACGATATATATAATATATAAATATCTATAAATACTTAAATAAATAGAAAACAACCATGACTCAGGAACAAATATCTATGCTCATCGCACGAATAAATGCCCTTACCAGGATTTGAACCCGGGACTATCAACTTTGTTCTTCATTAAGGATGCCACAATTGCCACATGCGGCCCTCTATAAATGTGTACCCTACATATTATCTACTCGTACTTCTAAAGCTTTTACTGTATAGGTAATATTGAAATCTTTCGCGTTTTGAGTACATATTAAATATCAAAGATATTTTGTGCATTACCTTCTCTGTACTCTGCTCTGCGAGAAGCGATTGAAATCATTACTGCGGCAGATCGCAGCGTCAATGTGTGAATCGCCTTACCAAATCCGATCCAATTCAAACCGAATTTGATGAATTCAAATCGAATTAGATCCGCTCAATGCAAGCCAACAAAGCTTGAATTGAATTAATTCATTACATTTATTTTGTAGGTTAATTCTCTGCCGTTGACTGCCGTATGTATAAAGGGTGCTCATAAAATCCGCGATCCAAATTCATCTCAGTAATCGCATAAAATGTATTATCAAGGATAAATCCCACCCTACCAATTTAACGATGTTAGTGAGTCTTTATAGACTATAAAGTTTCTTTTGAATACTTGGTTTATTTCTTGGGTTAATTTTGTATGAGCGATTGAATGTCAAGTGTCATAAAACGGGGAATAAAAATGAAGATTTTTGAGTTTTTATGACCGAAGTGGCAGGAAGAGTACCTACAGTAGAGAACAGACAACACTGGTCACTTTTCATGAAAAAAATCATAGAGCGTGAGTGTATAATGTCAAAAATAAATTGCTTATTCTACTTCTATAGCCGCCGTGGATGACTCAAATAAAAAACTTTGATTTGTAGAGAATTTTCCAAAAGATACTCGTTTACAAGAGATTAAATGGTTAAATGTAGAAAGTGGTTGTTGATAGTATAGAGGATGATGAAACAGTGATTTGGCCAAAATAGATCAGTACAAAAGGTGGTTTTAATTTAAGTGCCTCTAATTGGCCGCGATACAAAATATGTGGAGCGCTGCTAATTGGTGCTTTTGAAAAAGCCTCGGAATAATAGCCGAGCCTGACGGCTGCGATTAGTTACTGCAACTGCAATATTAATATTAGGAATATAATTATATCGGAACACATCGTTACTTTTATAGTAACAGTAACTTTACAATGGTGTGTTATTGCTCCTCCAGCCCTGGACCAGCGAGATGGCCATGCGATGATGATGTCTCCTCTACACAATGGCCCAGCGATGGACCAGCGAGATGGCCAAGCGGTGGTTGAGAGCACGCACTATGGAATGGGCCACATGTTGATGCGTAAGCACCATCGCTAGCCCACTACCTTTGATATGCGGATGAAAACCCGACACCATGGCCATCCCGCCACGCCATAAGCCATCCGATACCACTACCTTTTCTACACGCTGGCCCATCTTAGTGGGCCAGAAAGATGGCCCATCATGTAGAGAAGCCATTACGAGATATTGATACTGACTGTTACATTAAAAGAGAGACAATTTCTAATGGTAAAGGCTGGTGATGATCTGAAGTATAAGCTATAATGGCTTATAAACTGGACGAATAACTGCAATGACTTGCAGGGTCGCTCGGGCGGCAAGGCGTGAATTCCTTTGTAGACGCCTCGATACACGTTCTGGGCCACAACCACCGATTAAGTAGGCATTTTTACGATTAAGTAGTCATTAGTAGGTATTTTTGATGACCGGTCTTGCCTACTGAGGCCCTGCCTAATAAGCCGTTGGTCCTGGCTTCGAATTCCGGTAGGGGCATTTATTTGTGTGATGAGCACAGTTATTTGTTCTTAAGTCATGGGTGTTGTTTGAAAACTCATAACGCAAGCCTTCTTGAGCTTACCGTAGGACTTAGTCTGTGTAATTGTGCCCTATAGTATTTTTTTTTTAAGTAAGCACACGAACTCATTTCTGATGGAAAAGTTCATTATGCACATGAAGCATAAGGACACTTCTCTAATGGAAAGTCACATATTATTGATCTTACCGTGGAACTAGATAGTTTTTAATAAAATTCTAATATTTAATTTTTGGCCAATTTGGCCGTCATTTTCTAACCAACACTGATTGTAATATTGAAAGACGGACAATTTCTAATAGTAAAGGATGGTGATGATCTGATGGCTTATAAACTGGATGAATACCTATAGACTGCAATGCCTTACAGGGGTTCTCAGGCGGTGAGGCGTGAATCCCTTTGTGGACGCCTCAATACGCGTTCTAGCCCACTACGACAGATTACATAATATTGTAGTAGATACCGCACTTGCAAAAAAAACGGTACCGTTTATGCTGCAGTATTGCAGTGCGACATTAATGCCGACAACGACGCATGCTACCGCAAATGTCAAAATTCCAGGCAGCAACATCAGTTTTGAAATTCGCTGTACTACACAAATACAGATAACATAATATTGCAGTTGTTAAGATACATGTAAATAATGAAAGGCAGGCACGAAGAGTTTAACAACAAGTTTTCCCTCTTCTAACAAAATTCTTACTAGTAGCCAGTGAGCTGTAGACCTCGCGAGCATGACTTAAAACGAAATAAATCCAAAAACTGAATAGACAAAAACCCATTTAATCATCAAACTTGTTCAAAAAATTTCATGAGAACCAGTTGAGAACTGTGGTCTGTACATGAGAACATGCGGCCATACGAAAGTATTTTTGCCCAAGCTTTTTAATCACGTCTCGGTCAATTATCTACATTGCGGTGCCTTCTGACTTAATGTAGATGAATTACCTAATTCGAATTCTGCTGATGACATATCTGAACTAGTACTATGTAATCTTTAAGAAAGCTGTTAATTGCGAGAACATTGAATGCACCATAAGCGTATATAGTTCGTGTCATACACGATGACGCGCGGATTTGTCAAATCTAACCTTTATTAACATGACAATACGAGTCAAGGCATGCGTCGTCGTGAATGACACGATCTATAGTATAGAAAATATGATGTCTGTCGTTCAGATTCTAAGGAAAGCTCTTTGGTTGTTTCATAAGAGGATAGTGGACTGCTTCTCTATACAAATGTGGTCCCCATCTTCCTCTCTGAATATTGTCATTATGGAAGACATTTGTAATCAATTTGATGTAGGTATATTAACCGTAGCCTCTTCATTTGCTTGTTTTATTTGATTTTTTTACCTGAAAGTTAGGAGCCAAAAACTCGAAACAAACTTTAAAATGGTCAATAATTCTGGTAATAAACATAATATTTAAAAAAAAAACGAACTAAAGGAGCATAGCGGTGGTCAATTTACATCGCAGTGTGTAAAAATATGTTCTATGATGTTAAAGAGAGAGAGTGTCCAGAGAGGGAAATTGGGACTACATTTATATGCAAAATTGTTTCTCAAGCGGTCGCCCACTTTCATCTTAAAGTGACGTTTTTGCGTCACTGCTGCCACCGCTGCATCCGTCAATCTTCTTGATAAAATGCGATGGTTTCTACTCAGCTTCAGGGCACGTAACCCTCCCACGTGTCTCTAGTGTATCGCCGGATGAGAATATGTTTGTAACGTCACTACGTTCGCCGCCACATTACTATCACGTATATGACTTTTATTCCGTCACTCATTTTATCAAGGAAACAGTTGACATATGAATGTCACATTTACTGCTACTGCTTGTCGGGTGATTGTTAAATCGATTGGCGCGATTCGAACTTTAAGATAGATAGATAGAATACTTTTTATTGAGTAAACAAACAAATGATTAAATGTAGAGGCAGACAACAGGCGGTATTATCGCTAAAGATTAATCTCTTCTAGATAACCTATGGGTAGCGGAAATAGAGAAGTCAATCGAAAAAGTAGGTGTTGCTAAAACGTTATGAAGCCTACATTCACACACACAATTACAGTAAATAAACATATACATATAAGGAATACAAGTAGACATACATTAGCATACATATAAATATATATAAAATTAACCGAAAATAGCTAAATAAACGAAAAAAGAATAAAGATACGTCTACGTTTGACACTGACATATCTGTACCCCTAGTGTAAATAAATTCGATTTCGAAACGTGACGTACGCGTTTGCGTTTAGTGTCATTTTGTATTGGATTTAGAAAGAACGCGCCAAGCGGGACGTTTTGGAAACTCAAAATCCTATACAAAATGAGACTTAACGCAAACGCGTTCGTCACGTTATGATGTCGATCAAATTTACACTAGGGGTACTGATCCATATTGTATAACCTAATATTTGACGTATGTTAAAGTTTGATTTGGGCCGGATCTCTTTGATAAAATGCGTGAGATAAAAAGAACTTAAGAAACAATCAGCAATTTAAACAACAATTTAAAAAAAACACAGGAACATTCTCGAATGTTTCTGGAAACTTATACGAGAATTCAAAGCTAGTTACCATTCAGAAAGATTAAAGTGAAATAAAAAAAAGTATTATTAATAAAAAATACCTCTCCAATAACCCAGTCTCAATGTCCACCCACCTTCAATCCATAGACCGTTATGCTGTTCACTTTTTCTACAATAGTCTCAATGCCTGCTGTGACCAGTTCATGGATGTCTATTGTTGTTTCTGAATTGGTTCCAGCAGGCGTTCTACATAACATTAAAGCTCTTCAAGGGGCCTCTACGTGTTGGATTTCCCCACGCAAGCCTATTCAAAGATATTAGAATATCACATATTAATTAAACAAGCAGAAGGAATATCTAATAAAACTTGTATCTATTAAGTTCTTGTCATGTTTTCATTATTTGCTCAATTTAAATTTCTGATAACCTTTCCCATAAAATTGGACAACTTCAGAAACTTTTCTCTTATGTACTATTTGAAACAATCACTTTTAATTCCATTCCAGTAAACAAACAGGATATATCTTGTTCTAAGCGACTGTATTGACCTGCATCGACCAAACTTAGGCCATAAATCGTCCAGCGTCCAAGTTTCGTCCAATCCGAGCTCGCTGCTTTAAGTTGACTGCCCGAGCCAAGACTATCTGATTAATCCCTCCAGTGTTGTGTAACTGACTTCTATTTGTGAAGTTTTGTTGTTTAGACAAAGTGTCCAGTCGATTTGGTGCCGATTTTTAGTCTTGAAGTTTGAATTCAAGACAGCGTTTGATATATTGAGAATGGGGCAACATTTTTGGAAAAGATAGGGGAATATAGTCAGTCATTAAGTAAATTATAGGTATGTTACTTGATGTGATGGTGACGGAATAAACAATGAGGTAGCTTTTGGATTCAGCACCAGCAGTATTGCAGCGCGACAATTGTCAAAAATCCATGCCATATGGATTTTGACATCGGCAATGTAATGTAATAAGTAATCTCGCGCTGCAATATTGCGGCAGTAATGCTGGTCTAGTCTGAAACCTAATGGTACCTTAAAGACACTGTTAATGCGTTGCGAAAATTTTATTCTTTGTTTCCATTTATTCACATAAAAATGAAAAAGACGACCATTATGCCTTAATGCACTAGTTAGGTTGATATGATTAATATTATAACCATAATTATAATCGAACAGAAATGTTTCTAAAATCAGTTATTCATATATTCAAATTCGTTCATTGAATTTAAGAAAGATAATTAACGTTCCTTTTGCCATAAACATTATTATTATACCTATAACAAGGATGAAATCCGTTCCTTTCGAAAATCTTTGTTACTCCATTAAAATTGTAAGATGATGCAACTAAAAATGTACACAAGCTTCATTTCCGCGTTCCCCTTGTAATTATAGTCTGGCAATAAACTAACAACAGCAAGTGTCCGGGGACTAATACGCCGATACCATGAAGTATGTTGGAAGTTAAAGGTAGGTTCTCCTTGCTTGCCGAGTGTGAACTTTTGTTCGCCAGTTGTTCGCACATTTGGGAAAACCAGCGTTAAACCTAAGTAGTACCAATTTTTTAATTTTTCTTTTATAGAGTCTTAGGTAATTTTCTTTTTGTTTTAACCATTTGTTCACAGTCTCGTAGTTTGTTTCGTAGTTTATTAATATATTATTATTTTGTGTGTAATTTTTTCAAATTTTATGTTACTTGTAAGTTTTATATTTTGTTTCGAGTTCATTCTTTACTGAATAAAGATTAATAATTATGTAATTGATTTCTGTTTATTTTTTGTTTCTTTGTTTTAGCCCGCTACTTGTTATCTGCCGAAAACATCTTACTTGATGGTCTTATCAGAAGAACAGCGCTCGAAGTCGCCAGAAATATGCTGAGATGCGTCTACGTCAGCTTATAGTTTTGTAAATTGTCTCATTTGTGTTTAGGTATTAAAATATTTATATTTTCTTTAATATCTGCTAGAATGACAAAATACTTACCTACCTAAATTAGGTGGGTCACTGGTTGGTTAGGCATTACAATCTTGATAACGACTGCGAGTGTGAGCAAGACGGTGGTCCATGCACGCTTTCTTTTGGCTCACATTATTAGAGCACACTAGGTTTAGCCTCAGTTTTCTCATCTGCGCTGTAAGCGATCGTAATGCGATTCCTGAACGATTCCTTTTGTAGCCAACTTGTCCATTCCGCTGCAGTGGGGTTGTGTTGCAAGACAAATTGTAAGTCCACTACGAACGTTCTTTTACGATTGCTTCCGGTAATGTTAGCGTATTTGACCAGGAGCCCGATAATGATTTTAATTTTTTGGACTGAAATTATAATGTTATGGATTTGATCTTTCAGCTATCGACCAGAAATGTCGCAGTTTCAGAACAAGAAATTAATATTAGAATCAAGCTTAAGGCGGTCCCGTCTTCGAGTGTTTAAATTCTGTTATTGTTTAATCCGCATCCCTGTCTCTGTAACTTTGACCGAATATATGTAAGAGCGACTGAAATATGCTGAGTTTGATATTATTTGGTGTTCAGTTTTGAGCATTACGCAAAAATACCTAAATAAGCCACCTAATTACATCACAGTTGATGCAGTCATAAAGACAACGCTTAATATAGGCATCTCTTCATGTACGTCACTTATCCTGGTCCTGGGATAGTCTCACCCAGAAGTGTCCACCCAACGAGCTAACGGACACCGGGTTTTGTTTAATCCTAAAACGGCCACCAATCCGTTAACGTTTTGGTCTACGTGCCATCACCCTGCTTGGCTACATGTCCCGTCCAATTCTATGTTAAGTTTGGTAATAAAATCAACCACGTCTCGCACTTTAGCACGGCTCTGGATATCGACATTGCTTACTCGGTCTTGAAGTTTAGACATATAGATATTATTTTTAATAAAAATATTAAATAATGCGAAATATTAGATCTCAAACTTAGTCATGGTATCAAATACGAAATGTATACCGAGAGTGCAATCCGATCTCGGACGCAGTTACAATTTATGTGAGACGTTTACTTGGACCTATACGATTCAATGAGCGTGCGAATACCCGCAAGTTTTACACTTGTTACTTTTAATTTATTAAACAATGCTAAGGTGCAGTAAGTTTGTGTTCTATACAAGTAAAAGAGTACTTGTACCCTGAACTTACTGCACCTTACAAAACCAAGGTACCTACTTATAACGGGGAGTGATCCGAAAAATTGTCCGGAAGAATCCCTGCCGCTTTTTTCCGCCATCGCTCTACGCGATAACATTTATATCTTCACCAATGGTTGGCAGTCCTCAACTGTGCTCTTCTCTAGAAACTTCCTGCCTCGCGGTATTTATTGACCGTTACAACCTCAAATCCAAAAAGCATACAATATTTAAGGCTGGCAACGCCCTTCCAACTAGTGTTGCAGTTGTCCCTGGACTACGGTAATTGCTTACCATCAGGCGATTTGTCTGCCCGTTTGCCTCTTATATAGTAACTAAAGAACATTTTATTTTTATTATACTCACGTGAAATATATTACCACCCCCTGTTTTGCATTACAGTAACAGGAAAAATATATGTTTTCATCAAATTATGTCAGTAAACATATTAAAACGCTTATACAGAACCGACGCAAAATTTAATTTTAAAAACTCCAAATCCGTATAAAAACTCAGACACACGGATCTTCTTAAATTAAATTTTAAGCAAGATAAATCTGACAACATTAAAATATTCAAATCTTGTTCATAACGACTCGGAGGCATCTTAATGTGGATCATTTAGTCAGTTACAATGCCTTACTTTTGTAATCTAAATGATTGGGGTTTATTACGAGGAGAGTGGTTCATTTGAATAATTTGGAAGGGTTAAAAGCGGTGGGGTTGCGATGGTTTCTACTCAGCTTCAGTGGTAGGGAGAGCTACATTTATCTAGAGTATTGTCGGGTTAGAATACGTTTGTGCTATACGCCACTTGTATTGGTAAGTGGCGTATGGCACACTTGTTTAATTCATAATTCATTTATAATTCATTTATTGCATTTATAATCATGTGTTACATATGGTCTTACAAAGAGCATTTTACAGCTAGTGTTCACATGAACCCTGTTAGGGTATATGGCAATATACTTATAACTAAAACTAATTACTAAAACATGATATTTATATATTTAACATTTAAACTATTTTTATATATTATATATGCAATATGACACGTCTTTGTAACATTAGTAATGTTTATATTTATTATTCCATTTTATTTATTTATTTATTATTTATTTTCGTATTTCTTTTATACTTTCGTAGTTATTTATTTATTTTATTTATTTATTTATACAATAAATAAAATAAATAAATAACTATACTTTCGTAGTTATGATAAAACTATTTTTTATTGCCATATCTATTTTTATGAGTAAATATTAAACAATATATGACGCGACACAACATTTTGGATAGGTTAAAATTTTGTGATAATTCCTGTTAATAGTTTTATTATCCTACTAAAATACGGAGAAAGATTTTTGAGAAGTTTTTTTTTTCAAATGCGAAAAATTTAAATTATTATAGCACATTTTATGTTATAATTAAAAAACGATTTTGCTCAAAATGGATATGGCACAAACGTACTGCCAGCCTTTTATTTAAACTTTGTTGTACAAAAGAAAACATATCGTATAAAAGGCGCACTTAATGCCAAAAGGCATTCTCTACCAGTCAACCTTAAGGTAAAGGAGAGATTGTGGGCGGTGCTACTAGTTACTACTAGGTACTATTAACCAAATAACACAAAAGCTTAACATATATGATTATTTAATATAATTAGGTAATGGGTAAATGAGACGACCTGTTTAGTTCTTGTTGTGTGCCCTTACAGGGTGTCATGGTCTGACTTGATTTACTATGTACATGACTTTACAACGAATAAATGATATGAATGATATGATATGCTATGATATGATATGCTATGATATGATATGATAGGATATGATAAGATATGATATGATATGATATGATATGATATGATATGATATGATATGATATGATATGATATGATATGATATGATATGATATGATATGATATGATATGATATGATATGATATGATATATCTATAATGTATTGAACATACACTATAGTATTTATAACCGAATACTGACGAAGGATACTATTTATCAACCGCATAACCTACTTTGTAAATTTATTTATTTACCCATTTAAACTTTATTGCACAATAAAATAAGTGCAAATGGCGGACTGAACGTCTTAAGGCATTTTCTACCAATCAAATATAAATCTCTTTTTTCGTAAATAACTTTTTATTTATTTTTATATGGGGTGTTTATTTAGTCACCTGCAATAATTTACGGAGTGAATATAAATATATAGGTCATACTGGGCAACTTTTACTATGGCATTGGTCCCGAAATCGCGAAAAAAGTGTGGCTCTTTCATACATTTTGGTTTTCTGACCTTGAAATTTGCTATGGGTTAGTAAATTTTCTTCGTGATTTCGGGGTTGGTCCCATAGTAAAAGTTACTCAGTATGACTCATATCCACCCCCATTATTGCAGGCGACTCAATAAACACAGTGTATTATGCTATCCTGAAAATATTTCAAGGTTTTGACCTTCGTAAGATATAAAAAGACCAGTCATTGAAAATTTCGAATTTAAAACACCCGATTTTTTTTTTAATAATTTGATAAAATTGATTTCAGGTAATATTTTTTATTTCTTATGTAAATTTACTTGCTTACACAAACTCGTAACTACGAATAGATAAAGATAAAGATAGTTTATTATTCAAGTAGGCATATTACTGTTATTCTATTTTTCATGTATATAACACAATTTAATGATCAATACCCTTCTATTTGTGTACGGATATATAACTTAAAAATAATATTGACCTACCTACTCCCAGATTGTATTCTGTACCTGATGTCTATGCATTTGTATACTTTCTGTCCTAAATTTCGCAGTGCATTAGTACATACTGTAATGCTGTGTAAATTTGTTGTTAAAATAAATAAATAAATAATTTACAATGCGCTTATGAACGTCAAATAAAGCTACACCGGCTCTAACCCTACACCTCTGACCCGAGAAGATTTAAATCCCCCCTCAAGAGGAGAAATAAATAGTTATAGGTATGTAAGTGCGAATAATTGTATACTACTACTTACATACTTTTTGTATGTTTCATTTTCATGTAACTGTAGCATTATAGATCTCGTGTGAAATGACTCGTTTTATGTCCTTGTTGTGAAATATGTACATTGCCCACGCATGTCGCGCTTGTAATCTGAAATATACTGTACATTTTGATGAAACAAAATTTTCTTGGGCAAATAGTAGATAATAATATTATCTAGATCATTTATTTGGTGTAAATTAATAGTAAGGCAAAATCCCAATAATCGTCACGTGTGTTTAGATGACTATTATTGATTAGAACTAATATTGAAGGTGGCTACTATTGGAGCTATTGTTTTTATTCAAGCAATGGTATATTTTATGTTATTTGTATGAAAAATAATACCTTTAACAGATTATTTCATTAATTATCTTATTTTTTGATTTAAGTATCTTTAAAATTGAGATAGTTAATGAAAATGAAATTATATATTATTTCACGTCTCGAAATAAGTAAAAATGTCTTTGAAGTGTTAAATTATTTTTCACCACACCCGCTGGTAAAGGCTCTCTTGATTACTCAAAAACTGATGACAAAGTTTAATTTTATCCACATGTGTGGCAAAGTGAACTGATGCAAATTTTGAGTTGTTTCTTTACGTCGTCAGCTGGTAGAACTGACTTTTAAATTATGATTTTGAATGATAAATATTTAATAACGTTCATTTGGATTTGATATGGTTTTATAATGTTTGATATTTTACAATTCGGGGGTAGTTAGACATAAGGGAGAGATGATCCATCGAAAGAATTCAGGAAACGTTGACTGGGTGTCGGTACTTACTGTTCAGTAAACTTCGCATTGTTCATGGATGCTAAGCTACAATTAAAAATTTTACAAAAAAAAAGAAAAGTAGGTAAAATCATTGTTATGGCCATCACACCCTGATACCTGGAAATATGGCCAACTGTATGTAAAACGTTCGTTTTAGCCATCTCATCCGGACACCTCGGGAGAAATGGTCATTTGAGACAAAAAAAAACATTTTTTGTTAATTTTGATCTCATTAGAATTCGTTATTTTATTGCTAAATATATATAAATTATTTGTTCAAATTTTAATTATATATAAAGATTGTAATAACAATGTGTCAAGTTAACTTTTAACAGCATCTTAAAAAAAAACTATGGCCGACTACCCCGGACTTACCCTAGTATTTTCCTCGCGTTGGTGTGGTGAAATTTGTCGTGTTTCACTCAGTAGAAAAGTTTGTTTAACCCTCCTACCTAGAAATAGTCGCAACGCGCAAGATTCTACTTTTCAAACCAGTCGATAAGCTCGCGGGTCAATTTTGGAATTCTTCGCAGTATCTATATCAGCACGAGCGGTTTAACAAGAACTTTGCCCCCTTGTAAAACAAATAACTATTAAAATTGCTCTAGTACATTATTAAACATTTATTGAATACCGGCGGTACTGGAACAGTAGTGAAACTTTATGAAACGAACATAAAACAAACTAAAGTGACAAGGTAACTTGGCGTCGCGAAACCGTTAGCGGTGTTCCTATTGCTATCTAGTACAAACCAGTTGCGGACTCTATAGAACCAGTTTAAAAAAAAGGGTCATTCTATAAAAACCTCATTCCCCTGGCCTTACCTATTCAAGGGTGTAGCCAGCCAGCTAACTAGGGGAGGGACAGGTTGACATCGCCGGAGACCTAGGGGGGAGGGGCAGCTTTTCAAAAACAAGGAAATTAAATGGAAACGAAAGATATGGCACGCCACGCGAAACTTGCGATGGAAGACAAGGCTGTCACGGTTTCACCTTTTATTTTAAAACATGTTTAAGCAATATAATTAAGAAACAAAAAACGGGAAAAAACAATTAAATGAAATCTTAATGGGCCCTACGGAAGCCCAGGGCTAGTTTCATAGCATGCCTTACGTGGCGTATTCGGTATCTTTATCGAAAAAATAATTCTATAGGTATCTGCCGCTTTTTTCCTTCATCGCTCTTCGCGATAACATTTCCATCTTCATCACTTATTGTTAGATGGTTGGTAGTCTTCGACTGTGCGTTTCACCAGGAAGTTCCTGTTTCATACAGTTAAAATGTAGAATGGGCTGTCACCCGCGGAATTTTCGAAACGATACGATCTTCATTTTTTTAAGAAAAGAGCGTACTATGTATTATCTAAAAGGCGATAAAAAATAAATAAATCACTTGTTTGACAAAAAAGATACACCATACAATCATCGTTTCAGAGGCCACAGCTTAAAGATTACTCGCGTTCCCAGCACAAGCAATCCTAGAAAGCACTTTCTATTAACCCGCGTCGTGCGCAAGTGGAATAAATTACCAGAAGCAGTGAAAATGCTTCTTCAGTGAACAGTTAAAAAAAAGACTAAACTTGACAAACATTTAAAATTATCAAAATGAATATTATTCGTATACAAAAATACGTGCAGTGATATACACGCATCAGCTGTCAGCTGCTGGTGTATAAAACAATATAATTTAATACAATACTGGTTTGACCTCACCCCGCACTCTCGCTTCACTCGAGAATATAATATAGAACAAACGAAACTTCTCGTTTGTACGGCGAATTATATCTCGTTCCTCTTTGAGTTTTGTTCGAGTTTTGGTGCTTGTTAGTGATACTCGTGTGATTGCTCGTGTCTAAGATTCTTAAAACATGTTGCTATTGGGACCGTGCGAAGTGCGTGGTGGGGGTAAGTAAAGCGATCCCAGCGCATAAGGTGGTAAAAATTTGAACTAACTGCGGATAGCGTCTTTAACATTTCGTACAATTATATGGCTCGAAATGAAACTTTGATTTACGATTACTCCTGAAATATTCATTTAAATTGTATGGTGTAAGGGACCATTGTAATCTGTATGAAATGCTTAATATAACTAACGTATTTATTTTGATAATTGTTAATAATGTATCCATGTAAATAGCTTTGCAAATGCCACATATTACGTGATCTTTTTCTAGAAGTTAAGAATGGATATAGTAAGTTATCCTTAAAAGATAGACATTTCACATCGCGGACTTTTTTGTAGACCTATGAATGAGAAACAACCCCACCATACATTGTGTTGTTATAGCTCAAACGGATTAGGCAGCGTTTTCGATTAAAGCTCCTAGCCAGCGTGATTTTTTCCGACAACATCGTTATATTTCAAACAATTTACACAAAACCTTAACAAGTTATAAACTTAAGCCTTCCTCAAGAATCACTCTATTGATAGATGAAAGTCGTATGAAAATCCGTTCAGTAGTTTTTAGTTTTGGAGTAGTTTTATAAGATGTAGTGAATTGACGTTTTCCCCTAGAATTGCGGACACTAGGTTGCGTGACAGTCGTGCACGCTCCCAATAAATTCAAAAATATTGTCGCATGTGAACGGGTAAAGCAATGACTAACTAACTAACTGACGGCCGGTTGGTCGCCTCAAGTACGCTTCCTTGACTACACGATCCTCCCCTATTCTAAGTAGGTGACCTAGCCAGCGAAGTCTGTGGGATTTAGTTACGCCGATGATATTGGGCTCAGCCACCAACTCTTCGATCTCGGCATTTTTCCGGATCCTCCAGGAGCCGTCGTCACTTCGGACAGGTCCCAGGATCTTCCTGAGCACTTTTCTTTCCGCTATCAGGAGCTGATTTTCCTCTTTTTGAGTTAGTGCAATGAGCCGATGTTAATTTTTCGTTAGTTTTGGATCAGACTAGTGTGGCTATTCTGTGAGGAAAAAGAAGACAAATACAAATTGTTTATTACAAAATAAATACTATACATTTTTGTAACGAAATGGAACATTTTGTAGGATGAACTGAGCTGTGAAATTTCCCTTTATGTAGGGAATTTTATGTATCAAATGCTATCGAAATCTGATGACAAACAAAAAACTGGCCTTTTACAGAGGGTTTTCGAGTCCCCGTTCTTTTTATAGAACCCTTACAACCTCTCAAGGGTCGCAAACTGATTTTGAATTTGTGTGATGAAAGTCTTAGACAAATATACTGAACTCGTCAACGTTTGTAATGTCCACATTTTTCTACGTAAATTTCACGAGAGCCGGGTAGCAAGCAAGCAGCAAAAGCATTAAAAAAAATGCTCTTGATTGATTTCATTGAGCACTTTTGAATTTTCGTAGTCGATTTTTATATGCGTAACCTTGTTTTACAGAAAATGATCTCTTACACTTTTTATAGCCTATCTTATGTCCTACTGCTGGGCAAAGGCCTTCTCTTTCTTCTATAAATAAATAAATAAATATTATAGAACATTATTACACAAATTGCACAGCTAAACTGTGGAATGAACTGTCGCCTGCGGTGTTTCCGGACCGATACGACCTTCAAACCTTCAAGAAAAGAGCGTACTCCCATATTAAAGGCCGGCAACGCACTTACAACCCCTCTGGTGTTGCAGGTGTCCATGGGCGGCGGTAATCGCTTACCATCAGGTGATCCGTCTGCTCGTTTGCCTCCTCTACCATAAAAAAAATGACTAAGTCCCACAATAAGCTCAATAAGGCTTGTGTTGAGGGTACTTAGACAACGATATATATATAATATATAAATATTAATAAATACTTAAATACGTAGAAAACACCCATGACTCAGGAACAAATATCCATGCTCATCACACGAACAAATGCCCTTACCAGGATTTGAACCCGGGACCATCAGCTTCGTAGGCAGGGTAGTGACCCACTAGGCCAAACCGGTCGTCTTGCAAAAAGCGTCGAGCTCATCCCGTCATCTCCTTTTTTCTCTTTTTTTAGGCTTCATATTATTCTATATATATATTCTTATTCTTCATAAAATTCTTCAAAATAAAATACTGATGGTGATGGATCGATGGTTTTTATGCTATACAATATTATTTCTTTAAACGTGTAAAAATATTTTGTCCCTTTTCTTAAACAAAAGTACCCTTCTATCAACTGAACCCTAAATCCTCACAAACTTCACTAACATGAAAATCGACATCGTTTAAAATCTCACTCCGTGCAATATAAATGCCTCAATTTCAGCCTAAGGTATCGAAAAAGCACAGCTAACAGTTTTACACGAGGGCTTGATTGATGTAGATAAACTGTGCATACATCATTGCAGCGCGGCTATTTATTATAATGGTGCAGCTTACGCCATACGAGACGGTGACGATACGACTAGGTCAACAATCGTTGAAAACGCCAGTCGAAACACAAATAATGTATGGAAATTGTCATGTCACTTTTCGCAGCATCTGTGTATTTGTTTAGCGTTTTTCAATGTACGATTATCATCTTGTCATCAATAGGCCTCCCGCGTCCCACACAGACGCGAATATTTTGGAAAGTGTAGATTTTTTTAATACTACGTCAGTGGCAAACAAGCATGCAGCCCGCCTAATGGTTAGCAGTCTCCGTAGCCTATGTACGCCTGCAACTCCAGATAAAAAAAATTGAGATATTAAACAGTATAATGCGAGTGGTAAACCACAGTTAACATTTATACACAAGTGGTTTGATTTATGTGGATGAATTGCGCATACATACATCATTGCAGGGAGGCTATTTGTTATAATATAATTGACAATAGTGCGACTTATACGTCGACAAAACAGAAACAATAGGTACGATTTCTTTGTTTTGTGTATATTTATTTCTTCGTATTCGGTGTATTGTGTATATAGGTACACGGACTTGTGTATATATATAATAGTATGTCCCATACAAAACGCGAAATGTTTCAAAATATTGTTGGCTTGTAAGATTCTCTTTCAAGAAGTAAGAAAAAGTTGTCTTGAAAAGCAAACAAATCTCATGGGGGAAAAAAAGCATGTGTTTGTATGCTCCAAGCATAACGACTTCATCGGGAAATTAGACATTAAAATTTCTATTTTCTAACAAGCATGATTGTATGGCTACTATGAATATAAAAAAAAACGGTCGTAAAGTCGTTGGGTTGTAAATGACCACGCTTTGATGGATAAAGTACAAAACGAATCAAATGAAAAAGATATTAGGCCTGCGATCAATTTATGACTTTTCTACGGATGTATGAAAGCCTACGCATATTTGAGAGTGATTTCATATTTTGCTTAGGTATGAATTTATTGCATGTTTTTGGGATTTTAGCTGCTGTTCACAGGCAGGTTTTGAGGTTCTAGGTTCGAGTCCCGGTAAGGGCACTTATTTGGGAGATGAACACAGATGTGACCTTAGTCATGGATGCATCTATAAATGAGTCACCTTTGTAAAAATGTCATATAATAAAAAAAAATAAAAAAAACTATTTATTTTCACAAAAAGGCGATGAATATAATATTATTTTTTGAAAATAACATTTTCTACAAGTCGATCTTTGCTGTGTACGCGCTCCTCAAACATTATCCGCGTATTCCAAAATTAATGCCAAACCTACGCCTTGTGGTAAGTAACTCAAAAATGGTAAGTTTAATACCCCTCAATATCAATGCTTTTCTGACCATGAACTGATGAACTTTCAAGACTAAATTTGGATTTGCAAGTCACGCTCGCGCCCATGCGCGTAATAGTTAATAAATAATATTTAAAAACAATATTAATAAAAAAATAAAAATAACTTGTCAGGATGTCGCCGTCGACGGATACGTCTGGGAGGACATCATCATCATAATCTGACCATAAATCTACTGTCATTATCATTAATCAATCCTCAACACTCATAAAACTAAAACACCCTACCGCGTCTACCTCGCACTCCGCGTTCAAAAATAAATTGAAGTTCAAATCTGAAATCTGCCATGTCCACCCTGTATTTAAAAAGTTCACTCTGTATATTATTATAACGTGTTCACCAATATTTAATTTAATCAACTAAGTACGTGTCAAGTAAATTAGATCTTTATTTCCTCGCTACGTTCCAAAAGAGAAATGGCAGGTTTAAGTCTCCCCTTTCGATTGGTTGACTAGCAAGAGGTTTTCCTTAACGTCGGTACATCTATTTTCCATGTCCCTTTTGTGTCTCAGATCATTTACTTGCTAGATCAGTGCTACTTCACTTTTCTGTAATAAGTTAATAACTCTAATAAGGGACCACCTGACGTATGAAATTTGTTTTATATTGACATTATGCAAAATATTTTTATATAATTTGATCTATATTAATCAATGCTATGCCCTTACGTTTGATTACTTTCGATTTTTTGATTATTGTAAAAATTAAGAGCAAAAAACAGATTTCATACAAATGTTTAAATGCTTCTAACTCTTATAATAATTAACAAATGCATATAATTAAAACGTAGCATAGCTATACAGAAAGCGGCTGAATTTTTAAAGTAAATGAAAGAATTACGAAATTGAACTATTTTGTATGGGTATTTCCAAAAAATATAATCCATATTCCGATGAAGTCTAAATAAATATTAAGACAACTTTGGGAACAAATGAAATTAGATTCAGATTTATATATTACATAACATACGATTGCATTTCAAATTACATTCATGTCAATTTATATGAATCTATATTGTAATCGGCAAAAATAAATACTAATATTTATTTTATTAAATATATGTTTTTTCAGTATTTACACCTCTATATACAAATTATAAATTACAATAGATATCATATTCTCGAGAAAAAGTAACTAAGGCCTCCAATGGCAGACACATTCGGACGCCGCCTTCAGCTTACGTGGCTAACGGCCTAGACTACTAGGCTACGTAATCACGACGGTACCCATCCCAATTTGTCCAGTATAATGTTTCAAGTTTAAAATTCCTATATTCATAAAGCGTTGTCTATGGATGGTTGTCTATGTGTTACATCCTATTGGTTATTTTGTGCAAACATGCTTGAGGAAAAATCGGTTGAAAAGAGAGCAGTGTTGAGATATTTTTAACCCACTTCAAAAATAAAGGCGGAAAAATGCCTACTGTTTTTCTGTATTTTTGTTCGATGTTTTGTGACAGATGTGGGTCATTGTAGGAAAATCCACAATAACAATTCGAAGGATATCAGATACTACGATTATTAAAAATATTACCAGAAAGGAACTGAATTAGGTACGTTTTAGGTACCTAAGTATAAAAATAATCCATGAGTCAAACACGTATACTTGCCTATCACAAAAATAAAATTTATATACCAGGATTAGAACCCAGGACCATTAGCTACGAAGGCAGGGTCACTACCGACTGACTCTAAGAGTATCCCATCGGAAAATAGTAAATAGGAGCAGAAATAAAACATATCGACTTTTGCGGTGAAGCCCAACAATGGAAAAGGCAGACAAAGATAGCTGACCCCAGATAATGGGATAAAAAGAAGTTGAGTGTTGCGGTATCTCACCACCGCCATTTTTTTGTCACCAAGAACCCAATTCAGATTTAACAACTTGTAACGGCTTTGAACTTGCTGTAATACGATCATGACAATCGTCTTGGTGATTGACAATCAGGTCTTGGAGACAGCAACCAGCGTAAGCGATATTTTTGGTCGTATCAAAATAAGGCCAAAACCGTAAAAAGTTGATATATCAGAATCGAGCTCCGAGGACTCATCGAGGAAAAAAGTCAGCCACTAAACTAGCCTAACAATCACACTTGACGAAATATGATTATATTTGTGTGCATTTGACGACCGGTCTGGCCTAGAGAACCTGCCTATGAAGCCGATGGTCCCGGATTCGAATCCCGGTAAGGGAATTTATTTGTGTGATGAACACTCATATTTGTTCCTGAGTCATGGGTGTTTTCCATGTATGTACGAGTATGTATGTATTTATCTATATACATATGTATATCATTGCCTAGTGCCCATAATACAAGCTATGCTTAGTTTGGGACTAGGTCAATATGTGTAAAATTGTCCCCAAATATTAAATATATTGCATTCTGTCGGTATTTTTGGTACGAAGTTCCTTATCGGAAGGTTAGCGGATGGGGGCTAGGCGAAAATTAGTGTAAGATTTTTTCATTACGAAACCCGTCACGACCATTTATTATTAAAATTCTTTCTTGAGAATAAGTAGCCAAATTTCACTGAATTGCATTTATCCTATAGTGGCGCAGTTGGCAAACAGCCGCTTTGTAACAGCGACGATCCGGGTTCGAAGTTCGAACCCCGTACGTATATGGCAGATATTAAATTTTGTGCTTTTTTGGACATTAATTTTATATTTTTTATTACTAAGCGAGTGTGAAGCGCCGAGATAAGTGTATCAGTTTTAAATTGTACAAAAATGTTTTCTTATGTTTGGTTGTTCTCCCTGCCTGTAAGTTGCATTTTTGAACTGATTTGTGAAATTTTGTGAGCAGATTCGATATTATTATTTTCTCGATTAAGTTTCTTTATTTGTTAATCAATAATATTATACGTCTATCAATAATAATATACTTTTGACGACCGGTCTGGCCTAGTGGGTAGTGACCCTGCCTATGAAGCCGATGGTCCCGGGTTCAAATCCTGGTAAGGGCATTTATTTGTGTGATGAGCATGGATATTTGTTCCTGAGTCATGGGTGTTTTCTATGTATTTAAGTATTTATAAATATTTATATATTATATATATCGTTGTCTAAGTACCCTCAACACAAGCCTTATTGAGCTTACTGTGGGACTTAGTCAATTTGTGTAATAATGTCCTATAATATTTATTTATTTATTTATTTTATACTTAACCAACCAAGTATTCCACAACACTCATGCATTTTATTTTAAACTTTAAATTAAATTGGTGTCATATTTCACAAAGCGAATCCGCCTGAATATATCCATGACCTCTTTTATTCAAAACAACACACAGTAAACAGACGTTAAAAATTCCACGTATCGAGCTCGCAAAAAGCGTGTCTAATTAAGCGTGTTTCACAAAAAATCCGGTTCTAACCGGTTTTATCCCGCTCCGAGCCGGTAATTACTGGTACAATATCGTTTAAACCACAGATATATTGCTTAAGAGGAAACATTAGTGGTAATTTTTTCCATACAAACATTCTCGACATTTTTCTCTCTGGATTTTGGCCCTAGATGAATATATTTTTTATATTAATTCAATATTACCAGTACCTGTGTGTGTGTGATTTGCTTTTTTTGATATTTTTATGTTTTTAAGAACTAGGTTACTTTAAAAGCCCTAAAAAGCCAGAGCTCATTAAGCTCCATAAACAGATGCCTAGCAAACAAAATCGGCAACAATAAACGCAAAAATCAAAACGGTCAAACACAGATCATTTCCTTCTCATCCCGTACGCAAAATATCGTTACGATTGGTTTAGTTTTGGAGGAGAAAAATGTTGAGAATAAAACCTCGATTTCTGAGATATTTACGCAGAATTTTTCGCCTGAGCTGCAGTACCCGTACCATGCGATGACTCACTTACAGTGTCAAAACTGACATATACGCTATCGGGAACGTAATTCACTTAATTCTACTTCTCGCTCGCACTTATATTCGTGTACGAGCGAGATGCATAGAAAGTAGGTTACGTTCTCGATAGTGTTGATGTAAGTGCCACACTGGTGGTAGCCACACAGTTGTCCTTATCGCACTAACTTCAGGAGTCACTCCGTCAACGCGACGGAGATATTTACCTAGAATTCGTCAATCAGCTGGCATTTCCTCTTAATAGACAGCACAAGTTAGCGGTTACATATTTTCATATAACTATAGTATACAAATCAAATTATTTGGGATAAATATTTTTATTTTTGTAGCAAACCGACAATGTGGTACTTTTTGATTGAAAATGGCACATTTTTTTAACATTAATTTGTTGCAATTATAACATTAGAACATTTCAATATTGATAGAGACATTTGTTTTAATACCTTGTCCTAGAAACCTTCCCTAACAAATAGCCAAAGTGGCACTAAAATGAACCATTTTAGTGCCACTTCATATTTAGATTTAGATTTTTTATGTTATGTCCATCGACTCAAAATCACAAGCTTCTTTAATGCTGATAGAAGCATAAAAGTAAGAGAAGCGCTGGTGGCCTAGCGGTAAGAGCATGCGACTTGCAATCCGGAGGTCGCGGGTTCAAACCCCGGCTCGTACCAATGAGTTTTTCGGAACTTATGTACGAAATATCATTTGATATTTACCAGTCGCTTTTCGGTGAAGGAAAACAACGTAAGGAAACCGGACTAATCCCAACAAGGCCTAGTTTACCCCCAGGGTTGGAAGGTCAGATGGCAGTCGCTTTCGTAAAAACTAGTGCCCACGCCAAATCTTGGGATTAGTTGTCAAGCGGACCCCAGGCTCCCATGAGCCGTGGCAAAATGCCGGGACAACGCGAGGAAGAAGGAAGAAGCATAAAAGTATCACATGTTTTTTTTCTGCTCCTTTACCATTTCTCGTAGATTTATCGGAAACGAAAAATGTATGGGAAATTAAGGACCCTTATTTTCCTTTTATTATTTATTTTATTTTATTTTTATTTTATTATGATCGAAAGAACCCGTGATTCTGAGTGCACATAAGATATTTATATATAAAATAAAATTCTCAAATCTAAAAAGTAAAGTATACATAAGGAGAAGGAAAACATCGTGAGGAAACCGGAATACATCTGCGATGTCTCTTACAAATTCTCGGGACCATGGGGTCCCAGGCATTTGGAAGGAGTGCGTGGGGCCGAAGCCAACACGTAGAGCCTTGCGTAGCGTAGCCTTGTAAGAAGACAATTTACTCTAAAAGTAATGTGACACCAACCGACGATTATCCCTGTTTGCACTATAGTAGTGCACCCAAGGACAAGCCCCGGTTAGTGTAGGACTATTGTAAGAAAAAGGTACAAAGAGAAACCGGGCTATTGAGTTGAGTAGCTAGTGGACTGGTAACCAAGACTATGGAGGAGACTATGGCACCTGCCCTGATCATATGTTAAAAAACATAAACAAATGGACAGGTGGTGACTCACCAACTCACAATATGGGTCCCCGAAAACGGCCGCTCGCACAGAGCAACAAGTGGCTGTAAGCTGCAGCCACTGTGCCAACTCGCGTCTTATGCATATTTCACTTCCACCCTGCGAGCATGCGAGCTCTGACACCCCACTCTGGACGGCCGGTAAAGGCAAGCCAGAGGTGAGAGTCCTGCAGCGTCTGCTCAGTGTTCACTCCAGCCGGCCAATCAAGGCAAGCCGGAGAGAGGGGCCTGACCTACTCAATGGTGTTCCGGACCTTTGGGAGGCGTGCGCGGAGCCGAAGCCAATACGTAGAGGCTCTTTTGACACTAATGAAATATAAGGGGTACACCATTATCATTATTATTATGCATAACAACTTTAAATAAAATGGCCCAAATTGGGAGTCGTGAAGATCAAGAGGTGGCCTTTGCCCAGCACACCAGATCAGGCTAATAAATAAAATTAAGATTTAATATGTGAGGTGTGCAATAAAGAACATTATAATCGAAATAAATAGTCATTTAAGATACATAAAGTAATAGTTGAGTAGTCTTTTAAGATAAATGTCTATAGCTTAAATGTTTTCACTTGCGTTCCTAGTGTATTTTCCAGAGTTGCTTTTTGTGCTATTTAGTTTCAAACACTTTTAATTTTTCAATTGCAACTTTAATAGAAAGCGTAGGTGGGAATTACAAACATTAATCTGATTTAAGCTCTTACGCGTAGCTTGTCTGTATTTCATTAATTTAGACTATGATGGTCGCGATTTCATCGTGGTATGGTGGCCGTCATGTTCTTAGAAATAATTATATAGATAAGTGCGAATGACACAATTTTCTTAAACTCAGCCATTATATCCCATTTAATTTCGTTTACTTATTTAATAGTTCTATGTATATACGACGTTACGGTGTTATACGGTGTTCTATGTATTTGACGACCGGTCTGGCCTAGTGGGTAGTGACCCTGCCTATGAAGCTGATGGTCCCGGGTTCAAATCCTGGTAAGAGCATATATTTGTGTGATGAACACGGATATTTGTTTCTGAGTCAAGGGTGTTTATATGTATTTAAGTATTTATAATTATAATATATTATATATATCGTTGTCTAGGTACCTACAACACAAGCCTTATTGAGCTTACTGTGGGGCTTAGTCGATTTGTGTAATAATGTCCTATAATATAATATAATATATAATATATACGTCATACAAGTCTATAATGACGTTTACGCTGAAAGATAATTGAAATGTGGCAAAGGGATTCCACCGTGTATATGAACATTTCACGTATGCAAAAGAGGCAGTGTTTCGGAAATGAGTTTTTCGGAATTTATGTACGAAACATCATTTGATATTTACTAGTCGCTTTTCGGTGAAGGAAAACATCGTGAGAAAACCGGACTAATCCCAACAAGGCCTAGTTTACCCTCTGGGTTGGAAGGTCAGATGGCAGTGGCTTTCGTAAAAACTAGTGCCTACGCCAATTCTCGGGATTAGTTGCCAAGCGGACCCCAGGCTCCCATGAGCTGTGGTAAAATGCCGGGACAACGCGAGGAAGAAAGAAAAGAGGCAGGCAGACTACAATTGTTACAACACAAGTACAAATATTGAATAAAGAATCGCAATTTCACCAATTCCCGTTCCTCATATTACCTGCCAAGCGTCACAAACACGCTGGCTAATAACTAGGCGTGTCTATCACCGAAAGTCGATAACTTTCGTGCAGAATTACACTACATCTCAGACCCCATATATTGTTTCACCCTTTTGATAAACCCTTCTGGGGAGATTTCTTTTTGATTTATTGCGAATGTGTGACAAATATATGTACCTTTTGTTCCTTATTGAGTTGGAATAAGGTGCCCTGAGTCACGATCTAAGCTGCTTGTAATTTGTGGGTCAGGTGACTTTGGGATAATCATTTTGGGTTACTACTGGGAAAATCACAAATTTTTTATGAAAAGTATGCAATTATAGTTTGGTATACGAAATCTTAATTCAACCATTTCAGACGACTAGAAAAGGTATAAATCGTATCGTGTTGCGACGGTTGTCGGGTCATACGTATTTTATAATTATCTCTCGTTCACATATTTCATATAAAAACGTTCACCCATCCAAGTACTGACCCCGCCCGACGTTGCTTAACTTCGGTGTTTGGATGAGAACCTCGAGAATGGAAATAAATATTTATTTTATTCTGTTTTTAGTATTTGTTGTTATAGCGGCAACAGAAATACATAATCTGTAGAAATTTCAACTGGCTAACTATCACGGTTCATGAGATACAGCTTGGTGACAGACGGACGGACGGACGTACAGCGGAGTCTCAGTAATAGGGTCCCGTTTGACCCTTTGGGTACGGAACCCTAAAAAGGGGTATAATAATATAAATACCAGAGCCGTTAACTTTTATTGTATTGTCAACAGAAGTGTCCTTTCTAAAATATATTTGACTAAGTGGTTTTAAATTAAAAAAATCTTAATTGTAAACTTTACATAATTATTTATTTTAAGCCCAATGTGTTTCGTCATTTCATTTTGTTTGTAGAACAGACTAAATCTATTCATTCCTGTAGCATGAAATGTTTTATATTTTTTTAACTAAACAACGTTACATTTTTGTACGCGTGTTGTTAGGAATCGGCGTACTGGAAAACTGTAGTTTTAAATTTTCACTTCAGATTTTTATTCATAACAATTTTGATGAAAAAAAGAAATAAAAGTTTTTTTTTTGTATACGACGACGTTGGCAATGGCAAACAAGCGTACGGCCCGCCTGGTGGTAAGCAGTCATCGCAGCCTATGAACGCCTGCTACTCCAGAGGTGTTACATGCGCGTTGCGGAAAAGGACATATTTAGATGTCGATACCTCCGCTTGAAGCACATATGAGTAAACACCCTTGTAACTCAGGTGCTCACTACGTTCCCTACTAGACATTAAGTACCTGGGCGCAGAGCTTTGCTCGGTTATAACTATTTATTGTAATATGGTGGTGTATAGGTGATAATCTTAACTACATTTTTTTACTAAATTAAACTTGTCTAAAACAATAAAAATTAAAATATTATATATAAGCTTGAACATATAAAAAAAAAGTTAGTCACCAGGCGGGATTCGAACCCGTAACACTGGTTGTTTCTTGCCGCCCGCGTCTTAACCCGCTGGACCAGACGGACAGTGGCCTGCAATACGAAATTAGCGACCATATTCGGCGTCGAAAGAAAAACGCATGAAAACTCGAAAACACGCGTTTTTTCAGACATAAGACTAATCTAGATCGATTGTTTACCCCCAAAAACCCCCATATACCAAATTTCAGCGAAATCGTTAGAGCCGTTCCCGAGATCCCTGAAATATATATATATATATATTTCAAAAACTATAAGAACTATACTGTTGAAACTTGGTAGTAGATGTATTCTGTGAACCGCTTTAAGATTTTCACACAAAAATAGAACAAAAAAACAATAAATTTTGGGGTTCCCCATACTTAGAACTGAAACTCAAAATTTTTTTTTCATCAAACCCATACGTGTGGGGTGTCAATGGACAGGTCTTCAAAAATGATATTGATGTTTCTAATATTTTTTTTTCTACACCGAACAGTTTGCGCGAGAGACACTTCCAAAGTGGTAAAATGTGTCCCCCCCTATAACTTCTAAAATAACAAATGATAAAACTAAAAAAATATATGATGTACAATTACCATGCAAACTTCCACCGATGGTACGGAACCCTTCATGGGCGATTCCGACTCGCACTTAGCCACTTTTTTGTCGATTCAGTTTATCGATTTTTTAGGGTTCCGTAGCCAAATGGCAAAAAACGGAACCCTTATAGATTCGTCATGTCCGTCTGTCTGTCCTTTTATTTAAAAATAGTGAAGTTATACATTTTTTCAGTTTAAGATACCGTTTGATTTCAGACTACACCAGCATTACTGCAGCAGTAATGTCGCACGGAAATACTGCTGTATTATTATGTATCTTATACCTTTAAACGAGCAATTCTTGTATATATATATATATATATGTATATATATTTCCGGGATCTCGGAAACGGCTCTAACCATTTTGCTGAAATTTGGTATATGGGGGTTTTTGGGAGTAAATAATCGATCTAGATTAGTCTTATGTTTGGGAAAACGCGTGTTTCCGAGTTTTCATACGTTTTTCTTTCGACGCAGAATATGGTCGCTAATTTCGTGTTACCGGCCACTGTCCGGCTGGTCCAGCGGTTAAAGACGCGGACTGCTAAACGAGTGTTACGGGTTCGAATCACGCCCGGTGATTAACTTTTTTTTTATATGTTCAAGTTTATATATAAGTAATTTTTTAATTTTTATTGTTTTAGACAAGTTAAATTTAGTAAAAAAATGTAGTTAAGATTATCACCTTATACACCACCATATTACAATAAATAGTTATAACCGAGCAAAGCTCGGTCGCCCAGGTACTTATAATTTATATAAAAACATAAACGTAGTATCTTCAAATTCTCTTCGAATATGAAGACGCAACGTGTCCCCTATAAAAATAAGGTTACAAAATACATTTTAGAAAATAGTGTTAAAGCATAGTTCAAGTTTTTGTGTAACTAAAACTACTGTTTTCTTTTCAGTGAGGACACTTTAATGGCTTCCCCGTGAAGGCTGGTCGACACATTTTACAATATTTGGTCTGAAATTTTAAAATGGGTTGCACCTAGTTTTTACTCGACCAAGGTGTACTAAAAATCAGGTATTTTTTAAGTAAAAAGTTTATGTCACAATTTCACTACACATATCCTAGTTACTTTTAAAAGGCCACTGGCGGGCGACGCTCCTTCTTTCGGCTTTACTCGGCTCGGTTCGGCTCAGCATTGCTCCGAGCAAATTATTAGGGTTAGCAAAACTTGACGTTCCTATACGTGCACGACCACATAATAAGATAATGACTTGAATTTTGACAACCCTAAGTTTCCGAAAGGGATAGCGCCATACATTAGAAAGGGAGAGCATAATTTGTTCTTGAATCGCTATCAAACTTCGGTTTTGTAGGAAGTGTGATTTCTGTACGTTAGTATTATTATTTATTCTGTGTCTAAGCAGTTTTTTGCAGAAATCGCAAAGCGTCTGGTTGACGTAACTGGTGACCGAAGAGCTCGGTGCTTCCTCGGTCATCGTATCAGCATTGCGATACAACGAGGAAATGCCGCCAGCATCCCTGGTACAATGCCTCAAGGGCCTATTTTATATTTAAGCTATTTATAGTAACTAATACATCTATAAAGATCTATTGGAAATTAAGATTTACATTTAGTTACTGATAGATTTATAAATGTAGATTGCACTATATAGGTAGTTACAACTCTACCCGCAATGGAATAAAAAGAAGTCAATTTGCATCGGAATTTCTATACATATCGTCGCTATACTTACTCAACCTCGTATCTATATATTAGATACGAATATCAGATACGAGTTTGAGTAACTACACCGACGATATACCCATTTTGTTTGCCGTTGAGCTTTACCACGCATAACAGCTGTAACAGTCATGGTAACAACCACTGGAAAACTCATTCAAATTTTTACCTTATTCTCGCACAACAGATTCCATATTCAAACTGCCTGTTTAAAATACCCTTAGCTCTCGAAACGAAAGCGCGGGGTCCACGGAAAAATACCTACAATAAAAAACCCAGGTGTAAATGTCAATCAGCGAGTAAGCCGCGTCAAAAATGCTTTGTGGAGAAAAAAAAGGTTCTTTTTTCAAACCGTTTTTTGCCTTAAATTAAAAGCCGATTCGTCAAAGTTGAATTTCCGACACGCTTTGTTGTTGGTGGCACGTGTAATGGACAGACCTGGATTTTAATTGATGAACCATATAAGGTTAACTTTACATTGGACCTTTCATATGTAAGGTTTATTAAATTATTCTATACATTTTGGTTATTTAATACCTAATTTTAAATTAATAAATGCATAAAATGAGAAATTAAACAGTAAGTGTATTGACCATTCTGACGGCTATGCGGGGTTCTCAAGGCAAAGGCACGGGTTTTCCGCCATGCGGCGGCCATTCTGATTCTAGCGGTCGAGCCGTACGGACGTGCGCAGTTAAATAAGTTTAGTAGGCCGAGTGGCCATTTTGATTTATGATTTATGTTAATAGTTTAGCTGATTATTAAGTCTTGAGTTGTGTGTGAGCCCGAATTGATTGTGAGACGTTGGGTGTGAGCCCTCGTCGCACTAGGTATCGGGTGTGAGCCCGAGGTAGTTAGGATCTGGGGTGTGAGCCCTTGTTAGCTGTAGGTCTTGGGTGTGAGCCCAAATAGGTCTAGTATTGGGTGTGAGCCCATAATTAGTGTTGGGTCTGAGCCCATATATATCTTGAGAATGGGTGTGAGCCCATATAAGTTTCGATAATGGGTGTGAGCCCATATAAGTTTTGATAATGGGTGTGAGCCCATATAATTTTGATAACGGGTGTGAGCCCGCAATAAGTTTGGTTGGAGATTTATAAGATTGGATGCTGCTGTGATTCCGAAATAAACATTATAAAGTTATAACGTGAGTCTTATTTACATAGTGTGCTACATCTCAGCCAGTGGGATTACGACGAGACTGATTCCATATGTTTCGTCTCCTTTAACTAAATTACTATTTAATTGACAACCATTTCAATGTTGACTCTAGAGTACCTATTCCACTTTTTGTTCTGTACCTTTTGGCAAGTGTTACCAACGCGCAATGGGTATATTTAAAATTGTATATGCTTCGATATGTAGAGTCGATATGTAGGGTCGATGTGTAGAGTCTATATGTAGGGTCTATATGTGGAGTATATATGTAGAGTCGATATGGCGAGTCGATATGGAGAGTCGATATGTAGAGTCGATATGTATAGTCGATATGTAGAGTCGATATGTAGAGTCGATATGTAGAGTCGATATGTAGAGTCGATATGTAGAGTCGATATGTAGAGTCGATATGTAGAGTCGATATGTAGAGTCGATATGTAGAGTCGATATGTAGAGTCGATATGTAGAGTCGATATGTAGAGTCGATATGTAGTCGATATGTAGAGTCGATATGTAGAGTCGATATGTAGAGTCGATATGTAGAGTCGATATGTAGAGTCGATATGTAGAGTCGATATGTAGAGTCGATATGTAGAGTCGATATGTAGAGTCGATATGAAGAGTCGATATGTAGAGTCGATATGTAGAGTCGATATGTAGAGTCGATATGTAGAGTCGATATGTAGAGTCGATATGTAGAGTCGATATGTAGAGTCGATATGTAGAGTCGATATGTAGAGTCGATATGTAGAGTCGATATGTAGAGTCGATATGTAGAGTCGATATGTAGAGTCGATATGTAGAGTCGATATGAAGAGTCGATATGTAGAGTCGATATGTAGAGTCGATATGTAGGGTCGATATGTAGAGTCGATATGTAGAGTCGATATGTAATGCAGTCAAAAATCCAGTTTATGTTATGTTATTAACTCTTCAAATATTGCGACGAGTTCCAGATAATGGAGGGAGAAAGAGTGCATCGACGAAGTCTGAGGACTCCTACGCGAGAGCGAGATCATTTCATGCGCAGAAGTAGCCGAGCGCGGACGAGCGCAGGTTCTCGCCATCGGAGCCGCAGCCGTGGCCACGGCCGTAGCCACAGCCGTAGCAACAGCCGTAGCCACAGACACCGACTGCGAGAACGAGAAGAAGCATTGAGACAACAGCAGGGACGGTTACGCGTGCTGGAAGAGGAGCTACAGCAGGCACGCAACGCCGATCAGCGACGACGGAGCGAGCATCACGAGTCTCGCGAAGTAAGTTATCGTCGCCAGGGACGCAGTCGTAGCCGCAGCAGGCAGCCTGCCACGAGTGCATCAAGGGAACAAACAACGCCACGGAACAACAGGTCCCTTAGTCCTGCTTTTTCGTCTAAAGATGTCATGCAAATAATTAAGTCAATTAAAAACATCCTTCCGCCTCAGCCATCAAATCAAGGCACGTCTGTTGCTAGTAAGAGTATAGATCACAAAAATATTATCCCCGAGTTTAACCCGTCTGAGAAAAACCAACGCGTAGATACATGGATCAAGAAAGTCAATCAATGTGCCGAGGTTTATGGCTGGGACGCGAAGGCAACAGTGCACTTTGCTAAGCAAAAACTAACAGGTCTAGCAAAAACTTGGTATGAAAGTCTTAACTCTATCCTTTGCACTTGGGAAGAATGGCAAGTCAAGTTAATAAATGCGTTTCCCAGTGAACAGACTTTTAGAGGACATGCTTAGACGAAAGAGTAGACCAAATGAGTTAATTGAAACATATTATTACGAAAAGATTGCTTTACTAAATCAATGCGATATCGTAGGAAAGAAAGCTGTCGACTGTATCATTCACGGCATTGGGGATAGGACTATAAGGTCGAGTGCATTGGCATTACGTTGCGAAGAGCCAGATCAACTCCTTAAGTTCTTGTTAAGTAACAATAAGGAGTTATCAGGTCAACAACAACCTTCCAGAGATCTAAACATGGGTACGGTAGCAGATAAACATGGTAATCCAATAAATCCTATTAGCAGTTCAGGTTTAGTCTGTTTCAACTGCAAAGAAAAGGGGCACCCTTTCTCAAGGTGCACCAAACCCTTGACAAATTGCACTAACTGCAATAAGATAGGACACAAAGCTGAGGTTTGCCGCTCCAAGCAGGATGTCGGGGACAAAGGCTGACACCGTACCATAGTCGATGCGCATATCAAGCTTCCAGTTCTTTAAAAAAATCTTACCTTTACCGCATATGCATCCATATGTGGCAGTTATAATATTCAACTCTATTGACAGGTATTAAAGTTCAAATTTAAACAAAATGTTCTTATGATTTCCAATGTTTGTCATAATGTTCAAGTTAATTAATATTAGAAAATAGTAGAAATGATCATGTCAACTGTAAGTCGTGCATGTAAAGGTATATATGATACTGGCGTTTTAATAAACCGTGTAAAATTATAATAAGAGTTATAAATCCAATTGACTTAATTCACATTGCAATATGTGTCATGAAATTAATCTAATTATTCAAGTTATATAATGTACAAGTTATTTAATACTAACGGATGTAAATCAACAATTTTTATAGCTAAAAGTGCATGTTATTTGCAGATGACATTGATATATTTTTGTTGCCATAACTAGCCGAGTGTAAGGTTCCACATGGTGCGTGCGTGAGGACACGCACGTCGTCAGGATGGTCGAGTGTAAGGTTTATTAAATTATTCTATACATTTTGGTTATTTAATACCTAATTTTAAATTAATAAATGCATAAAATGAGAAATTAAACAGTAAGTGTATTGACCATTCTGACGGCTATGCGGGGTTCTCAAGGCAAAGGCACGGGTTTTCCGCCATGCGGCGGCCATTCTGATTCTAGCGGTCGAGCCGTACGGACGTGCGCAGTTAAATAAGTTTAGTAGGCCGAGTGGCCATTTTGATTTATGATTTATGTTAATAGTTTAGCTGATTATTAAGTCTTGAGTTGTGTGTGAGCCCGAATTGATTGTGAGACGTTGGGTGTGAGCCCTCGTCGCACTAGGTATCGGGTGTGAGCCCGAGGTAGTTAGGATCTGGGGTGTGAGCCCTTGTTAGCTGTAGGTCTTGGGTGTGAGCCCAAATAGGTCTAGTATTGGGTGTGAGCCCATAATTAGTGTTGGGTCTGAGCCCATATATATCTTGAGAATGGGTGTGAGCCCATATAAGTTTCGATAATGGGTGTGAGCCCATATAAGTTTTGATAATGGGTGTGAGCCCATATAATTTTGATAACGGGTGTGAGCCCGCAATAAGTTTGGTTGGAGATTTATAAGATTGGATGCTGCTGTGATTCCGAAATAAACATTATAAAGTTATAACGTGAGTCTTATTTACATAGTGTGCTACACATACCTTAAGTATATTATTGAAAACCCAACTCGTTCAAAACCACATACATACACATACACATAGCTACATGGCTTAAGAATTAATGTCCGTGTTCTTACTAGTCTTATAAGTATATAATTCACCGAAAGAGAGTGAAGGTCTCCTTTTCAGCTTTGATATAAAAATGATTTGATATGTCTGCCATGAAGTCAGGCTGTCCTCCTCTTCAGGTCGCATTTCATAATCGATTCTCGTTTTTGGCGAGCAGGTTCGATAACTAATATGATTTTTTTTAATGCAAGAGTCTTGGAGGCCAATTCAAACTTACATTTTGATATCTATATGATATCTAGATGATGTCATTTTATTATTCGTCTGTGCATCTTGCTCACGCCTATAGACGTATAAATGCGAGTGAAAGGCATGTGCGATTGATAACAAAATGACATTATTTTGACATAATAATGTAAATTCGAATTGGTCTTATGTGGGTGGGTGTTAGTCTACAGCTCACAGAGCCACTAGCAGGTAGGTACCTAATTAGGTAATTATAAAGATAAATGTTTAAGTACGTTCCCACCAATAAGTTATTATTACTCGTAGTATACTTAAATTAGCCATAAAAAACAATGAAATTATCGCAATCGCAAACGCGACTGAAATGTCGTAAGCGCCGTAAAATTCATGGCGCTTCGAACGAATGAACCACGTTCGATGTGTTGCCTCCCTCTCACACTTACGTACGAATTAGAAGTGCGATAGAGAAGTAACACGGCGAACGTGGTTCGCGGTAGGCCCTCTGTTGTCAAAACAACAACTCATAGCGCAAAATATGTAGGTCCTAGTAATCTAAATAAAGAACTTTATTATTATTATTAAAATACTGGTTCTGTGTGCCGGTTCTGTATGTAGTACGAGTAATAATAGTTCACCAGATTTTTTTAACGTGATTACGTCTTATAAATTGATGAACACCAGTAGCATGCACGAAAAAGTGTCACGTTGTGGACAGATCTCCATGGTACCTCCTTCCTTGTATTAAACAAAATAATGATAATTCAGTGATAATCATTCTATTCATAAATTAAAGTATGCAATTTTTCATCAATGTTTTCTCAAGACGTTATCACGCAAAATTATCTTTCGTAAACCGACTTTACAGACAATCATTTTTTTTGTGATAACGTTTGTTGTAGGCCTTTTAGAATAATCCGGAGCACAGATAATTGTTATTGGTTTTACAAGGGGGCAAAGTTGTTGTTTAACCGCTCGTGCTAATATTGATACCCGAGCAAGCGAAAGTTTCCTAAATTGAACTACCGAGTTTAGTGAGTGCTTCGAGAAGTGGAATCTTGAGTGTTACGAGGGTTTAAGGCACGAGGGTTAGTCAAACTTTGTCTCCGTGTGAAACCCAACATTTTTCACCACATCAACGCGAGGAAAATACAAACTATGATTATTCAAAAAAATCAAACAAAATCAAATCGAAATAAAAGTATAGAAAATGTATCACTCAAAATCATCATTTAAAAGTTAATTCTACCAGATAAGGAAACAACTCAAAAATTGCATCTGATTACTTTGCCCTACATGTGGATAAATTGCAACTTTATCATTCGTTTTGAACAATCAAGAGGGCCTTTACCAGTTGGTATGGTGAAAATGCCTTTACAGTTAACCTTAAGATGATATTGGATGACCGCTTCGATATACATGTAGTCTTCATGCAAACTTTTTGGACCCGGGTACGTCCTTAAACTACGTCCAAAAGAGAGGTATGGGCATTGTGAATGTCATCTCGCTTTGTGTGGTAGGGCACAGCCAGTGGATGTCATTCCAGATCTAGAGCAGAGCTCAACTGGGGAAGTACCTCCACCTTACAGAAAACAGGAGCCAAATAACACTAGACCCTACTCATAGTGTTGTGTTTCTGCCGGTGAGTAAGGTTGCCAGAGCTCAGTGAGGGGGGCGGGTTTAGGGTCGGCAACGCGCATGTAACTCCTCTAGAGTTGCAGGCGTACATAGGCGGGCCGTATGCTTGTTTGCCACTAACGTAGTATAAAAAAAAACTTCAACAATTCTTACATAATATTAATACTCAGAGTGGAAAATGGGGACTACGTTTATGTGGAGAACCGGTCTTCTGACTTCATCCTCTCAAAAAACTAAAAATTCTCCCGCTAGCACCTATGAATCAACCCGAATAATGATGCACTTGACATTAACAACGCCCTTGACGTTAGGCTTAAAAAATAAAACCAGACTGCTGAGAATATTTTTAATTTGGTTCGTACTCATGATTCGGTTTTCCGTAGTAATTATCTGCGGAAAACATTGACATTCGAAAATCGTATCAGCTGCGATTCAAAATTCAAAATAATAAGTTTTTGGCAAAAATTTAATTTTTGGTACAAGCTATTATCGCACTTTTCTTCTCCCAATTCTAATAACGTCAAGCGCTATTAGGTTGCGTTGTTCTATCACAGAGTTCTCATGGCCATCTCCTGTCTCCATCATTATATTGCATTGTCATCCGATTTACATAATTATGAATAACTTAATAGCTTAATTGGAAATCGCGAATTGGGCCAAATTTAGGTAATTTCCAAGATTTGATCCGCAGAAACATATATAAATACTAACAGGGCAAGTTAAATAAAAGAAAATGTGCATGTGTTCCACATTTTTCAGATTTTTTTTTCTATGAGAAATTCAAGAACCAAGAATATAAAGAAACTTTTCACGCCACTGCTCAGAAATATGGCAATAGATGGTCTAAATCTTGACTACAAAGTAGCGCTTAGTTGTACACCAACCAAAAGTCTATCAATGTTTTAGTTGTACTAGGTTGTACAGTCAAAAAAATTAATTTATGTACCTTGTCACCATGACAATAAATAACAGATAGAGAGACGTACGAAACGAAATGTACGAAATGGTACTGAGGTTGAATTCCTTGGTCGAACTAAACTTTTACTTTCCACTCATTGATTGGTTGTCTACTACTAACCTCAGTACACCAAGTTCAATTAAGTCATATATAGGTTATTACTTTTAATCTTTAAAAGCACGAAAGGTTGTTTATAGGTCCAGAAACTCATCATGTAAGGCGCTTTTAAGCGTTAATAGAAAAACGCGCCTTGACGGCTCGGCTCTCAAACTAATTTATCCATCTATTCGTCACTTTAAGAATCTTCAACCATAAAAAAAGCATTAGATCTACACCATAATGAAACCTCATTGTTGTATAATCAAACCATATTTAAACACACACGCCAGCGTGAATTCTACTCTTTCTAATTCAACATATTACCTATTATATGGGTTCCTAGAATGTTGATGTTCGCAGTAAAACTTATATCATTATAATACAACATGGTTATGTCATCAACCGCTCTCTAGGCTTTAAATGAATCCAATATTGTTCCCTTTGTCTTCCGTATGAAATTTTTTAAAGCACCCGTCTGTCAAAAGACCAACTTTTTCGTCTCAACGAAATTTCAACAAGTTTAAAAGTGAGGAGAGTTCGTTATCCAGCTAAATTAAATTCTTGGTAAGATAAATATGATAGATATCATTAAAACATTCATACTTAGTGGGCCAATTCCGTTTTAGTCATTTGATATGGGTTTCATTTTATTTTGACACGACATCGAATAATAATTTAGTTGATGTTATTTGTAAAATACAAAATACAAAAATACAAATACAAAATAGTTTATTTGGTTTAACTTATAATACACATAACATAAAGGTTTGTAAAAGCTATTTTAGTATTTCACACATATTAGTGAAAGAATAAGGATATGAGTTTTAATCATATGTCGAAAGATGGCAATGGATTTCAATCCACATCTATTTCAATTTATCTTTGCTTATGTCATAATTTTTTCGATATCGACTTAAAATACGTTTCAATTGTCCTCGCATTTTTTAAACGTCAAGCCACCCTAGCTAGATTACACACTTCAAACCTACCCAGGTTTCCGGGTGTCCAGGTGGAATACGAGTAGGTACTGTACGAGTTGGAAACCTTCACAGTCTTTTGGTAGGTAACTGGCAACGGTACTGATATGTATTTGAATTCAGAACTATCGCCCTGCTGGATGAATAAAGATCTGCAGACGAGCATTCGGGGGTTGTAATCTAGCTAAATGTTATAAAAAATAATCTACGTCGAGCGTTTATTATATTCCCCACCACAATTAGTCGCATTTTTTTACAGTACCTATGCTAGCGTTAACGGCCACTCTGATTGGCTCACTAACTCAAGGTCGTATCAAAATAGAAAGTTACCCATCTCAAATTGTTAAGACAGAATAGGCCTCCAGTTTGAGAGGCGCGTTTTTCCTGCTTTATTTTCAGGGCAAGATAAGTTTTATAAAGTGTCAAATTTTTAAGTTATATTGAGAACCCTTTGGAGAGGCGCGAGATAATTTTCTACTAAACTGCTTGATAATATAGTGTAACTAGACTGTTACTAGGTGACCAGCCGTTGTTGAGTTAGGGAAAAGAGTTCATAGGGCCTAGCCTAGATGATAATCGTTCATAATATACTACGTCAGTGGCAAACAAGCATACGGCCCGCCTGATGGTAAGCAGTCTCCGTAGCATATGGACGCCTGCAGGTCCAGAGGAGATACATGCGCGTTGCACGACCCTGACACTCCGCACCGTCGTTGAACTCTGGCAACCTCACTCATCGGCAGGAATACAACACTACGAGTAGGGTCTAGTGTTTTGCGGTTTTCTGTAAGGTAGTACTTTCCCAGTTGGGCTCTGATCTAGATCTGGAATAACATCCGTTGTGCTGTGCCTTACCACACAAAGCGAGATGACATACACGTGCCCATATCTGATAGAAAACGTCAATCGAAAAATAATGAATGGAAATAGTCACGTGACTTTTCGTAGCACCTGTCATCATGATACATTTTTTCTTTTCTTCTGGCGTTTTCCGCTGTTTGATTGCCATTTTGGCTAGGCCCCCAGAGCCCAAATAAGAAGGTGATTGCTTAGTAGTGGGGACTGAGGTAATAAAACAGTCATGTATATGTACATAATTATATGTATTAGTCTATCTTTTATACATTATATAATTAGTAGTATTAAACTATTTATATATTTTTAATATTATTTGACTTCACGTTTAATTTTTTCCTTATTATTTATTATTTTTTCCTGCACCAACATACACAAATGTCTCTGTTTGACCCAATGGTTGACTGGTAGAGAATGCCTTTTGGCATTAAGTTCGCCATTTGTACATTTTTCTTTATGTGTGCAATAAAGTTTAAATAAATAAATAAATATAATAAAACACTTATCATTCCAGGAATCATCCTTAATGAGATAAAAAAGTGGGATTAAAATTATAACGACAGTAATGATCGAGTGGAGAGATGAGAAAAAGGTGCCTTATGCCATCTACGACGGATGAAGTCACAGGAGAGACTAGTTTTACAAAATTACTCTAACATATGGTCCCATTTGACCACGCCGGGCACAGATTGGTTTTTTTTTTTTTTTTTTTTGTATTCATTATTTTAACTAATTTTTATTTTACTATGAATCATGATTTCATTGTTATTATGTCAATATTATTAATTATTTATTATTCTTATTATATTTGCATTTGATTTGATTTTAATGTACTTACTAACCCCTAGCTATAAGGATGGTACTAACAATGTTTTATGGAATTTTTATGGTTCTGAAATAAAAATATATATTTTTTTTTTTTTTATTCTCATTTGTCCCCGCCTCATGTACGGACGGGGACCTCCGTCCTAGGTCTTACCTACATTTTGCGGACCGTACATCATTATGCGAAGTCAAGGGTCGTATTTCACCCAGACAAAGGGCCCGATTTGCATTTGAATGCGGGGCTTATTGCATTAAAATATTATTTTAATGTCGAGATTGCGACGGTGAAGTCGAGGTTGATATTGTTCTCTGAAGGAGAGGAAACCCCGGTATGAAAAATCCATTTAGGATCTAGAGTACTTATTTAATTGTTTTGTTTTTATTCAACTCACATAGGAACAATACAATTCACCTACAATTGAATTGCATTAGAGATTATTAGGACGTGCTTACACAATTTGACCAAGCCCCACAGTAAGCTCAAGAAGGCTATACATCACCACCATGTTTTTACGGTATAACTTTTCTTATGGTCGTGAGTGACTTCCACTTTACTTCTTTAGGTAGAAGTATTGCTTTTTACGAGTGATGAGAGAAATTGGGCTCATTTATTGGTTTATTCTTTGACATTTTTTATTATTATATTATTTATTAGAACTTAGATTTTAATTTATTAATTTATTTCTTTTTTTTATTAGAGCTTATTTAGTGACATGCTATCGCCTATTGTAATTCACAGTATTTCATTGTACTTTTCATCATATATTTGTATAAAATAATAAATAATAATAATTGTTATGGCAGGTGTCCGGACGTCTTTGCAATAACCCAGTCTCATTGTCCTCCCAAACTTCAATCCATAGACCGTTATACTGTTCACTTTACTACAATAGTCCCAATGCCTGTTGCGACCGGTTCATTGGTGTCTATTGTTGCGCCCGTGAACGGGTTCCAGCAGGCGTTCTACATGACATTAAAGCTCTCCAAGAGGCCTCTACGTGTTGGATCTATATCCCCATGCAAGCCTATCAAAAGACCGGGATTTATAGGCCCGTGAAATCCAAGGAGATACAATAATAATAAATATTATAGGACATAATTACACAAATTGACTAAGTCCCATAGTAAGCTCAATAAGGCTTGTGTTGAGGGTACTTAGACAACGATATATATAATATATAAATATTTATAAATACTTAAATACATAGAAAACACCCATGACTCAGGAACAAATATCCATGCTCATCACACGAATAAATGCCCTTACCAGGATTTGAACCCGGGACCATCGGCTTCATAGGCAGGGTCACTACCCACGAGGCCAGACCGGTCGTCTGACTAAAAAATGACTAGTAAAATATGTGACCTACAAACTAACCTATATTGTTTACTTTATACAAGTTCGTACAAAAACACAGAAAGGTGTAATATTACTGGCCGGTACTGTATATAATAGACTCAGGAACAATCATCTGTGTTTATCATACAAATGAATTCCCTTACCGGGGTTCGAACCTAGGACTCACTTACGGACTAGGCCAGACCAGTCATCAGCATATCTCTAAATTTAAGGGTAAAAAACCTCCCGCAAAATTATAACTAGGTACGCCATCACTTAACGGGTTAGTGTAAGTATCACCAATCCTTCGCCAAACCCGTACTCAAATCTGTTTATACTTTTAAGGCCACGATGCCAAAAACAGACACATGTTAAACGTATACTCGTAACAAACGCTGTTTACATCAGGAGTTGCAACTGTTACAAGACAGTTAATAAGAGAACGCGGCAAGATATATCATCGCCATAATGCTTATAAAACGCGCAGAATGCGCTCCGATAAGCTTTAATTTATCAGAGATTAATACATTAAACAGACTGATGTTTGATTTCATTTCATTTCATTTGTTTCATAATAATAAATTACAGTTTAAATTATGCTATGTCAATCTACACGAATTTATATTATGATCGTCAGTATATTGCAATTTAAATGTCAAAAATGGAGAAAATACAAAATAATAAATAAATAAACAATATTAAATCATGTCAACATAAAAATAAGGAATATATCTCATAATAATTTTAAATACTAAGGGCAATATATTAACTAAATAAAAAAATACAAAATGTCTAATGAAGTCAAATTAAAATAAGCTTATATACAAATTCGATCGCAAATTTTAATTCTTACGAATATTGTAAAATGTGCTAGTTGTTACACCCGCGTGGCTTCTAGTTTTAGTCACAACTTTGCCTTTTCTCTAGGTGATGGATGAAAAAAAGCTTATAATAGACGGGTCCGTACCTTTATACGGTATGAAAAAGATTTATACGATACGAAAAAGACATACAAGCAAAAGGGCGTATCTTTCCAGCACTTACATCCTTACATTACAGGTTTTCGCGGGCGTGGTCTCCTTATTTTCCGCGGTTTGGATTCTAAATAAATACAAATTCATTTCTAAGACGAAAAGCCTGGGTATTCTACCAGTCGCGGCTCCTTACCTATAACCTGGTAAAGGATTTCAGTGTGTCGCACCTTACGCGTTCTCTAGAGATTATAAGACGTACCGCCGCAGTTAACGCTTCCTGTTGTATGAAGACTTACGTCCTTTTAATAAAAAGATAAGTTTTTTTTCAAAACTCATTAATTATTTTTTTTTTTTTTATTTATCCAAAAAAAGTTGGTACAATATACATTTACATAATATTTCGCCAAACATAACGTTTATCGGCGAATGTTGCACTCACTTACAGTGTACCCGATCTTATCTTATGAACTATTTATTTATCTATTCTTTAATGGCTCAACCAATCATCTTTAGATCAGTTTTTGTGGTAAGTATTATTTAGCTATATTTCCTTAAATTATTGTACGCCCGGCTAAAAGTTAGAGGTACTTCAACAATAAAATGTTAGAAATCCAAAGTTTGTAAAGATCTATCAAATGATTATTGATTAGCCACACGTTGATAATTATGTAATATGTTTTTTTTTTCATAACGACAATAACGAGACGAACATAATTTTGTACAACGATTGAAAGTTTTTACTTCATAATCGTCCTGGATTTTATCTTGAAGCAAAACACTTTCCCTTGTATTAAGTAATTAGTGTTACGTTCAGAGTTCCTTAATGTTCAGGAATGTTCGGGAATGTTCCCAGCAGTTAGCATGCCAAGTTTCCAACTCTAATTGAACCTGTAAGTTTGGGGATATTTACATTTTCAAGGGTTACCTTCGATTATAATAAACTAATATAGGTACTTATTGAGGTATAGTGCAAAGCGCTGGTGGCCTAGCGGTAAGAGCGTGCGACTTGCAATCCGGAGGTCGCGGGTTCAAACCCCGGCTCGTACCAATGCGTTTTTCGGAACTTATGTACGAAATATCATTTGATATTTACCAGTCGCTTTTCGGTGAAGGAAAACATCGTGAGGAAACCGGACTATACCTAACAAGGCCTAGTTTACCCTCTGGGTTGGAAGGTCAGATGGCAGTCGCTTTCGTAAAAACTAGTGCCTACGCCAAATCTTGGGATTAGTTGTCAAGCGGACCCCAGGCTCCCATGAGCCGTGGCAAAATGCCGGGACAACGCGAGGAAGAAGAAGATTGAGGTATAGTGGCAGTTCGAGAGACTTTCCCAAGTCAGACTTGAACAATTAAAAAAAAAACAAATATTTATTTTTGCCACGTATTTATCGTGCCCGAATGCGTATTAAAGTAACATTGGAATGCTGATAAAATATATATTTTGATTTTGACTCTTTTTAACAACCATTTTCAAGTCCCTCAAATGGGCAAGTCTCCCGGATACCCCCTACTACCTACACACGATGATTTCGTTATGTCTGAGTCGGACTCGCCCACTGTGGGTTCCATACTTTTTAGTATTTGTTGTTATAGCGGCAACAGAAATACGTTACCTGTGAAATTTCAACTATCACGGTTCATGAGATACAGCCTGGTGACAGACGGACAGACGGACGGATGGACAGCGGAGTCATAGTAATAGGGTCCCGTTTTACCCTTTGGGTACGGAACCCAAAAAAATAAAGTCATTCTGTATTATGTAAGTATATTTAATTCAAAGTGATTTTCTTTGTCAGTATTCATTTAGTATAAGTATACTAAATTGAATACCTAAAATTCAACTTAAATTTGACATGTATTACGGTCCATATTGACGTTTGACGTTTGGCTAAGTACGCATGAACGCCACCAAGTACACTCACGCCCAATCATATTTTACACTATCTAATTCTCGTACGAAAATAGACTCATCCGTCCCAAGCAATATCTAAAAGCATTTTAAATTTCTCTTCAGGCCAAAGAGAGGAATCCCGGATATTTACCGATTGCTTCCAATACGTACTCGTAGGGGAGAGTAGGGCAATCGTGATCCATCAAGTGAAATTAAAATATATCAAAAATATAATTTAAAATACATATCTAGTTTTAAATGCCTGATAATAATTACTTATTTTAAGATAAAGTATATTTCAAAATAAACACAAAAACAAATACTTAAAAAAAAAAGACTAACTTTAAGTCTAGTCAAAAAGACCCCCTCGAGTTGTCCCCGGCGCAAAGGTACCCATAACGCTAGCCGTATTGCCACGTTGAATGGCGATCTAGTTTTTAATTTATTTAATATGGACTAAATGTCTGAATTAAACGATATAATAGATATTAAAATATTATTTTTTCTTTATGTTTATATACTTGGTAAAACTAATCATATAGTGATTCAACCTAAAATACAAATAAGAGAAGCTGCTGCTTGTGCCAATTAACCCGAGGAGAAGTTCGGAATGGCAGATAATTTTGGTACAAGTAAAGTTCTTTGCCACAAGTAGCCTTCTATTTCTAGATTAATCTATTTAAATTACTGAAATTTTACATTCCTCAAAAACATAATTCCAGCTAGTCTTACGATTATTTAATTTGAAATTTCTCCCATTAATAATACAAATTATTACAAATTAATGATAGTTTTTGACGAGCTTATCAACCATCTATATATATAGATGGTTGATAAGCTCGTATAGTCTGCAAACAATAAGTCTATGCAGGGGGGTTACCTCTCTCTGCATTTGACTGTATATTACATAATTAACAAGCAGGCCTCCAACCCCCGCCCACCTGGGGAAGCATACACCTGCCACGTGTGTGGACGTGGGATCCTCTCTCGCTATGGGCTATCTCGCACAGTCAAGAACGCAAGTGTCGTAACCAAGATGCTGCTTAAAACATCTCACACAGATGAAAAGGCCTCATATATTATCATTTTATTGGTCATCAGTTTATTGGTCGCGCACTAGGTACCCAATTTTTAGCCCATCCGTGATTACCCGACTCTCCCCTCTAGCCTTTTACGGGACTTTACTTACGCTGCACGCTCCATTGCCCCGGAAGTCCGGGTATGGACCGGAAATGACGCACGCGATACATCAAGTAGCCAGATGTCTTTGCGCAATCCGGACTGATTTGTCAAGTTCGCTGTTCGCATACCGAATGAAGTCCGTTTGATGTTGTGATTGTCTATGCTTTGTACTAAGGTTTGAAGAAATAAAAGAGCCAATAAGTATAGAATCTTCTTTGTACATTTCTTGTATCATTTTCGGTGTTTAGTCACGTGTATTTAGTCATTATCTACGCGTTCTCCTAAACATGTCTTAGGAGAATCTCGGTCTCCATTTGAAATAGAAGCTCCTTTTCTTGAGATTCGTGCTATCTTACTTATTTTCTTGTTCGCTGAGGAATGGAGAACAGCTATTTTTTAAAGCAGGTAATATATGCATCTATATTTTGGTCACTTTCCTAAATAATAATAAATGATAATAAATATTATAGGACATTATTACACAAATTGACTAAGTCCCACGGTAAGCTCAATAAGGCTTTATGTTGCGGGTACTTAGACAACGATATATATAATATATACATATTTATAAATACTTAAATACATAGAAAACATCCATAACTCAGGAACAAATATCCATGCTCATCACACGAATAAATGCTCTTATCAGGATTTGAACCCGGGACCATCGGCTTCATTGGCAGGGCCACTAGGCCAGACAGGTCGTCATATTCAAGTTTTACTTATTACTAAATATAATTGTGGGCATTATAGGTACCAAATAGCAACACTCTTAATTGCCCATCGGTGGGCCTTATGTCTTTTGGAATAAGGTCCACCGATGGGCAGTTAACAGTGTGGGCGATGATAGGGTAGTAGGTACCTATGCATTTAACATAGTTCGCTATAAACTGCAGTGTGGGGTGCATATATTTATTTATTTATTTAATCTTTATTGCACAAAAGAAAACCTAAAGTGGCTGATAGACGGGCGAGTAAGTTCGCGTACTTATGGCTCGACGACTTTTTTCGCTTGTAAAGTACGCGTACTTAGGCTCACACACGAGCAAAAAAGGTCGTCGAGCTGTAAGTTCGCGAAGTTACTCGCACGTCTATCCGGGACTTTATAGTACAAAAGGCGGACTTAATGCCATGAGGCATTCTCTATATTATACATAATAATAAGTTACCAAAACAGTTAATACCAGAAGCGCGACAAGGCATCTTTTGTGAAGATTGTCACAGTTCCGAAATATAAGGAACAGAGACACAATTCACATGTTAGGCCTCATTTTTAATTGTAGGCACTTTATATATCCTAACTACCGTGACCGATCTTGCGCTGCCATTCAACCGTTTACCTTCTTCACCCAGCGTTCTGTTTTAGGGGGTCTCCCCCATCTTCCTTTCCTCAAGTAAGTACCTTTCACGTAAATCTTCATAATAATTATACTTAAAATGGAAACCTCAAAATGGTGGAGTGAAAAAGCGTTGTTGAGAACCCGCATGTCCGCCGCTTTAATTTATTTCGTCCGTCCGTCCGCTGCGCGGCGCGGCTTTTTGCTAACGCTGGCTTAGGTAGAGACAGAAAGGACTTAAAAAAAAAACAGAAACACCGACTTCAGAAAGTTCAGAGAAAATATTATTGCTTTTATTGCACTAGTAACTGATATGTTTGAAGTCGGTGCCAAACCAAATAAATAGCCAAACGTGAAATACACGTCGTTGAAGAGTTCTGTTCGTATCATCATCAGCAGTCCCACACTTCATCAAATTGACTTTTTTGAATGCAAATGCTTAGTAAGTTGATAAAAATATAAAAAAAACGCAATTTGTATGCCTGTAAGATTTAAAGACTTCTCTTAATTCCTCATAGACCCCATCACGGGACCAAAATGGGACAAGCTTGGCAACACAAAAATTTCCAAATCAATTAATAAATGATACTTAGAGGTTTTAGGTAGGTAACATTAAACACACATAAAAAAATACGGTCGAATTGAAAACATAATTTTTTGAAGTCGGTTAAAAATGACTGTCTAGTATTTTTCAAGCGCACAGCCCATAATAAGTCCGCGGCTGTCCGCGAATTTAGAATATGTATGTCTGTAAATCTTCTCCATGCAATGAAAACACTCTGCGCACTTTTTGTTGCAAAACTGATTTACTGAACGTAATAAATTCTGCATATTTTCGCAGCGTAGTCTAAGAGCTAGGAGATTTATAACGTCAAGGAAATTACGCTTTGGTCTTATTTTGCTGTGTGTGTGTTCTTAACCTCTTTAAGCTCACGGAGCTAGCTATAGTACTTTAAGTCGGACTACACTAACTCTGCATTTACAATGACTATGTGTGGCAACTGGCAATGTCAAATTGATATGAAAATATAAAGTTTATAATGCTCAATACCTCCGCCTCTCTCACTTTGTCCCATTTTTTTTAAACAAACTTTAAGAGAATTATTCAATGATAATAATGAAAATGATTTATTGGTAGATAATACATTTATCAGTTGTTACAGTTACATGTTATTAACAGTTCTCCTATTGTTTTTTTTTAATTACCCTTTTTAAATTAATATTATGATTGGGCCAATGACTTGTAGTCGGAGAGAAAAATCTTCAACATTGTAGCAAGTTGAAGATTTTCATGCCGATAAGAACACAGTTGCATTTAAATTTCACTAGCAAGGATTGGATTTTTCATTTGTAATACTGAGCCTTATCTTATTTTCCACGTCTACGTCTTCTTTGAATAATATATGGAATTATTTATTGCCACCATTTATTATAAAGCGTTTCAAACGTTCTTTAGAATGTACGTCTTTTTTCTTCGTCTTTGAAATAATTCTAGCTTTTCGTTTGCTTCGATACCGTTGGTCTCATGATCTTCATATAAAAAACATGAAATGTAGTGCTTGGTGGTACTGCAAGTGTCCATAAGCGGCGTTATTTGCTTGCAATCAGTCTCAGTTTCATGACAAAATAGGAAAATATTAAGATTAACAAATACCATGAAAACCTAACCAACTTATTATGAGTTTTTTCGAGAGCTGGATATTACTAAAATCTATTATGTTTTTCTGACGCTACCTCCTAGCGTTAGGAGGCGGCATAGCGTACAGTCAGCTTCCGCATTTGGAATAAACTTTATTTTCGGGTTAGCATTTCTTCGAGTGAATTTCCTGACTCCTGGTGTTATTAATATTAACTGCGAATAGAAATGTTGCTTGAATTTAATTTTCACGTTTCTCAAAGCAAATGCATGTCATTTTCAATAAAATTAAGTAAAATTATTTTTACAGTACATATGTTGCTGCTTTACCGCACTAGTGCGATATTTAGCACTTCAAAACGTTGTACGATACCTGTGAATAGGTAATTTGCAACTCGTGTCGATTTAAAACACTCCCTTCGATCGTGTTTTAATTTATCGCTACTAAATGCGAAATTTCTATTTTTTGCACTTGTATCGTAATGTATAGTACATTATACAGTTGTTGTAAAGCTTATTCGTATTTACCACAAATGTCCTTTTGAACTCCCTGGCTAAATGTTACATTCCGATTGTGAAAATATTAAGGTACCTATAGCATTGCAGTTGCGATGTCAGTGTGATCCAAAATATTCTGACGCACCTGCACAGTCGATGACGTCAATGTCTCCTCGTTATAAAGCGGAGGTATTTTCAACTAAAAAAACGTGAGTGAGCCGTTATTATATATTTTTTGTACTCTTCTACTGTTATCTGTCATTTATACATTCATGAACACTACTATAAGAACATACATAATAGGTTTGAAGGAATCTATATTGGCTATTCCTCATAACAGCACTTGTGCTTTAACATCGCTAAAACGATACTGCGATTAATGGCTACTAACCTAACTAAATAAAAATTAATACAGTTTTTAAATTTAGTACATTGCTGTTAACTTACAAAAACTATTTTTTATATCATCAACGTCAATTAAAAACAAAGTTTACCATAGACAATGGTTTTCATTTTGACTTATCCCTTGCTTATAAAATTAATTTTGCATTTTATTTCTAAGTCGGTAGTCATAGAAAAAGTATTCTAAATATCTGCCCCTAATAGGGTTAAAACGGGGCTTAAAGTTTGTTTCGGGAAACAAATCTACGCGAATGAAGTCGTGAGCAACAGCTAGTACAGTCATAAGTATCTACCATTCTGTAACAGCTTAACGAAAAGTGATGTCTTTAATATAGAACAACAAAGACTGTAAAAGATAAACTTTGGAACGTGAATTCTAGAAATTTATCTATATTTGGAAAAGTTATCCCGAATATCAGATACTTTTGGCGCGTTGTTTCATCCGCTACTTTTGATGCTGACTGTACTATAATAAGTTTGTATCTCACGAATTGTTTTGTTATTAAAGTTTTCTTTAATAGCTAATATTTTTTACTAATTAGCTAGCAACTTTATTCATGTTTCAACTTTAAACTGATCAATGTACCTTTGTACAATCAGACTCTTGATGAAATATTAAAGTAAATCGAAGCAGAGGGCTGGCGGAATTACTAATTCATTGTTAGCTCATCCACCCGGGAAGTCTTAAATCGGAGTATTCTAAACGCTTACCTACTTACTTACTCCGTTGGCTCAGTGTCCCAAAATAAAACTTGGCCTCCGACATAAGACAGCGCCACTTCACGCCACACACTCGGAGTTGGCGTAGATACACCTCCACTATGTCGCTCCAGTGATTTTTTTTTATATTTTTTTTTATTAAAAACTGATCGGCGATTGGCTCTAGTCACACCTGATAGAAAGTGAAGACAGAGCCTAAGATGGAGCTCACCGATTCAGTAGTAGCCTATTTACTCTTGCTTTAAAGAGACCGAGGTCATATTTATCAGGGAATACAGATGGCGGGAGCGCATTCCATTCTTTAGCCGTCCGTAACAAAAAAGAGGAGGCAAACCGTTTAGTCTCTGGGGCGGGTACGCTCTTTTCATATTTCGATCTTCTCCCATTCTCTCAAGATGGCCTAACCTGTGAGCTTTAGTCTCCCTCATGATCATGATGATTATGATGTTCAGCCACCAGGTCTTCAATTTTGCGGTTGCTAAGGACCGTCCAGCTTCCATCCAGTCATCGTTTCGTTAAGCGCTTGCCTAGTTGATGTAAAACATTCATATTAATGCTGAATTATAACTATCTGATGATGCATCATTATTAGCATTACTAGCAAAGCTTTGGCTCTGTATATAAATTAAAATATAAAAAATATTGCTTTGCGAATCCGCGAAATAATTACGTACTAGTTAATCAGGTGCTAACCCGTTATACTTACTTGCGTATTTTTATATGGAATTGATGTTCCCACCCTCCTACCGAAAAAATAATACTCAAATAAATATTATAACAAACCACCACCAAAAGTACAAAAGTCAACACGTGTTTCATCATGCATCAGGAGGTGTTGATGTTGATGGTCTTGCGTCCGGCAGCGAAATAAAAAATACGCAAGTATATATAACGGATTAGCACTGATTGACTATTCAATTCAATTCAATTCAATTCAAATTCAATTCAATTCAATTCAAATATACTTTATTCATGTAGGCCTAGCAACAAGCACTTATGAATAGTAAGACAGTATTACATATAATTATCTTAATCTAATTATCAGAGCAATTTATTAATGTTGTAAATATTATTCCATATATAATACTAATGAATATAATTCATAGATCAAATTTAATACTAAAACTTTCACAAAATATAGTTATACAAAAAAAAATGTATAAAAAATACTAGTCTAGATTGTTTCTAGAATAAATTCTAAATGTCAAACAAATATAATAAAAACAACAAAGGAAATACATGCATTGGAATATCCATTTCATCATCATTATTCAAATATAATAAATAATTAATCATTTCGAATCACAATTAATCCCACGTTGTTTTATCATTCATGTAGTCTTGTGTGGTATAATAAGCTTTAGAAATAAGTTTACGCTTTACATGATTCTTAAATTTATTAATTGGTAACTCAGTAATATGGTTTGGAAGTTTATTATAAAATCTCACACAATTACCCATGAATGATTTTTTAATTTTATGGAGCCGAGTGAAGGGCACGGCGAACTTATGTTTATTTCTAGTATTAATATTATGAATGTCACAATTTTTCTTAAAATCGGAAATATTTTTATGCACATACAGAATATTCTCATAAATGTATTGACAGTGCACTGTCATGATGTCAATTTCCTTAAATTTATCTCTCAGTGAGTCTCTATGGTTCATTTTATATATTGCTCGAATAGCCCTCTTCTGCAGAACAAAAATGGTATTTATATCTGAAGCACCACCCCACAGTAAAATACCATATGACATAATGCTATGGAAGTAACCAAAATATACTAATCGAGCTGTTTTTACATCAGTTAACTGACGGATTTTGCTTACTGCAAAAGCTGCAGAACTCAGTCTATTCGAAAGAGTAGCAATATGGGGACCCCACTGGAGTTTAGAATCTAAAGTTATACCAAGAAAAACTGTACTATAAACTAATTCCAATTCCTCATCCTTCACAATGACACTTGTTTTTACATGCCTTACATTACTAGTGACAAACTTAATACATTTAGTCTTATTCTCATTTAACAATAAATTATTAACATTGAACCAATTTACTACTTTTGAAATAGCATCGTTTACATCATTGTAAGCTTGTTGCTGTCGTTTGACTTTGAAAATAAGTGAAGTGTCGTCTGCAAACAATACTATATCATGGTGGGTCTTTACAAGGAATGGCAAGTCATTTATGTAGATAAGGAACAGGAAAGGTCCCAATATTGACCCCTGTGGTACACCCATAGAGACCAATGACCCCGGTGATCGCTGTCCATTCACATCGACCCTTTGTATTCTACCATTTAAGTAGGACTTAAGTAAATCCAGTGCCGCTCCTCTAACTCCATAATAGTGTAGGTAGTTTCCTGATTAATGTTTCATGACAAACGCAGTCGAAGGCCTTAGACAAATCACAGAAGATACCTATAGCATCACGTGACTCCTCCCAGGCATCGAAGATATGCTTAATTAGCTCAACACCAGCATCGGTTGTCGAGCGACCCCGTGTAAAACCAAACTGCTTATTATGCATTAAATTATTGACGTTAAAATGTCGTACTAATTGAGAAAGAATTAATTTTTCAAAAATCTTACTGAACGTTGGTAGCACAGATATCGGTCTAAAGTTAGTGGGGTCAGAGTTGCTACCCGATTTAAATAAAGGAGTTATTTTACTATGTTTCATTAAATCAGGAAACTCGCCGCAATCAACACTGTTGTTAAATATAATTACTAAGTCAGGCGCTATAATTTCTACTAAGGATTTGACAGCATGGACAGAGACTCCCCAGAGGTCATTCGTTTTTTTGACATTAACCGAATTAAACGCCTTTACTACATCGGAGGTACAAACACGTTCAAAATGAAAATCTCCACAACACTCTGGAGCGTTATCTTTTAATAGAGTAACAGCGGATGAGGGTGATGAATTTAAATCCTTAGTTGTGAAAACTGGTACGTCAGTGAAAAAATTTTCAAATTCTGTAGCTACTTCTAAATTGGAATCTATAATTTTGTTATCAATATTTAGTTTAAAATCATTTACTCTGTGTTTCGAGCGACCAGTCTCCACATTGATTACTTTCCAGGTTGCTTTAATAATGTTGGGACTATTTTTTATTCTTTGACTTAGATAATTTCGCTTAGCTATATGACAATCGATTTTAAACTTTTTCGAATATTGCTTGACATGTTCTTTAAATTCATCACTCGTGTTAAACCGCCGTTCCTCATACAAGGCATACAGTGCACGTCTTCGTTGATGTAAGTCCGCAGTAGCCCACTCACTAAAACTGATGCACCACTAACTACGACCGATTTTGAAGTAAATATCGCATTATAATGATCCATAAAAGTGTGAAAGAATGAATTATACATACTATTTGGACCCATATCGGAAGACAAAAAGGGTAGCGCCTGAACTAGACTTTGCTTCATTCTTTCTACGCGGTCCGAGGTTACTGGTACAAAAGTTATTTGTTTTCTCAAAGTATTTTTCCTTAATGTCTCAAATACCATTAATTGACCTAAGTGGTCTGATTCTAAATTACTGATAACTTTTTTAGTAATAGGAACAATATCAGTGAAAATATTATCTATACAGGTTGCACTAGTAGCAGTCACTCTAGTAGGCTCCATAAACATGTGGTTGAGATTACCAGATTTGAATAGATTCAACAATCTACAAGACATTGTTGAATTTTCCAAAATATTTACATTAAAGTCGCCGCATATAAATAATTTCTTACTAGAAGATGATATTTTAAGTAGCACAGAATCCATTACACTTTCAAATATTTCAAAATTACTTAATGGCGGCCTATACACACAGACAACAATAAATTGCTCCAATTCTACTGCACTTAGTTCTATAGTCCGTTCAACAGACATGGATACAATATCCTTACGTTCCTTAAATTTTAACTGACTATTTAATATAATTAACGACCCACCATGTATGGAACTAATTCTGGTGAACGAACTTCCCACCTGATGATTATTAAATTGAGGTATTAATTCATTATTTGTTAACCAATGTTCAGTAATACATAAAATATCAACATAAAAATCGTTCATAAAAAGTTTAAAAAAGTTTAAACTAGCACCAAAGATACATTGATTGTGTAAGATGCATAAAATCTAACACAATTTCATGCTTCAAATTTGACAGGTAAACGAGTTGGTGCTGCTGTACAGCTCCAAACATTTTCCGGTAACTCTGATTGTCACAAGTTGACGTTTGACAATTCAGTGATCGAAAAACATATATTATGGCGCAATTCAGCGCCATCTGTTTTGGATGTCAAAATGAGCAGTACGTTTTTTTCTTAGACTTTACCTCTCTATTAAAATCAATTCTCTTTGCTAGCACGTAATTATTTCAAAGATTAGCAAAGTAATATTTTTGTTTCAATTAATATGATTTTCCGCAAAGTAACGCCTGATTTGATTAATTATTTTTATCAATCCATATTCTTATTTTTAATTTAGGTAGGTAGGGTAGGTATCTACATATTATTTAACCGTTCAATGCCAATTAGATACTCTTACTTTAGTTTTACTATAGGTTTTCTAGTGAGATTAGTCGCACGCAACCTAAAACTTTCGACCAATCGCCTCAATTAATTTTACCCTATTGTTCTGCTGAATCGAACCTTTTCTCGGTATTAATCGGGAATGCGATGCCACGAAAATTGTACAAGTAGTAAACTTCGAAGACGATACTTCCGACTTGGTTTATTAAACTGTCTTTGAGTTACTACGGACTATGGATCTTTTGGGTTGTTGACTGCCATTGAATGGTATCTGGAAGGTTTGAAAATGTTAACGTTATCGATATCATTTCATTTTACTATTACGTATACCTATTTTGAAATACTAATAATGGATAGACTTACAGTATACCTACGTAATATTTAAACTTTACTTGTATTGAGGCCCTTATTACCTTTATATTATTGGATTGGTAATATAATCATAATAAAGTTTTTTGTAGTTTTCATTTTGATGGCATTCAATTTGATGGTATTTTGGCTAAACATCTTGTTCTTCCTTGCGTTGTCCCGGCATTTCGCCATGGCTCATGGAGCCTGGTATCCGCTTGGCAACTAATCCCGAGAATTGGCGTAGGCTAAATATGAAATGGCGTATCTTGGCTAAACATGAAATGGCGTGTCTTGGCTGAACATGAAATGGCGTATCTGGGCTTAACATGAAAACAATTTATTTTTGACATCTTTTCTGTATTGACCTAACTAATTACCACGTTTAAGGACATACGTATTTCTATTTAAATTGAATCCCGGCCAATTTTTTGTTTTGGCATATCAAAGCTGAAATCTTTCCTTACAAGCTTGTAATAGTTTTTGCCATTCATAAATTCACTACATAATGACCGAGGAAATCTAGTAAACACATAACAATACGAATACGACAACGACAATGTGGCCGGCGCCCCACTGCAGCGCACGCTATGTACACGACCCACGTTCCTATACAAAATTTCGTGGGCTTGCCCACGGTTTGTATTAAAACGTGGGCCGTGGATGTAGCGTGCGCAGCAGTGGGGCGCCGGCCTGTATGTAATGTATTGTTTACTGAACTCTATAGCTGCTGCTCGACGCAACGTTCAACGTTCAACGCTGTGCAGCGACGCCATTTTCCATAGCGCTGTCTAGACGCTGACGGTCAAAAGACGCTAGTGTGGGGTGGCCGTTAAAAGCCAGCAAATACCTACTGTCGGTATTTACTGGTGTTACTAGATTTCACCGCGGTTGTAATGTTCAATAGACTTTCCGGAACGCAGCATCTTAGAAACTCGCAAACACCAATGTATCTTGTTTAGCAAGTTTTTAAACTCCCGCGCGCCCAACTTTATCCTGCTTGAGATATTGCACATTGATTGACCTGAAGTTAGAGCTAAAACGTAGTCGCTGGGGACTTCCGAAATCTCTACTTACGGCCGGTTCCAAGAATGATTAACGCGTTTAAGATATTGGCAAGATCTTTAAAAGATCGATAACTAAACGACATGTCAAAATTCAAGTTTATTTCGATTCCGCCGTGATCCCAATAAGATCTAACTACGATATTTATATTTATATTAGCGTCAACGTAATAATATTAGACTTATATCGTTCGAGAAATGGGCCCCTGGTTCTAAATTCAAATATCAACTATTACCAGTCACCGTTCAAAAGAAGGCTGTAAAGGTTGCAAACCTTTACAGTAACTGTACAAATACTAAACTAGAGTCCGACCGAGATAAGTTGGCAGCGATTTTGATAGCCCAGTCTGTGCAAGTGTTAAGTAAACGTCATAATTTCATAGAAGTTTGGCGTCTAAAATAACAGTTACACCGTTGGGACTGTCAAAATCGCTTCCAACTTATTTGGGTATGACTCTAAATTAATAACTAGCTTAAATATAAAATAGGTCCTTGAATTCATTCTGGAGGTATTTCCTCGTTGTATCGAAATGATGATACGTTGTGCGAATACCTGCGCTACAAGGACGTGCTCAAACGGCATCTGAGCGCTTGCGCCATAGACCCTGAGCGTTGGGAGGAGCTTGCTGGAAGGAGGTCTTCTTGGCGTTCTACCATCAATAACGGTGTCAAAACATTCGAAGATAACCACCTCACTAGCCTAGACATAAAACGCCAGTCACGGAAAGAGAGACCTAAGCCCTCCTGCGTGTACACGTTCAACGCAGCTGGCCAACTTTATTGTCACGCGTGCAATATAGTATTTAGGAGCAAGTTCGGCCTGGCCAGCCACATTAGGGCTCATGCTAGACAACGTCCATAATGTGTTTATTTGGGGTCGCCGTCATCGAAAACGATGATTCTTTTTATATATTTGATTAGCTAATTGTGTCTCGGTAAGTGCTCAATCATGTTCACTAATGTATACCTACTATTCTGTAACTACCTTCTTAACTATTTACTTATATCACGATTTGACCTTGTGGATTACTGTAATTGGCTTTATACACTTAAAATTTAAAATTGCACATGTAATTATTATAAGCTGTTGTAATCCTGAATAAATAAAATAAAATAAAAATATATATATATATACGTTGTGCGAGGAAGCCGCCAGCTCTTTGGTTACCAGTTCCGTCAACCAGACGCTTCGCGATTTCTGCAAAAAAGGTAATTATAAACTACAACACCATTGACTAAAAGCGAATAAAACAAAAACTTTAAAGTTCCGTTTACCCCGGATCTAAACGCAGAAAAATCCTCTCAAAGTCCAAGCGAACTAAAACAAAACTTGTAATTAGCAGCTTTCATTTCCTTATTTATCCTGCGGCTTTATTCTCGAATGTGCATTTTGATGTATCGGAATTATATCGAAAACAATTTGTTGACCACTTTAAGGTAACATTCGGATTTCGTTTGAAGCAGCTTAAATGTACCGTTCGGGTTCTACATCTACTATTACTATACCAGGATTACAACGCGACATTACTACTACTTTTTACACACTTTTATTTCGCATCACTGCTTTTATACCTATATTATACATGTAGATATAGTGCTTCAAGTCTTCTAACTAAAATTTGAACCTTTTCAAGTATGGTGCCGTGAAGTACTACCGTAATTCCAATGACAATGGAATTGCCTATATGCTAACATAGAGCTGATGTTATAATGCTGTTGGAAGGTAATCAAAGGAACACATCGATGGAATAACACAAACACATCGGGTTTAGGCTCAAAATAAAGTTCTCGAGAAGTACTTGTGTGTGTGTGTGTGTGTGTAAATAAGTGTGTGTCACAAAAACATTTTTTGAGAGTAACTTGTTAATTCATTTTACGTGATATAATCTATTTAAATAGTCTTACTCCAGGACCTATCGAAGTGAAGTGACTTCGAAGTAAGCCATTTTATTTTTGGGTAATTGCCCAACCCACTGCGATACCAGCAAATTGTTATCACATTGTATCGAGTTTTAATTTCCGAATGTAGTATCTAGTAACTTCAACTCGGATTTAAAAGTTTAGAGCTAGCCACACAACACCAAACTCAATCATGGTCGGGATAGCACGAATCGTAAAACAACCTTTTTATAACAAAAATATTGAAAAAAAAATTACGGTTGTCTGTAAAGTCGGTTTACTGTCGATAGTTGAACGTGACAACGTCATAAGAAAATACTGATGGAATGGTTTCATTTTTTAAAAGAAAAATTTAATTTTATTTCTTTGATAGATATTTTGTATGGATATAGAGAAGGAGGTAAATGGAAATCACAATTGAATTAATCAAGTTACATTTATTTGTACGCATAAATACAATTGCTGCCGAACGCGGAGGCCGATTGTGCCTCTTTGTCGCTCGTTGTGCGCTCTCGCTTGCACTTCAAGCCTTAAATGGAACGCCTCAGAGCGAGGTAACGCCGCATGAGTCATGTTTTTTCGTGCGTGCAGCCGGCTCCATCGAATTACAAATCAGTGACGTCACGGTCAAGTTACCTACCCTTTATAGTTCTTTCGAATTTATGGAATAGAAATTGGATCTGAAAATAACAGCGGTCTAGGTTAGGTTAGGTATTTTGGGCATGGCGCGGGAGCTCTGGCTCAAACCAGTTTGCGACCCCATGGCGGCCCCCATAAACGGCAGTGCGGAGAATCGCCGCAGGGGATGTTAGTGGGTATTCTCCTCTCCTCCCTCTGAATAACAGAGGGAGTCGCAGCAGGAGCGAGTCCCACATACCACCCCCCTATGGGCTTCCCTGGCCCGGGGGTGAGATACGTAAATGTATTTACCCCTGCGTGAAAAAAAAAAAAAAAAAAAAAAAGGTATTTTGGGCATGGTGTGAAATAGTTTATGGAGGAAACATCCCTAACACTGCACTGGTAACGCTACTTTATTTTGTGTACTTTTTTCTAAATTAATATAATTGACGCACACCTTAGACTGAATTAATCTTTAACATTTAACTGACTTAGAATTAGAGCTAAGAATACTTATAAAAGATTTGGCACGCCATTATGTGGCGTAATGTATGTGGAACTTTGTATGTAACCTTTTAGTAACTTTTTTGACCGGCATTCTTGCAAATAATTTCAAATAAATGTATTTCTATTTTACTGCGGCGGCGTAGATGCAGTCGCTGTCAATCTGTCAATTTCCTTGATAACATGGATGACAGATTGAGCGTTATATCGCGTCAGTATTGCGGCGGCGTATGTCACTCATTTTATCAAGAAAATTGACAAATACTGCGGCGACCTCAACGTCGCCGTAGCAAGGTCGCTAGAGTAAAGTCGAAATATTGCATCTGTGGTTGACATGCGAATAAATAAATATATAATTATAGGATATAATCACACAAATTGACTAAGTCCCACAGTAAACTCAATAAGGCTTGTGTTGGTTGTGGGGATTTAGACAAGGATATATAAAATATATACATATTTATAAATACTTAAATACAAAGAAAACACCCACGACAGGAAAAATGCATGCTCATCACAAGAATAAATGCCCTTACCAGGATTTGAACCCGGGACCATCGGCTTCATAGGCAGGGTCACTACCAGCTAGGCCAGAATGTCAACTTTGTAGTATGATGCTGATGATGTGATGTCAAAGAAATATTATTTAAGATATTTTTATACTTAATAACACTCAGTCGAATACAAAAACCCAATGCTTAATCGATAGAATTAAAGTAAACACTATTCAAATCAAACTGCAACTCGTTTAAGAACTCGCTCATTCCCCCACATTGCATTTATGTAAATTCAATCCCCCACAGTCAAGCAACATTAGCGTTTATGCCGTGTGAACAGGGTTGATTGTATTTAGCAACAATGATCGAATTGTTTAGTCATGGCACGTACGGTAATGTAGTTTCTGCGAGTAAGTTTGGGCGCAATGACGCTTTATTCATTGTTTTATCTGTTTTGATATTCACAATATTGGTTGCATAATGTGGTAAGTTATGCAGAATGCGCGTTTGTGTGATTTAATGATATAGCAGTTTAACTTTATCATTTATTATTTGTCTATTTCCTTTTGAAAAACCGCACTAATTTTATGGAATAGTTTGAATAGTATGCGCTTATGTTTATAAAAGTGTTTCATGCCAAGTTCAAGTTTTGATTAAAGGATTTCTCAAAATTCCCATTTTATTTTGATTCTGTTTTCACCATCATAATCTACAAAATATGACGGTTAAATAAGAGGGCCGTTTCAATTGAATATGCTTGAGTATGTTCTGGGCCTAAATGCTCAAGAAAATCGACGGTCTCCTTTGAATTGAATCCATTAAAAAAAAAATAGGTGCCGATGAATACGGGCGTCGTTATAATTTCATTAAGAATTATTTCATATGTCAATATTTTACTTTCAAAACTGTATGACTCAGTTCCATTACTAGCAACACATGATAACTTGATTACGGACCATTAATTTGATTATTAGTGCTTGGTTAATGGCGTTTGAAGTAAATGTTTGATGACGAATAATGATTTAATGAACTGGGATGATGTGATTTTAAGTCACTTGTTTTAGGTCCACTAGCGCACACTAGTACATAAAACGGGCCAATTTGAATGGATATCTAATATACACACTATTATATCTATTGAACTTATTGTCATAGAATTATATCGCTGACGTATCATGGATGAATTTATCCACGTGATAAAATAACCGCGCGATAGTTCAAGTCATGGACATTTTTATCTCGCTGTCATGTATGTACACAAGAATGACCATCAGATCCGTACCTACGATTATCATCTTAGGTAGGCTTCTCTGATTTAAGTGACAAACGAATGAAAGTGACGCTATCAAGCGATGATAAAAATAGACGTATTTAACACTTGTAACTATAAAGTAAATTTTCCTGGGGTAATATCAGTAACGACGTGCTGCGGCGTGAAAGGTCTTAGAGAGACTATGTCTAACTGTGAAAAAAAAGCTTGAAAACTAAAACGGATTGACTTCGCACAGAAGGAATTGATTTAAATGAAAATAAACTACGAAACAAAACTAGCTTTTTGGTGATGGTCAACATCGTGATGAAATTTGCATACCTGTGAAGAAATTCGAAGGTGTTTACACCGTATTGGGTCAGCGTAGGGACTATAGCCCAAGCTCTCTCCCGCCACTTTTTGATATTTAATAAAATGATATCAGTGAAAGAATAAGGATCAAAGTCGAATCGCGTTCTAAAAGTTTGAATTATGTGTCGAAAGATGGCAGTAAATTTACGTCGCTACAAAGTTTTCTTTGACAATAGCCCTCTATTTCAAATTTTCTTTGGTTTCAGTTAGAAAAGGTCATTATTATTAATATTCAGTAAAAAACTTTGACAGTAATCCGTAATCACTGGGTGTTATCGATCGGCTACAGGCGTGTTTTTACTCCTACCACTTCAACAATCCTTGAAATTTTTCTGTTTGGCCCTATGGTTGACTGGTAGAGAATGCCCACCTATTGTACCTATTTTTAACCGACTTCAAAAAAGGAAGAGGTTCTCAATGCGACTGTTTTTTTATGTATGTTACTCGATATCTCCGATATACCGATTTTCAATTTCTTTTTTAATCGAACGGGTATAACCCCGAGATGGTCCCGTTGGCACCAAGTCGGGGTCTGATGATGGGATCTTGGAGAAATCGAGGGAACTCTTCAAATGTTATAGGTACATATATGGCGCTTTTGGTAATATTTGAAGTCGGTTTTATTTTATAAAATAAAGTTTAATATACATAAATAAACAATGCGTTACATAGTGTTTTGTTTATCGTTTGTTTGACCAATATCCAAGTTATGCATACATTTCCGCATGGGCAGTGGTTTAGCGGCGTCATCAGTCAAAGTGGACTCCTGCATAAATTACTCGACCAATTAGTTACATTGATGGGCGCCGGCGATTACACGAGATATCTTCATTTGGGTACACACGGTGTATTGTTTTGGGACAGAAACGGAACAGTTTTAGCCGGTGCAGATATAACCATTACATTTGTATACAGCTTGTGTTAAAATTTTAAGTAAAACATGGGATCACCAATTAGGTCACCTCAAATTATAGGTATTAAATAAACGAATAACATGCTTATATATGTATCGAAGTCCAATAAAAAGACAAACTGACATAAAGATAAATATAGTTTATTTTTCAAATTGGCATAATACAATGCGCTTATGAACTTTAAATAAAACTACGCTGGCTCTGACCCGAGAAGATTTAATTCCCTCCTAAATTGTAGAAGGGTATCTCAACAGGACACACATTGATAAATAAAATATGCTTGTTCTTTAACGCACGCCGGTATTTCTCTTGTGTATTTGAATGCAGATTTCTCCAGAAGCCTGGTACATAGGTAGCATGGAGTTTTAGTAGTGGAGTGATCAGTCAAAGTGGACTCCTGCATCAATTACTCGACCAATTAGTTTACATTGATGGGCGCCGGCGATTACACGAGATATCTTCATTTGAGTACACGCGGTGTATTTGGTTTGGACAGAAACGGTACACTTTTGAGACAGTCCAGACAAAATTATCACAATTGCTTAAATAAAATAATAAAATAAAATAAATAAAAAAGCCTTTTATTTCCTGCAAAATAAGACTATACATTTTGCCATAGCTAAAAAAACATTAACTCTAGATTTATGAATAACACAAACTTTTCTTTTTTTTTTTTTTTAGACTAATAGTATTTAAAGTGCAAGAACCCCTCCGCAGGTGAAGGCCTCCTCCAAAGATGCCCATTTCGCTCTGTTCTGGGCTATTTTTTACAATTGCTTACAGCCTTTTAAACTAAAACGTGAATGACATTATTGAAGAATCCGTGGTAAGCAAGAGTTTATGAGCGGAGTCAGAAGTCAAAGTGGACTCCTTCATAAACTACTTGGCCAATTAGTGACATTGATGGACGTCGGTGATTACATGAGAATTTTTGGTATTTCAATATCATGTGTCTCTACCCAAAACGCTGCACAGTATGTTTACAGCATTTGTATATCTTATGTAAGCTATGTCATCACCACAGAGTTACGAGTCACGACGTGCTCTAAATGTGGGTGCTAATATTAATGCTGCATTTCACTTTAGCCCATGCATAGAGGACTTGCTAATGTTGGTAATGTTCTCTCTACTTTGTATTAAAGCTGTGACAGTATTTAGTAATAGTAGTAGTAAACGCGTTATCGTACAAAAATACATATTAAAAGTAGCATACAATTAGTAAGAAATACAAAGGCAAACTTATCCCTTTGAGGCGAATCCCTTTCTTTCGCATAATTATCGAAAGTCATAATGTAATGATAGTCATATTATCATTAGTCATATTATCATTAGCCATAACTCTGAAACCGTTAACTTTTCAGGAAATTCCTTAGGTTATCCTATAGATAGGTTAGGTTAGGTTTGTTTTATGGCAATCCTGAAAAGTTACGCGTTTCTGAGAAAAACCAAATTATGGCTAACGAAAATGCGGACAAACAATACATTATGACTTAAGACTTTATGGGAAACAATAGAGACCCCTTTGAGGGATTTCTTCCAGTTAACCTTTGAGTAAATGAGAGGAGAGAGTGAAAAGGGTGTGACATTTAGGGTGCAAGGATGCAAGGGTGTGATAAAGGCAGCATCCCAAGTCCACCAGTAAATACGTGGTCGTAGTCTACAGTTTTGTGTCCTAGTACGCATTCATTAATATATAAAAAGAAGAAAGAAAGAAAAAATATATATTTAACGCCACAATATACCTATTACATTTGGAAAAAGAAGACATGCAGAGATAAAAACATTGGACGCTATATAGGATCCACATGCAGCATAATGCCGCGCCAATCCGCACTGCTGGTTTTCAATGAGGACCTCACAACTACGAGTTTATGTAATTACTTATAAAGTAAGTTTTTTTTATTACAGATTTGTAGAAAGTACACGTAACCTAAATAAAGAAAATCAAATTTCACGTCCAATGTTTTTTCGTTAGTCGATAGCTACCAGTCAGTTCCCTAACATAAGTATAGTTTCTATACAACTAGTATGGCTACTTGGTTACCTACTTAAAGTCTTGGTTATAGTTACTGCGTCGTCAAAATGATTTTTAGATTTTAAGATTTCTATTATTGTATATATGTTAGTTTGTAAGGTTTATATGTATGGGCCTTAGTTTCCTGAAAATAAATGATATTTAATTTAATTTATTTAAATTGGGGTACCGACCGTACTGTTAGACTAAACCGTAATAAAAAATGTACTCATCACAGAATACCCAAATTGCCACCTAATCGAGTATAATAAGCGAGTAAATCCAAAAGTACCCTGATCCTACCTTATAATAAAATAAACCCAAGCTCAATTCAGACAATGAAATTTCTAGCGGGCCACGTTAAAATTTCTAAGCCATTAAGTAAGCAATTTCATTCAAAAAGACGCAATATGAATGCTAAGAGCCTTAGACTGTTTCAGTGTCTACTGAATTCAATAGTCTGGTATTTTCCTTTTAAAATCAGAATACCTGGCTCTTTATCTTTAAGGTGATGTGGGTTAAGCCAACAGAGTTTTTCAAAAATCCTAACGCTTTTTGGGTTATAAAACTTATCTCTACTCTCTGGACACTAACCGAGATCCCGAGTAGAGTTCCTTCTCAGGAATGTTTTAATATGGTATAAAAGTTATAAATCATCATTTTCAAGATTTATTAAATGCATACTGTATTAGTCGTTCACAATGACGATAAGATTAAACTGACACTAGTGACATGACATACTCTTTAATTACCATGTATCTACATAAAGCAGAATCATCAACACCTTTATGGAGCCATAACACGAAAAATTGATTGATTGATCTACATAAAGGCTATTCCGAAGTATTAAATAATAAATCATTTGTTTATCCGTTAATACTGTGGCGTTTGGAATGAGACTTTGTACATAGGTTAGAAATACCCTAATCGGCACGTGCTATTCATATATGTCCAGAGTGTAGAGACACGTTGTATATAATACGGTTACCAAAAACTATGACTTTCTCTGGTAGGTAATTTCATCGATTCGAAACCTAATTAAACAACTTTCACTCCCTAGAAAAAAATTACGTACAAAAGCTAATTATAAGATCGCTTGTAGATATGCGTCATTCAATTTTTGATTAAAGTTACCGATTACTTTTCTTTGTTCAAAATAACTGAGGGCTTGAATAAGCTACTTGTCACTCTTATCTGACGAAAAAAGGCATCGTTGGCGTTTCTCAATCTTCAAATAAGCTTAACTGGTAGATAAACAAATTTACAACTGGTATGTAGTTTTATCTAGCAGGGATTTTAATTGTTAGTTAGCTATCCAATACTTTACTCAGACTTTGTGAAACAGGCCCTAAGTATAACAATTTAATGAAAATGATGTTCGTGGTCTCGGGAACGCATGGCCGTCCGCTCGGTGCTCAGCGAGCTGCGTTTGGATAAGGACATGAAATCATTGCACTTCAAACCACTTATTCCTTCTGAAGTTACTTCTACGTAGTAGCTGATTACCGCCAAGGAACTATGGACAGCTTTCTTTCTTTCTTATGGAACTGCATCAGGATTGGAATTCTGTTCGACAGTGTGTGTGACGCTTTTAAGATTTGGCTTTTTTTATATATATATATACTACGTCGGTGGCAAACAAGCATACGGCCCGCCTGATGGTAAGCAGCCTCCGTAGCCTATGTACGCCTGCAACTCCAGAGGAGTTACATGCGCGTTGCCGACCCTAAACTCGCCCCCCCTCGTTGAGCTCTGGCAACCTTACTCACCGGCAGGAACACAACACTATGAGTAGGGTCTAGTGTTATTTGGCTGCTGTTTTCTGTAAGGTGGAGGTACTTTTCCAGTTAGGCTCTGCTCTAGATCTGGACTGACATCCACTGATAATAATGTATCAAAGCTTTACATTGTCCCAGATATGTCGTTTGTCGATATTCAACATCGAAAATATTTGTAAATATGTATTTTATCTATGATTTTGGTATGAGTCACGTTGTTGCATATTAAGTTTGGAAAAGACTTTCATGCACATAATGGATTTGAATTCTGTTACGATTCGCGTCGGGTCGCGACTGTTGAGCAACTTTTCCATTTCCAGGTCCCGTGTTTATTTAATTTCAAGAACTACGTAAAGCTAGTTTTGGAGACACGTAACGTGCAGAGTCAGTTATCGCAAAGGACGTTGGTACAGCGCTCTTGGTCCAGTGGTTCATAATAAGTTGTCGGGCGTCTCCTCTGTCTTATCCTATAGTTTCGGAGGCTCTCGGACCAATCGGGATCTTTTGTGCGATCACCCCCTTAAGATTAACCTTTTGCCTACTCTTACACTTCGATCATCTCCATGTGTCGGATAACGGAGCTCAAGGGTAGTGCTTTGAATTGCTTTGGTTCTCGATGATCTGCTCCAATATCCTTGATTCTCTGTCTGGCGAGGGCATGACGTATCTGCTCTGTCACCGTCAACATCGTGCCACAAGATCTGATAGATGGCATTAGTAGATCTACTTCCATACTAAGTCCAGTCCGCGGCCTAATTTCCGTCATCAAGTAAATTACCCCAAAGGAAATTCAGTGATATCAAACCATTGAGTGCGCTCGGACGACTCACGTAAGAAAAGATCAAAGAAAGGGTCACTTTTGTTTTACATGCACAATTTATCAAAGAAAATTATAATACCTATAATAAGGAGGCTTCACAGGGCGCTCATCAAACGCTTTAAGGAGGCTACGGGCAACCCTCACTAGGGTGTCTTTTAGGCGCAAAGATAATGGGCCATCGCAATTTAGTGTGTGAATGCCGCCTGCATGATGTACACCTTGCTAGGGGGCAGAATTGTATTTTTTTTTGCGTTATTATTATATTTAGTATTACCGTTGTATTTTTTTTATTATTCTTATGAAAATATATATTAAAAAATTGAAATTTATTTGTTTAATAAACTAATTGATATAGGATTTGTGACATCTTCTGCAGATAACTCCTTAAACCCGCTCCTGGCCGCAATCTTTCTGGTCGCTGGAGAGACGAAGTGCAAAAAGACCTTAGCGAACTCGGCGTCGTCGACCGGAAAGAAACGGCTCTGGGCAGAAAAGCATGACGGTCTTTGGTATCGGAGGCCAAGATCAACAACAGGTTGCCATGCCATAGCAGTAATTACTTACTGTATAATTTATTATATAATGATATATATATTACTATATAATTATTTGTGACAAAGTTGTAAGAAACTTTAGATAAATTGGAAACAAGAACTCCAGACATTAAACAATTCCTTGTGTTCAGCCTGCTATGCCCTGCGAAGTCTGCGCGATTTTATTGACAAAAATCGACTTAAAGCTGTTTACCATGCACTAGTGGAGTCGAAATTGCGATTTAGCATCAAACTTTGGGGAAACAGCTATCAGTATAACACAGAAGCTGCCTTCGTACTTCAGAAAAGAGCTATAAGGACCATAGTGCGCATACCTCAAATAGCTTCTTGCAGGAGTCATTTTGTTGATCTCAATATCCTTACTGTTCCGTCACTATATACGCTCGTACTCTTGACAGACTTAATCAAACATCTAAATAAATATGAGAGCTCATCGGACAGTGAGAAAAGAATGGCTACCAGACGTAAGGATATAAAAGGCAACATTATCCCTAGGCTCAACGTTATGAAACATGCAGCAGACTATCAGGCTGTGTTCATATTCAACAATCTGCCTACTGAATACAAGTCTATTACAAATAGTAAAATCTTCAGTACAGGACTCAAACAGTATCTCTTGCAGAAATGTTATTACTCCATAGCAGATTTTATATTGGATGGCTGACTACTAATATTATTCCTTGTTTTGACATGTTTAATTTTTACTTAATAATTGTGTGTATATTTTGTGTTTGACTTGTGTATTGTATTTGACTTGCAATGGAATGGTAATTTTAAAATCTTAGACTATGTTTTTATTATAGTGAGTAAGGTGTACTGTACATATTCGACACAATGTATATTGTTATGAATAATAATAAAAAAAAAAAAAAAAAAAAAAAAAAAAGATAACAACCTATATTTCATACATTCGTTCGTCTTAATCCTTAAATTGCTAATTTGGTTCTAAAATTAGGTAAGTAAGTACTTGTGCTTATATCTGGATGTGTTCAGATTTGATGTCTACCAAATTGATGCAGACATAGCTCAGACCACAAATCCACAATGCCGCTTACGCTTAAATATAATTGAAGTGTGTAGAAAGGGAAGCCATCATGTATTATATTATATTATTTATTTTCAAACACATGTCCGGCTCACAGCAGAGGCCAAACGCCAGGACATGGAAAAAACATGTCAAAACATATAATATATACAAAATCATATTAATTACAAATAAACAAGTAAATAGAAATATAAAAAAAAATTCATAATAATTCAAGATAAAAATTAAAACATTTTATAACATTAACATTATTTATTTGGCATATCTCCCAACCGCCTCAGTTTAGGGACGTCTGATAGAGACATTTAAATATTGGGATATTTTCGAGCACAAAACACTCAACTTATCATTAAAAAGGTCAGCATCCTGGACCAAGCCAAATAAACCGTTTATAAACATCTCATAAGTGCGAAAGAGGCAGACTACAAATGAAAAAAACGTGACCGTTTCTTGAGCCTCATAGTTACGGCTAACGGCCGCGTAAATGTACCAAAATATAAGTGTGGACTGCAAAATACGAAAAGCGGTATTGAGGAGATACTGTGGATTGGTTATATCTTGAAATTTACGTTTACAAAAGCAAATAATTTACGAAATCAGATAGTCTTATTTTATGAATTCATTACTAATTCTAAGAAAAATATTACTTTGCTAATCCGCGACATAACAACGTGCTAGTCAATCAATGCTAACCCGCTATAGGTACGAGTATGTATTTGCCTATTTATGCATGCAAACAATGTTTTCACCCTCCCACCGCAAAAAACACACAAATAAATATAACAAACCACTACCAAAAGTACAAAACTCAACACGTGTTTTGCCTCTACGAGGCATCCTCAGGAGATGCTGGAGACGTTGACGGTTCGGCGCGGCGTCCGGCAATACTTCCAACGAGTCTTCTCCAGGGATCGGAACCGGTTTTTTGCAAAAACAACGAAATAACCATATATTTCGGTTTAATTTATACTCAAAATGTAGGACTCAGTCGTGTTTTTAGATAACGACTTCGTATTATTAGATGGCCCGATTAGGAATGAAATAATTAACAAAGAACGAAAAAATACCGTTTTCGTTCCCATACAAAAAATACCGGTTTCCGATCCCTGGTCTTCTCATCATTCCGAATTTCGTCGCACTTTCGATATTTGACAGGAAATCTTTTACATTATAGATTTGTGGCTTAAGGCGTCCGCTAGCTGGCGCGGGTGCACCGAGCGGGCGCACGCACACGTATGCCATTGTACGAGTAGGTAAAATCCTTTGCACGCGTTCGCGCCAGCGTGCCATGAGCAACGCTAAGCTCATGATATCTTTCGTTAACCTGCTCACGCCAGCTAATGGACGCCCTTAGACGGACTTTAATACTAATTCTAAAGACGTAACCAAATATTTACTCACGTACCTATTTCTAAAAACGACCATCTGCATCAAACTACACTGTGGCACATTACTTAGCAGCTCTCGGGACAGTTCTGAAGGAAGCGGTAAATAAAAACTACCGCACTTCCCTGCGGCGATGTTTTGAGCTCCCATCTCTGACGAAATAACGTTAAAAGTAACATTTTTGCGTTAAGTAACGCTAAAGTAACATTTTTGTGTTAAATAAGGCTAAAGTAACATTTTTGCGTTAAAATTAGCGTTATAGCAGTAGGTGCAGAGTTCTTGAAAAATCGTAGCCCTTTTTAGGGTTCCGTAGTTAACTAGGTTTTGCCATGTGTGTCTGTCTGTCCGTCCGCGGCTTTGCCCCGTGATCGTTTGTGCTGCAATTTGGCAATGGATACATAAATCATGCATGGCGACGGAATAGTATTTTTTTTTTTTTTTACGGAAAATGTATCGGGAATCGTTGGATAGGTCTTTCAAAACGAACAAGGCCAATCTCCTACAAAGGTTTTTTATAAAGTGGAATATGAAAAAAAAATCGTTAAACAAAAGCTTAATTAATACTTTCAATGAAAACTATAGTGAACATTATCGGTCTAGCCGTTTTTGAGTTATTGCAAAAAGTCTTCTCTTCTGAGTAAAAAGCTGAGCTGCGAAAGCTCTTATTAATATGCTTGTAATGGAAAACGATACTTATTAATAGCCCCCGCTTAGCCCATTCTGACTGAATTGTAATTACGGCTCCCTACACTGAGCACGGCCCGACATACTCTTGGCCGATTTTGACTTAGATCGTGATAACGGTTGCCAAAAAATATGAATATTGAGTATTTCTCTTGTCATTTTTGCTTAAAAGCTAAAAATATGAAAATGGCTTCTAAAAATGCGCCAATTTATTTAAGATCGATCTAATCAAAGTCACAACTTACTCAAAAGCATAATCCTGGGCACTCACAGCCATCTAGGTTATGCTTACGCCTAGTGCAGTGAGATTGACAGATTAACCTGAAATTTTTAGTTATTAAGAGGAAAGAGCTTTTCGGTGAAGGAAAACATCGTGAGGAAACCTGCATACATCTTCGAAGAAATTCAAAGGTATATGTGAAGTCCCCGATCCGCATTGGGCTAGCGTGGGGACTATAGCCCGAGCCCTCTGGGTCATGAGAGGAGGCCTGTGCCTAGCAGTGGGACGTATATAGGCTGAATTATTATTATTAAGAGGAAAGAGGACGGCCGATTCTCCATACAAACTTAGTCCTCACAGTTTTTAATGATTCACGGTTACTTTCACTAGACTTCAAACACGCGTAGTGACACTATGAGTGTGGTGTGCTTAGATAGACTAACGCGTGTGGACGCGACCAGTGGTAACGTTGAAAGCGAACGCAGGCGACGCGCACGAATGACGGTAGACCGGGCGCGGTCTACACAACTTTGAACCCACCCGGCTATCTCCAGTTACCCGTGAACAAGATGCATGTAACTGCGTCGTAATATTGGGAGCTCCATAAAAACAATATAAAAGGTAATCACAGTTTATATCCCGGTCAATTTAAGTCTAGTAAACCTAGTCCTCATTTACCTCTCTGGACATTGATTTGGGAAAATATTTTTAGATAATTTGATGTATATTAACCATAGCTATGCCTCTACGTTTGGCCTTTTTGTATTATTATAAAAATTAGGAGCTAACAACAGATTTCATACAACATCTTATAATAATAAAAAAATCGAAAAAAATCAAACGTCCCCTACGTATAGCTGTGTTGATATACAACAAATTGTGTCAAAATATTTTCAATAATGTTAATATCCAGAAATCTACTTTCGTCTTAAAACTCATTCCATACTGATATGGTACTGCAGGGCTAAGATGGTCGGCTGTCTATCATATGTCACCCTACCTGTCACGCTCTAACAAATACGTAAGTGCGAACGTGACGCATGATATGACAAGTGACAAAAACACGACCATGATACCGCTGCTGATCTGATACTGATCTGTCAGTGTCAAAAGTGACGTTGTTAGTTTAAGTTGGCATAACGCGTAAATCAGCAAGTCCTCTAAAGGAGATCGGATTTAGTATCACATATAAGGAATCTTTCTGCCGCGGCGCCCGCTTTTACATTAGTCTGTTGGAGGTGGGACGGTGCCAGTGTGTCTACGCAGGTAACATCCCACACTAACATCCGTCCCAAGCTCCAAGGAACCAAGGACATCCCATCAGGCCTAATTATATTGTTGTATTAATTATGTATCACACTATATTGTTGGAATTGGCCTGTTGGTTGAAACTAATTTATGTAATATCTTATTTGTTAATTAATTGTTTCAATTATAATATAGTTTTCATTTCGTAGAATTTGTTGAAACGACGTACTTTAATTGATATTGAAATCCCCGCTTTGTGATGTTCAATTTCAGCGTACTAGAAATTAATTTGATACCAGCTTATTACCGATAATTATGATATTTGAAATTGCTCATTATAATTACCTACTTATAGGGTACAGGGGTTTATATAGAGTAAAGAGTAATTTTTTTTACGACCTGTCTGGCCTAGTGGATAGTGACCCCGCCTATGAAGCCGGTGGTACTGGCTTCAAGTCTTGGTAAGGGCATTTATTCGTGTGATGAGCACGGATAATTGTTCCTGAGTCATGGATGTTTTCTATGTATTTAAGTATTTATAAATATTTATATATTATATATATCGTTGTGTACGTACCCTCAACACATTGCCGTATTGAACTTACCGTGGCACTTAGTCAATTTGTGTCTATTTACAATTTATTTATTATATTTTTTATATACGATAGAAAAAGCAACCAAGCCTTTAAGTTCCCAAGGCTGGGATCGAGCTAGGGTCTTTGCGTTGCGGAAGATGCATGCCTCAACGACTCGGTCACCCGGGTGACGTGGGTTACATCGGTATGGGTCGAGTTTTCTAGAGTATATAAAATCTCTTTTTTTAAATATAGGAGTTAAACGAGCAGACGGATCACCTGATGGTAAACGATTGCCGCCGCCCATGGACACTAGCAACACCAGAGGGGTTAAAGGTTTATGACGCCCTTTGACCAACTCTAAGGTAACAGTAAAGTTAAGTATGGTTGTTACCTCGTAACCGAATCAGTTCAGGTGATTCCGAGATAACGAGAGAGATGGTGCTGCCATGACATTAATATTACTAGAAGAAACAAATAAAATTATTTTATGAAAATATCTTCATGAGTTTCATGACCGGAGTATACAAGTTTTCAAGAACTAGTCACTAGTGGTTCGTTACTTTTAAGTAAAGTATTGTCACAGACTTTGTGGCGTTAGGTACGCAGAACTTTACGCGTCTCATCTCGTAACGCTTTTACGATACGCTTACGCGACGCTTACGTCTACCCTCCGTGTGCTGAGGGCCTTACTGATGCTACAATAAAAAATTATTTTAGATTTGTAGATATTAGGGATTTTAAAATTATCCCGCATTCGTACTTACCCAAAGCCATTTACGTACCTACTTTGTAAAAGAGTAAAGGTTAAGAATATATTCTTTCACTTCTTTAATTTATTGCTTTATGTAAAAAATAGTGAAAAAGTCTATCTCCATTACCATGTTTGTTTCGCAATTAAATTATCTCGATAAGTCTTCTTCCTCGCGTTGTCCCGGCATTTGCCACGGCTCATGGGAGCCTGGGGTCCGCTTGACAACTAATCCCAAGATTTGGCGTTTTACGAAAGCGACTGCCATCAGACCTTCCAACCCAGAGGATAAACTAGGCCTTGTTGGGAGTAGTCCGGTTTCCTCACGATGTTTTCCTTCACCGAAAAGCGACTGGTAAATATCAAATGATATTTCGTACTTAAGTTCCGAAAAACTCATTGGTACGAGCCGGGGTTTGAATCCGCGACCTCCGGATTGCAAGTCGCACGCTCTTACCGCTAGGCCACCAGCGCTTATTATCTCGATAAGTATGTATTGTTTAAGTTCAACTCATTCTTACATTTATTGTGAGTAGCAACCTTTAATGGCTTTCACTTTGAAAATATATTTCCTGATAAAAGAAAACAAAATAAGAAATTATTATGTTAAAATTATAAAAATGTTCCGTAAAAATTCAATCGAGATTATGGCTCGTATAAATAAATTCCTCAGTCCTAAATAAACAGTGGCTCAGATATTCCAGCCCAAAAGTCGCCTCGGGACCATTTCGTACTAATTAAATTTCCCCCTTCGTTAGTGTTTTCGGCTTAAAGGGATAAATGCGAGCTTTAGTTTATTTTTAACACAAGTTTATATACACGATTTTTAATTTAATGCGACCACGCTTTTATACGCGGACTCCCACACGCTTATTAGAGCGCGGGGATAAAAAATAGCTGGTCTAACTTTGCTTCACTGACCCTTTGTCCTACCTAAAGAGACCGAACGTGCGGAGTTACGTGTCCACGACTCATAAAATACAAACCTTTTATGAATTCAGATATTATAATTCAAAAGTTCAGGAACGTTGAGAAACGTATATTAATTTTCTAATTTCATTCTAGTAAATGCTTACGGAAAAGTTGGTGATACAGATCAACTTACAATTATGGTAATTTAACGCATTGCTTATCCAAGAATCTCTTGACAGCAAGGCTCAGAACCGATTTATAAAATACCGATAAAAACCGGTTTATTTCGGTTTTCCTCCGAACTTTTATAAGAACGCGAACGTTTTAAGAACTTTATTGTAATATTTAAACGGTTTATTTCGGCTTTCCTCCGTTTATAAGAACGCGAACGTCTTAAGAACTTTATTGTAACCTAAAAAACCGGTTTATTCGACGAACGCCGAAACGGCTGGCCTGGTGGTGTCCCACGTAAAGATAGACACCGACATAGGAAGAAACTGATTTTTATTGCTCTAAACCGGTTAATTTGACAAGAAATGTTCTCATAAAACCGGTTTAAAAATAACGGTTTTTCGAGCGAAACCGAAATTAAAAGATTTGCGCCAAGTACATGATAATGGTTTGGAAATTTAACCGGTTTCCGAGCCTTGCTTAACAGATTTCGCCATCTTACAGCTCACGTCCAACAGTTTCACAAGTCAAAGCTCATTCAACAACTTGAGGTCCTAGTTCAAAAGGTTCAAAATTAGGAAACAAAACAGGGTAAGCTGGTGTAGGAGGACGAACGAAACAATAAACAAATACATTTTACGAATCAGTTCGTTTTATTTGAGAGCTAATATTCTAAATTAATGCTGCAATATTTTTTATAAACTGTAAAAAAAAATTAACACTAGTAACAGACGTGCCCACAAAATGTCTCCAGGGGTGCGATGTATGGTCATTAAACTTCCTAGGAACCTATGGGGATGTACAAGAGTTCCAGGTTACTCGTACACAATATCATCCTAGTACTATAGTGGTAGTAGTTAGTTTTTTCCTATGCATCTTTCATTCACTTAATCTATTCATGTATAGTTGTAGTTTATAATGTAGTATAAAAAGCCTCGAACTGTTTGAGTGTTGGTGCATAGATATTATACGTGTCTACTATACTTGTTAGATTAGATTAGATTAGATTAGATATTTATTTGTAAAGTCATGTACATAAGATGTTATTACAGTTATACAGTAAGCTTCCATGACACCCTGTCAGGGCACACAAATTGTCTTATATCTAGCTTAATACTAAATTACAGGCTATGCATGCTATTATTATGTAGTATTTGAATTAATGTAGGTAAAATTAAAAATGAGTCAAAGCTAAAGTTAAATTGAATGGCAATGTTTGGTTAATAACAAATTTTGATAGTGACCTTCTCTTATAATTCGACTAGGTTTCATCATTTAGGAACTCCTCCACTGAGTAGTAGCATTTATGTATGAGAAAAGTTTTTAATTTTTTGTGAAACTGTTTCTCATTTGGTTCCAATTTGATCACATCGGGTATTTTGTTTACGATTCGGATACATACGAAATGGGGCCCGTTTCTATACATGGCTAATTTAGCGTTTGGTATTTTTAGTTTGTTTCTATACTGGCTCCTAGTTTTGTATGTATCTAGTTTAGCTTCAAATAGATCAGGGTTTTTCCTAGCAAAGATAACGGCCTCCATTATGTATATTGCTGGAAGTGTAAGTAGCTCATATTGCCTGAAAAAGGGACGGCAACTATTTGGGAACCGTATATTTGCCAAAATTCGTATACATTTCTTTTGCAGAACAAAAAGGTCGAGTGCATCAGTGCTGGCTCCCCATAACTGTTACTTTACTAGCTTTGTTTATTAACTGTTGGTGTGTCTTATAAAATAAATAAATAAATAAAAATCCTACTGCGACTTCTTATTCTCTCTAAGCACCTGCACAAGGCTGTTACTGACATCTAGTGATGATTTGCGAAATTATTGCGCATCGATTCGTGACTTAGTAAGCTAGCACACGAACTTGTTTAGAATTAGAAATCATTAAAAATGTAAAAAAATAAAAAATTGCAATGAAAACTTAGATTTTACCTAGTTTCTTCATTTTACCACATCTTTCAATATTTTTTTGTAACAAACTCTGATGCCTAAAGCCAGCCTAAATACAACTGAAGATAGCTTCAAGTAGCAAACCGTTTCGTAAATAGCTTCAATGCGGACTCTTATTGCCCGCGTAGGTACTGCTACACCAGCCTACCCTAATACTACAAAATGTTTAGTACAATGTTTACTTAAATGTTTTTCCACAAAGATTCCATTGTTATCAGATATTGTCTTTACAAAAGAACTAAACTAGACAATTCCTGTGTAAAAAAGCGTAAATTCAAGAGCGTTCAGGGTTTAAACGGTTTCTTGTTTTGCTACCAGCATTTTCTTTTACTCGCAGTTACAACAATGAAACCTTTTTACTTACGTTTACTTACCCACTTCTCCTGGCCAACACAAAATAATTATTTAAAGCACGGAGCGAAAGTTTGCCGAGAAAAATGCACAGTTAGAGAAGAGAAAATGTGTAAATTTTAAATGAAAACTTTTATTTACCGTTTTCCTCGGGCGGACTTTATGTAAACGAATAGTTGGTAGAATGCAGTAAGTGATTTCATTTCCAAAGTTTGGATTCGCGCTTTCAGTTATAATTGCATCCCGCAGTTTCAAGTGAAAAGTCTTACTTATTTTGAAACTTTTTGATAGGTATATCAGTGCTTTATATTTGATTCTCACTCTATTTCATGTGTTTTTGCATAACATTATATGTAATCTTCAGTTTTCTTTTAGATTCTACTCCATTACAATAAATTCTATTTGTATATTATGTATATCGTTGTCTGAGAACCTACAACTCCTTCTTGGGCTTACGTGTGGCTTAGTCAATTTGTGTAAGGATGTCCGTTAATAACTATTTAGTATTTATTTATTGATGTCATACTCAAACTGTTTCTTAAACGCATGTTAAGCTGGAGTTATCTAGAGTAGGGAAAATACAATACTGTGTTGTAATGGCGAAAAAATATCTGTTTTCTTGTACTACTTATGGTACGTATGATCAAAACTAATACAAAGTAGCAACAAAAAATATTTTTCAATATTGCCCAACTGATTTCGCAGAATATGCATAAAAAGTAGAGCTGAGTTTTAACTTAGTATTCTGAGCAAATATTTTGTTTTGAGCAATTGTTTGCTCTTCCCATTTACTATATATTGGAGCAAGTTGTAGCCATTAACCGAGCGAACGAATGATTGCTCGCTCAAAACTGTCCAGGGTGCTTAGACTAGATGCCAATCGTTGACACTCCGTAGCGTAGCGTAGTTATCTCTATCTATCACTCTTCCATATTAGTGCTTTAACATTTGGCATCTTGTCTACGCACCCAGAACACTAAGTGAAAAAGCAGCTTAAAATAAAGATCGCGAATCGAGGCGCGAATCCGCGAACGCGAGTGTGGATGGCCCTCGCGTCGATTTCGCAGATTGTTCACGCCTTCGCGCCTTATTCCCCGTTTTTTGTCGGTATTTGGCCCGCGTCAAAGGAGACGCGAAGCGCGAACTTGCAAGACTCCACACTCGCAATCGCTTCGCGCCGCGATTCGCTCACGAGTCGGTTAATCTGCCTTCTATGGCGGCTACTTGGTTATATTCGGTGCGAATAGGTGCGAACTTAATCAACCAAAAATCAATTTGACAGTTCCCAGTTTGAATCAGTGCCTTGCCGCAAACTAAATCCGATCAGCTGACGCTTCGGCGCCATCTTGCTGCGAACCAAACTGTGAAATCGCCGTGAAGTTGTGCGAGTGTGGAGTCTACGTCAACGTCGCGGTATGTTCGCTCCGCGAAGTCGCGCCGCGATTCACGCACATAGTCTGGAGGGGGCTTATGAATAGACATCCTCCTTTTCAAAGTCGATTAAAATGATTTAATTCAAATATTTCAACGATGTACGGAGAAAGTCTCAGAGCTAAGTGAACACTCACTCTTGTCATAATTTAATCAATTAGCAAGATTCATAAAGTTGGTAAATTAAGTAATATACTTACACTTATATGTGTTACACATTTCGGTCGGCTAATTTAGGAGAACGGGTATTCAAGCGTCACTTGAGTAGAGCTGAGACAAGCTGGCAATGGATATTCAAAGTTGCCTGTTTAGGCCGGAAAATATACCTTCACAGTCGCGCGTTGTGGACTGCGTAGTACATTTAACTTTTAGGTTATTATTGATGTATACACTTAAGATTCAAACCACACCAGCATAACCGCGTCAGTATTTCAACGTGACGTTACTGCCGACTGGATTGCTGCTCCAAATATCAACAATTCAAGCAGCAAAGTCGCTTTTGACATTTACGACAATAATATAGTGCAGTAATAGAGCTGCAGTAATGCAGCTGACTGGAGGAAACGTCTAAAAATGATATTTTATCGAGACATTTATATTTTATTTCCAAGAATGTTTTGTAAAGAGCATTTTATATACCTTGGCGGCCAAATATTATATTGATGGGCAAGAAACAGGGCCTTTATAATAATGTTCTACTTCTTATACGTTTGCATTTTTGTAAACTTCTGAACTGAAGAACAAAAAATAGTTCTCCCTTCTCGGGTAGTCGCAACGATAGTAAGCAGCAGGTTTATGGGTTCTCGTTCGAACCAGCTGACGTTGAACGAGTTCGTAAACAACATTGTTGAGAAAAATCTGCTGCGGCGGTGACTGTGTACTAATTTTATTGCAGGTTTGTGTAATATACACGTGTGATATGATGTTATATTAATTTAAAGGACTCATCCTAGTCGCAGGCACGTCATTAAACTTTTGTTGACTATCTTATGTTATGTTATGGCTTTCGGGGGCCCTTGCTTACTTCGACCCATAGGGATCTTTTGAGTAATTATTACCCCCTAAGGAAAGATCCGTCAACTACTCAAGAGCTTTTCCGACCATCTCCATATTTTTTTTTTATACTACGTCGGTGGCAATCAAGCATACGGCCCGCCTGATGGTAAGCAGTGTCCGTAGCCTATGTACGCCTGCAACTCCAGAGGAGTTACATGCGCGTTGCCGACCCTAAACCCGCCCCCCCTCGTTGAGCTCTGGCAACCTTACTCACCGGCAGGAACACAACACTATGAGTAAGGTCTAGTGTTATTTGGCTGCTGTTTTCTGTAAGGTGGAGGTACTTCCCCAGTTGGGCTCTGCTCTAGATCTGGAATGACATCCACTGGCTGTGCCCTACCACACAAAGCGAGATGACATTCGCAATGCCCTTACCTCTCTTTTGGACGTAGTTTAAGGACGTACCCGGGTCCATATGCTGGATGATGGAGCTCATGGGTAGCATTTTGAATTCCTTTGGTTCCAGATAGCTTGCTCCAAAGTCCTTTATCTTTGTGGCGTGGCATTCACATTTCACATCAGGTGTTTTACTCTGTCTCTTCATCTTCGCCACATATTCGACAATCGGTGTTGTCAGAGTGTCCCATCTTGGCCAAAACTGCTTTGACCTCGCAATGGCCAGTAAACACCCCTGTTATAATTTAGAGTTGTCTTTTGCTAAGTTTCCATAGCTTTTTGCTCCAGCCGGAGTCTATTCCTTGCATAAAGAGCTTTGAGTGCTTTGTTGACTAACTAACCAAGAGGTTTGACAGCAGTCACCGAAGCGTTCTTCAATCTCAAACGATCTAAGTAGCCGTACTAGTTGATGTATCCTGGTTTTACGCCTTGTCCCGGTTTTGAACTAATCTACCATAATAGACATCAAATTGAGGATTGAATGAATGAATGAATGAATGAATGAATGAATGAATTTATTTCATAAACATAGAAACTCTGCTTCCTAAATAGGTATAACCTGTACTTTAGGGTAAACAGCGCTCAAAAATTTAGTTGCATGATAAAAATTGAAAAACTGTAGAATCATTAATACTGAGAAATTGAACTTATAAATCTAAACATGTGTATGTGTGTGTGTGTGTGTGTGTGTGTGTGTGTCTGTGTGTGTTTGTGTGTGTATGCAAAAAGAGAAAATGAATATGCAGAAATGTTCAACAGACAGTTAAGTAATTATGTTCATAATATCTTCAGTGTTTTCGTAATTTTGATGTAAAAGCCAGTCTGTAACAATATTTTTGCATTCCCTTTTAGTTTTGACGTAAATATTTAGTGTTTTATTAAGTATATTATAAATATACGTTTGTACTATCCTTTAAACATAATATCTTTAGTTATATACACTGAAAGAAATGTTTGCATAACTGTAACAAAATTTTGGTTACTGTTTACACAAAAATTGGGACTTGCGAACTATGTGTTATATGTTACAAAACCGTGTTTGGCTATCAGTGTTCAGGTACTGGGTATACACTACAAAATAAGTTTGTAAATTTATGCAAAGTTTATTTTCTTATAACCGTAGTTTAGTTATTTAGTAAAGTTACAAAACCAGTTCGGCTATCTATTTTTTTCAGTGTATCTATAATTTTATAAATTGAGGCCGCATTGTATGTATGTCTCGATTATTCATCATCAGACTTTTATCTAACTCACGTAGGTAACAAAATACCTCATATCCACGTACGCTCTAGTAAAATTCCGGAATAAAAGACAAAATTCAAGTGATTTATACCAAACGCCGTGAACACTCGAAAGTACGCCGTTTAAAGTTTTACGCGTTAGACATTACGAATATTTATGTCACATGTGGCTCTTGTTTTGCCAAAAATTTTCTACAAAAAGGAACGCCTGGGTGGATACGAGATAAAGCAGTGGAAACTTGTACGTTGTGGTTTCTTGGAGTCGATTCAGATTAAATAAAATTAATAAAAATTTGAGGATATCACACACATATTTATCTAGCCCCAAACTAAGAAAAGATTGTACTATGGGTACTAGACGGCGATATACATACTTATAGGAATAAATACATTATTAGATTACATCATATCATATCATTTATTCGTTGTAAAGACATGTACAGTCAGCATTAAAAGTAACGGGTCAAACAAGGTGTCAAAAGTATCTACCATTCTATAATAGCTTAACAAAATGTGATGGTTCTATATGTAGAACAATTAAGACGGTAAAAGATATACCTTTGAACATAAGTTTTAGAGATTTATCTATATTTGGAAATGTTATCCGGAATATCAGATACTTTTGGCTCGTTGTTTCATCCGCTATTATTGATGCTGACTGTATATAGTAAATCAAGATGTTCTACAAAACTACAAGTCAGACCATGACACCCTATAAGAGCATACAACATTAACTTAAGGTTCCTCGTCTCGCAAAATACAGTTTTTAAATTAAATATAACACTTTCTGAGAAGAAAAAAAAAATAACAATCTACAAGATATGAGAAATGAAATACAGTACAATACAACACAAATCCTCTTTATTGCACAACCTCAAAATAACATTTACAGAGATACATACATGAAGACAGAGGTGACAACAGGCGGTCTTTCGCTAAAGAGCGATCTCTACCAGACAACTTTTAGGAAGTGGAGAAGTGATAATAATATGATAGATATGTTTCTTTCTGGAAATCTGCTATTTTTATTTAAATAAGTGAAGAACAAAAATCTTGATGTCGAAGAAATAGGGGTTTCTTTCAGTTATATCTTTATTACTACTGCAACTTTTATGAAAATATATGAAATTTTACAATCTTTCTCATATAAAAATTCACAATGATTTGGTTTTCTTGCTTTTTGCAATTTCATAAAACTGTGCCTCAATTCCTAAAAAAAAAGCCTAAATTCCCCCGCTCTGGTCCGTATTATAGTCAGTGCAGAGCAAGTCGTGTTGTTAGACGGACCTGTGCTGCGCTGCGTTGCGCGCGCGAGCAAGTGAAATTCTATTTCGAACGCAAAGCTATCGCAGGGCGGTGCTAGCTCGATCTTTTGCAGCAGGTGGTGCAATGAGGTCGTTTGCGGCGGGAGCAGCATTAAACAAGTCTTCTCATTTAAAGAGACAATTAATTACAAAACAATAATGTTACTTCTTATAAATTAATGTCATTATGAAAATCTTACATTTATAACTCAAGAACACATATTTGTGTAAATAAATACAGTTACCGGGATTCGAGCCCGGGACTTCCTACTTCGTAGGCAGGGTCACTACACTACCGACTAGACTAGTTTTGCACGCCGTAATTTGTCGATTGGACAATTCGTTATGGGTTTGAACTGGTTTTGATACGACGTTGACCTTTGTGATTGGCGTGCATCTCAGGCACAACTTTCACTCCATTTCGACCTTGACCTTGGTGATAGGCGCGTTTCTCATGCACGACTTTCACTTCATTTCGCTTGCATAATCAGCGGTAGCGATCTTCGATGTCGTATCAAAATCTTAAAAATAGTTAAATCTGAATTGGATTCTTGAACGTTTAGCGAGTTAGTGGTGGGTGCAAGCGGTAAATAAAGGGTTTAGTTTTGTTTTTATCGTTTTAACCACTGTGGAGGAGGATTTAGCATAAATTTAGTACTTAATTGCCCAGTAAAGATATGGTCTCGTAAAATATTAAATTACAATAGTCTATTTTTTTTTTCGTTATAATTCGATATTTGATATTTAGCGTGAAGTGGCGCAGGATAGGGCAGAGTGGCGCTCTCTTGTGTCAGAGGCCAAGATCCTGTTTGGATCACTGAGCCAGTGAAGTCGATATTTTTGGATAATTTATGCAAGAGTGCTACAATTTCTTTATTTCGAAGTCAGTTTATAGATCACTTATTGCACAATTAAGTGGCATATTTTTTATATTCAGTCCACAATCAGTAAACAGTGAAATCAGAGGCACAAAACAAAAAAAAAATATGTTGGTAGAAATGGATATCATTTTGCTAAAAACAACATGATGGTAAAAAGTAGCTATTTGAATAGATCCATTCAAGTATGAAGAAAATATATTTTTAGAAATATTCTACTTAAAAAAAAGCGTGTGATAAACAGATATTAATATACCTACACATACATAGGTATATACATATTTATGCCCATAAACACATAACGATATCTTGTCGGATTCTGCTTAGTACGCAGTACGGCCTGATTCGAACTTTAAGTCACATGAATGTCAGTTTGTCTCATTCAGTGAGCAAAATGCCATTTTGCTCACTGATTTTAAGAAGCAAATTACCCTTGTTCGAGCTGCTGAGGTGAAAAAATATTAAATTATATTTTATTTCTTCCCTAATAATAATAACTGTTTCACGTGATCTAATAACCACTGGAATAGGTAATAGTATGGCAAAAATGGTTTCAAGTAGGTAATGTACGCCGTTTATGGGTTTGGCTGCAAAATTGCATGGTGGCACGAGAGACACACATTACACCCTTAATTTAATATGGACGCCAATGCAAACTTACATTGTGACATCAAAATGGTATCTAAATGATGTCAGTCGCCCGTCTCGCTCGCGCAAATATATATCAAACCGCTACATAACACCATCGCACCTGCAGACTAGGGAATGTAAATCGGTTATGACCGTAACCGAAATAACCGATTATATCAGTAACCGAAATATTCGGTTATAACCGATTATTTTGACATAATTTAATAACCGATTATTGGAAACTCGAATAACCGGTCATTGTTATTTTCGGTTATTTATTTATGACTATACAATCCTGCCTTTTCTAGCTGTGAAGCCTGTGACTATAATTTTTGTCATTAGTGTACTTTAATAAAGAAAATATGTCAAATTTATTTTCCTTATTTTTGATTGAATATTGTATCACGTCCAACACCCTGGTTATTAAAAACCAAGACTTATACTCAATTTCCCAATACTGTACCTTTATGTTTGTAATTTTTTTATTACTTGATTTATACTTTTTGGTAAAAAAAATTCTTTATCTATTATAACCGATTATAAATTAATATAAATTATAATTTACTGACGAGTAAGAGCGAAATGCAAGCGCGACTGATATCATTTAGATGTCACAGGGGTAAGTTCGAATTGGCTTCATGGACACATACAAAGTCGTTGCATGGGCACTTTATTTAATGGATTTTTTACTAAGGAGTCAAATCAGCTACTTTACTATATCAAAACACGGAACAATTTTTCCCAGGAATTAGTACGAGAGACGCTACGTGTCTATATATTTGATACTTTATATTTTATTCATAAGAGAATGAGAGGAATTCATAACCTTTATTTAAAAAATATCTGATTTAAAATATAGCCATAAAGCCTTGTTTGTAAAACTGATAAAAAATTTAAGAATGTAATGAGTGATGTAAAAAACTTTATTGTACTTTAACGCAAATTGTAGCCAGCAGACAAACTATTGCGTAATAAAAAAGTCAATGTAGATTTAACTAACGTCTCTGAAAAAACAAAGGGCTTTGATGGGATCTCACTTCTAGAATCTATAGATATGACGTTTTATTCGAAATAATTCTACAGATTACGCTCACGTATTTTTACTCACTCGCGCGACTGTATAATCCGTAGAATTTTTTAATATTAGTATGTCTCACGTCAGTTTAAATTCGAGTGTGTCCAAAAACCGTTATGGCGTTCATGACACGTGGTTTTTGAACATAATATAGAGAGCTTATAATATAATATGTGTGCAGATAAAGCAGTTGATGTAACTGTACATAATTAGGCATTAAAACCACAATTGAAAAAAAAGATAGAACCGTTTAGTGGTGATTTTAAGACAACCTTTGCAATTATTTTTATCGTGACGATTTCGTTCAATCATATATCGAGTACGACCAGGGCCTTTGAAATATAAATAAATAAATAAATATTATAGGACATTATTACACATTACATTACATTATTACAATATTACATTATTATTGTCCTATAATATTTATTTAATATAATGAATATTAACATTATTTTTTTATTTACTATGACAAATAGTTTTTCTTCAAAAACTGCTTAGTTAAAATCAAATTCAAGGACATTGGGTCTTGAAAGCCCCTTAATGTAAGCGCAATTTCATGTTTTAATTTGCAATTTCTTCCCATTATGCAATTTCGTGCACTTTGTGCACAACAATTATGAGCAGTTTGTGCCACGGCGCAAAAAATGTAATTTATAAGATGTTTTGTACTGAAGTAAAACTATTTAATCTCGTACTATTTTGTGTTTAATTTTTTTTTTATAAGTATAATAAAGAGGGAGGTACAACAACAAAATATGAACTATATCAAATATAAATAATTATCACAGTTAATTTATTTTGGAGTAGCTATCACATAAAATGTTTGTAGATATTTTCAATAAACATAGGTTAGAAACATATTTTTTCAATTTTTTTTTCATTTAACCCAATCAGAATAGAGACAGAATAAATATGAAACCATTTTTAATTGATAAACACAATATTAATTATATTAAAAATAATATAATAATGATAAAGACTGTTGGGCCCTGCCCCGCTGCTGGCGGCACCCCAGGTTGGTTTTTTAAAAAATACATAATGTGAATATACAACGTGTCCCAAAACTCAACGATAAGCCGGCACCAGAGGATGGAGCTGCTTATGATTAGTCGAGAAAAAATAAGGAAAAAAATATATCTCAATTATTTTAGAAATTACAGAAAAAAAATGAAATTCATCGAAAATCGACATCCCTAATGGTATTTTTAACGACCATGTCACAAATATTCAAATATTACTGTTTTTTTTTTGTTTTTGGAAACTTAAGTAGCCCTGCTATCTAACACAGTTCTTAAAAATACCATAATACATGTAGTTTTTACACAAAAAATAATCAAAATTCATTTTGTCCCTACAATTTTGAAAGATTTTTTCTTACAGTCCACTTTCAATCATCATGGTGTAAAAAAATAGTATCGACACCACTATGGCAATTATTTTCAAAAGTTGACGCAACTAACCAAGATTCCAAAATGGTATAATACTTTAGGAAACCTAGTCACAAAAAAAAACAACGAATTTTTAAACAAGAATCGACATTTAATGTTGGCGGTAATCACTTTTACTGTACCCAAAAAAGGATTTTTGTTGTTGAAAAATGTTGAATAAATGCAAAGAAATGGTCCAGAATACGGAAAAAGTCCAATACACAAAACACAATCACAGTCCAAAATAATGCCAGGTCAGTACAGTTTGCAGATCACCAGTCCAAAAAGCAAAGCCAAGAGTTGTTAGTATGAGAGCCACATCAATTAATACGGAACGGTGCACAGCGAACAAAGGATCAGAGTGTACTGACTTGAAAATTGTATTAACTACCCACATTTTCCATTGAAATTTTAAAACTTGCAACAACAACCCTTTTCAAAAGTGATTAATATCAACATTTAAAAATGTCGGTTCTTGTTTAAAAATTCGTTGTTTTTTGTTGTGACTAGGTTTCCCAAAGTATTATACCATTCTGGAATCTTGGTTAGTTGCGTCAACTTTTGAAAATAATTGCCATAGTATTTTTTTACACCATGATGATTGAAAGTGGACTGTAAGAAACAATCTTTCAAAATTGTAGGGACAAAATGAATTTTGATTATTTTTTGTGTAAAAACTACATGTATTTTGGTATTTTTAAGAACTGTGTTAGATAGCAGGGCTACTGAAGTTTCCAAAAACAAAATAAAAAACAGTAATATTTGAATATTTGTAGACATGGTCGTTAAAAATACCATTAGGGATGTCGATTTTCAATGAATTTCATTTTTTTTCTGTAATTTCTAAAATAATTGAGATATATTTTTTTCCTTATTTTTTCTCGACTAATCATAAGCAGCTCCATCCTCTGGTGCCGGCTTATCGTTGAGTTTTGGGACACGTTGTATGTTTTTTATTATATTGTTAGCGTTTTTATATTTTACTTTTATATACATACTTATTGTAAAAAGCCTAGCCTAAAAAAAAGATAAATAAAGACTGTTATGACATCAATAGACATAGCAACCTAAATGTTTTATTTAAAGTGAAGCCCCTTTAATTAAAGAAAGTTACAAGTATTGTAATATCATCAGCAGGGGTCGGACAAAAAGTGCGGATGACGTCAAACCACTTATAGGATGATTTCAAATAGTATTTTTGATTTTCATAAACAATTATCACTTATCATTTATCAACCTCTTTATTAAACGATATCGCCACTTGAAATGAGTAAGTACGTTTTTGACTGACACATTGTCAATCAGATGAACAATAAATTGACTTCGTTATTGTTTAGCTATTGTATCTTCACGATTATATTTAGCTAAAATTTATATTTACTAATGTATAAGAAAACGCTCTATAATGTCATCTTTACTCGAATATTGTGGCAATCCCACAGACTTGTTCTAACTAATTTCAAATAATTATACCTTATGGTAACAAGTTTCGTGAAATTTATTTTATTCACTACATGACCCTACCACCTGTATTATTAATTCCATGGATTTATTTACGATTATTTTGTTACTTCATTAATACTACTTTGTTACTACATGTCACACGGAAGTTTAAATACAAACTCAAACATCATCCTGTGTGCAAGATTACGTCATTTTTACGTCATCCGCACTTTTTGTCCGACCCCTGATCATCAGTTTTGGACCGACAACCCAAAGACGTGGGTTCGAGTCCCACGTTGACCAAAGTTGATCATCGTTGATTTTTTTCATTAGGATTGACATCTATTTATACAATTTATAGATTGTAACGTGGTACCACAATATAAAGAGAAAAATTATTTACATTTAATTTGTTTTTATTTAATTGTATGATTATACAATAGTCACATAATTATGTCAAGAACATCTTAAAATGTAATTATTCGCTTGCCCTTATCCCATTCATTTGGGTTCGGCGCAGCATGTCTTTTTCTTCCATATCTTTCTGTCACCCGTCATCTCATCATTCACTCGCGTTCGTTTCATGTCATCTCTCACACAATCCATCCACCGTTTCCTAGGTTTTCCTCTCCCGTTCCATCCCTCCACATTCATTCGTAATACCTTTCTCGTCACATGATTTTCATCCCTCCGCATCACATGCCCATACCACGCTTGGCGATTCGCTCTTACTTTATCTATTATGGGTGCAACTTTCAGGCTTCCTCTTATATACTCATTCCTTATCCTATCCATTCAACATCTACAAACATCTAATAACATCTTTTAAATGTCAGGATGTTAATATGTAACGAGTTACTTACTATAAGGGTCAGAAGCATACATAATATTAATTAAACAAGATGAGCATCCACGATAAAATAAAATCATTTCCTAAAACGCCTCTGAATAACGAAGGGAGTATCGGCAATTATCTCCAACTTGCTGCTAATCTGCACGAGTCTTCCGCGCCCAAGTTTTCACATTTACAGAAATAATTACATGCCTGCTTCTCGTCGGTAGGGGAGAAAGATCCAGAAGGAAAGAATATCGAGGAACGAATCATTGGGATAAGTAATTAAAGGCGTTGCTTTAACTTTGAGGTCATCTGACTGAATCGGTAGGTCGGAAAATTATTTTTGCCATTTTTTTGCTTTATATAAGTTTATACATTTATATGAAGAGGGTGCCAACGGAAAATTGCAGTTTCTATATTGAATTTCTCCCGTTTTAATCAAATGCAACTGAGAAGAAAAAAAGGCAGACTACAACAATCTTCTGTCGCAAGATTGGCGTAGCGCGACATAATGTTTTGTCCCTTTCTACACCTTTTTACCTCTTAAGTATCGTCCATACAAAAAGAGAATACGTTTTCCAGTTCTATATATTTTCCATTCTCCATGATTTTCTAGTATGTTATTGACACAATGAAAAACTAGGTATATGTATTCCTTTTTTACAAAAACATTTTTTTTATGCGAAACCTATAAACTTAGAATATATTATGCTGAACCGTCAGCATAATATATTCTAAGTTCGACAACAAAATCAAAGTGATTTGTTAAGAGTTAGTAGGAAACGTTTTCTCTCGAAATGGAATTTCATACAAAAATTTCCGATATTTAAGCTATTCTTCCCTCTTAAGGAAACGCAATAAAAAAATAAATGACGCTGACGATTCAGAACGTTTTCTAAGAAACAACAACAGGTAACTAAAAGTAATGAAAGGACTCGCTGTACTTAATTCGTTATTTTTTTCATAAAATATGTATGTTTAAAAATATCCAATTCTTTCACCTGTAAATTCTTGCGGTGATCAAAAATTTTTTAAAGTTGTGTTTTATATATAAATTATAAATAAATGTTTATCTCTCGTGGTGAGAAAATCTTATTTTCTTCTTAATTCTTGCTATAAAAATGGCTTACTTAATTGAGTTTCACGTTACTTAAATCACTTTCATCTTTTTCATTTTCTGTGTCTTCAGAAAGTGTCGTATTAAGTTCCGTTGAGATTTTCCTGCGCTTCTTTTCGCCATCTACGCGACAACGTTTCTATCTTTTATATAATTCATCATCATCATCATCATCATGTCAACCCTCTATCGATATCGCCCCCTACTGAACATAGGCCTCTCTTCTAGTACGCCACTTGTCCCGGTCCTGAGCTAATGTCATCCAGAAGTGACCCGCAATCTTCTGAATGTCGTCCACCCAACGAACCAACGGCCGCCATCCTTCTCTCATCCGAAAGCGGCCACCACTCTGTTAACATTTTAGTCCACCCGCCATCACTCTGCCTAGCAACATTAACTTTGAAGATTGGCAGTTCTCAACTGTGAGTTTCTCTAGAAACTTCCTGCCCCACACAGCTAAACTGTGGAATGAACTATTATCCGCGCTCCGGACCGATACGATGTTCAAACCTTCAAGAAAAAACCGTGCTCATATCTTAAAGGCCACCTCACTGGTTGTGCAGGTGTCCATGGACGACTTTAATTGCTTACCATCAGGCGATTTGCCCGCTCATTCGCTTCCTATATAACGACCGGTCTGGCCTAGTGGGTAGTGCCCTGCCTATGAAGCCGATGGTCCCGGGTTAGCATCCCGGTAATTTATTTGTGTGATGAACACAGATATTTGTTCCTGAGTCATGGGTGTTTTTTATGTATATACGTATGTATATTCTCGCCCAGTACCCATAGTACTCATAGTAAGATTGTCCCCAAATATTTATTTATTTATATTATAAAAAAGATGGTTTCCGTCATACTGTGTTTCTCTGCTGTATCAAAAAGCTAGAATGTTTGAACCGGCGTCTCCCAACTATTTACTTTTCGGTGGACTTATTGAAAAACTTTAGGCACATTGGTTTATGGCTGTTAGGCGAGGAGTTAATTGTTCACCAGTTTCTTACTTTGTTTACTGGTAAATTATAGCGTGGGAAAGGTAATACGAACCTGTATAACAGCAACAATTGGTTACAATATAAGTTGTTCTGGTGAATTTGATTTACCTACCGTAAAGATATATTTAGATTATCATATTAATAAATGTCACTGTGGTGCCAATGTTACTGGTAGGGGCCTTCATGGTCTGTCCTGCAGCAGGAGCGCAGGCCGCATCCCACGCCATGCCAGTGTCAATGACATTCTGCGCCGGGCGTTTACCAGTGCCGGGGCACTAGCCGTCCTAGAGCCCACAGGCTTAGACAGGGACGATGGCAAGCGGCCGGACGGCATGACTCTGGTTCCTTGGAAGCTGGGATGGCCTTTAGTTTGGGACGCCACATGTGTGGATACCCTTGCACCGTCCCACCTCCCAGGGACCTCGACCAAGGCCGGAACGGCCGCCGAAGCAGCCGAGCGCCTCAAACGGCGCAAATATGCATCCATTGATTCCGGTTGTATGTTTGAGCCGTTTGGGGTGGAGACCCTCGGACCCTGGGGACCCGGAGCCCATTGTATTTTCAGAGAGCTGGCGAAGCGTCTCATTGATGCTACGGGTGACCAGAGGGCTGGTTCTTTCCTTGCCCAGCGAATTGGCATCGCCATACAGCGCGGTAATGCCACCAGCCTTCTGGGCACCCTACCATCGGACGACGAGCTAGCCCCCATTTTTTATTTGTAAATATATGTATTTAGATATGTTTTTTTACTTTAGTTATATTCTTTTTTGTATTTTTTATTAATACATTACAATTTATCTTACCTCACTTTAATATATACGAATGTACCTTTCGTATGGTTGTCAACATTATATTGTATTGTATTGTATTGCATTTATTTCAACCAACATGGCTCATCAAAGGTTTGAAACATAAACATTAAAATATTAACTAACTTACAGGAAACATGTCAAACATATAAGAATAAAAATTAAGAAATTAAAAATAAATAATATATGATAACTATATAATTTTAAATTAAATAAATTATTTATCCAATGTTCAGGTAAAAAGTAAGTTCCATGTCCCTCATAAATTAATTTATTATTAAATAATAATACACTATTTCAGTTATGGACCTAATAACTTTTGTAATAGTAATCTCTTACATTGCCACCAAAATGTTGGTCTGTTATTTTGTCCGTCGTCGTCTATTTTCCGATTACTTCTCAACCGATTCGTGTGTAATTTTGTGAGCAGACTAGATAATTATATGGATCTTTTTTGTTGTTTCCTATTCTGAAAAAAAAATATGTAAGAGCTGGATACGTAAGTATGGAGAGAACTCTTAGTTATTTTATGATATTTTAATCTAAACCTGTAGAAGATTCCCGTAGTCGTTCTTAAAATGAAAAAAAATAAATCACTTCCGTTACAAATAACTTTATTTACAATAACAATATACTTAATGGATATGTACAAAATTATTGAGGCAAACGTTGAGGCATTGTACCAAGGATGCTGGTGGCATTTCCTCGTTGTATCGCAATGATACGTTGTGCGAGGAAGCCACCAGCTCTTCGGTCACCAGTTACGTTAACCAGACGTTTCGCGATTTCTCCTAAAAACTTGTGCACGCTGGTCGGACCCCATGGGCCTAGAGTTTCAACGCCAAATGGTACAAAATGGTACTCTCTACGGAGGCTCTTAACTCACTCACTCAGCATCAGGCTCTTAGCATCACTTCCATTAATATGTGCTATATTAATGTTTGTGCTACATTTATTGCCACGAAGCAAGAATTTATTAAGTTCAGGCTTTTTGTGTGGAATTTTCCTTTTGGGAAACAATGTGCTCTCTACACCTGTTCAGAATTTAAAATATGGTTCGGAGGAATGCAAAATACATACACGAATTCTTTTCGGATTTAGACATATTTCTTTTTCTTGCAGACTTTTATTTGGTCGATAAGTAGATACTTATTTATATATCAATAAGTTCCTAATAAATGCAAATAATTTGGTTCGTGAAATGATTTTGAGTACGTGTATTGAAATTCCGATGCGATTCTTTTTCTTACTTCTACAATCGCTCAAATTAAATAAAAAGCATCAATCGTTGTTAATCACCGGATTTGTAATAAAAGTGGGATAAAGTGGCTAGATTAAATACTTTGTTTCAAGTATGAATTCCTTACCATCGGACAGGAAGATTTACTCTCAAAGTTAGTAGTTTAGTGAAATTGCTTTGGTAATATAGCCCGATACAAATTCCGACCAAAGCTAATATCAAGAGCACTGTTTGAACTTGGTTTTAGGTAAATATGCGAGTATTTATTTTATTGAAGGGGATTAAATTTGCACCAGCAGCGTTACTACTGGTGTATTGAAGCGCTAACTGTTGGGAAGAACGCGCGGTGATGAGACCGGAGTGGCGTCGTAACCTGCGGGAAGGCATGGCAAAGAGAGACGAGCTCTGGTTGGACCAACTCAAACAGAAACGACTTCAATCAATCAATTTTCTTCTTCTTCTTTGTCTTGTCCCGTTATCCGAGGTCGGCCCTCCTCGTTCGAAGGCGCCAGGTATTTCTGTCCTGGGTTGTCTGGGTGTTGATCTGCGCCCGCTCCATGTCCTTGGTAATGGTTGCCGGTTGGAATGGCCTAGGCTTTACGAGTATTGACCCTTCAATCAATCAATCAATTTATTTATTTATTATAGATAAGTCAGATAACATAATGGTCCAATATAATGTTCCAAATAAACAGAGAGATTAAGTTTGGTGGTAGCCCAACACCTTCCAGTTTGCAGATGTAGGCTCCCTCAAAATACCTCCTTAAGCGCTGCAACTATCATCCTCAAGATGATGTGCCAAATGATTGAGGCGGGATAGATTTTGACATTTGTAGCAGCAATGAACTCAGTAGAAATGTGGCGTGGGTGACGTTCTGAGGTAAACCAGCATTACTGCGGAAGTATTTTTTTAAGCATCTACCACTAACGGCCCGATTCGAAGAATGAGATACGATAATGATAAGTTCTGCTTTAGATAAGTTCTTATTTAGATATCGTTTCTATGTCGTATAATTGACAGAAGCAGCACGATTCGGGCAACCAATGTCACTTTGACGTTAGAAATATCGTAGATAGATCTTATTGGGATCACAGCGGAATCGAAATAAACGTCAATTTTGAAATGTCGTTTAGATATCGTTCGTTTCAAGATCTTTCCGAGATCTTAAACGGGTCTTAATCATTCTTCGAATCGGGCCGTAAGTCCAGTGATGGTACAAAGGAATGAAAAGCAGATATTAAAAAAAATACTTCGTTGAATATTTAAATGACAACATGGTGCCTAGCCTACTTGACGATCGTTTGCGCTATGTCAGCAAAACGATTTGTATCTCTCTATCACTCTTCCTTAATAGTGCGATAGAGAGAGAGCTAGTGTTTCTCATAGCGCAAATGATTGTCATCTGGGCGGGGTCCCTGTTCCATACCTGCATCTTTGTGAGAGGACCTCACTCACACTGCACAATTTCGTTTTCATTACAAATGATGAAACTTTCTAAGATAATAAATAAAGTAAATGAATAGTATAGGACATAGAACATTATTATATAAATTGACTAAGCCCCTGTGTGTGTAAGCTCAAGAAATGTGTTGTGGGTACTCAGACTATGGTATATATAAACACTTAATACATAGAAAGCACACAAGACTCGGGAACTAATATCCGTGCTCATCACACAAATAAATGCCCTTACCGGAATTTGAACCTAGAATCATCGGCTTCATAGGCAGGGTCACTACCCACTAGGCCAGAACGGTCGTCAAAGATATTGAGAAATTTGAAAAATAATTATATAGACGTAGTTTGCTTTTTGAAATTGGCTAAATCAAATCACCCCGCTAGGCATTAAATAATATTAATATTGGAAAAATATTACGAATACCGTTTGAACTTAATTAAGATGCTTTGTAAAATAATTAACCTTTGAAAATATTAGGATCCGTAAAAAGTCAAATTAGGTCGAGCAAAATCTGTATTATACACGTGTAACCACTGTTACGTTAAAAAATACTAACCTCTGTAATACATAGCTTTAATCGCATAAAGGAAACCATGAAATTAAAAAAATAAATTAAATAATAATAGATAATAGTAGTTTAAGGTGCAGTACGCGAACAGAACGGGTTTTTTAAAAAGTCGTAGAGCTTTTTAGGGTTTCGTAGCTAAATGGCAAAAAACGGAACCCTTATGGATTCGTCATGTCTGTCTGTCCGTCCGTATGTCACAGCTACTTTTTTCCGAAACTATAAGAACTATACTGTTGAAACTTGGTAAGTAGATGTATTCTGTGAAGCGCATTAAGATTTTCACACAAAAATAGAAAAAAAAAAATAACTAAATTTTTGGGGTTACCCATACTTAAAACTGAAACTCAATATATTTTTTTTCATCAAACATGGGTTCGTATGGACGTGTGGGGTATCTACAGATAGGTCTTCAAAAATGATATTGAGGTTTCTAATACCATTTTTTTTTTTCTAAATTCTGCAGTATTGTGTTTCAGGGAGTCCCAGTGGCCTTTACCATTTTAATAATCATATTCCTATTCTTACAAAAAATATGAAACAAAGCTCTTTTGTTATTCGCTGCAAACGTAACATGAACAGCAATTAGACAAAACATACATTCTCATTAGTTTTGTACAATATTATATATTTCCTTTTGTTTTAATAGCAGCGTATTTTTCGTAACAAAATAACAGTTTATGTGGATTGGCGGTGGTCCAGAATCCAAGTCTTGTATCAGGTGGCAACGCCCTCAATGTCTAAATGTGAGGTACAAGTTATAGGAGCTCAAATTCATGTCATAGGTATAGGTACGGATACGGAGAAAACATAAGCCAGGGATCGCCATAAGCTCTCAGGAAATTGCATATACTTGGATAAATCACGATCGGTGTTATTAGAAAGACAATTGATAGCGTAGCCCTTGTCGAGGTCTTCATGCGATTATTTGTGCCTAACCAGTACGTACACTCGCGCGCGGCGTCACCCGCTGTTAGCGGAACACGGCGCGCGCACGCGGGCGCACGCACAGGCGCCGGTCGCGCGCGCGCACGCTCTACTCAACTCCGTGCTCGAGGCACACCCGGAGTGTGACTTGTTTGTGAGTGCAATCGGACAACTGATGACTGAGTGTAATAGAGTGATAGAGCGAGAGATGCCTGCAAGTAGTATTATATAATGTGATTATGCAGATACTTTTGTACTCAATGTATAAGTATTACTGTCTCCTAATTTGTGCCGCTGTGGCTTTAGCTGTTAAGGTACAATTTTAAACTTAATAAATAAATAATTGGACTCATGCCACTGTGACCCGGGTGGCCAAGTGGCTTAGGCACCTGCCGCGATAACAGATGACGTTGGTTCGATTCCAGCCCCAGGGAGTCCTAGTGGCCTTGGTCATATTTTTTCATATATGACATTTATTTCGGTTTACAATTTATACATATAGTAGTGTTTCTACTTGAATTAATACAAAAGAAAATATTTTGCCCTGCCTGGCCTAGTCGATCACTATTACCCTGCCTATGAAGTCGATTCTCTGTTAAAATAGATAATATTTATGTAGGATTGAGTGAATTGGAACGTATGAATGGCGTATTTGAATGAATGAGATAGAATTAAGACCATGTCAACAAGCATGAAAGAGATAGCATGAGTGAGTTAAATCTTTTTAAATATAAGGTGTAGGCCGTCCACCATGGGGAGATGATTCATAGAGTTTTACTGAGAAGACGTGCCGTTGTGTTAACTTAATTTATTGCTTTTAAATATATCGAGTTCCGTTTTAAAGTGAATTTATTTACTAAATTACTTTAGTAAATAATAACTAAGTTTACTCAATAAGGCTTGTGTTATTGGTACTTAGACAACGATGTGTGTAATATATTAAATATTAATAAATGTAAGAAGTGGATGCGAAAATAAACTCACTTACGGACAACGTAACAATATAAGCAATCTAAATAGGCCAGGGAAATGTATAACTGGGTAACTGTTAGTCAAGTATCATCAGTCACTGCGTCACCCGGCAGCAATCCTTAAACTAATTTTATCAAGTTTCAAATCTTGACATGTCCTTACTCTAAACTACTTATAAAAAAATACTGAATACCAGTGACACTATACTGTAGCTACACGGAACGGACACCCGTTGGATAGGCCATCATGAGAGAATGAATGAAAATCGGAATGTGAAACGAGTGTATCTGGGCCGGAAAGTCGAAATACGTCCTATCCGACGCCCGAGGCTGGAGCGATATGGTGAAGGTGAATCTGCGCGAACTCCGAGTCAAGAATTGGCGAGAAGTACCGCAGGACTGAGAAAAGGAGCACTTTATTGGAGACCAAGTCTCATTGTAAATCACTGGGGCAGCAGACTAAGTAAGATGGGAGTGTAACAAAACCGCTTTCAGCTCATGCCTTGCGTCACGAACTAAACTAACGGAGCCCTAATTTGAGAGCTCGCGAAAATGTGTGGAATATATTTTTTCAGCCGCAGCTCTGATTCAGTGGCACTAGGATTTGTTTATTGAATTGATTTTCAAATTTGAATACTTGTTCTGCGGTTTCCAAATGGGAATGCGGAATTTATGTGCGAGACTATATTTTATGTGACGATGGTTTAATGAATCGTGTTATGACATGAATGAATAAGCCGATAGCAGAGCATTGGTTGTAATTCACATCTCTTCTCATCTCCAACACTTCCAATCAATGCAATTAGTTGATTCCCGCACGTCATCTCTCATCTCTTGTCATCTCCGCCTCAGTAAAAAAGCAGTCTATTGAAAGAAGAATAGGAAAAAACTAACAAAAGTGGGTTTCACTTTCAGGCCGTTAAAAACTTATAAAACTTCAACTGAATTTTTGAAAACCTTTGGTCGCCTACAAGTTTAGACTCCTGAGTCCCAGAGGATCTTATAAAGGTTTTATTTCAAAACGTAATTTTAAACAAAATAATAATAGATAAAAATAAAAGACATTTATTCATGGCAGTCACAAACATGTACGAACATGTATAGGGAGACAGAAACAACAGAACATTATCTAAGCATCACGAAATGGACCCAACTCAGCATATTGCCAGCTATAAAGCCAGCGCTGGTCTTCCGTAGGGCACATTCAGTGGTGCCACGACAGGTAAAAAATCCTAGAAAAAGAAGAATTACTTCTACAGAAATTACACAAAAACATGAATTAACACAACACACCCTTGATTAAATAAGTCATGATTCAAAATTCAAAAAAGAAACTAACGATTCTGGGACTTAGGAGGTAATTGCAGATGTGCCAGTTGCGGAAAGTTTCAAAAAGTTTGAAAATTTCTTGAAAGTTGTAGAAAATATTCGAAGGAAATTAAGGAAACTTCGGAAATGTTAAATCTCGATACCCATAAAAATATATATGTTAGCCCTCGTTTATAATCATAATATATCATAGCACGAAATGCTTCCCGCGTTAGCTCCATTTTTGCGAACAAAAAGTGACAGACATGTTTTTTTCTGAAATTCATAAAAAAATTACTGATTGTCACTGGCCAGTGACATTTATACCAAAAAGTTTGTAATGAAATTTGCCTTTAAGCTACAGTAAAATTAAATAAATACAGTTAATAGTACGCCGTTGACTAACTAATTAACGGAACAACCCTCGTAGTTGTGTTTCTACTTGAAATAATACAAATGAAAATATTTCGCCCTATCTGGTCTAGTCGGTAATAGTGACCCTGCCTATGAAGTCGATTCTATGTTAAATAGATAATATTTATGTAGGATTGAGTGAATTGGAACGTATGAATGACGTATTGTGAATGAATGAGATAGAATTAAGACCATGTCAACAAGCATGACAGAGATAGCATGAGTGAGTTAAATCTTTTTAAATATAAGGTGGAGGCCGTCCACCATGGGGAGATGATTCATAGAGTTTTACTGAGAAGACGTGCCGTTGTGTTAATTTAATTTATTGCTTTTAAATATATCGAGTTCCGCTTTAAAGTGAGTTTATTTACTAAATTACTTTAGTAAATAATAACTAAGTTTACTCAATAAGGCTTGTGTTATTGGTACTTAGACAACGATGTGTGTAATATATTAATAAATGTAAGAAGTGGATGCGAAAATAAACTCACTTACGGACAATGTAACAATATAAGCAATCTAAATAGGGCAGGGGAATCTTTCAAATCTTGACATGTCCTTACTCTAAACTACTTATAAAAAAATACTGAATAGCAGTGTCCCTATACTGTAGCTACACGGAACGGACACCCGTTGGATAGGCCAACTTGAGAGAATGAATGAAAATCGGAACGTGAAAAGAGCGTATCTGGGCCGGAAAGCCGAAATACGTCCTATCCGACGCCCGAGGCTGGAGCGATATGGTGAAGGTGAATCTGCGCGAACTCCGAGTCAAGAATTGGCGAAAAGTACCGCAGGACTGAGAAAAGGAGCACTTTATTGGAGAACAAGTCTCATTGTAAGTCACTGGGGCAGCAAACTAAGTAAGATGGGAGTGTAACAAAACCGTTTTCAGCTCATGCCTTGCGTCACGAACTAAACTAACGGAGCCCTAATTTGAGAGCTCGCGAAAATGTGTGGAATATATTTTTTCAGCCGCAGCTCTGATTCAGTGGCACTAGGATTTGTTTATTAAAATGATTTTCAAATTTGAATACTTGTTCTGCGGTTTCCAAATGGGAATGCGGAATTTATGTGCGAGACTATATTTTATGTGACGATGGTTTAATGAATCGTGTTATGACATGAATGAATAAGCCGATAGCAGAGCATTGGTTGTAATTCACATCTCTTCTCATCTCCAACACTTACAATCAATGGAATTAGTTGATTCCCGCACGTCATCTCTCATCTCTTGTCATCTCCGCCTCAGTAAAAAAGCAGTCTAATGAAAGAAGAATAGGAATACACTAACAAAAGTGGGTTTCACTTTCAGACCGTTAAAAACTTATAAAACTTCAACTGAATTTTTGAAAACCTTTGGCGTACAAGTTTAGACTCTTGAGTCCCAGAGGATCATATAAAGGTTTTATTTCAAAACGTAATTTGAAATAAAATATTCATGGCAGTCACAAACATGTACGAACATGTATAGGGAAACAGAAACAACAGAACATTATCTAAGCATCACAAAATGGACCCAACTCAGCAAATTGCCAGCTATAAAGCCAGCGCTGGTCTTCCGTAGGGCACATTCAGTGGTGCCACGACAGGTAAAATCCAGAAAAAGAAGAATTACTACTACGCTGAGTCCGTTCCGTTTGCCGCGCATGCCTATTATTTTTATTTTTAAGTGAAACATTGTATTTTGTGTGGCAATAAATGGTTTCTTATTCTTATTCTTATACTACATAAATTACACAAAAACACATGAATTAACACAACGCATCCTTGATTAAATAAGTCATGATTCAAAATTCAAAAAATAAACTAACGGTTCTGGGACTTATATTAGGAGGTAATTGCAGATGTGCAAGTTGCGGAAAGTTTCAAAAACTTTGAAAAATTCTTGTAAGTTGTAGGAAATATTCAAAGGAAATTAAGGAAACTTCGGAAATGTTAAATCTCGATACCCATAAAAACTAAAGAATTTTCAGATTTTTTTTCTATGCGGAAAATTCGCAATTTTAAAAACTTTTTCATGGTCCTTGTAGGTGTACAAGTATTTGACTAAGTAGCTTTAGCGTTGTTTTGTACAAGTAATCAAATCAATCACTTTTCGTTTCCAGCCTAATCTTTAAAGATGATGAAATACTCTTGAGGGTAAGAATCTTTCGGACCCCTATATAAGGATCTTTTCACAGGCCAATATGATTGGCTTTCTAACAAACTTTCCTAACAAGCCTTACTTAAAAACAAAAAAGTTACGAACCTAGTTTATCAATAACAAAAAAAAAGATAATGGAGTTAGTTCTAACAAACGTTTTTATAACTAGGCTGGTGTCACTTTTTAAACGTACATGACACTTGTGTCAAGTGACACCGCCCTCCCGCATGTAAATGTATCATAAGATTCATAAGTTAAATTAAAAGTATAAACGATGGCTGTGGCCAGGGACTGCACAACCGAAAAATAACGATACCTTTATATAACGGTATGACATCATACCGGTTTAATCCAAACCATTTAGGTAGCCGATAAATTTATTTCGCTGCCGGTAAATTCCGATACCGTTTATGTTTTCGGGTACCTTAACCGCTTTCATAAAGGTCATCGTATATCAGCTTAGGCGTCGTTGCTAAGCCGCCCGCGCCTTGCGCCAACTTGGTTCCTATTGGATGAAGCTGTCTATGTACGTGTAAGCCCGTAAGGCCTTTTGATTTTATTTAATACCATCAGTTTGGCTATAATAACGGTTTAGGTATATACCGGAACAATACCGGTACCGTTATTTTTAAAACGGTAGCGATACCTTTATATCGGAGCCGCGCGGCCTAACCGGTATAATGTATCGGTATCATAATTTTATATCGCTACCATACCGTTATACCGTAACCGAAATCAGTGTCTGGCCATGGCTTAAAACTTAATAATATTTCTTGAAACTTTATAAATTTTTACTGATAATACTTGACTCGCCGCCCCAGATGAGAATCAGAGAATGCCAATTCGTTTTCTCAGCGCTATATGCACGACAATTCACGGCACCTATATTCTGTTTTTTTATTCCGTAGACTAAAATGACATTTCATGTGGTACTAAGAAATGTCATTTCTTACATATGAAACGTCATTTTAGTCTACGGAATAAAAAAACAGACCTTATTGTGTCAGTAACATCATGCCTACATTTAAAATATTTTTAATTTCTCGTGCTCTGAATGACCCACCATTGTTGTTTTAAAAGTGTGCAGAAAATGATACGTTTCTGCTCTAGAGCACTGTACTTTCTAAGTATTTTTTTTTCTTTTTTACGATAAGCAACGAAAATGTGAGATTTAAATGAATTTATGGCACATTTCTCATTATGATAATTATGTCCCCATTCCATAAATAACGATATTTTTACCTAAATTGTTTAAAGAATCTTGAGGGTACTCAAGAAATACGACTGAAGTTTATACTTAGCCGTGTTTCTTAAATGTCCATGTATTTTACTTTCCTCGTTTCCATATGAAATGTAAAGTGTTTAACTCTAGTCCCTTGGTTAAGAGTGAGTATACAATGTGTTACCGTGAGATAGCCCCTAAACCAGCGTTCTAAAATATCTTAATGTTTCGCAAATTACTCTGTAAACCTGTCTCACAAGGAAGAAGCTCTTATGATATGGATACGGCTATTTGTTTAGGCGCGACGTATCATAGCTCCGCCATTTTGAAAAAAATCCAAATACAGGATCGACAAAATATATAATAAATATAGAATCTTCTTCTTCCTCGCGTTGTCCCGGCATTTTGCCACGGCTCATGGGAGCCTGGGGTCCGCTTGACAACTAATCCCAAGATTTGGCATAGGCACTAATTTTTACGAAAGCGACTGCCATCTGCCCTTCCAACCCAGAGGGTAAACTAGGCCTTGTTGGGATTAGTCCGGTTTCCTCACGATGTTTTCCTTCACCGAAAAGCGGCTGGTAAATATCAAATGATATTTCGTACATAAGTTCCGAAAAACTCATTGGTACGAGCCGGGGTTTGAACCCGCGACCTCCGGATTGCAAGCCGCACGCTCTTACCGCTAGGCCACCAGCGCTTCTATAATAAATATAGAATATGGTCACAAAATTTCACGCGAATCAGTTGAGAATTGCGATCTGTAGAGGAGAACATCCGGACATTTGAAAGCAGATTGCGCGAGTCAAAACGTATCTTGTCATACTAACCCTAGATTTAAGTATTTGTATGTTACTAACACAATATGGACATTGTTCGAAATAAATTCTTATTGATTGATTGATTGTATACATCAGCTACGCTTCGGTCATAGATTTAATATTAATTTTGATAAAATTTCTCTCGGTACAATACAAGGGCCTACGGCCCAAAAATATTGATATGAATTATATTGTATTTATGTTACGAAGATTAACATATTGTGTACTAAGATTGTTTTTATGTCAAATTGGTAAGGTATACTTCTACATAGATACCTTATTTAGGTTATTCTAGACATAAATGTAGTGTGTATTTTTGAAATGCAAACTTAAACTAGACGTAGGTTTAAGTGCTATATAACGATTCTGATTTTTAGGGTTCCGTAGCAAAATGGCAAAAAACGGAACCATTATAGATTCGTCATGTCCGTCTGTCTGTCCGTTTATGTCACAGCCACTTTTTTCCGAAACTATAAGAGCTATACTGTTCAAACTTGGTAAGTAGATGTATTCTATGAACCGCATTAAGATTTTTACACAAAAATAGAAAAAAAAACATTAAATTTTGGGGGTTCCCCATACTTAGAACTGAAACACAAAAAATCTTTTTTCATCAAACCTATACGTGTGGGGTATCAATGGATAGGTCTTCAAAAATGATATTGAGGTTTCAGATATCATTTTTTTCTAAACTGAATGCCCCCTTCCCCTTATTTTTCCCTTTGGTGCGGTCGTATCAAAAATACACGCTGTATACAAGTAAACAGGACCCCTAGTGTAAATTTATTCGATGGCATAACGTGACGTACACGTTTGCGTTAAGTCTCATTTAGTATGGGATTAGGAACAGCGCGCCAAGCGGAACGTTTTGGAAACTCAAAATCCCATACAAAATGAGTATGGGAGAGGAAGTACGCGTTTCGCTATCGAATACATTTACACTAGAGTTACAGTTCATTTAAACTCATGCAAGAAAATTTTACATGTCCGTATCATTTCTAGGTACAAACCGTCCCAATAAAACTCCAAAATAATACACAGAAGGAATAGCGAAACAGAAAAAGCAATATGGCTACATAAACGCTCCTATCTCGATTACGGACAAAAAATTCAGTGTCAACGTCGGGGAGTCGCAATTTTTCCAGTTCCGCTAGTGTCCCCTCCATTGTTCCAGGCTTTATCAATCTAAACGACAGTGTTATTCCCAAATGTTGGCATACGCCCAGATGGGAGGAGAGAGTAAGGGAAGAAAGAGCACTTGTGAAAATTGCGCTGTGTCCATTACATTTTTATACTTTTAAGTACCTGGGCGACCGAGCTTTGCTCGGTTATAACTATTTATTGTAATATGGTGGTGTATAGGTGATAATCTTAACTACATTTTTTTACTAAATTAAACTTGTCTAAAACAATAAAAATTTAAATATTATATACAAGCTTGAACATATAAAAAAAACAAAAGTTAGTCACCGGGCGAGATTCGAACCCGTAACACTCGCTTAGCAGTCCGCGTCTTAACCCGCTGGACCAGACCAGACGGACAGTGGCTGGCAACACGAAATTAGCGACCATATTCTGCGTCGAAAGAAAAACGCATGAAAACTCGAAAACACGCGTTTTCCCAAACATAAGACTTATTTAGACAGATTGTATACCCCCAAAAACCCCCATATACCAAATTTCAGCGAAATCGTTAGAGCTGTTTCCGAGATCCCGGAAATATATAAATAAATATATATATATATATATATATATATATATATACAAGAATTGCTCGTTTAAAGGTAAGATAAGATAAGATATAAGCAACGCAAGTAAAGCTGACACGGTACGGTACGGTTTTGGACCCGGGTACGTCCTTAAACTACGTCCAAAAGAGAGGTATGGGCATTGTGAATATCATCTCGCTTTGTGTGGTAGGGCACAGCCAGTGGATGTCATTCCAGATCTAGAGCAGAGCCCAACTGGAGAAGTACCTCCACCTTACAGAAAACCGCAGCCAAATAATACTAGACCCTACTCATAGTGTTGTGTTCCTGCCGGTGAGTAAGGTTGCCAGAGCTCAACTAGGGGTTAAGGGTCGGCAACGCGCATGTGACTCCTCTGGAGTTGCAGGCGTACACAGGCTGCGGAGACTGCTTACCATCAGGCGGGCCGTATGCTTGTTTGCCACCGACGTATTATTAAATAAATAAAAATACGGTAGAGCGTATTCTCAGACGTTTTACACGTGCGGTCTGTGGGTAAGTTATAAACAAAGGGCTTACTACATTGTGTGTCCAGTCCAGTATAATTTTTATTGCATATCACAAATCACATAAGATGGAACAGAAAGTAATAGATGATGATGATGGATAATAGTATCCTAAGGATGCTCTTAAGGCTTTCGAGGCACTGTGAAGTGAATGTTGAATATGTATCGAAATAGTTTAAAATTCTTCATAAGTTAAATAAATAGAAATAAATAAGGTATATTAATATTATATACATAAAAAAATCCAAAACTCAGGGAAAAAATATTTGTGACGAACTCAAATAAAATGCCTTTACCAGGATTTGAACCTGCATAAATATCATAATTACTCTATTTCAGGAGTTTTCAAAAATAATATGCCACCGATGATCGTATAGCTGGCAGCTTCCTCGCACAAAGAAGTATTGCGATACAGTGAGGAAATGCTGCCAGCATCCTACAGCACCATGCTGCAGGGGTATAGTTATTAGTAGTTTATTCGACGATTAGTCTTATTTATTTTTAGATTTAGGTTTTAAGTTGTATTTCAGTTATTGAATTCTAATATTTTGTGATTTCAGTTTCCCTAATAAACTTGTTTCTTAAAATTACTGGATTTAAATATTTGATTTTCCCGCAGTAAGCATTTGTCGTTCCGCACGCGTCTACAATATTATATCATGTATGTAGCCGACGAGTGTGTAATTTGAAGTGAACTTGCTGTATTTCGGAAGAGTTTCCTAACTTGCTAGTTTAGTTTTATTTTGCAACTGGTCCCACAATGCGCAGTTTGGTTTTGTCTGTAATTTTTAATTTCGATTGCTTTTTTTGGACAGAGCCGTATCTTTGCCTTTTTATGTCCTAAAATGTGCTGTACTGTAGTATAATAAAACCGAATTAAAATTTTAATGGCCGATACAAAATAAGAAGCCATATTCAAAATTAACAACTTATTACGGTTTTGATCTTATTTTGATACGACTTTGAATTATTGTATTGTATTGTATTGTATTGTGTTGTGTTGTGTTGTGTCGTGTTGTGTTGTGTTGTGACGTGTTGTGATGTATTGTATTGTATTGTATTTATGTCAAGCAACATGGCTCATCAAAGTTTTGAAACATAAAAATACAAACTTAAAGTTAAAACCTTACAATAATTTTAGCTTATAGGAAAAGTGAAAAATACAAGAATAGAAAATAATAAGAAATAAAATATGATTACTATATAAGTTTAAATGAACTAAATAAAATAACTAATGTCATATTCGGGTAAAAATGTCCCTCGTCGAAGTGCAATCGAGAGTACTCTTGCATAAATAAAAAAATTATATGTATATATATGTATATATATATATATATATATATATATATATATATATTTTAATATGTTGTATTTTTGTTTGACATGTAAATGAGATGTAAATTTATCAATAAATCATCTGAAATCTGAAATCTCTTCAGGCGGGTTTTGTATCTATCTAGGGAACGAAATCCTACGAGAGTTGGCTAGAAGTTCTGTTGTATTTAGGTACGACGTTGACCTGGTGTGCTGAAGCGGGGACAAAAAGCGGGCAAATGTCTTGTTCCATGCAATATTTCTCATTATTGGGCGCTTTCTAATGCTGCGTTGTCAAATAATTTAGTTCCCAAAAATTTTTTCCGTCTGCAACAGCTATAACTCTGTATCTTTAGGTATTTAAATAAAAGTAAACATGGCTCCATAAGCCAGTTGAGGGTAGATCAAAACATTACATGATCAAATAATGTAGGTTAAAGTCAGGTCGTTCAGTGACAGATCCAGACGGTTTTGTATTTGGTTGGTTAACCAATAAATGTTATAATTACCTGAAAATGTACAAACTGTTTGTTAAATTTTATTTAAATACCTAAAGATACAGAGTATAATGTCGGACACGAATTTTCAATAAATTCGTATACAACAATGTTCAATTTTAATTAAAGTTGTACAGTACTTTTATTTTTAAATCTGGGAATATTCATCGATACATGTTAAGCAATAGCTCTCAATAAAACCAAACAATGCCAAGCAACATCGACATAAATAACTGACCACATTTCCATTCTTTTAGAAAAAGCAAAGCGATAACCTAAATTCGGCTAAACGGTTTGTATCCCCCCCGGCATGCGGCGCCGAACTCCTCACTCCGACAAATTGAAACAGTAAAGCAGATTCTGACGCATTCGCGCTACTGTTTCTTTAAGACAAGAACACATGAACGGATGCATTGACAATAAAATGTAGGAAAAAAGAATTGTTAAATCTAGGGAAATTAAAAATGGAAATATTTTTGTAGATTCTATAGCTCTCAAGACGCGCTAATCTTTGTTTGAGACGTGTATACACGAATGGATGCACTGAAAAACATTGAAAATAAATTTTGAATCTGTGTTTAAATTTGAAAAAATTATCAAGCTGGTAAAGTGGTAAGGAGATGTACATGTAAGCGGACACATCACAATTATACCAAAAAAAGCTTCGCAGTCTCGGATTGGGCATAAAATAATGACTAAAGAAAAAAACTCTGGAGTTGCAGGCGTACATAGGCTACGGAGACTGCTTTCCATCAGGCGGCCCGTATGCTTGTTTGCCACCTAAGTTGTATAAAAAATACAATTTTTCAAATTTGCTCACGTTAAAATGATATTTATCTAAAATTGCACTTATTTTTATCCTATTTCGTTGTAACGGAACTAATTAATATCAGTAATAAAAATGTATACATAAATTTATATATCATAAAATTAAAAAAAAAAAAATTCATTTATTCATTTTAATTAAATTAAAATTTCATGAAGTAAAATAATCTTATATAAGTAGGTAATGAATGTTATTCAAATTGCTTTTTTAATTTAATTAAAATATTCACTTTTTAAAAATAGTCCTGACAAGGCGTCAATGTTTCCAGATTCCAATACTTATTTGAACTGTTAAGGTTAAACATTTTTGAAGTGAAAACTTCTTTAGCGGCGCTGTGCAATTTTTGTGATGGGGAAAAAATGTTAAACTCGCGTCAGGAGTCGCGTCAGGTCACGTCCGTCAGATTGAAAATACGTAAGACGGACACGTGACATCATGGTGACGTGCAAATTGAATGTCATCGAAGCCTGGTTACTTTTGAAAAATCGTATCTCATTCAAGTGTGACATTTTATTATCTTCACAATGAAAGTGCTGTCATAACGGTTAAAGAGGTTTAATCTTTGTTAATTGTGTTGTATTGTATCTTTGTGTTGTTGGGTGTCCATGATTGTAGATATTCAAATTTTTCATACCAAAAAGTGAAATAACAGAAAATAAGCGTGATTGTTTTACTTAATATGATGGTGAACGATTCGTTAATGTTTACTGATTGTGTAGGCTGTAGTCCTACTTACGTCTCATGAATTACTCTGTATAATGTTACATATTAACACTAAAATTCCCATTTCAAAATATCTTCCACACTCAAATTTATTTACGTAGGTATAATAGAGAATTATCTCCTTTTATAAAACTGCTACTCAATTTCTCCAAAATATCAAAAATGCACAACGTTAATATTCAAGTTTTCACTTCTGCCGGCACTCCCGGAGTGCGACCCGTTGTTTTTTTAGGGTTCCGTACCCGAAGGGTAAAACGGGACCCTATTACTAAGACTCCGCTGTCCGTCTGTCCGTCTGTCCGTCCGCCTGTACGTCCGTCCGTCCGTCCGTCACCAGGTTCAGGAACCGTGATAGTTAGACAGTTGAAATTTTCTCAGATGATGTATTTCTGTTGCCGCTATAACAACAAATACTAAAATACTGAAAAAAATATATTTAAGGGTCCTCCCATACAACAAACGTAATTCTTTTGCCGTTTTTATAAATAATGGTACGGAACTCTTCGTGCGCGAGTCCGACACGCACTTCGCCGGTTTTTTTTTCATTGTTTATTATTTTCTCATTTTTGCTTCACGGCCTTTGTATATTAGTTTGATATATTATGTAAATAAAATCTCATATCTTTTTCAATAAAAAATAATTACAAAAATAAACCGCACATGTATCCGTCGCTTAAAAGTTTGTAATAAGAGTAATGGAGTCTGTGGCAGAGCTAGCGAAAAGGCCACAGCTATTCTGGTTGGAAAACGCTTCGTAAGTAATTTGGCGGACACCAACTTTAGTCGTGTGCCGAAGATTGTTGGATCCCAACTTTTAAGATAACGCGCCACGTGCGTTATTCAATAGGATTTCAATTACGTATCTTGATTACGATCAGACTTAGGTCTGCCAATTATCTTTCGTGAAGAAGTTGTGCGTTGATTTTCGAGAAGAAAGCAAGTTTTGGGACTGAAATCGTTGATAGTAAACGGCAAATTAAACTAAATTAATTTTATTTTATTTCTCACACTTACAACTATTTTTATAAGTACTAAACCTAAGAAAATACTCGTAGTGTAACTACTACTACTACTACTTATGTATAAAAATACAATCTGAAGTATATCATTATATCTATAAGTAATATATCCAATGCTGACGTTGGGAATTCATTCAGAGAAGAAGGGAAATTCACAGCGCGCGTCAGCGGCGCCAGACCGAGCAGATTGGTGCGCCCGCGCGGCTCGGCCAGCAATCGCGGCCGAGGCCGGCACCACACATACCCGTCGGGCACATACATGATACACGTTCACATACCTCAACGCCTGACTGTTGTGCAGTTTTCCTCTGCATTTTAAAAATATATGTTGCCAGGCATAGCTCCCTCATGTATGGAAATAGTCACGTCACTTTTCGTGGCATCTGCGATTCCGATTTTTTCTATTCGGTTAGCTTTTATCGATGTACGATATCATCTTGGCTAGTCCCCCTGTTCAAGTACCAAATTTTTTAAATAGCTTATATTGTGTCCTGCTGCTGCGTAATGGCCTCTTCTGTTTTCCGCCATTCCTCACGGTTTTGTGATTGCTCCTTCCAGTCGCTACAAATTAAATATATGTACAAAAGTTATTTTACGGATAGTAATGTTATATTGTAGGATTTATAACACTCTACCGAAAGAGGTCATTAACTCAACTAGTGAGGCAATATTTGAAAGTAAACTTAAGAAAATTTTAATTGGGTTAGCGTGCTACACAATAAGTGAATTTATGTTTAGGACCACTGATACCTCCAACTAAATGATGTAATCTTAAACTATGTACCTAATTATACTACTAAACTAAGATATGAAAAAGTACCATTATAACTTACCAAATCTGCTAAACTGTACCTAACAGCTAGTAATAATAATATTTTGTGATACTTATGTATATACTACTGTGTGACATGTAAAATTATTTATAATTTTATTAATAAATATCTTAATCTCTTAATTGTAAGATTCAACTCCTTATTCAGAGATTCAACCTAAACATCTCGCGTCGAATGATGGTTCGAGTCGAGTGGTGGTTGAGTGCTGAATAGCTGTAACGTAAAATGTTTGTAGACATTTTTTGAATGTATAGCTCATTAATTTATTTAGAAATGTAACATTTTAGTAATAAAAAATCGATAAACATTTTTCTTCTCCCGGCGTAACAGGTTACAAATAAAATTGCACTTATGTGGCCAACCCTCTCCGTAAACCCTTCAGAATGTAGTCTATTCTCCTGCATCCATCACACAACTACAATTATCTGTCAGCGGCGAACTGCTGCTTAATACATAACTAGAATTTGAGGCAAACTTCGACTCCGTATAAAATATTAACACAATGACATTCGAAATTCTGAAGGCGGCCGCAACTGGTCTTTGTAGGGACGGGTCTGTGTTTGTGTAAACTTAGCGATTATTTAATAACATTGTGGACATACGAGCTTTGTATACAAAGAGCAAACTTGGAGAATTTTATCGCTTCGAGGGAAATTTGAAGCAACGATTGACTACTAAGTAGTATTACCTTATTAAGTAAATATTTACTTGAATGAATAAGTAGGTACAAAAGTTTCTTTAAATGGTAAATAGGAGGCAATTAGTTGCTTATTCTGCTATTTGTACCTACTATACAGTTCGTACTAGCATGTAAAAGTAAATATTTATTTGAATGAATAAGTATGTACAAAAGTTTTTTTGAATCGCGTAGTCAAGGAAGCGTACTTGGGGAGACCAACCGGCCGTCGACCGATCGGGCGCCCCAGGTACCGCTGATGTGATGTCGTGGAGGCGGACCTGCGTCGGCTGAATGCCAATTCATGGCAGGAAACCGCGCTGGATCGGGACAGGTGGCGTTCTCTCGTTTCGAAGGCCAAGATTCTTTTTGGATCGCTGAGCCAAAGCAGTTAGTTAAAAGTTTTTTTGGATGGTAAATAGGAGGCAATTGGTTGGTTTTTTTTTTATTCTGCTATTTGTACCTACTATACAGTTCGTACTAGCATATAATATCTCAATACGACTATAAATCTATCTGTATATCTTCACAGAGGAAATCTCTTACACTCTAATAGCATCGTGTACATATATAAATGATGATATTTTCAAAATGGGAGCAATAGATTGCTACGTCTACATCTTACAAAGCCATTAGTATTAAAGCCGAACTCTAGCACTAATGGTTACTGAGCCGCGAACAGATGGACAGACAGACAAAATAATTATGGAAGTCGTGGCCAGAACTTAGAATTAATAACGTCATGAAATGATTGTTTGGCGACTTCATGAACTAACCAAACCTAAACTTACAATTATAAGAGGGCATAAAACTATAAAAGTGTTTGATTGACTTTGGAAACATAATACTAAAGGTGCAGTAATGCATTGCATGCATAAATTCAGAATCTGGACGGTGCCTTAACTTATATGATTACTAGGAAAAAAATTAGCCAAATTCAATATAAAATACCTATGCATTGCTCGCTTTTACAGTCAAAACTTGGAATATTACCCTTTGAACAAATATGTGTACCTATGTTTCTCGAATACCGTTACCCAAACATCAAAGCGAATTGATAACGTTTATGCGAACCGTACAAACAGGTCCCTACAGCCTTAAGCAAATTCGACAAACGCCTACACCATGTGTTGCCACGGCTATCCCAAACGGTTCCACAAATCATCATACCTATCGTTCACACAATTTGAACTTTAATACCCTTATAATTCAGGGTTGTGTGACCGCAATGCTAACCCGGTCGGATTGTAATGATGACCTTTTATGCACGCCTCGGGTAAATCTTAGACTGATTCAATGCTGGAGTACGACGCCTGTCAGATTTAAATCAACAATTCAATAGCGGATGTGTATATTCGGAAATATTATATTATACGTTCTGTTGATTTCTGAGAAGAGAAGCGCTGGTGGCCTAGCGGTAAGAGCGTGCGACTTTAAATAAGAAATAAATAAGAAGCTTTTATTTCAGGCAGTCAGTAGCTTTCAATCCGGATGCCGCGGGTTCAAACCCTGGCTCGTACCAATGAGTTTTTCGGAACTTATGTACGAAATATCATTTGATATTCACCAGTCTCTTTTCGGTGAAGGAAAACATCGTGTGGAAACCGGAATAATCCCAATAAAGCCTAGTTTACCCTCTGGGTGGGAAGGTCAGATCAGATGGCAGTCGCTTTCATAAAAACTAGTGTCTACGCCAATTCTGGGGATTAGTTGTCAAGAGAACCCCTAGCTCCAATGAGCCGAGGCAAAATGCCGGGACAGTGCGAGGAAGAAGAAAAAGTTCTGTCGATTTCTGACATAATTGAAACTGGGATATTATTCCATAAAACTAGTTCCTTAATTAAACAATTTTCTATGTTTAGTCAGCATTTTTAGTTAAACAGCGAATGAGAGCACGCGCTAATAGCTCAAGAAAATTAACCCGAATATGGGCAATCAGGGGAAATAATTCATGTAGTTTTCAAAGTTGGTATACTTATACCTTGTAGTCTACAGATAAACTTTTAGTAAAAGTCCTCGAGGGTGGGGGTTGTGCTGAGGGTGTAGGGGAGGTTAGAAGGATTTTTTCAGATTTTAGCACAACTCTTAGCACAACCCCCACCCTCGAGGACTTTTATTATGTTTATCTGGAGACCACAAGGTATTACTATACCAATTTTCAACACTGCACGAATTATTTCTCCTGATTTTATAAATTTTCTTGACCTATAAATAATACATGGAAACCATACCAAAAAAGAGGTGTTGCCTTACATCAAATTAGGTAGTTCTGTTTTTTATACATCCTGGTAGTGATGAAATAGTAAAGAGTTTTTAATATATTTAATATGTCTGTGTCTCACGGAAGTTTCTTGTACAATTTATTCCAGAATCTACAACACAATGTTTTTCCAAACACTTTTCTCCTAAGCGCCCATTATTTTTACTTCTTATTTCGGTTTTGTAATGACGTAATTTTCCACGCGAGGAGCTTCGATGGCGGAGCAATATGTCGGCGGAATAGACTTTATAAGGCTTCTTGTTCTGAGGGTTTTCGATTATGTCACAGGATAAGTATTAGGACTGAGTTCAGTTCAGTTCTTTAAAGTAAAATGGCTTCTGTCCATTGGGAAATTCAGCCAGTGAGGTAGTGAAAGCAAAATTATATGACGATTATACAGGTTAACAAGACAGTGTATGGTTATGAGCTCTTAATAAAGCGATGGACTTTACAAATGGAGAAAACATTTATCAACCAAAAAATAGCATACCATCAGATCCACAGCGCAGGCTTCGTCACAACCTCAGGTTTCGTCAAAACAGAATGTCTATTTACACATAAGTCATATGCAACATGTATTGTTAAAACTACGAGTAATTAACAAATACTCACGTAGAGTGTCGGGTGTTGACTACAGAATGGTCAAACGCGTTTCAAGATTCATTTTTCATTATCTGAACATTTCTACATTTATTTTTTTTATTTTTTATTTTATTGAATAGCTTTTACTGCACATGAATAGGTCAGAAGTAGACCGAATTTACTTTTGTTCCTGACCGTTGCATTTGCTATTTGGTTTTCAAAACAGCTGGATTAGTCTTTTGCAAAATCGATATCGCACGTTAGATTCTATACATCCTACAATTCTTCATTTACAGCTTATTGAATCTAAAAGTCTTTGTGTATGTCTTTATTATGCATCTATTTCTATATAACATTTCTTATTTAATAATTTCTACAATATATGACATTTAATTATTAGGCGTATTCTAATTTTAATTATAGGATATGAATTTGATCGGGATTACATATGGATCAGATCTGTCAGACATTTGATATTCTACAGTCGCTTTTCGGTGAAGGGAATCGTGAGGAAACCGGACTAATCCCAATAAGGCCTAGTTTACCATATGGGTTGAAAGCTCGGATAGCAGTCGCTTTCGTAACATACCAACGCCAATTATAGGGATCAATTGCCAAGTGGATCCCAGACTCCCATGAGCCGTGGCAAAATGCCGGGACATCACAAGGAAGATGATGTTTATTTTATTTTTATTTTCTTTTTGCCTGTTGGCTCCCGAGATTCTTCTCACTTGATAGTCTCATCGGAAGATCAGCGCTGGAAGTAGCCAGCAACATAATGAGATGAGGCCATGGCTCTTTATTCTTTCTACGTTTTTCTAATATTTAAATTGTACGTTTGTGTTTACGGATAAAAATATTTATATTCCATCGGTTCTTATATAGCTTAATTTATTCTTCTTCTTCTTCAACCTAGCATTTTTCCGGCCTATATATTATTATGCTGTTGAAAATAATTCATAAAGGAATATTACTATATCAGCTAAACTATCCGCATTGCGAATTCTGACATAACACAAGCTTTATAAGATAAAGAATAGAAAACAATCGTAATCCTCAGAGAGATTGGGCAGCGCATATTGGACAGTGCACGGAGTCTGGTAGAACAAATACGGGAACCGTATGTATACGTTAACATGCTGAGATTTTGCTGATAAATCTGAATAAAACGTACGTATTTTTCTGTAGATGTCAATTTTCTGGATGAAGAAACACACCAATAGTTATTTGTTTTACAATGGGGCAAACTTAATGTTTAACCGCTCGTTCTAATATTTATACCCAAGTAAGCGAAAGATTCCAAAATTGATCCACGAGCGCGTCGCGAGTGATTCTATAAGTGCAATCTTGCGAGTGTTTCAAGGCACGAGGGTTAAAAAAACTTTATCTCCGAGTGAAACACAAAATTTTTCACCAACCAACGCGAGGAAAATACTAACCATGCAATACCAAAAAATTGAACAAAATCAAATCCAAATGAACGTAATAAAAAATGTATTCAAAATCATTATTTAAAAGTCAATTCTACCAGATAACATACCAAAACAACTCAAAATATGCATCTGATTACTTTGTCCCACATGTGGATAAAATGCAACTTTCTGATCAGGTTTTGAACAATCAAGAAGGCCTTTACCAGTTGGTGTGATGAAAAAGTATTTTCCAACCTGGAATAGTTTTCCGAATAGTAATACATTTTTACAGTTCGCGTTCAGAAGTATCTTTTAAAATCTAATTGTTCAAATTAAAGACATATTTTTTGCTAAGCTGTTAGAGAATGGTATATACTTTTGACTCGTCTGATCCGCTTCTTTTGATGCTGACTGTACCCCCGATACGACCAACCCCGAAATCACATAAAAATACTCCCATGGAACCCATCCAACATCTGACCAACCAAAATGTATGAAACAGACAATTTTTATGTAATTCCGGGGTTGGGTCCATAGTAAAAGTTGCTCAGTATAACCTATACAATAAGTATTCATAGTAGTAGTGCTCTGTAGCGATAAGGCCGCCTGTTGTTTACCTCTATCTTCATGTATTATATGTGTTTCCATGTACATTTTTTCAGAGGTTGTGCAATAAAGAGGATTTGTATTGTATTGTATTGTATTCATCGTGTAAAATATTGCCGGTAACCATTAAACTATTATTACTACGTATAGATCTGGAACAGGGAACCAGTATTTTACGCATTGTTTTTTTTTGTTTCAACCACATACCATAGAAGCGGAGAGTGAATCTCAAGACCTAAACGCGTAAGCGCCATGAATTTCACGGCGCTTACGACATTTTAGTCGCATGGTACAAGTTGCGATTCATACAATTTCATTGTTTGGTATGGCTTTTATGTACATGGTACTTACTGCATCTGCGGGGTTGCGTAATGCATCGCAACCATAATATGATTTCTAGTGTTTAGTTTAAAAATATATTGTTATAATATGTATTTTAGTTTTAAGGTCTATGGGCCACTAGCTGCCTGAAATAAAGATTTTCATTTCATTTCATTGTAATAAAGTTTACCCTTTGGACCCGGGTACGTCCTTAAACTACGTCTACAAGAGAGGTATGGGCATTGTGAATGTCATCTCGCTCTGTGTGGTAGGGCACAGCAGAGCGGATGTCATTCCAGATCTAGAGCAGAGCCCAACTGGGGAAGTACCTCCACCTTACACAAAACCGCAGCCAAATAACACTAGACCCTACTCATAGTGTTGTGTTCCTGCCGGTGAGTAAGGTTGCCAGAACTCAACGAGGGGGGTGGGATTAGGGTCGGCAACGCGCATGTAACTCCTCTGGAGTTGCAGGCGTACATAGGCTACGGATACTGCTTACCATCAGGCGGGCCGTATGCTTGTTTGCCACCAACGTAGTATAAAAAAAAAAGTAATAATAACTCAATGCCGGTCACGAAACAAACACCACAAAACAAACACACAAACACTTTAGAAGTAGGTATCACTACGTATAGACTTCACATCCACAGAACCTTTCAACGTAACGTTAAAATGTTTAATGTATTTCCGTGGCCATTGTCCACTGAATAAACACCGCTTTTCAAATAAAACGGACGTGATGTGAAACTTGCATCGGTTCTTTCTGGCTGCGACCTGGAAGCCAATTCAAAATTACATTTTGACATAAAAATTATGTCATTTTGTTATCATTCGGCTGTGCATCTTGCTCACACCAATACAGATATGTACGAGTGGAATGTACGCGTGAATGTTAACTTTTTGATATCGAAATCGTCGGCTGAGAATACTTTTGTGCCATATCCATTTTTGAGCAAAACCGTTTTTTATTATTTCTAAAATATAAAAAATATGTTATAATTTTTTTTTTTTCGACAAAAAACTACATTTATTCATCAAACCTAAATAATTGGCAGTAATCGCAATTTTTAAAATTTAATTTTTTAAAAGTGTTGTGCCACATCCGTATTGTATAGGATAATTTTACATTCTGATAACAGAAAATTATCCCAAAAATGGTGACATATCCAAAAGCTTGTCATGTGTTTTTTTATATCACGACGGTGGCATACAAGCATACGGCTCGCCTGATGGTAAGCAGTCACCGCAGCCTATGGACGCCTGCAACCCCATATGTGTTACATGCGCGTTGCCGACCCTTTAAAAACCTGTACACTCCTTGTCATGTCATGAACGTTTTTCAATTTACTCGTTAAAAACAATAAAAATGCTTTTATTTCATGATTACCACTACATTCAAAATCTTTCTATGGTACTAAAAATAGTAAAATATGTACAACATAATATTTCCTAAATTTAAAACTTTCAAAAAAAAATTTTTTTTCTTTTTTTTACTCTCCTGCTAACCAATGTACGGCGTTAGGCACAAACGTATTCTTACCCGAAGAAATGTGTGTTCGAATTAACTCCTGTGTTTACATCACCCGCGAGCTGAACCATCGGCTAACCATCGGCTATTGTTAGAATAATACAGCAATGCAAATACATGGAGTTTGTATGTGTTCATAGTATATGAACCTCATTTAAGTTTTTTAGCTGTTTGAAGAGTTGACAGTACTGTTCTTTTGTTCTTCTTGTCACATCATCTACGTTATGAGAATGTCGTGAGGTGTTCCTTATTAAATGATATACATCTTAAACTCAGTGTTAGTTATTCAAATCACAACAGGTTATGGGCCCAGTCATGCTAGTCATGAAGCAAAAATAAAATTAAATGTGTAGTGCGCGAAACTCAATTTTTACGACGTGATTTGAACATCGGCGAAAAGTAGGGTTATGAAAAATTTTCGTCGAGAAGGAAAATATTTGCTTTCAGACTAAGGCAAGGCAGGAAAACAAGATGGAAGCATTAGTGACCACCAATAATAACGTAATGAAACTGGAAGGAGCCAGAAATTGGAACATCTGGAAATTTCAAATGACAGTTTTACTGAGAGGTCAGGGATGGCTAGACATCGTGCTAGGGAAGACGGAAAAGCCGCAAGATTCAAAAGAAAAAGTTGCATGGGAAAGCAAAGATGCTAAGGCACAAACATTATTGGTCACGAGGATGTCGGAGGATGTTATGTTACATCTAATTTCTTGCACAACTTCTGCTGAAATGTGGAAAAAGCTCTTAAGTGTATACGAACAAAAGTCAGAAACCAGTATACATATCGTACAGCAAAGATTTTTTCAGTTCAAATACGAGAAAGGAACTGAAATGTCGGTGTTCCTATCTAAAATTCAAGAACTGCAAAATCAATTAAAGCAGATGGGCGAAGAAATATCAGACAAGTTCGTCATAACTAAAGTTTTAATGAGTTTACCGGACGAATATAAACACTTTGTCTCGGCATGGGAGTCTGCACCCGACGACAAACAGACATTCGACAATTTAGTGGCCAGGTTATTAGTAGAAGAGGAGCGGGTGAAGGATAAGAAAGATGAAAACCAAGAAGCTCCATCGACTTCTGCCGCATTCGTGGTTAAGAAGAACGTAAAATGCACTTTATGCAATAGAATGGGTCATTTTTCCTCAGAGTGTAGAAGTACCAAATACCATGAAAGAAAGGGGAATGATAATAAGTGCTTTTATTGCGGCAAATACGGACATTACAAGGCAAACTGCAGGTTTAAAAAGTCAAAGGACAGTAAGAAGATGAGTAATGCGTTTGTAGTGTCGGACTCAGTAAATGAAAACTATATAAAAGCAAGATTTCTGGTAGACAGTGGGGCTAGTGAACACATGACTCGGGACCGTTCATTATTTTCATCGTTTACGAGTGATACAGACAGATCCGTGGAAGTTGGTAATGGTGCCGCTATTAATGTTTTGGGTCACGGACAGTTGACAGTTCAAGTCAGTAATGGCAGTGAATGGGTTGACACAACAGTTGACGACGTGTTATACGTTCCGGATTTAAAATCAAATTTATTGTCTATGAATTGTGTCACTGACCAAGGATATGACATATTGACAGATGTCAAATACAGCAAATTTGTTAAAAACGGCGTTGTTTGTGCGATCGCAAATAGAATAGGCAAGTCTTATTACATGGACTTTCGTTTAAAACCAGATATTGCGAGTGTTGCAAAAGTTACCAAGAACGATCTGTACCAGTGGCATGAAAAACTTGCACACCAGAACTTTGAATACGTGAAAAGTGTGTTGGCAAAAAATAACGTCAAAACAATACAAACCGGCGTGCCCCAATGTGAGAGTTGTTTAAAAGGGAAAATACATAGATTGCCTTTTAAAAGAAGCGAAACTGTGAGCACTAGAACGTGCGAATTAATACATGGAGACACTTGCGGCCCCATGGAAGTAGAAAGTATCGGCGGTTCTAAATATTTCGTCGTACTGAAGGACGACTATTCAAACTTTAGAACGGTTTACTTTGTTAAAGGCAAGGACGAAATTAAACATTGCCTGGAGGATTTTGTGAATAAGGCGGAGAATTTAACCGGAAATAAGGTTCAAACGATTAGAACAGATAATGGCCTTGAATTTATCAACAAGGAAGTGAAGGAAATGTGTTCTAAGAAGGGGATAATTCATCAAACTACCGTAGCTTACACCGCTGCCCAGAATGGGAAGGCTGAACGTGAGATGAGGATTCTTGTGGAAGCCGCAAGAACTATGATACATGCCAAAAATCAACCAAAGAAATTGTGGGCTGAAGCAGTGAACACTGCTGCTTTTGTGATTAACCGGACAGGAAGAGGCAGAAATGGACAGACACCTTATGAACTGTGGACTAGTAAAACATTTGATATTCATCAACTAAAGGCATTTGGTACACCAGTATATGTACACATTCCCAAAGAAAAGAGAAGAAAATGGGACCAGAAAGGTGAGAAAGGATTGATGATCGGCTATGGAGAAACTGTCAAGGGGTATAGAATATACTTTCCAGATAAAAACTATGTAGATACAAAAAGGGATATTGTTTTTATGACTGAAACAGAACCTGAAGTTAAGGAATCAATTGTTACATTGGATCTGAATAGCCAAGATGAAGATATTATAGAAACAGTGAATGGCGAAGCTAAAGAACCAGATACAGATCCCAACATGGACTCATTCCTCGGTGAAAGTGAAACTCAAGAAGAATCTGATTCTCAGAGTGAATACAAACCTTCAGATACTGAATCATCAGAGACAGATGAAATGATCCGGCTTGATAGACCGAAGCGAGAAAGAAAACAAACATCTTTTTATAAGTGTAACAATGTTGTAAGTGATAACGGCGAGCCAACTACTTACAAGCAGGCTATGCAAAGGAAGGATGCAAGTAAGTGGAAAGAGGCAATTGACAGAGAGCTGCAGACATTAAAGGACAACAACACGTGGGACTTTTGTACTGCACCGGTAAGTGAAGACATTATTAGTAGCAAGTGGGTTTTTAAATTGAAAGGACAAGGTGATATTAAGCAGTATAAAGCAAGGCTTGTTGCTCGAGGGTTTGAGCAAAACAGTGACTTGGACTTGAGTGACATTTATGCCCCCGTGGCAAAGTTATCAACCTTTAGAGTTTTTATAGCAGTAGCAACTAAGTTAAATTTGCCTATTTTTCAAATGGACGTTACTGGAGCATTCTTGTATGGTGATATTGACAGAGATGTGTATATTCGGTTACCAGAAGGGGCTTATTCTGGGGATGGCAATATTGTAAAGTTAAATAGGTCACTATATGGCTTAAAAAGTTCACCAAAGTGTTGGAACAATAAATTCAATTCTGTCATGGCTAGAGAAGGCTATGAAAGGTCAAACTGTGACTCTTGTTTATTCAAAAGGTGTATTGGTAAAGATAGAACATATATTCTTCTGTATGTCGATGATATTCTGTTTTTTGGAACAAATGAAAAACACATTTCACAACTCAAGGGTATATTAAATAAAGATTTTGAAATGAAAGATCTGGGGCCAATTTCAACTTTTTTAGGCATTCATGACAAACAAAACTTGGAAACGGGAACTACTGAACTTGACCAAAGAGATTATTTGCAAAAGGTTCTCAAAAGATTTAATATGGATAACTCTAAAGATATGCTTACACCAATGGACCCCAATATTAATACTAAAATATTTGCAAATAGTACTACTCCTGCAGATAAAAATATTGAGCAATTATGCAGGCAAATTATAGGATGTTTAATGTATGCTGCAATGGGGACTAGGCCTGATTTATGCTTTCCAGTTTCCATGTTAAGTAGGTATCAAACATGTGCAAATAATGAGCTGCTCAGTGCATTAAAGAGAGTGTTAAGATATGTCAAGTACAGTTTAGAATACAAGTTGGTTTACAAATGCAAAGAAATGGTCTTAGAAGGTTATTGCGATGCTGATTGGGGAGGGGATATTAGGGACAGAAAATCAACCTCAGGTTATATGTTCACACTATCAAACTGTCTAGTTTTATGGTGCTCTAAGAAGCAAGCTTCTGTAAGTATCTCTTCAACGGAATCAGAATATGTATCGATGAGCATGGCTGCCAGTGATGCTGCCTGGCTCATAAACTTACTAAATGATTTTAACTGTGAAAATGTTTGCCCGGTCAAGATATTTTGTGATAATCAGTCGGCTATAATAAATGCAAAAACTGATACTATCAAGAGATTGAAACATGTTGACATCCGCTATCATTTTGTGAAAGAGCTTGTTAAAGAAAATAAAATTTGCATTAATTATATTAGCACTAATGAGCAACCGGCAGACATTTTAACAAAGTCTTTAAGTAAGGAGTTAATTATAAAACACTTAAACAAGTGCGGTGTTAGGAACTGACTATAAGTTCTTGTTAATTTTAACAAAGATGTTCATTTGTTTTCTTTAGTTTACATTGTTAATGTATTCGCATTGAGAAGGGGTGTTAGAATAATACAGCAATGCAAATACATGGAGTTTGTATGTGTTCATAGTATATGAACCTCATTTAAGTTTTTTAGCTGTTTGAAGAGTTGACAGTACTGTTCTTTTGTTCTTCTTGTCACATCATCTACGTTATGAGAATGTCGTGAGGTGTTCCTTATTAAATGATATACATCTTAAACTCAGTGTTAGTTATTCAAATCACAACAGCTATAACCGCGAAAATCGAAGTTCGTCAAGTGCGGGCATTTTTCTCTGTCACTCTAATTACGTCTTAGTGAGAGTAAAAGAGAAAGATCTCCGCAATTTGCCAATTACGATTTTCGCAGTAGGCCCCAGGGTGCCTAGCCAACGTGCCAATCGTTTGCACTCCGTAGCTATATGCATCGTTGGCTAGGCACCCTGGAACCAGAAAGTCTTTAGGTTCGGGGTGCCTAGCCAAGATGCCAATTGTTTGCACCATGTCAACGAAACGCTTTTTGTCTCTATATCACACATTAGTGTGATAGAGAGACAGATGGCGTACAGTCACGTCTGAAAATATCGATAAATACCTTAATAATATATTGGCAATAAAGTCGTGTATACATATTTTTGGCACTTTTTTCGTATCGATATTTTCAGACGTGATCGTACAAATAAAGCTAGCGATACAAATAAAACCAATCGTTTGCTTAAATTTTCACGTGATTTTTTTGTAGTTTATTTGGGTGAATTAAATATTATATAGCTGCTGCTATAACGACGAGGACAAACCATTATTATGGCTACAATCGGTATTTAATGTTATTTAATGCTTTAAATAACATTGCACATAATCCTCACTTTCTCGACACGTGGCAAACCAAGAACAAGCGGGCATCTCGCTCGTTTTTTCCCAGAACGTGCAAGTTGTGGAATGACCTACCTTCTGAGGTGTTTCCCTTGCGCTATGACATGGGGTTCTTCGAGAAGCAGGTATCTAGGGTTCTCAAAGGTTGGCAACGCATAAGTGGCTCCTCCGATGTTGCTTATGTCCATGGGCGGCGATGACTGCTTCCCATCAGGCGGCTCGTCTGTTCGTTTGCAGCATAAATACATACATTGCAAGTTAAATTAAAGCTTTAAAAAAAAATCTAAGACAGCAGAAAACACCTTAAATGATAAATACAATCGAAGTAAATATTGGCTTATTAGCCTTATTTACTTAGCTTACCTTTGCCTAGAAGTCAGAATTAAAAAAATACAACAGTTGAATAATATTGTTTGAATATTCCTTACAACACTGCTGTAATATGATCCAACCTATACAAGAGTATGTACTCTAATAAGATCTCTGTATTAAGATCTACTAATAACATTGATTTGGTTTGTAGATCTTTACCTAGAAGTTTGTATTAAAAAAAAATACAACAGAAGTACTATATTGACGACCGGTTTGGCCTAGTGGGTAGTGACCCTGCCTACGAAGCTGATGGTCCCGGGTTAAAATCCTGGTAAGGGCATTTATTCGTGTGATGAGCATGGATATTTGTTCCTGAGTCATGGGTGTTTTCTATTTATTTAAGTATTTATATATTATATATATCGTTGTCTAAGTACCCTCACCACAAGCCTTATTGAGCTTACTGTGGGACTTCAATTTGTGTGTAATAATTTGTAATAATATTGTAGGCATATTCATAATACCACTGCTATTATGATCCTATAGACAAGCGCCGGCTTGCTTCATAATACATGCCGCGCTTCTAATGTTTTAAATAGCACTGGCAGTCACTAAATTGGCCAATAGAAGCGCGAGAGTACAAAATAGTATTTTATACAATCGTAATATAATAGAGAGCTTTTCAGTTGAGTACCGTGTTTGAAAACGGGATTGAAAAGATTGATTATAATAATAATGATAATGTATGGGTAAGCTCTATATGTTTTGTCGTTATTTATGTATATATTATAAGAAATATAAGTATGTATATTTATGTATGTATGTATTATGTATGTATGGTATGTTATTGTATTATATTTTGGTTGTTGTTGTTAAAGTAGCACCGCCCACAATCTCTCTTCTTTGCCTAAAGGTTGACTGGTAGAGAATGCCTTATGGCATTAAATCCGCCTTTTGTACTATAAGGTTTTCTTTTGTGCAATAAAGATTAAATAAATAAATAAATAAATTATATCACTATTGTATATAATACTTTTTCTACGAGACATCTAAAATAATACTTTTTTCACTAAAAAACTTGGTAAGTATCTCAGTGGGGCTAAGATGGTTCCCACTTTATCATTTGTCACCATGCCTGTCACGTTCTAACATGTATGTAAGTGCGAAAGTGATGAATGACATGACAGGTGATAAAAATGCGACCATGATACCGCTGCAGCGGTGGCAGCATGGTTCCATTTTTATCGCTTGTCACTATGCCTGTCACTTTCGTACTTACATACTTGTTAGAACGTGACAGGCATGGCGACAAATGATAAAGAGCCGACCATCTCAGCACTACAGTAGACAAAAATGTAGACATGAACACGCGACTCCCGCCCCGCGCCCTGCGCCCGTTTAGTATTTTCTATAGGAGCGCGGCGGCACGAGATTGGTAAATTTTTTTTACAGTTGCCTACAGCGTATTGAAATGAATCTTATAGCTTGGCGCGGTTGTACTTAGAGTAGTGGATCGCTTCAAATACTTGGGCCACATTATAACTAATGATCTGTGTGATGATAGTGATATCGAGAGGGAGCGAAGGGCGTTGTCGGTTAGGAGTAATATGCTAGCTCGAAGATTCGCTAGATGCTCCGTGGAAGTAAAAATAACTCTATTCAAAGCATATAGCCAGTCTTTTTACTCTAGCAGTCTTTGGGTTCGGTATACGAAACGAGCCTACAACGCCCTTCGCATTCAATAAAACAACGCTTTCAGAATGCTGTTGAGACTTCCAAAATGGTGCAGTGCATCAGGAATGTTCGCCCAAGCGCACACGGACGATTTTCACGCGATAATACGTAAAAAAATCACGTCGCTAATGGGTCGCGTAAGGGAAAGTCGAAACAGCATTCTGAAGGTGATTGCGGACAGATTTAGCTGCCCCATAATGTGGCATTGGATGGAGCAGGTCAGATCTACTTTGACCTATGTCAAGTAGGTCTGATTGGCATAGTAACCTTTGTGAATAATATAGGTTTTAAGTTAATTTTACTAATCATATATGGACTGAAATGAAAACATTCTGGGTCTGAAATAAAGATATATTTATTTATTTATTTATAGTTGAGTGAGAGCCCATACATGAAAAGTACGCAATTATAGTTTGGTATACGAAATGTTAATTCAACTATTACAGTCGACGAGTAGAAAATAAATATTATTAACTTATAATAGCTAAACGACGAGTACAGTATAATAGTTATATTCCCCATCGTTATAAACGTTGATTATAACAATTGAATTTTATATTTCCCACCTGCTGAAATGAAAACATTCGCAGTTAAAATGAAACGTTGGTACGTGACCATTAACTTTGTTACTGTTCTCCGTTGTGGAACGGTGTTATTATTAAACAGTATTTTAATCGCAAATATTTTTATACACTTTCTAGAGTTAGACCGAGACAAGTCTGTAACAATTTTGATAGCACACGCAGTGCAAAAAAAATCAAAATATCTTTATTTTGCATAAAATATGGTATACAAGATGGACTTAGTAAAGAAGCACATGCATATTTTACCAGCAACTGGCATGCAAAAACACAAACACGCATACATCTATTAACTATGCTAATAGATCTAATATTACACATGTCACTTCTTATACAAAAAAAAAAAACAAATGTCATACTTAATGTAATTACAATGATCAATGTCTAATCATATCGGAAATAGTCAAAAAATTCATCAATTGAATAAAAACACTCTACAAGATTGTTTTTATTCAATTGCAACTTTTACAAGTGTTATTTATACATCATAATTTCATAGACGTTTGACACTTAAAATAACACTTGCACTGCGTTTGCTATCAAAATCATTGCAGGCGTGTCTTGGCTTAACCATGACTCTTCTCATAATAACCTTTAAACTGACTTATAACTGAGTAGGGAGCCTAGCCAATTAGAATTAGACAATGATAGAAATAGCCAGTCGAAACTTGGATAGTGTAATAAACTTGTATATGGGACCGTTTCACGTGACTTCGTACTCTTCGTAGCATCTGTCATCCCGTTTTTCTATTCATTTGGCGTTTGTCGACTTACGATTGTCATCTTATCTAGTCCCCAATGAATGACAGGTTCGAACGATAAGTCATCATTTTTAATTTATTTTGTCGATTAGCGTCAACGATTCGCAACTAAAAATGTCGCAACTTCGAAATATGTATGCCCGATTGATGTTCCATTGAGCGAACGCTTTATTTTTCAAAAACTGTGAAAATGTTCCAAACTTTTGAAATAGGCATCCTGTAGAAGCGATTGGGTTAGGTAAGGTTAGATCGGTGACCCCTGTCAAAATTAAACGGTTTTTAGAAAAACGCGTTCGGTCAAATGAAAATTTCGGTGTTTGAATAATTGACTTTAAAGTTTTCAGAGAAGAGATTGGTAACCGTACTTGTACAAGGACACGCGAACTTACGAGGCTAACTGTGTCAAAGATTTTTTCTTAGTCCTTATTTAATTTTGCACACATTTTTTCTTTGTAGTGAGTCATTATACTGTGCATAATACTTCTACTTTGAGAGCGCTTTTTTCTCATACTATGTACCCATTTTTATAAAATGGACCGAACAAAATTATATTTTATATTTCATTTCGGGCCTCCAATTCTTTATTTTGGAAATGTGTTGACATGTAACGTAATTTTATATTACGATGGTATTCAAAACCGCTCTCACTTGATGGTAGGTAAGTAAACTTTGCAGCTTATCCACAGCTCTGTAGTCTTGAAAACTTCAATATTTAGTTGCACACAAACTTTTCATATCGCTCAATAATTAAGTATTTTTAAATTGTTTTACTTCTCCGTTCTTCTTTGTTTTATGTCTGATTTTAGACCGATTTATTTTTTACAGCATCATTAGAGTCTCAGGTACCTGCCGCCAAAAAACCACCCCTATAAAATCAATTAATTTATTCGAATTTTTAAGTATTACGTATAAGAGTCTTGTACGAAAACTGTTTAGAAATTTGTATGAAAATTGTAATCAAACAATAGACAATAATCAAAACATTGGAGAAAGTCAAACGTAGGGGCAAAGCTATTGTTAAATATACATCAAATTATCTAAAAATAGTTTCCACACCAGCCACCACACACCACCAGCCACTATCACCACCACTCCACCACACCAGACATCAGCGCGCTGATTTCCCACCTCCGCCACCGGACATGACTATCTCCTGCCCGCCATGCGGTCGCGGCTACCGCTCTCGTATTATTGGACTTTCCAGTCATTTGTGAATTCGATTATCGCAATTTTAAATGGTAAGTTGCTTAATAAACTACAATCTACCAAGCCGTTGTATATTATCCATTATATTTAAACAATATTAAAATCTTCAACCATCATTAAACCATTTTATACGCACGCAGGGTCACATTTTAAACTCCGGTCTACCAACACTGGTATTTCGAATAAGGAAGCGACACGCGAAAAGGTTTTCGGAAGTCACTAACAAAAGAAAGATAATACGCATATAAAATTACCAAAGAATTTTACGACAGCGCGCGGAATGCGTCCGTAAACGTATCTTGAATTCGGATCCTCGTAATAAATTTATGGTACCTAGAAGTTTCATATCTTGTGCGTTATTATCTTTTCAAAATATGGATCGTACATTTAAAGTCGTAAAATAGATGCGAGTTTAACGAGATTCTAACGGAGACCGTTAACCTCAAATATACACTTGAAGTGTTAAATCAACGACGACTGCGTGTTTTATGGCGTTGTCATGCCTTAACTCGGTACTGTATGTGGGGCAGGATATTGGTTAAATTTGCGTTTTACGCTAGCTCTCATAGAAATATATTTAAGTGTACGGCTTCGGTGGCGAGCGGTGCAATTGGGGGGCGTGCAGCGTAGCGTCGAGATTCAAGGGTTGATCAGCGTGCACTGAGGCCGTTCGTATACGTTTGCATATTTTGGTATTTTTGTTTTATATAGATGTTCCAGCGGCCAGTTAGTTTACACTCAGCATTTCTTAATATAATTGATGGAGAAAGGGGAATCAAAGGAAAGGGGACGGCCGCTTTCCTGACAAACGTAGTCCCTATAGCTGCTGTGGTCAATATAAAATAAATTGTGTCGAAATATTTTCAATAACATCCAGAGAGGAAAATAAGGTCTACGTTTGTATGAAAAAGCGATTTCGCTCGGGTCAATTTCGTCTTAACATAACAATGGAAATGATAAAACGCTTAAAATCAAGCAAGTAACACGTTACTTTGCCACCGTTGTGGCGAATGATCAATTTAAAGTGTTCAGCAAAAATTGCTAACAACTTTAATCCGAGTTTCTCAATCAAGCATTTACATAAACCAATGCCTTCATTTGAACTCCCTAAAAATGCAAATTCACACATACAGACACTTGAAATAAAAAGAAAACTGTTTATCCCTCCGCGCCACGTTTTCTAAACCGTATGACAACAGAGCTCCATTTGGAGTCATTGACGCTTAAACGTATAAGCCGTTTTGTGGTTGAACCAACCGAACAAACAATTGTGGGTCCTCATTCCCCTGTTCTTCTTTTCATTTCAAAAGGTCGTAAGGGACAGGATTTTATACGGGAAAAGGAGCCTTTTGGATTTGGTTTGAGTGCTGTCACTTTATTACTTCATTTTCCGGTTGGCGGAACCTGGTAATGACCTTTCGTGTTTTTAGATTCGCGGGAGTTTTGAGTTTACTAATATATAGGTTTTGATTGATTTGTATTAAATTGAAGTTGGGTTTTTAAAAGTTGAATTTTAAATGAAATTAATTGAATTGAAAACAGTTTGCGTGTGAAAATCTGTCAAACTTATATTCATTTATTATTTCCGTTACCTAATTCCATGTATTGTAGAAAAGAAATAAGAGTAATACGAACCCGCCGCCAAAAAAGGAGCTGTCATTTAATATGAATTTTTTGAAATGATTTTTTGGTCTCAATCCATAAGCTGTTAAAGAAAAGGCATTGTTTCTTTTGTGCGCCGCGGTGGCCACCTGATTTCTCATTAGTGAGAAGGATGAAGCCCATTAAAAAAACAATTTTGGCGTTCCACTTATATGGTTCCAATTCTTGTAATCATTCGTAGATAACATGTTTGGTTAATGTAGTAAGAAAAAACTGTTACACAAATTTGAACTACATGTATAGAACGTTAAAAGCGCCTTTTAAATGGGCTTGATCTTTCTTACTAATGAGAAATTTCACCGCGGTGCACAAAAGAAACCATGCCTTTTGTTTAACAGCTTAGGGTTTGAGGCCAAAAAATCATTTCAGATAATTCATACTACTGCAATCGAAGTTACTCTCTCATATTAAAACGACATGCTTAATTTACATGAAACTTTAGCATGAACCTTTACATTATACTTATAATATTCCTATATCTACGTCTAGTACTAATTTATGCTGCTAAAATTGTTATACAAAGAAAAATGAGCGTGTAGAAGTTTTATTTGTGTTTTTTTAGTTCTAAATTGTCTTTATTTAAATTTGTAGCAATGAAAACTACAGGCCAATTCGAACGAACACTGACATCAGAATAATGTCATTCAGTTATGATGCATTTCGCTCGCACTTTTCCATACATGTATTGGCGCGACCGAGACGTACGATAACGATAACGATGTCAGTGTACGTCCGAATTGGCCGGCTAGTACCAGACATAGATCTTTATTGTTACTTCAATGTCCATGTTATTTTAGAAATACTATGTGATACTTAAGTTTGACGCCAGAATTAGACTGGAAGCTTCCAGTAAACTAGAACAATTCAAATGCAAAATAACAATAAAATAGGAATACGGACATAAACCGATACCTACACAACACGAACAATACTAGGGTGTCACAAAGAGCATTGAAAATCGGATCGTCAACTTGTCGGGACCAGACATTTATTGGCGGATAGACGAATTGAGTTTGAACGAAAGACGACCTTAACACGTTGAGTTAGAGCTGTGGGTTGATAGTTTTAGTGGATTGTGATTCGGCTACTGTCACACCGGTAGGATAATACGTTTCTAGAAATATAGAATCCGTTTAAATATACAGTTATTTAATTCAAAGCTAAATGTTTTGTTTACGAATAATGCTTTTAGCGGATTGTAAATTGGCTCGCGTCACACTGGTAAATGGATATTATGTTTCTATAAATATACCTAGTCTGTTTAAATTTCGAGTTGTTTAAATCGAAACTAAAGGTATTTGATGAAATCAGAGCCTAACTATCGTTTTAAATGTTGTACCTATTTTCGGATAAACATCCTTGTTTACGACGCTCTATAAATATATTAGCCTACACAGGAATAATGTACCATTTTGAGGCGTACGTCTAGTCCAAACTAGTCAACCAGGAGTGCAATTGTTGACATAATACCTATGTTTATCATCCTAAGTTTCAGAATCTATATTGTTGTTTTTGATTTTGGAACCTTCATAGTCATTTTGAAATTTTGAATATATGCAATATAATGTACACGGAGCCTCAGGAGCGTAGATATCTTAAAATTGATACGTCACTTCACTACTATCAATGCGAGAAAAGGGGTAAGATATGTGATTTTATATTATATCCTGCAACCGAGCCGACAGATCTGTCAGTTGTACGTTAGGGTTATCACCACTACAAACAAATTTAAATACAAATATGGTTTTTTTTGTTGTTTTAAAGCACACTAATACTTTCAAGCAATACAAATTCCATATTAATATTTAAAAGAAATACTAAAAACATGTAATTTTATAAACAAAAATTAATATTAACACTGACATGATGATTTATTTTCTTTAATCAATAAGGTTCTTGTTCACTTTTATTAATTCCAAAGTACAATACAATACCGTACAATAAAGTTTAAGCAAAATTGTTCATGATCAACCCTGACACAAAACTATACCCATCATTATGCCACGGTTTTGCCAGCTCCCTTGCGCGGTTGTGTTACTTGTCAGTGACTCACATTTTTTGTACACTGTGTCCAGTGTCCAAAAAAGGTTAGTCAAACTTTAAACTACAAGTACTTACAGATTCTCTTTATGTGCAATAATCTGTATACATAATAAAAATAAATTTATGATATTAAATTGTAATTTTCGACGACCGGTTTGGCCTAGTGGGTAGTGACCCTGCCTACGAAGCTGATGGTCCCGGGTTCAAATCCTGGTAAGGGCATTTGTTCGTGTGATGAGGTGTTTTCTATGTATTTAAGTATTTATAAATATTTATATATTATATATATCGTTGTCTAAGTACCCTCAACACAAGCCTTATTGAGCTTACTGTGGGACTTAGTCAATTTGTGAAATAATGGCCTATAATATATATATATATATATATATATATATATTTAATTTTATTATTAAATTTCACTTTATATCCAACGATCACTTTGTATACCATAAGTAATTACTTGTGTATTCTTTTACATTAACTATGAATATTGTATTGAGAGATGAATAAATAGATATATGTATATCGTTGCCTGTAGTCGGTGTAACTGGCGCCTACCTACCGCTGAACAGACGGATGTTTGCAATGTTTACACGCGCCTGCAGCATGCGATACCGAGCTATTACTGTAGTGTGGTCAACATGTAGTGTTCAATTTTTTTTTTTTGTTCAAATAACAAATTGCACCTTACAGTTAATGCCAAAGCAGCACAAATTGGAACACATTAACAACATAAAGCATTAACATTATAAAGCAATAACACATGAGCAGCTAAGACACAGGAATTCATAACGGTATAGTACTCTCAGGCATCTCTCTTTCTAATATCCTCTTGCATTCCATTATCACTCGCCCCATCGCACTCACAAACAATCGCGTCGCAAAACAATATGACCAACATGGTAGATATTTATATCGCTGCCTGTAGTTGGTGTAACCGGCGTCCAACTATCGCTGAACAGTACCCCTAGTGTAAATAAATTCGATTTCGAAACGTGACGTACGCGTTTGCGTTTAGTCTCATTTTGTATTGGATTTAGAAAGAGCGCGCCAAGCGGGACGTTTTGGAAACTCAAAATCCTATACAAAATGAGACTTAACGCAAACGCGTTCGTCACGTTATGATGTCGATCAAATTTACACTAGGGGTACAGACAGATGTTTCCTATGTTTACACGCGCCTGCAGCATGCGATACCGAGCTATTACTCTAGTGTGGTCAACATGGAGTGTTCAATATGACCAACATGGTACAGCATAATGAAGTGAGTTACGGTTTGACTTTAAAAGTTCAAGTAATCAAGATATTTGAATTTATTACCATTTTATAACACCATATATTAGTGGCTCTGTGAGCTCTTAAAATGTAGAAGCTTAAAAAAGGTAACAACAAAAAATGCTTATTATCACAGTGTATTCGCAATAGCCTTATGTGCCATAGACGCTAATAGCACTTAAGTCCTTTATGCTAATTTCGACCATTTTGAAAATTTTCCATAAAAACTAATAACAGAAAAATCTATCTAACTGAACTTGCTCACAAAATTTCACGAGAATCAGTTGAGAATTGCGAGTGAATTATATCGCATATATTATATTAGTGAATTAATTTTGAAATCTGAAACTACTATGTTAATTATTTAATTAAGCTTGGGGTTTGCTGATTACTCTCTACTAAGTCATTTAATTTGATATCATTTGATATTTACCAGTCGCTTTTCGGTGAAGGAAAACATCGTGAGGAAACCGGACTAATCCCAACAAGGCCTAGTTTTACCCTCTGGGTTGGAAGGTCAGATGGTAGTCACTTTCGTAAAAACTAGTGCCTACTCTAAATCTTGGGATTAGTTGTCAAGCGGACCCCAGGCTCCCACGAGCCGTGGCAATATGCCGGGACAACGCTAAGAAAAAGAAGACTTTATAAAACAAATCATTTTGAATTTCCACGTTGTGGATATGTAATCTCCTGTAGGGTTAAGATGGTCGGCTCTTTATCATTTGTCACCATATCTCTCACGTTCTAACAAGTATGTAAGCGCGAAACTGACGGGTATAGTGACAAGTGATATAAATGGAATCATACTGCCACCGCTGATTTACTTAATAATTATATTTATCTCTAAATATTTACTCAATTTACCTGTGAAATGAACACGTTAAATTACTTTAATTACAATATTGTTTATATTTTACCAATTCTATTCCATTGACACCGTTTAGTTTAACGAAAGACCGAACATAAATAATTTAATCAAGAATGCAATTAATTCTCTTTCATTTTGTCTAAACGAAATGTTTGTATTCAATTCGGGGAATTATTTATTTCAATGGTCGTTTATTCCCTTTAAACTCACGGTTCAGTAAGTTGACAAAGTTATTTCTTGAGGCCTAGAGCCCGATTCGAATTAAAAAAGCTTGTTATAATTTTGATCTTATTTCGATATGACCTTGACGAAATCAGCATGCGAAATGAAGTAAAAAACTGCCTGAGATGCGTGCCAATCACTAAGTGCCCAAGTCAATGGAGAAAATAGTCTACGTGTCGGAAGCCGGTGTTGCTCGAAGATTCCGCATGATTAATTACGTAACTTTAGCAAAAATATCACGTTGACCGGCTAAATTATTTATGAATGAGACTTTAAAAATATTTTACGAATACAATTTTTAAACTAACTAAACCTAATATAGTTAGGTAACCCAGTTTCACGTAGTTACCAACTCCCTAATATAAAATATCAAATACTTTTACACCTACCTGAACGTTTCAAACGACGCATTTCACGAGCTAGTGAAGTATAGGACTCACATCGGATTTATTGGGAAAAATGTATTGCATTCTCGGAATTGTGCAGGATTTCATCTACCTTACGTATCAGTGCAGACTTATGACTGGGAAGACAATTTATTAAGTAAAGCTTTGTAGATGGCTTCGCAGCTTAGTGTAGGTAATGGAAAAGTACGAAAAAGAACCTTTCTATGGAGACTCAAAGTCTCTTGCTATATTTGAAGTGAGCGCGATTGTAGTAGCGGTCTTTTGGCTATGAGGCACTTTAGTGTTAGACTGGTGATAGATGTAGGCTGACATTCACAAAATAATATAAATAAATAATAGGGGACATCTTACACAGATATATCTGGCCCCAAACTAAGCAAAGCTTGTACTATGGGTACTAGGTCACGATAGATAAGCAAATACATACTTATACACATACAAAACACCCATGACTCAGGAACAAATATCTGTGTTCAACACAGAAGTAAATGCCTTTACCGGGATCCGAACCCAGCACCATCGGCTTCATAGACAGGGCTACTCACTAGGCAAGACCGGTCGTCAAAAGCTTACATTTTTGCTACAATGACTAGCTGCGTGCTGTCCTTATGTGAAGGGCGCTTTCAGCAGTACAATCATACCCAGATTGCCGGAAGGTAATAAAACTCCTATCATTTCCTTATCAATACTTGTAAATTAAAATTCTCCAAGTCGTGAAATATTTTGTTCAATCGTAAATTAGTTTGAATGCTTGTAAACATGACTTTTACGCTCAATCGTGTCAATAATATTTCACCGTTCCTTTATATTTTCTAACAAAGGCTGCCACGGCCACAGAGAACTGTTTTAAGTATTCCCGTTGCTTGCAGGAACAACAGCGAGGCGAGTTGCCATCTAATTCGCCTTGAATGTTCGTCGTTGTTCGTTGAAAACGCTTCACTGAGTTGAAAAGATCGATTCATTATTTCTTTTTTAGTGTCCAAATTGTTGTGATAACTTGCTAAATAACTAATTCTATCCATTTGAATATGTGTTATAGAATTCAGTATGTGTCATCTTCCTAATGCTGCGTAGTTAAGGAGCGCCCTAACTGGTTACTGGTTAGTCCATGGTTTCGACTCGAAAAGCAATTGGATTGAGCTAGACCTCCCTTAACAAGGGACGTTAAGAACCTAAAGTTGATTTGTATTATTTAAACTTAATATACCTACAAATTATATTAACAACGACAAATTAAGTCGTTGAAAAGGAATAATATCCTGCATCAACTGTGCGGGCAAGTTGGGGAGCTTTAGCTGAATGCTTAGATATGCATTGAGCTTGTCTACTCGGCTGAATACTGCGCACCGACGTGGCTTGAAAATGCACATGTCCACAAAGTAGACAATAAGTTGAACGAGTGGCTATGAGCGCTACTTACATCTCTGGCACCAATAGATCGACACCGGTCCACTGGCTGCCGGCAATGAGTCACGTTGCTCTGCGACAACTACAAGCTTTGAAGAACGAAACCGAGAAAATTGTTAAAAATCTATACAAAAATCATTTATGTTCAGGCATCATAATAATTATAATCTTAAAAACTCTAAATCATTTTGGTGACATCAGTTTTTTGTTGCGTCAATTGTTCTGGTGTAGAATTCGGCAGATTCCCACGGAATTGTCAAAATATCACAACCTTCGGCCCAAAATCCGCGCTCACAATAGTTTCCAGCAGCGGCCGCGGCACTCGCATCGAGTTGAAGTGCATATAATGGCACGATTGCAATTTGAAAACCCCCAGCTCGGTTAAAAATCTCGTGCCACCAGAAATTTTCATGATGAGTTCTGCCATCCACCTCCTCAGTGAATAAAATTCCGAAATCCCCCTTGTGCTGCATCTCTGAAATTGAACAATTTCAACATCTCAGATTGGTGCAAAAGGGAGTGATCTGATGCCACAGCAGCGCAAACCACCAATATAACTGACCTAACCTGACACTAATAAGTGTTTGAACTCCCCCGTAATCATTGGTGCTGCCTAAATAGGTTGAGACCTCGACGTGGCCCCCATAAATCCGGTTAGGAAAATTCTCCACTCTGCAAATGCTGCGATCTTCCTCGCAGACCACCGATCATATTTTCCGTTGCTGTCCTCTCCACTCATATTCTTAACCAGCAGCTGAAGATTTGGACTCAGTCATGCCTGACTTGGTTTTATGGCTTAACAATCTCAAAGCTCTGTGCTACATTTTGCATGCCATACTATTCATATAATTCGGCCTCTATACGTCCCATAGCTGGACACAGATTTCCTCTCATACGCAAGAGAGCTTGGACTTTAGTCCCTACGCTGGCCTAATGCAAGTTGTAGGCTTCACTTATGCCTTTGAATTTCTTCACGGATGTTTGTTTTCTTTCACCGAAAAGCCAGTGCTAAATATCAAATGATATTCCGTACATAAGTTCCGACAAACTCATTCGAACAAGCCAGCTTCGGATTGAAAGTCGAACGTCAGACCAACTAGGTCTAGTTCATCACTATCATAATTTTAAGAGCCTGGCTCTTGTCGGTGGAGTAATGACTATTCCGTTCTTCTCTCTGCCACTGGTTTGAGCTCCTAATGGGTCCATATTGGGTTGCATACAGATTTTAGTAATTGTTTGATACGCATAACAACTTTTGTCATAATCAACATTGCGCATACAAATGAAAAGTAACATTATATTGTGTCATATATTTTTAGCCATAATATGTATTTGATGACATACATAGCAGTTGTCATAAATTTTTTGTGCATACCTAACGAACCTAACCTTAAAATTTATGCGAATTAAAGTAATGATTATTATGACTTACAATTTTATGCATAAAGTGTTATGACAATTAAAAATATGACAAAAGTTGTTATGCGACCAGAGGGAGTCCCGCTCCGGATACGTCACTACGTTGATTTTTTCTTTAGCATGGTCCAAAAATGCACGTCTCGGACTTCCTCTGCCTTGGCCTAGTTACTGTTAACTATTAAATAAATAAATCTATAATAATTTAAATGCAGTAAAAGGGAATATAAAACAATTTTCAATTAAAAACACTCAAATTTGAATGCTTCGATTGATATTTCAGTAGTGTAAATTTATTCGATAGCGTGACGTGACGTACGCGTTTGCGTTAAGTGGGATTTTGAGTTTCCAAAACGTCCCGCTTGGCGCGCTGTTTCTAAATCTCATACAAAATGAGACTAACCACAAACGCGTACGTCACGTCACGCTATCGAATACATTAACACTAGGGGTTCAGTTCAGGATTCGTTTGAAAGTTCGTAATTGTTGTTGGAGGCCAATTTGAAGCTAAAATCCTAAAGACGATGTGTTTGTCTTGTTACTTTTGTATCATGTGAGGTTAAATATCTTCGAATAGGCCTCTTCGTTTAATCTGAGGTACGAGATTCATTAGCAAGCATGTTTCTGCAAAGATAAATGTTGGTGTTCGGAAATGTTCGACTCGTTGAGTATGCGTTTGGAATAGCAACATTGCAAACCAAAATCCTTTGTTCTTTTTCCAATAATAAATACTAGTCTACGTTTGTTATTTCCTCTCGTAGAAAAAAAAGTTACCTTTCTTGTCGTTGAATCCGCAAGCACTAATATAATAGTGTTCGGTCATTTAACGACATAGTTACAGAAAAGTACATAATGTAGTCAAAATGTTAAAGTATACAATAAGTACGTTTTTCCAGGAACTTTCTGCCTCGCACAGCTAAACTGTGGAATGAACTGTCGCCTGCGGACCGATACGACCTTCAAACCTTCAAGAAAAGAGCGTACTCCCATCTTAAAGGCCGGCAACGCACTTACAACCCCTCTGGTGTTGCAGGTGTTCATGGGCGGCGGTAATCGCTTACCATCAGGTGATCCGTCTGCTCGTTTGCCTCCTCTACCATAAAAAAAAAAAAGTAAAAGACTTTTTTTAATTATATGTACACCTCCATTCAATTGAAGTCACCAAGATTTTTTTTATACCGCAGAAGAGAAAACATGCAATAAGTATATTAAAAGTAAGCTTTATGGATAGGTACTTAATACTAATTCACCTTGTAATTTAGAAAAAGATTTAAATTTATTTTAAATTGCTGAAATTTCGTTTCAATTATTTAAAAGGGACTTAAATTCTAATCGTCGTTAGTAGAATACCTAGTTTAGAATACCAGAATAACAAGTTTAAAAATAAATTAAATTGAACACCGGCCCGATTCGAAGAATAATTAAGACACGTTTAAGATCTTTAAAAGATCGATATCTAAACGACATGTAAAAATTTACGTTTATTTCGATTCCACTGTGATTCCAGAAAGATCTATTAACGATATTTCTAACGTCAAAGTGAGATTGGTTGCCCGAATCGAGCTGCTTCTGTTAACTACACGACATACAAACGATATCTAAATGAGAACTTATCTAAACCAGAACTTATCGTTGTCGTATTTCATTCATCGAATTGGGCCGTAAGATTAAAAAGAAAATGGTTAGAAATATAGATATAAATTTAAATAAAAAAAAGATACATTTCAACATAAAGTAAGCATAATTCAACAAAATTATTTTAAGAGTGGCAGGATAAGGTAAATCAGAATCCGAATCAGAACCATTTATTTTGCTAGAACATTAAAAAAATAAAAATAAAAATTTTATTGGCATTAAGGTAAGTACATTTTAGTGTTGAAGTCCCTGACTTCTGAGCTAGGTAAAAACCTGTGTTACAGAAGTCAGTGTCCTCTCCCAAACATAATAGTAACTATTAAGACATTAACCATTTTCATTTTAGACTTAAAACATTACACAGATATTACAATTTGTCATGTCAGTAGATAGGTTACATGAATGCATGTTCTGCCACACTTGGCATGCAAAACTTACACTAGGTAATACATTTAGCCTAAGTTTACAATAACATTAAATTTCTATAGCTAATAATTCGATAATTCTGAAGCTAAGAAAATTATTACGAGTATTATACAAATTTAAATAAAATACCTATTATTATTATTCATATAGTTTCTGTAAAGGTAGTTTTGGCAGGAAAACTCGGACTAATTGATTCCGTATTAACTATACATATAGAGTAGTGTTATTGTAGTACTGCATCCTTAAGATGAGGACCAACCCTCAATCACCTTTTTCATACAACCGTAGTCCTCATTTTCCTCTCTGAGAAGGAGCTCCGCTGATATATCCTCGTAATGACGATAAGTACTTAATTATCATCTATTAAGAATATTTTATGTACAGAATACAATACCTTAAAACCGGCACGTATCGAAAACGTTTATACAAATCCGAAGAGATACGGCTGTATTCGTATCTCAAGCTCGTCAAAACAAAACGAACAAATGCATAGTTGCATTAGCAACAATTCCAAACACGATCCAACTGCGTGTCGTAATAGCTTAGTGGGACATACTGCTGATGTCACTGACTAACTTAGAGACAAATCTGTACATATCATATCTATCTCTCTTATCCTAGCCGATTTCGATCTCGGCGACTGCATTATATTCCTTAGGTGTGGGAACTAAGCTGGACCGCCAGCTTGTGCGCCCTCATGTGACTGCAGTAGCCAATCTTCGTCTGGAGTTCTCGATCGGAAGAGGAGATGATAGAGGTCTCACTAAGGAGACTGTAAATAAAATTCGAGTGGCACAGAGAGCCATGGAGTTTGCCATGCTCGGCATCAAACTTCAAGATTGAGTGAGGAATGTCGAGATCCGACGTCGCACCAAGGTGCAAGACGTCGGACACGTCATTACCAAATTAAAATGGAGCTGGGCGGGACATGTTGCCAGGCAGAGGGATGGCAGGTGGGCCAAAATGCTAACGGAATGGTGGCCGCTTTCAGACGAAAGGAGTGCCTGGCGTCCGTTGGCTCGTTGGGTGGACGACATTCGGAAGACTGCGGGTCACTTCTGGATGAGATTGGCTCGGGACCGGGATAAGTGGCGTACTAGAAGAGAGGCCTATGCTCAGCAGTGGGCGATAAAAGGCTGATATGACGATGATGACTCGATCGAGGGCATGACAAGACTCCGTCTAAGTAGTTATAGGTTGAGGCTGTAGGTGGTCGGGTCTTCAGAGCATCTCTCTTATTAACATAATCATTTATACAGTCAGCAAAGATATAAGCTTAGCGACAGTACTAATGACGCGCTACAATACTTTTGCAGTAATGCTGCCGACTGCATTACTGCCGCAAATCATAAAATCACCTTTTTAAGGATTCCTGCAACAATCCAGTTTTACATACATTTGCTGCAGCAACGAAATCGGCAGTAATGTCGCGCTGCACTGCTGCAGCAGTAATGCTAGTATATAGTCTAAATGCCATCAAAAACATAACTTGTATAAAAAACAAGTCTCGCAACTCAGTTTTTCTATTGTAAAAAGTTGTGAGATCCATAGACCAAGTCGGTTAATTTATTCAGTCCGTACTTAAGGGATCTTCTGTCTTAAGGTTTTATGTAATTAGCTAACCTAACAGCATATTATAGTGATCATATCAATATTAAAACTCTTTTCTGTTTTAAATAAACATTATGACTCGGCCATCGCATGAAAACACAATATATCTCACAAGTAATACGTATTATATTATTTTTATTTTTTTTTTATTTTTAGTATGTATGTATGTATGTTTATATTAAATTAGATTGTTTAGTGCGATTTTTTTGCGCCGGATGCCCGGCTACGTGTCGTCTCGAGGATTAACGTGAAGGATTAGGTAGTGAGAGTTTTGGACAAAGCTTGTTGCAGATTTTATCTTGTATAGTCATGGTATTGAATATCGATAGGACAGAGTGCCAAAAATTTGTATACATGCAAGGGCTTTGGCAAAGTGTGAACATATTTTTGGCTCTTTGGCCGTATCGATATTTAATACCTTGACTACATTTATGACGAAGCCTGTGGCGGATTATCACTGATGTAGATTAGACGAAGCTTGCGCTGTGTATTTAGATGATGGTTTGTGTTTTAGTAAATTTAGTAATTTTCATTTAATAAATGATTGTTTTTAATTACAGAGACCTAACCTTTACAGAGATTAAGTAAATAACAAATGAAATACACGGAAGAGTGATAGAGAGAGATGACTACGCTACGCTACGGAGCGTTAACAATTAGCGAGATGGCTAAGCACCCTGATTTTCAAACATGCTGGTAATACTGTCTGCCCGTGTGTCGCAAGCTCCTCCGCCCTACAGCTGAAACCCTGGCCATTTTTCAACCGCCAGCCGGCATAATGGTGCATCATTTATACCTGTGATCACCGGCGTGTGTGCCAATTCTATTTGTTGTATATGTGTTAGATTTACATCTTTGTTGTATTTGTCTTTCTATTTGTTATAAGTGGAATAAAATGCTGTTGAGTTCGTTGTATTTTTGTATTGGATTTTTTTTATTGTTTTATTTTGAATGTTTGTGCATTAGTAGTAGTATTAGCCACTCACTTGCTTCATATTCTTCAGTGACCTCTATTATTATAATAAAATAAGGGTGACAGCTGGTAACTACAGTTACCAAAAGCAATTGAGTGGGTAGTAAACTCTTTATTGTACAAAAACACATAATAAAAGGAACTTACAATTAGGAAAATATTATTATTATATTATATTATATTATAGGACATTATTACACAAATTGACTAAGTCCCACAGTAAGCTCAATAAGGCTTGTGTTGAGGGTACTTAGACAACGATATATATAATATATAAATATTTATAAATACTTAAATACATAGAAAACACCCATGACTCAGGAACAAATATCCATGCTCATCACACAAATACATGCCCTTACCAGGATTTGAACCCGGGACCATCAGCTTCGTAGGCAGGGTCACTACCCACTAGGCCACACCGGTCGCCAAAGCTAAGTACAAAGGCGAACTTATCCCTTCAAGGGATCTCTTCCAGTTAACGTTTGAGTAGATGAGAGGAGAGAGTGAGAAGAGGGTGACAAATGCAGCAACATGTACAACAAGGTACCAAAAAGTAGAGGATACAAATGCATACAAAATTTATAGGATAAACATAGGTCCATATATTACACAAAAAAGTAATAGGGAAATGAAACTAAAAAAAAAGATTGAAAAAAGTGGAAAATAATTAGTAATTATACACTAAAAAATGAAAATTATTTAGCAGTCAGATAACCACAGCTTCTTCAGCCTAACCTTGAGCGACGCAACCGATTGTGCTTGTCTGAGCGGAATAGGCAGCTCATTCCACAGTTTGACTGCACGCACTGCGAAAGATTTGTCGTACCCACGATTCTTATGGGGGGGGGGGTATGGCAAGTGACAAATTCGCCCTAGAGCGCAGCCGGTGATCACTGCCATCAGTCAAGAATTAAAAATTTTCAGATAGGTAAAGAGGAGAAGTGGATGTAAATAGAAAATTAAATAGAAGAGAAAGAGTGTGAAAATCTCTATTAGGTACTTGAGTTACCACTTTATAGCATATACAGGTTGGATTTTCTTTGAGTCAGGGCAGCTACCAGATCCTGTGTCAAGTTTTGTAAGTAAAACTTAATTTCGCTGTATTATTTTAACTATAGTATCTGAAGCTACATAAACTAATTACAGCGGTGGCATAATGGTTCCATTTTTATTACTTGTCGCTATACCTGTCACTTTCTAACAAGTATGTAAGCGCGAAAGTGACGGGCATAGTGACAAGTGATAAAAATGGAACCATGGTGCCACCGCAGGACTAGATATACCTTATTCTATTGTAAGTAGAAAGTTTCAGAGCAGAGCGTAACCTCGTATGTATGGAATACCGAGCTTGGGTCCCTTAAGTTTAGTTACTTTTTGAATTAGGTACTTATTGAGATCTGCTATAGTGTAGGCGCCTTAAACTAGACAGTGCCATTCAATAAGGCTGTGGTCACATAAAAATAAACAAACAAGTGTGTGTCAAGTACGACCCAGATCACAAATAATTCAAGTGCGGGCTGACCCCTTGCAAATGGAATACTTTAGTAGTTCCTTTCAAAAGGCGAGTTTTCTAGTTGGTGCTAGAAAATGTAGCTAAAGTGTTTGTGGTGTCTGTAACCGCATGCAATTTAAGGTGTGAGATGCATTTGAGGTGATGTTCGGATACAGAGAGAACCTGCATTAATGTTGCAGTATTGTAGCAAGACATTATTGCAGAACTTCTTTGCAGCCTCGAAGCTTTTGAGGTTAGCCTCGTGATTAATTCCTTTGTTATTTGCTGATTAATATTGTTAAAAGTGTAATATCGATAGCTTATTATTCAGTAAACTAAGATAGGTAGTGTGCAGTGGAGAATTAATATTGAAACGCGCTTCACCACCATTTTGGAGTCAACGGCCGGTAGTCTACGTGCTACTTGTAAAGTCCAGTTATCGCTTTACAAGAGCTGATAAAATCACCGTACACTGTCTTGTACACTAACCGTACAATTTTAGTTATATTTAAAGCTCCTAATACTTGATAAAAATGAGACTTAACGCAAACGTCTACGTCACGCCACGCTATCGAATAAGTTTTTAATTATTAATTATAGTTTAGTAACATAACAATGTATTTGCATAACAGGCAACCAGTATAATGTCCACTTTGTATACTATTTTATACTCAGAACGTTTTTTATTCATGAAAACCAACATCATAATGTTGAAGGTGTGGTTTCACAATCAAACCACGGAAATTCGTTCATAAACTTTATTTGATAGAGTTTGCTGAAAGTTTAACAACACTGAATTACTAATTAATAAAGAAACATAAACATTATCTTTATGACATTGACGACCGGTCTGGCCTAGTGGGTAGTGACCCTGTCTATGAAACCGATGGTCCCGGATTCAAATCCTGGTATATAAGATATTTGTTCCTGAGTCATGGGTGTTTTCTATGTATTTAAGTATTTATACATATTTATATATTATATATATCGTTGTCTAAGTACCCTCAACACAAGCCTTATTGAGCTTACTGTGGGACTTAGTCAATTTGTATAATAATGTCCGATAATATTTATTTATTTATATTTGCATAGAACATAATCTAATTTTCTAACCGTCAAAATTACGTCTGTCGACATATCATTTTACCGCAAAGAAGCGGCCAGTGTGGGTTGAAACAGTACGCCCCCCTAGACCGTGGTTACGGTCGATGATAATCCTGGAGGTATGCTGGAAATCGAACATGTCGACCGCTCCGCTCCTTTGTGCCAGGTCTTAGTCTGGTGACGTTTCGTCATCTGTACCACGATCCTGATTCGAACCTAGAGCTGTTTCATTGCCTGTACATGCAGGTGATGAGAAATGGGGGACATTATCTTTAGCTAAGTATGCTGATTTCAATCGGTCTATTGTAACCGTAACCGTTTTTCCGTTGACTTCGATGTGATGATTAACTAGTTTCCCCCCGGGTTGGAAGATCAGGTGGCAGTCGCTTTCGTAAAAACTAGTGCTTACGCCAAATCTTGGTATTAGTTATCAAGCGGACCCCAATTTTGCCACGGCTTATGGGAGCCTGGGCCAGGCTCCCATAAGCCGTGGCAAAATGGACAACGCGAGGAAGAAGAATAGCATTGTAATCTTGAAATAAAATAACAATATGTAATAAAATAATAAAACAAGGAACATGTACAATTGATACATGTTCCCAATAGATCTTACTTCGTCTTTAACTTAAGCAAATATCCGGCAAGTTCCGATCGGTTTGGTAACAAAAACTAATTGGAGTTCAAGAGTTACGGCCGCCTTATTAAACGGGCGCATGGCATGAGCGAGCAGCGGGTAAAGGATAACTTACGCTAGACGGGGCCGGGCCCGGGCCGGAGCTTCCGTCGCTTCGTTTTCTATGGAAAGCACCAAGCGATCATCGATCAGCAGTCATAGAAAATGACGTATCGGAAACCTCGGCCCGGGCACGGCCGATGCTTCCGGGTATAGTTCGTTTTTTGCATTAGAATATGGGTAAACAATCTTGAAATGTCTTTTTTTTTTACAAATCAGTAACTACATATTACTTATGAAAGCAAACGAGTACAAAAGATCGTATATGATTTATAATTGATACATATTTTTCAAGTGTGTTTCAATAAAACGACACGTCAAAATCATTTACCTTCTTTCTAAAACTATTCGTAATAAAATGGACTAATATAGCAATGACGTAGTTGTAGAACTTTCTCAAAATAGAGAATATTACGCAAAACTCTGCGTAGGGGGCGCCACTAGCACAAACTCTAAACAATAGCCTTGATGCATCAATGTCATATTTATTAGTAATAAATAATCTGTGAAAACTTCTCAAAAACTGTTAAAGGCATAGTATATACAATGTACTCTATGGTTTATGATTTGTTCTAGTGCTACCTCTGGCGGCAGAATATTGCAGTATTACATATTACCCTAATGCCGAAAATTTCTGGAAACTTTCAGGAGAACGTTATTATGCATGTTTCTAGTTAGAAAATTATCTTCCAGATTATGAGTTATAATTATGAACAGTTAACGATTAGTTGTCAAGCCAGGCTTCCATGAGCCGTGGCAAAATGCCGGGACAACGCGAGGAAGAAGAGATTGGCGTTTGTGTCAAGCGGCATCGAAATTGTAACTATCTGTCAGAAATATTGTCAATAAACGTGCAGGAAAAAACACCGAGAAGTTTCTTTGATAATTTTGCAATTTCTAAACATTGTTTTTGGCGCATTACTACTTCCGGGTCAATTTGCATACCTACAAATGTTTATTTAGCTTAAAGCTTTAAAAAAATTTAAGAAATTTTATAATTTTCTTTCTCTCTTCTTCTTAGTCGTATACTCTTGTCAGAGTAGTCGTGGTCATTGCGGTCGTTGTATTTTCTTTGGGCGAGCCGTTATAAAAAGTTTATCAAAACTTACGTAGTGTGCAATACAGGCAGTTTATTTTGTACTAGAGTAACATGAGTAAATAACTTCTAAAAATAGGTAACGGACAGTCATAGTTTGTCGTGGCCGGCACTATCACCAGAGCTTTAAGAAATCAAACAAAGTAGTTAATCAAAACTTGACAACAAAGTCCGAATGAGGGACACACAGCGTACTAGATCGTCTTATACAACAGTTTCTTTTCTGGGTGAGATGGGAGTAAATGTAAAACTTTGAAAATAATACCTACTACATTCAAATATTTGTACATAAACAAGCCTTTTCTTGCCTTGAGATTTCACTTGCCAGTACAAATATCGCTTCCGCTTACACTCATAACATAGACACGAAAACTTCTGCCTGTTAGTAGGCAAATATTGCGAATAAACTTCAAATGTTGGCTTTATTAAACCAATATTTATATTAGTATGAAATGCTAAGTTCTGGTTTACCTTAATGTTTGTCCAACTAAAGTTGAAACCCTATTCAGGTACGATTGCTTCAATGAATTATCAAAACCCTTACCTACATAGACTTTGTGTTTACATAATACAAAGGTTACGTATAGACTACTTATAAGTAGGTAGATAATATGAAGTTTAAAAAAATGATGTATTTAGTTATATTTTTCGTTTTCAAACCTGACAGGTTATTCGTATCTTACAAGCAAATTTCGTCTTTATGGTAAGCGACAAAGTGGAACCTTTTGATTGGAAACGTCACATTGTTTATTTTTTACCGCACTTTGGATACATTTTGGTAGGTAGGTACATTGATTCATATTATTTAATCAAATTCAAATAAAAAGAATTTCAAACACCAAAATCCGGCTACTTACTCAGGTTCGAAAACATATGAAACAAGTCTTTATTTAATAGACGATAAATATAAGGTGTACTAAGTTAATTCCCGATATCTCAGAAAGTAGTGTAAATCCAAAAATCACTCTTAAATTCCATGACATTAGAGTAAATTTTCGGAAATTAAAGTATTTGCGATTCCCAAAATACCGTCTCTTGGTAAGTTAAGTAATTCATCCGTTACCTGAACGGACGATCTACAGCAAACTAACTCAAAGACAACGCTTCACTGTCGCCCTAACTTTATAACGATAGATCTAGAATAATCTAAAATCGGAGTGTACACTGGATTAGCATTTCGCTATTAGTTTAGTACGTGGATAACGTCACGGGCGTAGATATATATCTAAATAGACAAGCCAGTTGTACTGAAGATAAACAAAGTAAGTGTAAACCGATTATCATAAATACCATACATTATCGTAACAGAATTATATGTCAATCTTGATAAAAAGATAGTGTTCGTGAAATAGCCTAAATAATTTGTTTTCTTTATCTGTTTTTGTACTTTTATACCTTCCACCCCTTCCCAGAAAAAAGCCTTTAAGTGGTTTTGTCGTTTATCGAATAGCCCCAACGATTGGCTTTCCATTTGAATTGCTTGCCCGTTCATTCGACTTAGCTCTAGGCCTTCCTAGAAACCTCTTGGTTTCCTTTTTAGAGATACCGCTAAAATGAAAGGGTATCCCCTTCCTAACTAAAAAAAAATTATGACACCTGTGCTGTCAATGCACTAGACATCTAGTCCTTCACTTTAAACATAAATAAGCAATATTTGATTATATTTTTACGAAGAGAAAGTTGAAAATTGCATAACCGTTATAATTTATAATCAATACCCCTTCAAGAGAAACTCCGCTTAGAAACGGGTATCAGCCTACCCGTATTATAAAGCGCTTAAAAGCCAAATGAAAGAGGATTGAAATGAGGAGGAGGAGGAGAGATTTAAAAAATACCCCTTCCAAAATCATCGAAGGGGATACCGGACCGGTCCCTAATGTGACTAACGGTTCATATCCTTTGAGACTCTGGTAGCTCAAAAACTGTCTGTGTCAAGAACTGGCAATGTTCAAGTATCGACCCAAAAAAACCATTAGGATTAAGTTTCCGTCTTCACCAATTAGACTATTGTCAGTCCTCAACCGTGCGTTTCTCCAGAAACTTCCTTTCTGGCATAGCTAAACTGTGGAATGAACTTTCACCTGCGATATCTACGGTCCGATAAGACCTTCAAGAAAAAAACGTATTTCCATATTAAATTCCGGCAACGAACTAGCAACCCATCTGGTGTTGCAGTTGCATGTGTCCATGGGCAACGATAATTGCTTACCATCAGGCGATTCGTCTGCTCTTTTGCCTCCTACATATATCATAATAAGTAGTATGAGTGCGGTGTCCATTTAAGCATCTATCTATGATCACAGGCGAAATATATGTACCCCGAGTTCCCGCTTGTACAGACACTACTGACTGAGTTTGATACGAGTATGCTATACAGATACACTTTGGACACTTCATACATTATGTATATCTAACAGACTTTGAGCAAGCCCTTCCCGGTTTAGCGTGAGTCATCCTCGGAGGATGACTCACGCTAGACCGAGCCGTGCCCGGGCCGAGGCGACCGACACGTCATTTTCTATGGCGGCTGATGAGGTGATCACGTGGTGCTTTCCATAGAAAACGAGGCGCTGGATGCTCCGATCTGGCCCGGCCCGGTCTAGTGTGAGTCATCCGTAGTTCGTGCCATCCACGATGACGCGCAGATTTGTCAAATACGAGTCAAGGCACGCGTCTTCGTAAATGACACGATGTAGATCAATGTCGTAATTCATAGACAATCAGGGTTGATTAGTATTTTGGTTGATAAATAAATATTAAAGTAATTATTTTACAAGAAATGATCAACTTTTATAGCATATATATTTTATTCACTGATAATTTTTAGATCATTTTGACCACTGTTTATAACATCTCAAAAAAATTACGCGCATGCCAAAATTAGCTAGCAACTTTAAACTAATTCAATATAACAAATAAGTACGATATACGTTTAATTTTTTAATAAAAAGTTTTTTTACTATGTGCGTCTGTCTGTCATATCGCTAAATAACTCAATAAGTACTTACCCTAGGTATGGATTAGAAATAGGTATGAACAAGGCTTACCAGCCCTTAAGCGTCAGCACGCATTGAACGAGTTTTTTAAATTATTTATGGAGAATGCCTAATATTTGGCAAAATTTCAGTCTATTTACTAGGTCAAGTGGGTTATCCTTCGAAAGAGCTTTTTTATAGCGCAGTAAGCACAATACACAAATATATACTCTGGCAAACGCACTTTGTCAGAAGAAAAAGACGCAAAGTTCAAATTTGGTATAGGATTAACCCTTCGCCTTTTTTTTTAATTTGCTGCCTTTTTCTGATGGAAATGGCTTGTCAAACTATATGTCGATACGTAGACTGCTAAAATCATAGTCGCTTCCATAGTAAATAAATAATAATTAAACAGTGCAAAGACTGTTCTTTGCACTGTTTAATTATTAACTATTAAAACTCCTACAAGCTATGTAGCTTGTAGAAGTTTTATTGTCCCGTAATTGCTCTTATTTAGCATAAAATACCGATCACATCGATTTCGTATCCGGCTCGCTTATTACGAAACTTACCCCGACTCGATCTGCTTCGTTCCCATTGCACCGAGCGCTTGCGAGTCTAATGGACGATGGCTTTGTAGATTGGGGCGAAGGTCGTACCGTTCTGTTTTAGGTTACACTAGTAATTCTGCTGTAGTAATGAGTCACGACATTGCTGACGGCAGTATTGCTGTCGCAAATGTCAAAAATCTGTCGGCAGACTGCTGCAGTGATGCTGCCGACTGTATATTGCAAGAAACGTAAACTTTTGTATATTGATGTCTCGATTAAACGACCTTTTTGATGCTTCTTCCAACAATGCTGTTAGTAGCATCACTGCATCGCAACATTACTGCCAAAATCGAGGTTGTTGCCCGGATTTTTGACATTTTATAGGTCATTTTATCGAAAATTTAAATAATATTTGACATTTGCGGTAGTAGTAGGTAATGCAAAAGTAGGTAAATAGTACAAAAGATACAAGAATATCTCAAGTTCTTGAGTTCTCAAGTTGTTGAGTGGTTCTTGAGATGCGTAAAATCTAAGACAATTTCGTGCTTAGAATTGGACAGGTAAACGAGATGGCGCTGTACAGCTCCATACATTTTGTGGCAACTCTGACTGTCAAAAGTTGACGTTAGACAGTTTAATGACCATAAAACATATGGCGCAGTACAGTGCCACTGTTCTGGATGTCAAACTAAGGGGCACGTTTTTAGATTTTTATTTATGTATTACAATCAATTCTCTTTGATAGTACGCGGTACACTGGTTCGCCTCAACTCGCTCGCTCAAATAGGAACGTTCAGCCTGGAACGTTATAAAGTGATCTCCTAAAATAATACAACCCAATTCTGCGCTCCTAAAGTATGTTTTGTACAATTTATTGCTCTATTAGGGTATAATAATTGCCCATTTAAAGTTTCGAATTGTTTATAAAAGAAAATTATTTTTGTAGTTGTGGTTCTGTTGTCTCGCTTACTCGTGCTTGAGATTTGTTATAGATTTTCTGTATTTACTGGATGGTATTAAATGCAGCTTTGTATATATTTTACAGGCGTGGATATACGAATATTTGGGTGGAATTGGTGGGTAAAAGACGTGTTTGCTTCGTATATTTTACATCAATTTCAACATAATTAGACCAAAAATCAAAGAAAGTTAAGATGGCGGCCGGTATTTAAAATATTGACTACGGATTCATGTTAAAAGGACTTTCGGATCTTCTAATACCAATTTTCAACATAATTAGTCCGTAAGGGAAGAAATTGAAGATGGCGGTCGTTTGTTCCAATTTTGATAACGAATTCATTTTAAGTGGCTTTTCGTGCCCTCAGTTATAATTTTTTATCATGATCAGACTTGTGAAGAAATTCAAAAGAAATTAATTCCTTCCGCATACAGTCAGATGTCGATTTCCAACTAAGTCATAACCCCTCAATCGATCCTGCTCATATTAGAACTTAAAACATATAACACCCTTATATACGCTTTTACATTATTTTATTTAAATAAGATCAAATCTGATGAAGTCATCGCGGCACAAACTATCAAATATCAAAAACACTTTGAAATACCGGGAGGTGTAAGATGGCGCCGATGGATCCACGAAGTTGAATGTAAGAACTTTCAACAACAAACAAGAAGAAACACATGCGGCGGAGGACTTTGTTTTAAGGTGTAGTGATAACCGACAATCTTTCGCTCGACGCAGAGGTTGACGTTCGCATCGGTAAGGCAGCTACTACGTTCGGGAAGCTTAGTACTCGTGTATGGTAAAACAGACTCCTGACTACTAGCACCAAGATGCTGGTCTTTCAGGCTTCTGTGTTGAGCATACTCTTGTACGGGGCTGAGACCTGGACCACGTATGCTAAAGTCGAACGCCGCGTCAACTCCTTCTATATGCGCTGCCTACGAAAGATCTTGGGCATATCATGGCAGGACAGGGTGACAAACCAAAAGGTTCTAGAAATCGCACAGCTGCCTAGCCTGACCGCGCTTCTCAAACAGAGGCGACTGCGTTGGCTGGGGCATGTGTACAGGATGGAACCTTCTCGACTGCCACGCCGTGTTCTTCTAGGTGCGGTAGCGAATGCAAAAAGAGATGTTGGGAGGCCATTGCTTCGCTTTAAAGACTGCCCCAAGAGATGCGTTGGAGATGGTCGCAAGTTCTGCGACGAGGCCTGGTTTGCGGCACTAGCAGACAAAAGGGAAAAAAGGCACCGTAGCGAAACGTCACAGTCCGTCGCGAACTTCCCTTGCCAGCTCTGTGGCAGAGTATGCCGCTCTCGCATCGGTCTTTTCAGTCACCAAAAAAGATGTTTTGCGGACATTGCACTATAGATCGTCTGAAATAGACGCTAAGGCCAGTAGTAGTAAGTGATAGTGTTCATGTCTTTGTCTGGTTAATAAGAAATGCTGATTTATGTCAAGATATTGATATTTTAATAAAAATTTCTTTGTTGGAATAAACAAGTCATTATTTACTTTCAAATTCCTCTAAATAACGTATTATTTCGAGCGTAAGCCTACTATAGTGTTTGACTATTGTGAATATGAAAAATATTTTTATTGTAAATATAAATCGTGCTCCTTAATCGGGACTTCACAATTTCGGGGAATTACCTTTCAACAATGAAAATGGAAATACATTTTGCAAAAAGAGATATTTTGTGGAATTAACATTTCGATATTCAACTTTCGAAAAGCGTTAACATGGCCGTTTTAACTTTTAACGATTCTGATATCAAAGTACAATTTCAGTGCAGATTTTATTTCAGTTTGCATTTAAGTGTAAAGAGTACTTGTGGGGGCTTTGACCCTCGGCCTTTCACGAAATTTAAGCCGTCTCGATATCCAGTAATGTTTATTACTTTTTGTGTTTAATTTTTCATTTCAATTTTTAATATAATGTTTCTTTTACACTCAGTACAAAAACGAATTTAACAAAAATCTACGTGTGTTATTCGATTCTTTAACATTAGCATTGAGATTAAGTAAAAAGTATTTTGATTAAGTAAACTTGAAATTAATCGCTTCGAAAACCCAAGTTAAAGTGCCCTCTCCCTCTATGTTTTGAACCGGACGTACAAAAAAATTTGAAAATTAAGTGAAAATTATTTAGGTATAAGTAAATCATTATCAGTTGAGGCCTTAATGAGTTTTTTACTAAAGACTTCTCTTCTCATTAAAAATATGAAAGTGCTGTGAAAATACGCCTTTTTGCATGTATGATTTTTTTTGGTCCGTACCATTATGCATGGTTTGACACGCACGACAAGATAAACTATCTACTTAAAAATCAGTACAGTAGCGCGTACCTACTTGTTACCGCAAATATTATATAGCAAATAAAATCTACTTTTTAAACCACGTGGACGTAAAATGATTTATGAAAAAAATGTATATAATATGTGTATATTAATTTATAATAGACTACCTGATGACTTAAAGATACTCAGAGGCAACATATTCAAGGGTAAGGCTTTTGGACAGATGCTTTTATAGTATTAAGGATTATTTGAATAACTGACTTTGCAATTATTTTTCATTGACATTTTCATATTTTTTACTAATTATTATATTATTCTTTATTCATGTTTGTATTGATTTATGATTTGATGTTAGAATGTGCCCCTCTATAATCTTCGCATGTCTGCACGCAGACTGAATACACTGGAACTTTGTTTTTTTTTGTACCAATATGATCTGCATGTATATACGTGTATTCTGCGCAAATAAATTCTTCTTTGAATATGTAGTTAACTGTACATTTTATCTATGGTGTTTTAATACGATCAACATGGACGTAGAGTTAAGAGGGACGTAGAGTATACCACTTGATTGTCAAAAAGAGAAAACATTTTTCCACTTCTACATATTTTCCATTTCCATTATTTGTATTTTATTGCCACGATGAAAAACTAGGTTTATGGGTTTTCCTTTTTTTTTAATTATCATTACAAAAAAAGAGGTTTCCCCGACGGTATACAGTATGGGGTTTTAAAAAAAAAGCGGCCAAGTGCGAGTCGGACTCGCCCATGAAGGGTTCCGTACCATTTATGACGTATTAAAAAAACTACTTACTAGATCTCGTTCAAACCAATTTTCGGTGGAAGTTTGCATAGTAATGTATATCATATATTTTTTTTAGATTTTTCATTCTGTTATTTTAGAAATTACAGGGGGGGGGGGGGCACACATTTTTTCACTTTGGAAGTGTCTCTCGCGCAAACTATTCGGTTTAGAAAAAAATGATATTAGGAACCTAAATATGACTTTTGAAGACCTATCCATAGATACCCCACACGTATGGGTTTGATGAAATTTTTTTTTTTTTAATTTCATGACGTATTAAAAAAAACTACTTACTAGATTTCGTTCAAACCAATTTTCGGTGGAAGTTGGCATGGCAATGTATATCATAGGTATATTTTTTTTAGATTTTTCATTCTGTCATTTTAGAAGTTACGGGGGGGGGGACACATTTTACCACTTTGGAAGTGTCTCTCGCGCAAACTATTCTGTTTAGAAAAAAATGATATTAGAAACCTCAATATCATTTTTAAAGACCTATCCATAGATACCCCACACGTATGGGTTTGATGAAAAAAGATTTTTTGAGTTTCAGTTCTAAGTATGGGGAACCCCCAAAATTTATCGTTTTTTTTCTATTTTTGTGTAAACATCTTAATGCGGTTCATAGAATACATCTACTTACCAAGTTTAAACAGTGTAGCTCTTATAGTTTCGGAAAAAAAGTGGCTGTGACATAATCGGACAGACAGACGGACATGACGAATCTATAAGGGTTCCGTTTTTTGCCATTTGGCTACGGAACCCTAAAAAGGATTGTACCGGTTTTAAAGGGTCGGCAACGGGCATGTAACACCTCTGGAGTGGCAGGTATCCATAGGCTACGGTGATTGCTTACCATCAGGCGGGCCGTATGCTTGTTTGCCACCGACTTGATATAAAAAAATATTGTTTTTTATAAACGCGAAACTTATAATTCTTATAAAACTTGAATATATTATAATGAAGCGATCGACATCAAAGTGATTTGTTAAGATTTAGTTAGTAGTTAGTAGATCTTCCGAAATGGGATTTCATACGAAAAAGTACCGTGAATTCGTTAGGATCGCATTTAAAGCTATTCTTCGCTCTTAAGGTCCAATTATGTGGTGGTCTTTTGTTTTTTATATTTTTCCCTTTTTTGCGGCTCAAAAATTGTTAAAAATACTGGCAGTGGATGCTGTATATAATTGAAACATCAACAATACTCATACAATACACGCTATACTAAATTTTTAAATATTTGCCACCGCAAAACTACCACGGGAAATAAATTCTCAAAAAATCAGCCCATAAAACAGCTAACAAAGGAACAGTAGTGCATACTCGTTGCGACTCGGGGAGGGCTTTAAAAATTCCCGCGTACCTCGGCCGATAAATACTGCCGACTGCGGGTACATTTTTTAGAACTCACTGGTTTAAAAAAAAGAAACGTACTTTTTTAGTAAGTTCGGTTATTAGATATTGTTTTACGGACAGAAATAGTACATTACGATACAAGTGCGAAAAATAAGAAATTCGAAACGAGGGGAGTGTTTTAAATCGACACGAGTCGCGAATTACCTATTCGCACATGTATCGTACAACGTTTTACAGTACACATGGCCCTGTAAATGTTCGACACAGTAACGTAATATGCTAATTTTCGCACTAGTGTGGTAAAGTAGCACCATATGTACTGTAAATAATTATTTATTATATATTTACAGTAGAGACATACTAACTGATTGCATGTACATTTTCGCTTTCGTTTCATTTGTTACGTACATGAACGTAGAGTTCAGGTAAAAAAATTGTGTTATTATTTATTCCTTTTTTCTAGAACAATTGTGGCTGATATTGCAGTCTTTTTAAATATCTAGCCCATCATAAAAGTTGCGATTTATTTTTAAATGTTTACTATATAAAATTATAATATCAACAACGTGCCACCCACAAACACTTCACGGTCTACATTTTTTTTTTAATTTCTCACCGTGAAACTAGCAGCGTAGATAAATTCTCAAAAAATCAGCCCATAGAACAGCTAACAAAGCGCGTACTAGTTGCGACTCTGGGAAGGCTTTAAAAATTCCCGCGATGCCCCGGAGCGATAAAGATTGCCGACTGCGTGTACATTTTGTAGATTACCGAATCGTATGTACCGAAATTTATGAAATTATCCGGATCTGGATCCGGAACCGCGGATCTTCTCATAGATTTCAGATCCATCGTGGAAAGCCTAGCTGGCGCATTTAGTAAAAAAAAAAATTGTATCATAAAAAAAATATGATAATATTTTTTGGAAGGGTTTTTGTTTAAGATCACACAAAATCTGTGCCTTAAAGCTCCAATGCAATCAAAGTTATGCTCACATTTCAAAACGACATCTGTATATACTAAAAAGTGACACAGAAATTAGGTCCGTATGTATGAGTAGGTATCCTTTATATACAGTACGTATCTGTACCCCTAGTGTAAATATTTTCGACAGCGAAACGTGACGTACGCGTTTGCGTTAAGTGTCATTTTGTATGAGATTTTTGACTTTCCAAAACGTCGCTTGGCGCGCTGTTCAAAAACCCATACAAAATGAGACTTAACGCAAACGCGTACGTCACGTTTCGCTATCGACTAAAATTACACTAGGGGTACTGAACGTAAAGCAATTACTCAAACCCGTTAACGTTTAGGATATACTGAACAACTTACACTATGAGGCCAACCCCGGATTCGAGAAAAAAAAATTGCCTCTCCCATAGGAAATTTCAACATCAGACCAGCAAAATGTATGAAACAGCTAATTTTTTTTTGAGATTTCAGGATTAGTCTCATAGTAAAAATAGCACAGTATGACCTAAACATGAATGGCTTTAATTAATTGCTTTACGTTCAGATATAATATATATTGTATAATTAATAATAAAATATATTTACTCTGTGAAACAGTTTTTTTTGTTTCGTTTTAACTAGCGGTCGCCTTTAGTTTGATGTAACTCCTAAATGTATAAAACTTCGTTATTTTCCAAAGAATTTAATTTCATGTTGAGTATTAGATCAGATAACTTTCCATCTTATTTAATTTAAAAAAACTAATAAAACTCTAATAAAATGTAATACTGAATAAATTATATTCCTAGAAAAAATATCTCCTATAAGCCTGCCCTAGTGACCCCCAAGGTCATAGCCGAGATCCGTCGGCTAATGAAAGCCTCATATAGACATAACTTTAATAATATTAAAGGTCCTTTGAGGGATTAAAAACACAATCAATCAACTTCATTTTAATATACTCGTATTTTACAGTACATATGGTGCTACTTTACCGCACTATAGTGCGAAAATGAGCATATTACGTTACTGTGTCGAACATCTAAAGGGCCATATGTACTGTAAAACGTTGTACGATACAGGTGCGAATAGGTAATTCGCAACTCGTGCCGATTAAAAACACTCCCTTCGGTCGTGTTTTAATTTATCGCCACTCGTTTCGAATTTCCTATTTTTCGCACTTGTATCGTAATGTACTATTTATATATTTAATAATTTTCTCTCGCGTGACAAACGTCACTTGCGACACACACCTTATGGAACGTCCCGCGATAAAAAAGGAAAAAATATTAACATTGAATGGTAGATATTTTGACTGCACCTAAAATTGATCACCGAAGCTTACCGAATCTTACCGATTTTCCAATGAGAATTCCAGAGAATCACTTGACTACCAATCCCAGGATTAAACGTGAGCACTAGATCCTGAAAATCTAACTCAAAGGAAAAACTAGTTGGGATTCTGCCAATACTCGTAATATTCCTAGAAATTTCTTTCATAGAATCTAGTGGAAATCAAATGACATTCCGCAGATTACTTTCTGGGTAACTTATGTGTACGAGCTGCAATTCAAACAGAATGAAATTTGTATAAAAAAGTCGCAAGCATACCTTAGGTACTAGACGATGCTGCGGATGCTAATGGATAATTTTTTTTTTTTATGTCTCATGCTCTAAAAGAGGGTCATTGTTGTTCTAAGAAGAGTGCAAAAAGTGATACATTTCTGCAATGGAGCATTTTACTTTCCAAGTACGATTTTTAAAATTTTCTTACGATAAGCAATTGAAATTTTGTTTTGAATGGATTTGTGATACAAATTCTATTCTGATATTCAACTCCCAATCCCATAAATAACGATACTTTTACCTTAATGGTTAATTAAAGGTTGCCAGAGCTCAACGAGGGCGAGGGGGGGGGGGGGGGGTTGGGTCGGCAACGCGCATGTAACTCCTCTGGAGTTGCAGGCGTACATAGGCTACGGAGACTGCTTATCATCAGGCGGGCCGTATGATTGTTTGCCACCGACGAAGTATAAAAAAAATATTAAAAGTACCGTCAAGAAATGTATACTTAGTTATGTTATAAAAAAACACATGTATTTTTTTTCCGCGTATTCGAAATGACAAGGAGAGTGTTGAACTCAGATGAGAGGCATTGAGAGACTATAATGAGATCATTTCATTCCTTGATTAATAATTTACTATTGTGCACATGCGCACTTGTCACTATGCCCGTCACTTTCGCGTTTACATACTTGTTAGAACGTGCCAAGCATGGTGACAAATGATAATGAACCGACCATCTTAGCCCTGCCAGGTTAGATACACAGATAGATAACACGTGTAATTGTTGCTACAATAACACGCAGTATACCAATACATTGGCATTTATGAAAAAAAAACAAATGAGGCAAATAATTAAACATCAAATAATAATTAAAAAAATGGCTGTGACATAATCGGACAGACAGACATAACGTATCTATAAGGGTTCCGTTTTTTGCCATTTGGCTACGGAACCCTAAAAACTACGCGATTCGTTATATCTGTGTGCAATGTAGCAAAACGAAAAGCTCTTCGTTACGCTTTGCTCTTTCGAGCAAAGCACTCGTATGTACTAGAGCCCAGGTCACGTTAAATTAAACATTTTTATTATTAACTTCAATTAAACTGACTTGCGCCTAATACTTAAGAGGATACGGGAACTAAGATTTAAATATTTTAATAATATATAAATAAAATATCCGTCTCGCTAACGGAAGCGACTCCTAAAACTAGTCCGATAAGGAAAACGCCAGTTTATGCAAAAAAAACCTGCGTAATAATCTCAAAAAACGATGTTTCGTACTCAACTGTTTCCTCCTCCAACACTTAACTAAATGTAACGAAATTTTAAAATCTAAATGGTAATGAAATTATCGGTGTCGGACTGTTCTGCTTTTTAGGCTAATTGATGTCAGATTACCATGCTTCTCTTTGCGAATATTTGAAGTGCAATAGCGCCTTAAGAAACAAAAATATATAAAAAGCAAAACAGTCTGACACATATATTAATAATAATAATCTATGTTCAAAAAATCATTGCTCTAGCTTCAAAAATTACGGAGGAAACAGTCGAGTACGTTTGTATGAAGAAATAACCACTCATGTTGCCTCTGAATGACCAAAATACGACGCTTTCACTCGGTTGACATGTCTCATTTAGGTTACGTACTTTAACCCATTCAGCGCTATTCACGACACGTTGTCGTTCTGCTTCTACGAAGCATTTTCGCTACATACCGGGAAACCCATGTTATCAGCTACGATGTATCTCTACAACCGTAGCTCAGCAGTTAATGTGTTAAAGACAAGTACTTAGTCATTATGAATGGAGTGGTAACGCATTAAACAGATGATACAGTTGTAACTGTTATCTCTGTTCACGGTACTGACAACAGCAAGTTGAAATTTAGGTATCATACCAACCCATTGAATCTAATACATCAAACAAGTAACTAAATAAAATCGTTGCTAACAAGTAGGTAATTTAAAATCACATCCCATTTCCCCGTGTCAAACAAAAGAAAAATCACCGTGTTCCAAGTTCAAAAATCCCAACCGAAACAAAACACAGTCGGAACAAATCACCCACCGCTTGCGGCTGCGTTCTGAATTATTCATAATTCACGTGCAATAATAGCAGGTGAATATTATTTTTCTTTTATACTGCGTCACTGAATAGAAGCCTGCGACCGAGCGATAATAACTCATCGATTGTTTACTACGAACCTAACAGGGTTGAATGGAACCGCTTTTTGCTCGTGTGTGGATGAGTTGCTGAGTCGTTTCGAATGGCTGAATGCTTTGAAAAAGGGCCTCTTTGACTTTATGTGTAAAGAACTATGATATAATTTGCCATTGGAATAAGCTTAGAGGCTGCAGAGGGTTTATTGGGCTGATTTCATGGTATCATAAAACCAGGTAACTGTAGTCCAATACTGCAACATTAGCAAGCAACATTTAGTAGAATTTGATTAGATTGATAATAAACTAAATTACGAAATATTGTTGAAGCAGGGGGATAACAAAATAGTATTTAATACAATCATGATACAATAGAGAGCTTTTTAGTCGAGTACCGTGTTTAGGCGATGAAGCTTACTGAGTTGCCTAAGTAAGGTACGAAATAGAAAAGCTTGATTATATCACTATTATATACAATACTTTTTCTACGAGTCATCTAAAATAATACTTACTATAAAACCTAAATAATTAATGAAGTTGGTAAGTACCTGATCAAATATTTGTTCACATACTCAATAAATCTTCATCTCGACTTTAATAACAGTTTCACAGATAACCATTTTTTTGTAGGTAAGAAAACGCATCATGGAGGGGGAAACTTAAATATCGTACTTACACTAATGTTGATTTTTTCTACACTACATCGGTGGCAAACAAGTATACGGCCCGCCTGATGGTAAGCGGTTAACGTAGCCTATAGACGTCTGCAACTACAAAGGTGTTACGTGCGAGTTGTCGACCCTGACACCCCGAACTCTGGCAACCTTACTCACCGGCAGGAACACAACACTATGTGTAGGGTTTAGTGTTATTTGGCTGCGGTCTTCTGTAAGGTGGAGGTACTTCCCCAGTTGGGCTCTGCTCTAGATCTGGAATGATATCCGCTGTGCTGTGCCCTACCACAAAATAATCGGACAGACAGACGGACATGACGAATCTATAAGGGTTCCGTTTTTTGCCATTTGGCTACGGAACCCTAAAAACGTACTTCTGTTATTGTTAAAACTATATGTAGGTATGTATACATTCTAGGCATCTAAATATCGGATATAGGCTGTATGATGTGCAACGCAGTTACCTGAATTCACGATAGGTAGTAGAGATATAATTAAAACAAAATTATACAATGACTTTTTATTATTAACGTTTGCTTAACCTTCATATTTTTAATTATGTAATTATTAACTAAATCACGTTTTATTTATGCACAGTAACATTTTAATAATAGGCAAACAATAAATTGGTATAGTAGAATAATAGTTCACAATTTAATTATTTAGAAGTTACATCGATATTGGATGAGGATATAAATAAGAATTTAAAAAATATTCATACACAAAAATATTAAATCAAACTTTATATGGAAACTTGAAAATTTTTAAGCGTTTTAAAATACATTTTTTTTTATAAATCATTAGGACCCTCTTAGGCATGGAAATACAAAAAGTTATTTGTACACAAATGCGCAAATAATATTGTTAGAGCTTTAAAACATCATTTTAAGAAAACCTTCAACAGCATGAAACAGATTGTCTAATACTATACAAAACTATTTTACCAATTTCTATTTACTGAATCACATCTAGGCATAACGTTTTAACAATTAAATAAACAATATTTTAGTACATTAACTAATTCCTGTATAATCAGTTAGTCATCATATTGCTAATATAAATAAATAAATCATATCATATCATATATAACCATAACAGTAACAATAAACTACAATTAATTTGACAAACGTAAGTAAATCTAATGTAAATACTTGTTCATGAATGATGTGAACTATAAAATAATATTTCTAGTTCATTTATTCTGGGATTCATGTTTATTTTACATATTACTGTTTCTTTTTCAGATACGAAATCAAATATCGAAACAAAGGATATAGATTGAAATAGGTAGGAGCATATTTTATTTAAAAGATTGAATCCTAAACCTTCTAATTTCTAACTTTAACGTTGCGATGGAAGTCAATTTGGCAATGCATGGTACTTCGTAGTACAGAAGTTTAAAGATTTGTGGCCTGCAAGATACTTTAATAAAACATCGGTTGTTACAAAAAGCATTGCATTTGAAATATAACTTTTCAATTTCGTTATCAGTAAATTAACAATGAAATAGTTGCAAATTCAGACGAAAAATGTGAACATTATTGTTACAAAATTCATAAAATAACATACTTAAAATTATATAATAATTTGTTTCACAATACTTTTCCTCTATGTGGCTTTTAAATTTAAAGTAAACGTATTCAGGTTAGAGTATATCTTAAGTATTTACACGACATAATTACCTTAATTTTGGACTATTACTTATAAAGATTTAAACGTTATTTATATAATAATAAACATGGCATTTGATTTCACAAATAACAATGTATTATATACAATGTAAATTATTCTAAAATCAGTCTATGTTAACGGTATCTATAAATCGAATGAAAATGTTTTAAAATAACTTTAAAAACTTTTGATAGATAAAACTTATTGATGAAACTACATTTCATTTTCTGGAATAGCATGGAATTCGCAGAAGTATTTCTGACGTGACTTATAATATAAAAATTTCCTCAAACGTAGGTAACAAGAGACTCGATTGATGTGGACCAAACGCTTCTATCGCTCACATTTATTAGAGAGTGCTACTGTTCTACAGTGTCTGAGTATTTGAACTATCCGTAGACACATATGGCATTATTGAACTAGAAGTTGTCGTTGAGGCGCCCCAGTGAACTAGTTTGGAGCTGCAACTCATGTGTGCATGTAATGTATTGATTTAATTTGATTCCGAATGCTGAACATGTGATCCTAAATGTGTCTGAATTTTGAAGAAGGAGTGAGTGTATAACTTCGTGAAAGAATAACATTAAACTAAAGTATTCATTTTTGGTTAAAAGAAGATAATGATCCTAAAAAAGTTTGTTAAAGTTTCGGATCCAACCTTACCATTCATGTAACAAAGTTGTTATAAATAAATAAATAAATATTATAGGAAATTATTACACAAATTGACTAAGTCCCACAGTAAGCTCAATAAGGCTTGTATTGAGGGTACTTAGACAACGATATATATAATATATAAATATTTATAAATACTTAAATACATAGAAAACACCCATGACTCAGGAACAAATATCCATGCTCATCACACGAATAAATGCCCTTACCAGGATTTGAACCCGGGACCAGGCAGGGTTACTACCCACTAGGCCAGACTGGTTGTTGTTATGATAGGTAATACAATTATAAAAAAAGGTTTGGTAAAATTCAGATATATTAAATAAATTAAACGAGTCACTCTCGTTTATAAAACACAACGACATATTTCACTCTATAACGAGGAGCTTCACCATGAGCAGTTTGCTTTGGCTAACCGACGTCGACTTAATAAACTCGAGTGATCCGCTTGAATTTAAATCTTAATAATATTTTACAATACCTTTACGATTTTTCCTCACAACATGGCATTAATATTCAGAACACATTTGATTTACAATAACTACTCAGCTTTGGCCCTCAGTTATTACGTAGTTAACAATAAAGGTACACACGCGTGTGCGTAAACATGCGCATGCGCGTTGTAATATACAGATCATTATGAAAGACGGCATACCGCTTGCGTGACGTTTGCGTGCACGGCTCCAACAACGTGCCTACGTTCACGCAGCCGGCGTGTTTTGACCTTAAATGACATTGCTTTTAACTCCAAATAAACTACTTATACTCGTACATTAGTTACATTATGTAATCGCTAACTAAATCCGGGTTGAACTAAAACAGCTATCTTATTGAGGTCTCGACGTATTTTCCTAATAATATTTTAAGGAAGAATTGAAGAAGTAGTACCATTATTGTAGGTAGGCGTGTTTCTGCTGCAGCGCCTGTGGAATGAAAATAAGTTCTTTGACAAAAAAATCATTTTTGATACAAGTTTTTATCGCAAACTGTTCTTTTCTTTCAACAGGCAACTAAATAATATTTATCGAGAGAATTGTAACAGATCCAAACACAATTTTATTAGATTGTGTTGTTTGATCACAGAGTTCCTATGGTTACCTCCTATGTCCGTCATCAGATCAGCGCGATGGTACCATAATATTGGATTATTGGATTGTCACCCAACACATAAAACATATACATATGTGATGTTTCAGCTCAATCTAATAAAAAAATTGGGAATTTTTACTTGCAAGATTTGACCCAAACATACAAACATCGCAAAATAATAAAAGATTAAAAATTGGTTTGAATTTTTCTCAACTCATTTGCTTGAATTTTTAATTTCATTGTTTCATTGTCCAGGTAATAAAGGTCAGTGAGTGTAACGTGGTCAGTTGAAAAAAAATAATACTAATATTAAGTTGAAGTGACACGCTTCAAAAGAGAATTTAAATTCCTATTCCTGTATACGGATTCCATTAAAAACAAATGACGAAGAATTACTTGTTCCAATAACAGAAAGTCACGGTTAGCGTAAAGTGTAATTGAAGCATTATTTTGTATATGAATTATTTTAGCAACTATATTTTATTGCCAGTATTTAAACTTTCTTTCATTACCAATTGACTCTTGAAAAAAGTATGTGTATAATAATATATCGGAATTCCGATATAAAAGGTCCATTTGCATAGAAAAATCCAGTTCTGTTTTACCATCCCGAGTGGTAATAAGTATTGATATGTATCGTAATATAACGTCTTTTAACGTTTAGATGAGTTCAATATATTCAGATAACAACTTTCACCGTCTTAGTAAAGATTAGCGAAGTGTCGAATGTAGGCTTAGATAAGGTCGTATATTCCAACTGCATACCAGGCACGGGAGAGTCAAATAATTAAATTAACTAGCGTAATATGGCAGCTTAAAATTCAAAAAACCGAAGCGTCCAACACTTCAGTTTTCTACGGTGAAGTGTAATGAAGTGCCGGAAGCCTCGGCTCGGACCCTTAAGGTCTTAGCACATTGTTACAACTCAACAGCCACTCGACTCAAAATTAAATATTGAAATTAAAGCCTTATCTTCTATGTCCTATAGTACAATGTTTAAAATTTAGGTAACTGTCGGGTGGTCTACGCGTCGTCCACTCGTCGTTCACTAAGGTGAACCAAAAGTGAAGAGTTGGTGTGGAATTGGTATAGTGTGCGAAGACCTTTAGAGTGAATTATACCTAGCGCCTGGTTTCTCAAACCGTTCGCCTCACCCGCGTTCAATAAGCGATTGAATTAAAACCCAAAAGTTCCCTCCAAGATTGCCAAAGTTGCCGGCAAGCTGTAAAACCTCGGCCTTAGGTTTTACCTGTGAAACTTCGGCCTAAAGCCGAAGCGGGGTTCGCACTTCGCTCCCGAAGCACCAGAGTTTGACTCGTCGACTTCCATACATCGAATATGGAGGCCTCGCACCTGGAAAATATGAAATTGTTGAATGTTTTCAAATGATTTTACCTTCTGTTTCAATTACTCTGAAAATTTGTAAAATTTTGATCATCAGATCACTGGGGTCACTAGCTAATTTCTCTAAAATTATACCGCTATAGTATGCAGGGTATATACAACTGAAAATAAACTAGTGGCTTAGAGAGGTGTTTGTAGACCTCGTAAACCCATTTGGATACGCCTTTCGTAAAATTTCCATACATTGAATCGACAATAAAATTTTAAATAATTGTCAAACATGCTTGCAAAATTTCACGAGAATTGGTTGAGAAATGCAACATGTAGAATACATCCGGACGCAAAACATTTTTGTCCAACCTGAAATGGTAGCCTTCGCTCCGTTCGGCCAATGAAAATTAGACATGTTCTCATGAATTTTTACGATCAATCCAGCTGTAACCTTTTAAGATTTCAGTTAGAGTCTGCCCTAGGGAATATAGTCTAGATTCCGTGTGAATGTTTAGATGTTGTGTGGTTTCGTCAGCCCCCTTTAAGTACCTCCCATGTATGTACGGTGGACGTATCTTACATGTAGCGTGAAGTACCTTGTGTTGTAACAGGAACCTACCGAGATAAGCTTCTTACCGAATCATTAGGGTAGGCACGGGCGAGAGCGCGGCTGCCTCTAATTCTAGAGTGGCTTGACTCGACGCGTAGCCATTGCTGAAGTTCAGCACGTGGTTAGCTGTGAATCCAGGTACCTGTGGACAAAAGCAACACATTAATCCTTTGAGAAAAAATGCCTTTTTGAAAAAAAGCTGATATTCTTCAAACTGCTGGATAGGTTTCTATCAAACATAGCTAAGAACAGAAGAAATCGGTCTATACGTTGGAGAGTTACGATGCCACAGACAGATAGACAATGGCATCAAATATAAAACACCCCTCTTTTTGAGTGTGGTAAAAGGTAATTAATATACAAACGCGGAATACACTCTTACCCCCTTATTCATAAACGTGTCCTAAAGTTACGATGCCGCTGATCATCGTGTGTCCCTTTCCATCATACCAATACGTCGGAAAGGGACAAACGATGATCAGCGGCATCGTAACTTTTGTTTTTAAAGATCTTTGAGATATAGAGGTGATAAGACGATACATTGGTTATTTCGAGTTATAGAAGTTAAAATTTAATTTCCGATTTATGGAGGTAAAATAGTACCTACTGGATAATTGTGAAGGAAATCGTTGATAACTTCGAATTGGTAATGTTGAGTAATTTGAGTTATGAAGGTTTTTAGCTTTTATGGGAAGGGAGAACGGAGCAGCATTTTGTTTTGTTTTGACTAGGACTTTACCTGATTGAGGTTCAAGTTATCGAAAGTATGTATATATACATAAAATATTAATCAGGATTTTAGGTGGTATGAATAATATCTATCTCGGACACACAGCGCGTGTATTCATTGATATACAAGTTGGAACTCTATAACATTTGACTTTTGACAGTCATACATACCTATATGAAGCCGAAACAAATAGTTTTCAATTGATCTTCACCATCAAGAAATACTAAAAAAATTGATACCAGTGTAATGGTCAAGTCAAAAATGTATGACTCATAACTTTCAAAATTTCATTTACTTATTACGGATTTTTGACTATAACTTGTGAATGAAAGTTTACCCCGTGGAAGGAAGTGGAAACTACGTTTTTGTTTATATTCATATATCTATACAGAGCAAATCGTCTATTACTGGCCACCTTAACTAAAAACGATTGTGTTTAATGTTCACATAATTCAAGGAAATTCCAGAACTAGTGTTATTTAATTTACTTGAATACTCGTAGTGTGAATAAATAGAATTCTTATTTTTAACTATTTTGTTATAAGGTTATTGGATGGTGGCCAGTAATATACGGTTTACCTAACCTACCCTACCGACGAAGTATTTTTTTTATTACGACCGTTGTCTATCATTTTATAGATATATTTATGCACAAGTTTCACTTGATGCAAGCCAAAAATATATCTTCAAAATTTTATGCAAAGAAATAATAAGCCAATAAATTATTTTAATCAAAGAACAAATTTAACTTTCACAATTTCTTTCATGTTTCTACATCTTTTAAACTCAAAATTATTAAAATTTTATGAAGTTTAAGTATTTTTTATGATAGCTTGTATTCAGACCTTGAGCGTCATTCAAACATTGATTTACATTTTCACCTTGTGTGTTGTGCGCGAGTGAGATGCACAATGAGTGATGTCAGAATGAGAACTTTACTCGACTCTCGACTAGGACGCCGCTTATTTAACGACTTGCGACCCGATTCGAAGAAAGATTAAGACACGTTTAAGATCTTCGAAAGATCTTTAAAAGATCGATAACTAAACGACATGTATTTCGATTCCACTGTGATCCCAATAAGATCTATCTACGATATTTCTAACGTCAAAGTGACATTGGTTACTCGAATCGAGCTGCTTCTGTCAATTATACGACATAAAACGATATCTAAATGAGAACTTATCTAAACCAGAACTTATCGTTATCGAATCTCATTCTTCGAATTGGGTCGTTGTTTTCATTTTATTTTGATACCACCTCAAAGAGCGAAATATATTTTGCATTTAACATTTAGCTCTTATAATAATTAAGAAATCGAATAACACTTCTGACGTTGTTCAAGATCATATTTGTCATGCTTTATTGGAATAGCCTAGGCGTAAAGTTCAGTTTGAATATCGTCCTTGTGACTTAATATTATTATATTGTTTTATCTTATAAAGTTAAATAATTTCAACAATATCCACCATCTGCTGTTGACGTACCACATGACGTTGGCGGCGGGCAACAATGGCGGCGATGAGCAGTCCGCCTGTATGTGGTCACCACTGACGTACGACACGCGGTCCGACGACACGTTCAGACTTGTTTGATCTTTTAGTACCTAAGAGGCGAAGGGTCTAGCACATTTCGTCTTAATAAAAATACTTCTATAAACCCACTATTTTTATTCATAAGGGTATTAGACTTACGAATATTCTCAAGAGAATAATCTGTAGAAACATGTAATAATTCTGACGTGGTTTAAGTTCATATTTCACGCCTAACTGGAATGGCTCAGGCAGAAAGTTCAGTTTGGATATGACGTCATTTTGTCTTAACACATATTGGTTATAAATTGAATATTTCAACAAAACTTACCATCTGCTCGTTGACGTACCACGTGATTTTGGCGGCGATAAGTAATTCGCCTGTATGTGGTCGCCGCCGACGTACGACGTGGAGTCCGATGACATCCTCAGACTTGTTTAAAATCTTATATATACCGCCCAAACAAACATTTGAAGAAAACTCACCATCTGCTCGTTGACGTACCACGTGACGTTGGCGGCAGGCAAAGATGGCGGAGACGAGCAGTTCGCCTGTATGTGGTCGCCGCCGACGTACGACATGCGGTCCGACGACACGTTTGGACTTGTCAGTGGGGGTTCTGTTGAAGAATGTTACAATTAAAATTGTAAGTATATAAAAATCAAGGTCAAAATAATAGTACTTACTTTATTACAAAGGCCGAGAAATAGAGAATTATTGGCTGAGGCATAGTCAGCATTAAAAGTAGCATATTCTTTGATAGCTCAACAAAAAGAGAGAACTTTATCTATATATATGGAACAATTAAACGTTTGTAGGTGCTTTTTAATGCATACTGCCTATTTAATTTTTTTGTCTTTTAATTATTTATATAAGAATTCAAGCCTTGGCGACCCTCTACATCTCTAAGGATAATTTAATATATATTTTTATATTTTATCTCTGACACGTAGAGACTTATACATCTCTAAAGAATTTTAGTATTTTATGGTTTTATTTTTTTTTATCATAGTTTTTTTTTGTGTAATTTGACATTTAGAGACAGTATACATCTCTAATAATGTATTTATTATTTCATAGATTCGATATTTGTAATTGTTTTTTTTTTTAATTTATTGTTTGTAAAAATGGACATGTAAAAGTGCCCCTGTGGCCTATTTGCTGAATAAATGTTTGATATTTGATATATATCTCTATTTGGAAAAATAATCGAGTACCTAAGGCAGATACTCTTGACCAGTTGTTTTATCCGCTGCTATTGGTGCTGACTGTACGCATAGTTATATTAAAAAAATGCGAGGAAATGTTGCGAAACATGTTGTACGCCGGCAATGGATTTTCATACAAAATTGTTGGCCTAGACTGGCTGGTGTTTGGACATTGAACTTTTAGGTGATTTTAAGTTGTATTTCAACAATTTTTTGAGAAAAACACTGTACGTACCTCGCAATATATTCAAAATAGATTTACGTATAAAAATTCTTCACAAATTCCAAGAAGACATATCTGACTTACTTATACTTGTGTCATACATATTTGTTATTATTGTTAACTAGTTCGCGTCTTTCCTATAGACATCGTAAAGTTAAAAGAATCAAAAACTAATTTTTACATTGCACCTTTAAGGCGTGATTGGTACATTTTTTTTGTACTTGAGACTCAAATAAGAAAAACGTGTTATATAAGTAATGGTCCCTAGGTTGTTAATATTTATTGTTTTGTCTATAAACCTTTTACTGAAATATGTTTTCCCCACATAGATACCTCAACGCATTAATAATGATCCCATTGTAAATAGTAAACAAAGAAAATCGAGTTGCTATTCCAGGGGAAGCAACAAATTTCCTTTTCGAAACTGAATTGGGCCGACGACCTCCTGCAAAATGAATTTTCCATTTGAAGACCGAGCCGAATACACACTCATTCAGCTGAATTATTTGTCTTTTTGAAACGCAATTATTTATACTGTCTTTGGGAACAAGTAATGAATTATAGAAACGCGGCCCGATTCGAATTTTATGATACGTCAAAAATTTCCTGGATAAATTTCCTAAAGATACGATATGTCAGTGAAAAAAGTGACGTTTTCGTCACTTTCATTATTTTTAATTCTTTATTTCAGATAAAAATTTATCCATAGAATTGTTAGTAGTGCTTATGGCTACGTTAGTAACTTAACTACTACATTACTTATTTATAATTAATTAAACCCAAAATTTTAGGAAGGTACAATCCACCCTGTCAGCTATGACCTTGAGTATGCTGCTGTGACTGCCCCGACCCCGGCATAACAGAGACGCTATTTGCTTACGCCTGATGGCTTAGAAGTCATCAGTTCGTTCCACGGTGAACATCCCTGAAGCGCTGCAGTATAGAGGCAGTCCCAACAGCATCCTGAAAGCGACTTTTGAATGATATATCTAATCCATATCCTATCTTTAGCACATCCTGGTGGAAAACGTCCGTCTGGGCGTCCCAGATACCACTGGAGTGACGAAGCCCTAAAAGACTTGTCCGCCCTCGGAATACCTAACTGGCGTGAAGTGGTGCAGGATAGGGCAGAGTAGCGTTCCTTTGTGTCAGAGGCCTAGATCCTGTTTGGGTCACTGAGCCAGTGAAGTACGTAAGTATCTTTACAACATGTTTGACGTATCTTAAAATTCGCATTAGGCCGGTAGGTCTGGGGCCCATATCTCGAACGGCATCGCGGTAATAGACTAATATTACTAGTCCACGGACTGTCAAGTCGTATAGGTTACCATAGCAACACATAATAATATTAGACTAATACCTTTCGAGAAATGGGCCCCTGGTCCGGTCGGATGTGAAAAAGTCAACTTTTCAGGAGAGCCAGAACAATTGTTTTTTGTTTTGTGACCTAAATATATAATATTGGGTGGCATCGACAGTATGATAGTATTGATGGTGCTGTATAATGTTGTCCCTGTCACACGATGTTATCATTATGCCAATGTTAGAGCAACGCAATTAAGGATTCTGTAGATGGGGAAATATAGTAAATGGGTAGAGGTATGGGCACTGTGAATATTGTGATCTCGCTTTGTGTGGCAGGGCACAGCACAGCGGATGTTATTCCAGATCTAGAGTAAAGTCCAATGGGGAAGTACATCCACCGTACAGAAAACCGCAGCCAAATAACACTAGACCCTACTCATAGTGCTGTTTTCCTGCTAGTGAGTAAGGTTGCCATAGTTCAACGAGGATGCGGAGTGTTAAGGTCAGCAACGCGAATGTAGCTCCTCTGAAGTTGCAAGCGTAGATAGCCAACGGATACTGCTTACCATCAGGCGAGCTGTATGCTCGTTTGCCACCGACGTAGTAAAAAAAAACTCTACTGCTGCCAAAAACGTGAAATGTGTTTTTTTAAGAAATTTCTCGTAAAAATGACCTTTTTGCATGCCGTTTCTTGCAGCAGTAGTTGGTGTAGTCTGAATCCGAACGGTACCTTTAGCCCAGTGTTGCCAGGTGAGCGGAAGAGAATTATCGTAAAAATGAAGAAAAAATGAATGTCAAAATGATGAATGAGTGTCAAAATTAGCGATGAAAAAAATATCGTGCGCCTGTTAAAAAGGCACTACTCTCAAAATTTCTTGCAAAATAAGCTTACATGTATGTATAATCAAACAAGAACGCAATTTTTGTCTAAATTGCACAAAAAACAGTTTTATATTTGTGTATTTTTGTGATAGATCCAAACGTTTAACAGGAAATTCGATATTTTTGACGTGAATCAAGGAGCCGAACACCCAAAAGGTGCTAATTGTAGTCTATTTCTCAAGGAAAGTGTCATATTTTGCTTCAAAAACTAGACTTTTTTGGTGGCATCGTCTAATGGCTGAAATTATCGTATTTTTGCGAACGATAATGCTCTTTGGAACGTACAACGTACCGTACGACTATTATCGTACGCCTGGCAACACTGCTTGAGTCTCATATGGAATATTTCACCGCTCCTAATAAAATATTCTGTAAAAGGGGAAATATCGTGAGTGGGCAGAAGGGGACTAGATTAAAATGGTATGCAGCTGATACGCTAAAACGTTGCTTCGGGCGAAACAAGTACTTAAATAATACAGGTAGTACCGACGAGTAAATAAAAGAGACTGTCAGTCTGTATCAAACACGCTGTTAACTGGTGATATGTGAAGGTGCCGTTCGGATTCATATTACACTACCATTATTGCTGTTGTATTGGAGTGCGACATTACTGCTGATTTAATTGCTGCAGGAAGTGAAAAATAATAGGAATTTTATTGAGAAATGTTATAATAAATTATTCATTTATATTGTGATGGCGCGCGCAGCCACGCATCACAATACCACGCCACCGCCGCGTGATCTGTCCCGAGCTACCCATCGCGCCGCATGCCGGCCGCCGAGCGACTGAGAGTCGCTGCCCCCGCCCGCGCCCCGCGAGCCGCGCACTATAAAAGCCAGCGCGGTCGCCTAGATAGCAGGCACTGGATGGGGGACTGGCCGTCCTTGTGAAGCGTCAGGTCATCCACCAGCCGCTGCCAGTGCCGACAACTCTCCGGTCGTCATACGCCCTAGGCGTGGAAATCTGCGTCGACCGCCACCCTCTGCGTGTGTTTGCGTTCTACAAGCCACCCAGCTCTCGCCTTGCAGTGGCTGATGTCCACGACCTGCTGGACTCGCCGCTGCCCTCGATTGTAGCCGGTGACTTCAACTGCAAACACACTGCATGGAACTCCGTGAAGACCTGCCCAGATGGGCAGCGACTCCTTGCCGATGCAGAAGCCCAAGGATACGAGGTGCTAGGACCAGAGGTCCCCACGCACTTCCCGTACACGGCAGCCCACACACCGGACGTCATCGACCTTATGGTAGTACGCGGCCTGACTTCCTGGCCCGCGCAGGACGTCCTGGATGACCATCTCCTTTCTGACCACCAGCCCGTCTTGGCAACACTGGACTTGACGCCGACTCGGACGGCTCCGCCCTCACCTCGCCGACGACAGGATTGGGATCGTTTTGCGACCTACATGAGCGAACACACTCCATCCTTCCCCGTGACTACAGCGGAGGAAGTCGACCGACTCGCTGAGGAGTTCGCCTCATGCGCCACTGCCGCCCTGACAGACTCTTCCGCCGAGACCGGCGCCAGTCAGTCGCGCCGTAAGCAAAGCATCCCCGCCTTTATCCTGACCCTCATCGAGAGGAAGAGGAAACTGCGTCGACAATTCCAGCGCACACGATGTCCCACCATGAAGTCCCAGCTGAACTCTCTCGCCGAGAAGATCTCGCAAAGCCTCGCGGCTTACACCGAGGACTCTTGGCTCGAGTACATCGAGTCAGCTGGTGAGGACTGGAACGACATCCATCGTCTGTGCCGCAGAGTAACAGGAAGACCAGCACCCATCCGCCCTCTTTTCGCCAGTGACGGTACCCCACGTTACCGCGCAGAAGATCGAGCGGAGATTTTCGCTGACCACCTGGAGACGCAGTTCAGACCGAATCCGTCCGACGACACCGAGCACGAAGCAGCTGTAAAGCAGCACCTGGCGGACTACTTCGCCACGTCCATAGCTCCTGACGAAGATCCCATCATCCTCACACCGGGCCAAGTCCAGAGGATGATAAGACGCACCCCGCTGAAGAAGGCACCCGGCCCCGACCGCATACCGAACGAGGCGCTGCGCCACCTGCCCCCGCGAGCCATCGCGACGTTGGCGCGGCTCTTCACCGGAGTCCTGCGGACCGGCCACTTCCCGCGCCCCTGGAAGCAGGGTCGCGTCATCATGATTCCCAAGCCCGGGAAGAATATTCTTCGTCCTGAGAGCTATCGACCCATCACGCTGCTGCCTACTATCTCGAAAGTTTTCGAGAAGCTGCTTCTGCCTCACCTGACGCCCCACATTCAGCCACGCGACGAACAGTTCGGCTTCCGCCCGGAACACTCGACGACGCTCCAGCTTGCCCGCGTGCTGCACCTTGCTGCAGCAGCTTACAACAAGAGGGAGCACACGGTCGCTGTTCTTCTGGACATGGAGAAGGCGTTCGATCGCGTATGGCACCCCGGCCTCCTCTACAAGCTGTCCACGTCTACTACTCCGCGTCGAGTAGTCAAGACTGTGGCCACCTTCCTGGAAGACCGCCGCTTCCACGTGGCGGTAGAAGACGCCGTATCATCCGACCGCACCATCCTTGCCGGAGTGCCCCAAGGGAGCTGCCTCTCGCCCGTGTGTTATGGGCGCTACACCGATGACATCCCGGTCAGCGAGGGCGTTACGCTCGCGCTATATGCCGACGACGCTGCCTACATCACGTCATCCATCCGCCTATCACACGCAGCGCACAAAGCCCAGTGCGCCCTAGAGGCTCTCCCTCCATGGCTGAAGAAGTGGAGACTATCAGTCAACGTGTCGAAGACCCAGGCGATTGCTATATCCCGTAAGGTGCTGATGCCGCCGCGTCTCACACTCCTGGGGCAGGCCATCGAGTGGTCCCCGATGGTGAAATACCTGGGGGTGACCATAGACCGCCACCTCACCATGGCCCCTCACGTCAAGAACGTGATCGCCCAGACGCGTGCCGCTCGCATCTTACTTGCCCCGGTTCTGAAGTCCCGGCTATCGCTACGCGTGAAGCTAGGCGTGTACAAGACTTACGTCCGAACACGCCTAACATATGCAGCCCCCGCGTGGTACGCGCTAGTGGGAGAGTGCAACAGGAAGCGACTGGACGCTCAGCAGTCGCTCTCTCTACGCACCATCGTCGAAGCCCCTCGCTATGTGAGGAACGACGTTATAGCCCGGGACCTGAGAGCAGAACCGCTACGTGATTTCGTAGCTCGCCTGGCGGGTCGGATGTTCGAGCGCGCGGACCAGTCGCGCTGGAGCCACCTCCGTGGCATAGCGCCGTACCACGCGCGCCCGCCCGACCACAGGGGTCTGCCGCGCGAGCTCGCGCCTGCAACCCCTGCCACACCGGATTGACCACACCACAGACCGACACCACCCTGACACCGGTTGACGATCGCTGGCTGGGCCTCCCCCAACGGGGTCCCACCTGGCTGGCTTGATCTCGCCGGTGTGAGAAGACCCGGACACGACCACTGGGGCCTCACCCGAGGCCCCACCCCGACGACCCAGCCATATTCATGGCTGGCGGTTTGATACCGCTGCAGGGGGCCAACGCCCCGAACAGCATCCCCAATCCCCTGAGGGGGAATTGAGAAGACGTCCACTGCTGTGAGATAGCAGGCAGTCGCTCTCACCGCCTTCTGCTGTGAGGACCGCTGCTCTCCCGGTACGAGCCGGCGTGTTTTCAGACGCGTTATGGCTCCCGGTCCCTAGCCACCCTACCCTTCCTGATTCCCGTAGGCCAGTTGAGCCGGCGTGTTTACAGACGCGTTAAGGCACCTGGAGTACGTACCCTTCCTGACCCCGTAGCCCAGTCGAGCCGGCGCGTTTTCAGACGCGTGAAGGCACCTGGAGTACGTACCCCTTCCCGATTCCTTATCCCGGTTGTGCCGGCGTGTTTACAGACGCGTGAAGGCACCCGGGGTATCCACCCCTATACTATCTCGCTCCCGTCAAAACCACCCCTTCACTCTTAGGGGATACCGATCCCAAAACTCGCGAGTAGCTTAGGGTCCGCGCCGTCCCGTAATCCCGTTGCTATAAATTAGAATCATCCCCCGCGTCGTACCTAGCCTAGGACATCTAGATTTAAGAAACCTTTATTTTATAATAAACCGGCATAAAGGCCCGCCGATTTGTGTTACAGTATTACCTTTGGTTTCTTTGTCTCACCCTGCACCCTCTCTCTCCTCTGAGCTAATTAGGAAACCCTTGCTCCCGTCTGGAACAAGGGAGTTGTATGAGGCCACGCCCGCCCCGGCGAACGTGACCCCATCACATCTGGCGCCCAACGAAATAACTCACGTAGGAGTCCATACGGTATCCTGGAAGGAACCGGTGCTCGAGAGAGGACAGGGGTAGTTATAAATAAATAAATAAATATATATATATACCGTAGGGCTGCTACACCGTAGCATTACCGCATCCATTTGGGGGGAGTGTCGCTTCCCGCCCACCCGTAAATCACATCTGGCGCCCAACGAAATAACTCACGTAGGAGTCCATACGGTATCCTGGAAGGAACCGGTGCTCGAGAGAGGTCAGGGATAAATAAATAAATAAATAAATAAATAAATACTTCACATATACCGTACCGGGTATATATACAGTACAGCCGATATCCATAGCATCACCGCACCGATTTGGGGGGACTGTCGCATCCCGCCCACCCGTACAACACATCTAGCCCGCACAGAGGTACAACAGGAGTCCCGACGCTCCATCCAGGTAAATTCAACTCTCGCACTAATAACCCTTCTCCGTACAACCACTACTTACCGGTAGGTATTACAAATGCCTACAAGTTGGATATACCGACTGAAGAAACCCGAATTGATACAAGAAGCCACGAAACGTGACATCCCGACCGAAGACTTAACCGTAGAGGAGATACGTAAGGGCTTGGTGGAGGTCCTCAAGAAAGAAGAAGCCGGAAAAATGGCAGAAAACAACGCTAAGGTAATCACAAAGTTAATAAAAGAATGGAACCTCTCGTTTAAAACTACAGACAACGCCATCGAGTTCATCGAAAGGTTGGAAGAGCTAATCAACGCCAGCACGGTCGGAAAAGAGGACATACTTCCTGCACTACCACGTATTCTGCAGGGCAGAGCGCTCCTGTGGTACAGAAATAACGCCGAAACATGGACTAATTGGGACGAATTCCTAAAGGTATTTAAATTATACTACTTTCCGACCAACTACGGAGAGGACTTAATAGCCAAGATTGTGGCCAGAAAGCAAAGAATTCAAGAGAAATTCACCGACTACGTTACAGACATTCAAACACTGATGCGCAGGTATGGAAATCTCGACGAAGCAGAGAAATTGCACCGCATACACGAGAACATGCTACGTAGCTACAAGCTATACATAAAAAAGCAGGATTACAGTACCTTACCAGAACTGTTAAAGTTAGGAACTGAATATGAAAATATAAGGACACCCACGTACGGTGCGACAACATCATCAGGCGCATGGCGATACACTAGCGACTACGGCAAATGGAGAGACCACAACCAAGCAAACAGCGAACAAACTACCCAAGGTAGGGACGACAGACGCAGCAACAACCAGAAACCGAAACCAGAACACAGAGAGAGTACGAGCCAAACAGTACATCCAAGGTACGACCCCAAGACGAGTTGCTGGTCCTGTGGGAAACCGGGACATAACGCAGACGCCTGCAGAGGCAGACGCCAAGTATTTTGTAGCCAGTGCGGAAAGCTGGGAGTGTTGAGCAGAGCCTGCTGCAGGAAAACAACCTGGAAAGGCCAGGAAAAGCTAGGAGCATCCGACAGCCCACAAACGAGCGACAACCGCATATACACCGATTTGCACATAATGGGAAGAAAATACCAAGGCATTATAGACACAGGCTCCACCAACTCGTACATCAATCAACAGGTATACGACGAATGCAAGAGCTCCGCATACCAGACTAAAGTAAGAACAAGAGAAATAATACTAGCAAATGGGATCAGGACGCAAGCACACGACAACCTGTTGGTCGACATAGTAATCAAGGAGGTAACGATCCGACACTGGCTGAGAGTGTTGCCGTCAGCCACGGACATTATAATAGGGATGGACGTATTAAAGCGAGTCGGAATGTCCATACAATGGCCAGGAGAAAGCCAAGACTCAGATGACCGCGGTAATAAATATAGCCAGCGGCAACACAAAGAAACCGGAGAAGGAGAAGAAACCGTAGAAAGCACAGAAGAAAACAAGATCACACCGGAACCGCAACAGCAAAACCAGAATAGCACAACCACCGAATCCAGTCAACCGCAGCCAACCACACCGCTCACACAGGTACAACATAGAATAAAATTGAAGCAAACAGAACCCGTAAAACACAGATATTATCCACGAAATCCGAAGCAGCAAGAAATAATAAATAAACACGTGAGTGAAATGTACCGACCCTGTGTAGATTTACGTAAAATTATCCAGAAAACCGAGAAAGATGCGTACCTAATACCACAGATAAAGATACACCACATCAGAGAAAAAGCGGTTAGCAACCCGAAGGAGTATAAAGAAAATGAAGGCATTTCTAGAAGGCGACCAGTTCACCGTAGGAACGGACCAGCAAGCAATACATTGCTTGAACAGCATAAAAGACCCCACAGGCCGGTTAGCCTATATCGTGTGTCGGAGCGCAACGCAAAACGAGATAGCAGACGGCCTATCCAGAAATCCAGTAAGTACAGCGAGAGGATGGTACCAGGAAAAACGGCATCAGCTGACCAGGAACCCCGACGCAAGGAGGAAAAATGTAAGCAAGAACAAGCGTCGGCCATACAAAAAGGACATTATGACAGAAATAAACGTGAATGGGCCCCGCAAGTCAATCTCGTCCTGAAAAGAAATCACAATTTATCCAGAGCAAAGCGCGACTATGCGGCAAAGTTAGCACCTCAATACGTTGGACTGTACGTAAAAAAAAAAACCAGTGATATATCTATAAAAAAAAAACACAGTGAGGGCATCAGCCACCTTGAGAAAAGGAACATGGGATCCTTAAACGTCAATTTAGAGTAAGAAAAATACATATAGGGAGGAATAAACAAGTAAGTTATACACAAAGGGATACCCATACATTAGAAGAGCAGAATAGAATTTTTTTAAAAAGCCACGCGCACCCGCCCTACGAACGCCACCGCAAGAAGGAAAAGGGGGAAAAGAAGAATAGGTAAAAAAAAAATATATATATACATAGTGTAGTGAAATAAAAATACAGTGCAGTGAAAGACAATACCAGTTTACCAGTATAAAAGTATAAACCGTGAATATAATAATAATAAAAAACCTATAAAAATTTAACAGATAAGTAAAAAAAAAAACATATAAATATATAAAGTGTAGTGAAATAAATAGACAGTGCTGTAAAAGACAAAACCACTAAAAAGTATAAACCGTGAAAATAATATACGAAACAAAAGGATACAAAATAATCATACAAAATACAAAATACCTTTAAAATAAATTTATATAAGTGAGATAGTAAATGGATAAAACCATAGAAGCACGTAACAATAGTAAGTAGGATACATACACTGGGTAGGTAAATAACAATTAAGTGAATTGGTAGCATTACGATAAGTGAACAACAATATAGTGGGAATAGTATAATAGTGTAAAAGCAATATAGTTACAATAAATAACTTTAAAAAACAAACGACGCGGGTAAAACAGAGAACATAGGCTAACAATAAATGAAGATAAATAGACACATAATTAAGATAGCAAGTATAAACGAAACATATGCATACAAAATACCGGTACGACATAAAATAAAATGCCTCAAATTAAATAAACATACAGAAAAAAAAGGAATACGAATACTTAGGATAAACACAAAAATAATAGATAAATAGAATAGCGTCCAGTAAATTTCAATAAAAAGACAAAACAACAGTAAACGAGGAGAGGTAACATCTTTCAACCATCATGTTCTAATTCGGTGATTTTTCCCAATAGGTAAAAATCTCCAGACGGGTGACGGGACTGTGATGGCGCGCGCAGCCACGCATCACAATACCACGCCACCGCCGCGTGATCTGTCCCGAGCTACCCATCGCGCCGCATGCCGGCCGCCGAGCGACTGAGAGTCGCTGCCCCCGCCCGCGCCCCGCGAGCCGCGCACTATAAAAGCCAGCGCGGTCGCCTAGATAGCAGGCAGTCGCTCTCACCGCCTTCTGCTGTGAGGACCGCTGCTCTCCCGGTACGAGCCGGCGTGTTTTCAGACGCGTTATGGCTCCCGGTCCCTAGCCACCCTACCCTTCCTGATTCCCGTAGGCCAGTTGAGCCGGCGTGTTTACAGACGCGTTAAGGCACCTGGAGTACGTACCCTTCCTGACCCCGTAGCCCAGTCGAGCCGGCGCGTTTTCAGACGCGTGAAGGCACCTGGAGTACGTACCCCTTCCCGATTCCTTATCCCGGTTGTGCCGGCGTGTTTACAGACGCGTGAAGGCACCCGGGGTATCCACCCCTATACTATCTCGCTCCCGTCAAAACCACCCCTTCACTCTTAGGGGATACCGATCCCAAAACTCGCGAGTAGCTTAGGGTCCGCGCCGTCCCGTAATCCCGTTGCTATAAATTAGAATCATCCCCCGCGTCGTACCTAGCCTAGGACATCTAGATTTAAGAAACCTTTATTTTATAATAAACCGGCATAAAGGCCCGCCGATTTGTGTTACAGTATTACCTTTGGTTTCTTTGTCTCACCCTGCACCCTCTCTCTCCTCTGAGCTAATTAGGAAACCCTTGCTCCCGTCTGGAACAAGGGAGTTGTATGAGGCCACGCCCGCCCCGGCGAACGTGACCCCATCACAATATTATCTAGAAGTCGGCGCACTCGATGGTAACCACAAAAGAGTTGAAGTGCATATAATGCCGCGATCAAAGCTGGAATACCCTCAGCGTGTAGCCAGTGTGTAGTGTGTAGCATTTGCGCCAGCTGATAGGCTAAAATGTTCAGCTTCGGGTAAAACAAGCACTTAAATACACACAATACGAGCAAGTAGCAGCGACAAGTAAATAATAAAGACTATCAGTTAGCCTTTTTCACGCTGTTAACGGCCTCTTAGCCTAGTTGGTATGGAGCAGGAGGTCCCGGGTTCAAAAATCCTGATGAGGCCATTTATTTGTGTGTTCACCACGAATAATTGTTTCTGAGTCATGGATGCTATCTATTTATCTGTGTATGTATTTATCTATATAAGTATGAATATCGTTGCTCAGTACCCATAGGTCATGCTTTACTTAGTTTTGGGGCTGGGTCTATATGTATGAGAGTGTCCCCAAAATATTTATAATATTTATAATTTGCCCATGAAGCCGATAATTCTGGGTTCGAATCCCAGTAAGGGCATTTGTTTGTGTGATGCGCACAGATATTTGTTCCTGAGTCATGGGTGTTTTCTATCAGTAGTATCTATCATTTAGTGTACAAAGTTGGACTCCCAGAGGTCGATTCTAATTTAAACATTTATTGTGGTTTGGAACTTGGATTGTCTTGGTGATTGGCGCACAACTCAAATGTAGATAAAATCACTCACGCTTATAGATAAAATACAACATTATAATTTATGAAGAATAAAAAAACCTTTATAAATCTGATGTTGTGAAAAATATATAACATAATAGATGGCGATTTGTTGAACGAAATATAACGCTCATATCTGACGTGAAGACGCAATTTACATTAATAACGAAACACACAACTTCATAATGATGAACATGGATAGTCCTTAAGTTGAAGTGGTCTATGACCGCAGGTAAAAAATACCTAACGCTTAAAGACAGAACGTATTTAAATTGAACAGAGGAAAAGAAAAGAAAATCTTGACAGACGCAATTTACATTAATAACGAAACACACAACTTCATAATGATGAACATGGATAGTCTTTAAGTTGAAGTGGTCTATGACCGCAGGTAAAAAATACCTAACGCTTAAAGACAGAACGTATTTAAATTGAACAGAGGAAAAGAAAAGAAAATCTTGACTCAAATCCAACTCATTAGAAAAGCTTTTAACTTAAAAAATCCATCATTAAAATCCAAGATAAATTTACGCAATTAAATAGGAATACAACTACGAAAAACAGGAGGAATTAAAGGAGGAAAAACGTCCCGTTTCACTCTGGACATTAACCCCATATCTCTGAGCGGGGAATACCAGTAATTATTTAGATGGGCCAACTCTCGGGCGAGGCGTTCTGGCAAAGTAAGCTTAGTAACAGTATGGTAACTTTGATCTTACCTGACAAACGCTTTGATAAAGTTAGTTTAGCTAAGATGAAATCTTTTTCTATAGTATAGGTGGGTATATGGTGGCGCTCCTTCAACTAGGGAAGGACCGACTGAGTATGGTAACCAGTAACAGCACCTTTGCTACGCGTACCGACTAAGCTCGTAAATTTTGAGCAACTGTCTCTGTCTATAGAAATCTTTGTTAAAACTCCAGATTGTTTATTTTGTACCAAATGTTACTCTATTCATTGCTCCTCTCCTGCATACATCACTATCAAATTCAAAAGTAAACACTTATATAATTCGTATGTTTAAAATGACTGATTCCGGACCTTAGCTATGCCCAAACCCTCTTGTAAATGGAGGCCAAAAGCCCTACCGTGAAAAACATTTAAAAAAAATTTTTTTCGTTAATCTGCCTCTATGGCTCTTGCATATTAAAGCAATAGAAAGGTAAATATTTAGATTTTCATGTTTTGCGTTAGGGCAATTTATTAATACACTTATTTAAATATTTAGATGCAAAAAAAATGCCTAGATTGCCCAGGCAATATATACTCACCACCTTATTATACGGCCCACTTGTCAATGCGGCGAAATCCGTATGCGTATTTTTTTATATACGAACGTATTCTTCTCAACCGTATGCAATAGAGCACACCTCCTTTTAATTGCTAAAACTAAAAGTAATCACTATCTTTTATTACTATCTGTGATGAAAATAACAATCGTGTACCTAGTATTCTTTAAAAAAAAGTTTATAATACCTACGGAATTTACCGCAGACGGATTTGACCGCATTGACAAGTGGATTGGTAATGATATATTGTTTTCTATTGCCTGGGCAATCTGGGCATATGTTTTGTAAAGTGTATTAAACTTAAATCGACCGGGATATAAACCGTTATTACCTTTTATATTGTTTTGATTGCGCTCCCGATATTTCGACGCAGCCACATGCATCTTGTTCACGGGTAACTGGAGATAGCGATAGCGGGAAAGGTAATCATGGTTTATATCCCGGTCGATTTAAGTGTAGTGAAACCAAACGTGAATCATTCAAAACTGTTAAGTGTATATTCAAATTAAAATCTTACTGATCGTTTACTACTGTGGTGCTCTTGTTGCATTTTTCACAGTGCCGCAGATTAAAATGAAGTTTAGTGTTTGTGAATAACGGAATACCTGGCCTCGACCTTTGTAAGTGCAATTTCCAGTAAAAGATTAATTTAAGTTCAAACGGATTTATGAGGCTCTTTCTGCGTGGAATATAGATAGTTATAATGTTATCAACGATGGAGTTTGTAGTAGGCTGGTTCGAAAAAACACTTTTTCATTAGAGTTTTTGAGGTACCCCTAACTTCTTTTACCAATTACTGTCTCTCTATCTGGAATTTCCTTAAGTAACTGAATGTATTTTTTTTTTTTTACAAAATATGTACCTACCTTTAAATATGTACCGTTGTATGTAAATGTTAGTTATCTGAAAGAATAACTAATAATCTCAAGATAAAGTAATTTTTCATACATCCTAGGCTGTAGTTAGTCTTAGCTGCTACACTGTTTTGAAAGATTAATATTATTTCATTGCATGTTTGAGAAAAGCACTATACCTCGCTACACTCGGCCGTCTACATGTACTTGGCCGGAACCCCTTACTTCCCGGCCTCTTTTATGTACTATATATTCTAATTTAAAAATTAAATAGCAGAAATTATCTAACCTACGACCACGGTTCTCTATTAGGGTGCATTTTGACCAGAGATGTGCTATGCTGTGCTATGCTATGTTTATTTATTTATTTATTTTAAACTTTATTGCACATAAAAAAGAGTAAAACAGGCGGACTTAATGCCAATAGGCATTCTCTACCAGTCAACCATAAGGCAAACCAGAGAAACTTCAAGGTGGGTGCAGTGATAATTAAACAAAAAAAAAACGTAAATTTTAAGCGAAATAAAATTTCTAAATAAATACTATAATGTATTATGTAATTGTAAATAAATACTATGAATACTAAATATGTTTCATTATACCTTATGACTATGAGTACATAAATATATACATATATATGGATAAACAAGGATAGATACATATACATACAATTGCACGTGCGTTATGGGTTACTTACCGACTAATTCCCACTACGCCTGCCTTAGCATATATGTATGTTTTCATACATTGAAACATAGCTTAGCAAGCATATGATATCTCTGATCGAAAGGCACCCTTACAGGTCTACCATATCCCTTCTGATAACGACTTAACCCTAAAGAAACCCAGTAAGCAACTTTCTTCTGCCGGTTCTATGTCTGTGTAGAAAAGCGACAACCTTGCACTGGTATTCTTCCAGAAAAATCCAAGCTACTTCTTATCGTTTATAGTTTGAGCCAGCTCGAGTAACAGAAAGTAATAAGTTATATTTGCATATACCCTAGAGGTTCAGGGAGCTAACCGCGTAAACAGAAGAAGCCAATTCAAATCTGGCCTCTGCCACTGGAGCGCCTGGCTTGATTATTTTCTTTTTCTTTAGTATATCATCTATGCTCAGCAGTGGGCGATAAAGGGCTGATATAATGATGATGATATGACATCTATTCCAGTTTATAAAAGTAAGTGAACTTACCTACTACTACCATTTCGGCGGCTTTAATATCTGTGTGAAACAGCGGAGCATCAGCTGACACTTCGCACTGATACTCTCCTGTCAGAGTTCGGTCTACTTCTGTTAGAATCACCCGGTTCGCGTCCGAACCTGCCACCTGTGGACATAAAACAATCTGTATGAATAAGATAAAAAAAATCATCAATTGCACAGATTCAAGAGCCCAATTCAGCGTTAGCAATCTTTTACTAACTATTTTGGTCCAGTGATCCAAAAAGCATCGTGGCCTCCGAAACGAGAGCGTGCCACCTGTCCCGATCCTGCGTAACTTCCTGCCAGTTACTGACGTGAAGCTGAAGCAGATTCGCCGCCACAGTCTTTCCAGCGATACCAGGGAGGGGGGGATTCGCAGATTGCGGGGATCTTTCTCTTTTCCTCTCACTAAGACGTAATTAGATCAACAGAGCAAAATGCCCGCAATTGACTAACTTCGATTTTTCCGATTATAATTTATAGCCCTGAGCCGACCTACCGGACGGTGACCAGTCGTCCCAATAACGCCCTATTGATAGCAATCTTCAAGGTCATATCGAAATAAAACCAAATTAGTAACAAGTTGTTGGATCCGAATTGGGGTTAGTAGTAGTAATAGTTAGGAATTAGGTATTTTGACGAAATTTCATTAATTGTATAGATAGGACTCGGAATCGAGAAAGGAATGAATAATTTGGTCAAAATATAAAACTATTGATAAGTAAATTACCAATAGGTAAATAAATCATAAATTCTTTAAGGTATATGTTTTGAAAAGTGGTTACCCACCGAGTTTCTTGCCGGTTATATTGGGATAGCCTACTCCAATTGAAGGGGAATTTAAATCTTCTCAGATCAGAGGTGTAGGGTTAGAGCCGGCGTAGCTTTATTTGACGTTCATATTAAGCGCATTATAATATTCCCACTTGAATAATAAACTATCTTTATCTTATCTTGCCCATCTTAGCCCAGTGCCCTGTCATCTAAGAAATGAAAATGGTGAAGAATGAGAATGATCGGTTTAAGAAGGCTCATATATGGTGGAAAAATTCACTGTAATGAGTACGGTCTTAGTAGCTCAGATGGCAAAGCACTGGGCTAGCGATCCAGTAGTCGTGAGTTCCAGTCCCACCCAGGTCAGTGAAATTTTCCAGTTTTAATTTGTTTCTAAGCTTATTAAAACTTTTTTCTGGAAATGAAATGCCTGTCAAAAACTTTATTGAATTCATTTAATTAAAAAAAAATAACAAGCAATTCACGTATAAAAGCCACGGATCAAAAATGACGCCGCAGGTAAAAACCCCGCATGTCCCGGGTTATGTCAGCTGCGGTGCCCTATATTCAGTAAAGCCCCGTGTCGGAGCCGTTAAACTGAACAATTTTATTTAAAAACAACCGTACCCTTACCACGAAGCCGACTTACAAATTATTTTAAATTCGTCTCAATTTGAAATCATTTATCCGTCAACTCGCTCTTAATTATATCTGTATATATGGTGCCATTTACTAAGACGCGCGCCTTGACTTGTAATGTCATGTTATTAAATGATAGATTTGACAAAACTGCGCGTCATCGTTGATGACACGAACTATATTAGCTTAGCTTACCACTCCATGTAATTATGATTTTATGTTTCTATTTTTGTTTAACCCCTCGGGCTACAAAATTACAGTAAACAATTCAATGGGTTTCATAATATCAATGAAGCCTATTCAGACTTACATTGTGACATCAAAATGGTATCCAATTTATGTCCGCCTGCATTTCACTTGTATTATATCCGCACATGTATTGGCGTCACATTTAGATATCATGTTTGAATTGGCCTCAATGTCGGTTATTATTATAGGGGCCGAGTGGCCGTAAGCTCGCGTAAACTCATGGTAAGGGTATACATATTTCCGTGTGGGTTAAAAAAGCTGTAACTTTGTTAAATACTAATTTTAAATAACAGGTATTTTTATCATACTACTGATTCAAACTTTCAGGATTTTTACACATTATTAAATTATAGAACGGGACTTAATCGCTCTTTTACCGCCGAAGTTTCAAGGTCGGCGTTGTCCTCGTCTCCGAGAAGACTGGCTAAAGTTGACATCAACATCTTCTAGCTGAGCGGGCGGTATTTTTTTGATGACAAATTTTTGACGGTTGCGTAAATGTATTTGTTCTTTGTTTACGTATTACGTTATTAATCAAATATAACATTATTTAGTTCAGTTACGTTTTACATAAACACCATATTTCTGGCGTGGTTAGGGACTTTACCAAGCCTTTCTAGTTCTTAAAAGTGTTAGTGTTTAAAAACAGATAAGGTAAGGTTACCAAAAAGGTGTATTTACAAAAGATAAGCCCGATCCGCTAGCTGATGCGGTTGCACGGAACGGGTGAGCGGGTTTACGAAAAATAGTATGAGAAACGCTAAACTGGCACGGACGCATGGATTTTACCTACAATGGCAACGGCTCACGTGCGCCCGCTCCTGCAACCATGCCAGACTATGGAAGCCTTAAAAGACAAAATTATAATCCAACAAGGAAAACAAGAAATTGCTCAAAAAAGCCACATTCTGCCCACCCGACTCAGAGCCTACCGAGAGCCAAACTTAAACTGGTAACTGCTATCTGGTGATGCAAATCCTTTGCGGCATTTCGGGACAAATGTACTTACGTCGACTTTGATCTCAGCGACGGGGAACACTTTCGTGGCCGGCGACTCCTTCGGCACGTAGCGGTAGAACTCCATCATGTTTCTGTTATTGAATTATTACGTTAATGTGGTATTTGTAGAAACTGCTTGCGTATATTTTTATGGGCCATAGTACAGGCAGTGGATGGAATTACGGAGGGTAAGGAAAACACTCTTTATATATGAAAAAGTGTCCGTCAAAAAACTTTAAACAGGTGGCGCCACGGTACTTAGAATATTTGATCAAAAAATTTTTACATCATTGACAGCGCACTTCACTCCGTAATTAACGGCTAAGTTCATAGCTGTTCTAGCGCCACTCTGGAAATATTTGGAACTGTGATTTAAAAAACTGCAAAATTAATCAATTATCTAAACTGTAATTAATCTGTAATTGGCTCTGTAATTCTATTGTAAGTTCTAGATATATTTAGCGCTGGTGAGTTTTCCATATAATAAAATAAAATAAATAAATAACTCACATATGTGGGGCTAAGCTCTTTATCATTTGTCACCATGCCTGTCACGTTCTAACATGTAAGTAAGTGCGAAAGTGACGCATGACAGGTGATACAAATGCGACCATGATACCGTTGCTAGAAACTTTTGCAACTGTTCTCCCATACGAGAGTTTTCTCCTTACCTCTACCCTCCATAGATGGAACTTTGTCAGGTTTTGTAGCAACGAATCTATGGGTTTAGTTTAGGTACTTTTATGTATGACAATCGATCAAAAACAGTTCACATTGAATAAGTTCCTAGTATATACTTTCTTGATTTATATGCGTTATAGGTATCTGCAAAATAGTGGCAAGTTTACCCCCATACCTGTACCACCTGATAGAGTACAACTGGGCACCTTCCAACTCGTAAGTACACATCAGCTCCGCGCTCGTGCCAGACAGCACAGCCTTTGGTACGTGAATGTGCAGAGATTTCAGGGTGTTCACTGTACCTGGAACAAAAAAAAAATATTTTAACCCTTTATCCGCTAAGGACGGCAAGTGACACGCGCCACTACGGCCGAATATCTACCTTCGTGTATGGAGACAAGGTTCATGATGACGCACTGCATACGATAGACGGCATTCAGAAGGTAAGGGTAAAATAAATATTTTTGAAGGAGATTAATGATGTGGCATATTGCAAGGTGCAGTTGAATGGACTGGGAATTTATTGGATTTTATGGAATTGCAGTCTCATAGTTTTCATATTATGTGCGGTTTTGGAAACATTTTATTCAACTCCAAGTTTATAAGAGATGCTCAAATTATGTACACTTGATCATATTTAGAGATAAAATCTTCATATAAAGTGAACTGGAATCGGCGTAATTTCAGAGATAGGTAACTAGGGTTAATACTCGTATAATTTTGGACCAAGCTAATTCTGCATTGTTGTGACAAGTAATGTGCGGAAGTGCGACTACAAGGGAATTTCTATGAAAATATAACGTTTATAGTGGCACTCCACACTTTGTCACTACCTACAGATTCTGTTAGCTTAGACACATTTTAATCGTCATTTTGTTTATAGTATATTTGTCTACTACCTAATTATTACATCACGGGCATGTTTTTTTTATATAAAATACACATTACACTAGTTCCGTAAAGCAAACAAGAGATACACAGAATATTTGGTAACTATCCGGTACTCGACCTATCTGGTTTTTATTTTATTATCCGGCCAGATACCGGATAGTCACGTACTTTCCGGCCGGATACCGGATAGTATCTTTACTTGATTTTGGGGTAAAAAAATTGAATCCAAAAACGGTAACGAGCATAATCATAATACTCGTTTATAATAAGGAGTCTATATTCATATTCATATTCCTTTTGATAAAATTACAAATTTTACACGTCAAAGAGGAATTTCAATGGTCTAAAACGGACTCAAATATAGATCTTCGTTCCTGCGTGAATATTATCAGAATGTTGCAGTTCTGAGGCAAAATATTTCCGAGGCTTATCACGCACTGCGTTTCATTGCGGTTTCAAAAAAAAGCGGCCAAGTTAGTGCTAGTCGGACTCGCCCATGAAGGGTTTCAAACCATTTACGACGTATTAAAAAACTACTTACTCGATCTCGTTCAAACCAATTTTCGGTGGAAGTTTGCATGCTAATGTACATCATATATATTTTTTTTAGTTTTATCATTCTCTTATTTTAGAAGTTACAGGGGGGACACATTTTACCACTTTGGAAGTGTCTCTCGCGCAAACTATTCAGTTTAGAAAAAAAATGATATTAGAAACCTCAATATCATGTTTGAAGATCTCTCCATAGATACCCCACACGGGTCTGACGAAAAAAAAAAACTTGAGTTCCAATTCTAAATATAGGGAACCCCCAAAATTTATTGTTTTTTTTTTATATTTTTGTGTGAAATTCTTAATGCGGTTCATAGAATACATCTACTATGACAAATATTAAAGTTTTAAAGGAAAATCTCAAAACATGTCTGTTAATTTAAAAAAATATATTTTGCTGTTTTCTTCGCCAATATGTAAATAGAAATAACGAGTCGTGTGTAAAACACACACATACTAACAAAAATTTTTTTTGCCGAATTTGACCAAAACTTGGAGTTGCAGGCGTCGGCTAGGGTACGGAGACTGCTTTCCATCAGGCGGACCGTATGTTTGTTTGCCATCGACGTAGTATTAAAAAAGAGCAAACCGGGACTGGAACCTCAGGTGGCATGAGCTGTCTCTGCCAAAAATGTGGGAGGTCGTGCCGCTCACGCATCGGCCTGCACAGTCACCAAACCCGTTGTTTAAACAGCAATGCTTAAATCGTCTGCAATAGATGCAAAGGCCTGATGAAAATGATGATGATGAGTATAAAAAAAGGCATATAACATATTTTCGCTCCTTATGGAATTCGTAGTAAAAATATGTCGGGTTATGTGCTCACAGTGTATAGTTTTACAAATTATCTTTAAAATTTCACATAAAATTATAAAATACATTCCAAGGAAATCCCAAGATTACGACATCTCATAGCTTAGCGCGGACCGCGGAAGAAAGGTCATTACTCAACTTTAAAGTGACAGCAACTTCAGAGAATGAATAACGTTCACCTCCATTATTTTATGATTATAACGTGGAGGGTGGCGGCAAAAATCAAACAATGTCATATTTTCAAAGGCTGTGGCAAAGATTATTTTTACTAACAAGTCAATTCAAGTTTAGGTTATTAAGGGTATTCACCATTATCACAATGTAGTAGATAGCCAAGTATTGGATAACTAAATAACAAATAAATTGCCAGATAAAACTTTCTTCCAAACTTCATTTCACTTTATTTACTAGTTAAGCTTATTTGAAGATTATGAAACAGCAACGATGACTTTACTCGTCAGATAAGTGGCAAGTAGCTTACTCAGGACTTTACGTGGACATTGATTGGATTACTTTACTTGGACTTGTGAAACAGGCCCTAAATCTTATTCCAATATAATACTGATCTGTCAATGTCAAAATGACGTTTTTGGATTCGAGTTTTAGTTATTAGATCTCATTCTAATATGATATCCATCTTAGTTTCAAAAGTGATGTTTTCGGTTTAAGGTTAACATTATTCGCAATTCAGCAGGTCCTAAAGGAGACTGGAATCATTTGATATTGGAATGATATCAGATCCATGTTAGATCACATTATTATATTGTTGAAATTGGCCTGATGTATTACTAGTAAAAGGTTTGTAACTGCAAGCCGATATTTATCGCTGTATTTCAAACGTGCTCCTTATAACTAATTTAGGACTTTCAATATTATAGGTACAATAACTTTTTATTCCACATCTCATCTCAAATAATAACAATTCATTAACAACAGGCGGTCTTATCGCTACAATGCGGTCTCCTTCAGACACCGTTTTGGACATTGCTACTTGCGTTTAGTAATACAAATACAAATATTTTATTAATAACGCCAAGTTACATGTCAGGTACATTATATATCAAATTTAAAAGTAATTGAAATATTTTTTGATTTTAATATACACATTATGATATAGATACACAACAAACACTAATGTGTAAACAGGCCCCAGAGCGATGACCACACTTACCCCTTCACGACCTAGGGTTCTAGCCAAGATGACAATCGGTAATAGAATACTTTTATAATGTATGGAAATAGTTACGTGACTTTTCATAGCAGCTGACATCCCTGCCTGTATTGTAAATCGCATGCAATTATTTGTGACGTTAGTGTCTTAATCATTTTAGCCTTCAGTCGTCCACTGCTGAGCGTAGGCCCCTCTTTGTTTTGTATACGCCACGCCGGTCCTGGGCTAGTCTCATCCACAATGGCCCCGCGATTTTCCGAATGTCGTCCACCTAATGAGCCAACGGACGCCAGGCGCTTCTTTCATCCGAAAGCGGCCACCAATCCGTAATCATTTTGGTCCACCTGCCATCACCCTGCCTGGCAACATGTCCCGCCCAATTCCATTTAAGCTTGGTAATGACGTTACCTTGGTGACCTAGTGCTCATCATGAACGCTTTATAATGCGGTCCGGTTAATTTGTGAAATTGTCTCCTTCTTCCTAGCGTTGTCCCGGCATTTTGCCACGGCTCATGGGAGCCTGGGGTCCGCTTGACAACTAATCCCAAGATTTGGCGTAGGCACTAATAATTAATAATTTGTGTGTGTTGAGTAATTTGTGAAATTGTATGAAGCGAAAATATTTTATTTTTGCAGTAACATAGGTCGAACTTTACGGCTTAAAAATATAAAAAACACAAAACCCGCACCTCACTATAAAAATGACTACATTTAAGGCATTTGTCGTCACAATTTGCGAGTGCAACATTCCACGTCCATTTAACGAGCGCCGGGAAAATAAAACATGGCGGCAATAAAACACAGACTATCACCTACTAGATAGGACATATGGTAACATTCCTGTAAATTTCCTTGATAAATAGGGTTGGCCGATCGGAGTATTTTACAAATGGCGCCAGCATAGGTTTTACCTGTTAATCCTACAAAAAGGGTTACAGTCTTATTTTTGTTTTGGAATTTAATGGCTTTTTAAGCCAAATCTCATAGAACAAAACTAGAGAGAGATAAAAGCTATGCTGGCGTCATTAACTGCAAAATTGATGTAACGCTGCTGTGCGTTCGTGATTTGAATATCACTTTATGTTGAGCTACGGTCAGCACACTTTGATACTTATATTTTGCCAGTATATATTTAAGTCCAAATCAGCCTATAAACATTATAACATTTATAACAATATCATGAGCACATTTTAAAGTTGGAATGCAACTTTTGTAAAGCAACAGGAGCACAGATATATTCATGAAAAGAATATGATTTCAGAAACAGATCAGGATTGGTGTATAAAATTGTGTACGCTATAACTGAGAAATATGGCTTGAAGTGTAAATTCCTCGAGAAAAATAAATAAAAGAGCTTTCATAACACTTAAAAAGTCAAGGACTTGTCCAAAAGAACCGGAAATATCACCAACATTTAGATCTAAGTCGTTAAAAATGTATCCAAAGCATTAGCACCAGGACGAATCTTAAGGGCAATAAGAATGGGGCCAGTACAGCGGCGTCACGCACACGAATTCGAGCCAATCGTGCAGTCTTCAGTTCGTATCACACGCACGATTGGTAGCAACTATATGCATTAGACTGCATGATTGGCTCAAATACGTGAATGACATCAGTGCAGCGCAAGTCCTTAGATATATGCCAATGATCCAAAGGAGACTGTAATTCTCTAATATTGGCCCAGTATAAATTGTAACTGGTGATAAAAAAACATATGTAAACCCTTCGCAGTGCGGGATCGTCAGGAGGTATTCTGTACAATAAAATGTTGAGCACAGAGTGAACGAACTAGACGTGTGTCGAAAATTGTTTTTAATTGGATTGTTCGGTGGACGGTTGCGGATTGAAAACAGAAAAGAACGGAGCGTTAAAATTTTCAACCGACATTAAATTCGTCATAAACAACATTCGTCGACAACCTTTTGAACGCCAACCTAAAGTCGTCGTTACTAGTCGTGCCCACAGCATCAAGGACAACCTATAGGTGTTATGGCGGACGCTGTCAAAGTAACCTTCACACTTTTGAGTAAGGTTTACATTAGTTCTCTTACGTCTGGGACTTTGGCGTTTGTGTTTTTGACATAAAGCGTTCAAAGGGTTAAAAACCAGTGTACAAATTATGTAATGTTTTAACAAACTATGAAGCTATGAAACTAAGAAGCATGAAGTATGGAGGAGGCTGCGCTGGACCGTGAAAAATGGAAATCCCTTCTGAGAGCCCTATGTCACTGATGAGGGATAAAACGATAGCATCATTATCATCATCATATGAAAAGTTAATAATGAAAATATAATAAAATCGTAGACAAGAGCGGAAGATTTCTCCAGCAGCATACAAATATAACAATGGAACATAATTTAATATAGATCCCGATAAAACAAGAAAATGGACGTGCACTTTTCAATATTTACGATCATAAATTCTACTACAAACACACACTGCGAACGGCCACCAGACAAACAGTAGATAGGAATATCCACAGGGAATAGAACCGGCGTCTACTGGCAAACATGTTGGCAAAAATGTGCAAACAATGGCTATTACATGGCAGGTTTCGTTTGTATCTAGCAGGTTCTATGTATACGAGTAACGCTATTGCTGTTACGGGTAGATGTTTCTTTATTAACTCCCGACGCAAAAAGGTTTCACACCAATGTCTGTCTGACTGTCGGTTTGTCTGTGTCATCATAGCACTCCAACGGATGGACTAATTTCGATGCGGTGACTTTCCTAAAGATTGGAAAAGACTCTCAAAAAACCGCGGGGAGTGGCGCCACCTGGAGGAGGCCTATGTCAAATTCAATGCTGGTGTGGTAATCTGAATCTGAACGATACCTTCAAAACTCCGAATGCAATAATAAAGATTCATAAAGGTTTCGCAATGTCCGTTTGTTCGTATGTCGGTGATAATGTAACTTGGCATGTATGAAACATATCAAAATATGAAACAGTTGCCTTTTTCCTTTCTCGATTTCCTTTCATGTCACTATATGATGTTACTATAAATGTTGTATTGACTTGTAAAAGAGCCCTTGAGGCCTACTTGCAGAATAAATTTTTGAATTTTTTGAATTTGAATTTTTGAATCGACTTGAAACTTGCTCGTATATATCTCTGCCTACCCCTTCGGGAAATAGGCGTGATTATATGTATGTAGGAGTTACTAATAGAGTAAAGTCAATGCTAGATTTAAATGAGCTTTTGAATTCTTTAGATTTCTCTGGAACTCTCACAGTTAAATGCAGCAACTGCCTCAACATTTCCAGAATCAACATGAAACTCGTGCAGAATAATTAATCTGCAAACGTAACGCGTGATAAAACACAGAAAACATGGCTTCACTCTGGTAAACTTTACTGAGTAATCAAAACGCGTGAGTCTGCATAAAATATTCCCATTCGGCGCATATTAAAATAATATCGGGTCCGCAAACGCTAGGATTTCCCAAATAGTCTGTTTCATTTCAACAAACAAACCATAAATTCGGAGATTTAAAAAGCTTTTATCTCTTTGTTTGCTAGGTTTTCTGTGCGATACCGGGATAGCATAAACTTCAGCTGTTAAACTGTGACGCGTTTTTAAGGTTTTCCGATATCGGTGCTGGTTTACTAAGTGGCTTGTAAGCGTGCCAAATCCTTGTAGAAGATAAAAAAGTAAAGACCTAGTGTAAAGATGAGTGTGCGTAGACCTGCGATAATGCTGTGCTGATGCTGCTGTGTTCGAGCGATGCACGCGCACGTTACGCAAGCGGTGTGGGGTCACTCATAAGGGTTCATACATTACAATGCGCAAGTGCACGTGTAGACACACGCATCCAGTGTGCACTGGCGTAAAGGTGCGTTTTGATCAGAGATGCGTGAGGATACGTAGCGAGGGATGTGTTTGTTAAGAAGCACAATCCGGAGGTCGCGGGTTCAAACCCCGGCTCGTACCAATAAGTTTCTAGGAACTTATGTACGAAATACCATTTGATATTTACCATTCGGTTATCGGTGAAGGAAAACATCGTGAGGAAACCGGACTAATCCCAATAAGGCCTAGTTTACCCTCTGGGTTGGAAGGTCAGATGGCAGTAAATTTCGTAAAAACTAGTGCCTACACCAATTCTGGGGATTAGGTTGTCAAGCAGACCCCAGGCTCCCATGATTGAGCTGTGGCAAAAATGCCGGGACAATGCGAGGAAGAAGACTTAATTAGTGTAGTGATTATCTCGGTTCTTTACAAACACATCCCTCGCAACGCATCCTCATACATTACTGGTGGAAACGCAGACTTAAGTTATGACGACAAAGCAACACTGTATAAATACATTTTGAAAGCGATATAATATATAAAAAATACAGTCGTCACGTCGTGATTTTTGAAAATTATATCGTAACATATCAAATATATTAGTAGTATTTTTAGTCATAGAGTGCTCGACATGTTTCGTTCCTTAATTTATTTATAATGGTGTCGCTTAAACGTAATGTTGCCATGTCACGACAATAAGTATATTACAAACTGTCTCACTGTCTCAAAATAAAGTCTGCTAATGATCCAGTTTGCGTTGAATTTTGTGTTAAGACATCTTAACAATCTGTCCAATTTGTCTCGGAAAGGGCTTAGCTGTCTGCCCGAATGACATGACAGATAACATCAATCCTCATTATAACTTTTTTAATCTTCAAAAACAAATCATGCGCCCAAATGTACCAGGCAATAATAAGTTGGTAGTACTGTCAGATTTGAAGAGCAAAAAGAGGCGATAACAGCGACGTCGTTTAGCGTTATGACCCAAGTTCTAACGACGTGCCATAAACTGAGTATTTACTTTCCCCACCTTCGAGGCAAAGGTTTTGAGGTAAAAATGTACTGCACGGCTATCGTAAAATCTAATGCCTCGCGATCTCTGCTCTCCTGGTGCCCGAAAACCTTTGTCTCTCTATTTTAATCGTTCCCTTTTTGTGGTTGTAATAAATGATGGGCTTTCAGTTTAATGGGGTTGCCACAAAATCTTTTTTACTAGTTTCATAAAAAGGGTGTATGAAGGTTAAAGCTTAACGGCTATTCATTTAAAACTTTTGAGGCGAAGTACAGTTTCATATCGTGGGCTATAATGGGCATTCTTGGCAGAATACAATTTGTTGCTCGGTACCTGGTACTTTAAATGCTACTGTCCATACGTTGCATTCGATCTGATTACCAATGCGATGAATTTGCCATGATATGCGGAATTCATGGTCAATTGCCTGGGATTTTAAAGTTCACGTATAGTGTTTCATTAATCCTAAAACCCAAAAAAAGAAATACCAAAGGGTTGTTAATTTTCATCGTTTTTTTTCTCTAGGCTTTTTAGTTGGTAAAAGTTCTCGGTACCGGTACGGTAACAACAAATATAAAAAAGAAACTGGAAATGTGCCATGAAATGATCTTAACTTACAACATAAACACAATGGATCAAAGTGACGTATAAATTACCAAGTTCTGTACACATTTACGAACCTTCACATTCGGGATGTTAAACGATGCCCTCCGGCTATGCAGAACGACGATATACGCAAAGTACCTGGTTGTGTGTTCACGTTGTATGCGGGAGTTGCGTTCCCGACCGGTTTGATGTGATTTTGAGGCCCATAGTAACTATCTACGCTTTATCAGTATATATTTATGTACGCTACCTATAAAGTTACCATATACTGAAATTATATACTGGCAGCGTTTGTGTTTGACACGGCGTCGAAAAGGTTAGGCAGTAAAAATGATTCAGTAAGTGCCTATACCCGTTTTATACAATACAATTCGTTTAATTTCATAGAAGGAATCCCGACCAGTTCAATAGGCAAGCCTTAGAAGAGAGGCTCAGGCCATCCCAAATAATCCTGGCGGCGCTCAGTGGCATCCAAGTTGACAAGTTTTTCGTTCTTCAGCAGAGACCAATCTCGGAGAAGACCGGCTAAAGTTGACATCAACATCTAGCCGCGCGAGTTTTTCGAACTACCCGAACTTGGTCTTGTTTATTGACTTGAACATTTTGTGCACCAGGGATGCTAATCTGACACTTAACACTAACGATATTCGATTTTTCGACTGTCGATATTCGTTTTCGTTTACAAATAATAAATTCCAAAAATTAAGTCCCGTTTCTATAAGTTAATAATGTGTGAAAATCATGAAAGTTTAAATCAGTGATTGACCAACCTATACCTATCTCTATCGTACACGCATAATTATATTGCTGTCCCGCTTGTACAGTGGCACAAGCTTGCGATAGAAATAGGAACAGGCGGGTCAACGTATGAAGTTCCTGCTTAGCGTCCTTACTGTAGAGTAGGTATATTAACTATTTTACTTTTCAAGTTATATTTTTAATTAATAGATAGATAAGTATGTAGGTACATTATTTTAATGAAAACGCAAGACGCTTCACTGAATTGAAAAGATTGATTCATATATTTTGCTTGCGGAGATATATATCAATCATTTCGCTCATTTTGCTCAGTAGATCTGTAGACTATATTGTTCACGAGTGAGTTGAGAGAGATGTCAGTCAATCAGATTGAATAAAAACATGAGTGCGATCAAGCTGGCGAATCACGCGATACGATCCCGCCATGTTTTCCCGACATCCTCCGAATTCTTCCGAACCGCTCCGAAACTTCGTCTCACTCGTTTGGCTTGGCCAATTTATTCGAATCATGAGTGGGAAAGAGTGAGCAAGTAACACTGAGATCGATGAGTTACTGAGCGAGTTAAATCTTCAGTGAGTAAAATAGTAAGTGAGTTCAATCTAAAGATATAGGCTCTTTTAAATCAATATAAGTACCAAGCAATATAAGTACGTAGTTTGTCTCCATAAATCAAGACCTAATTTGCCATAAATTGTATCACATGATAATCTGAAAAACCCTTACATATCACGATATGTCCCACTCAAGGGTTAATTAACTTAATAAATAATCAGCGAAGCGGAATCACTATTATTAAGTCGTGACGCAATAATTCTCTCTCGTGATGCAATAATTTATCGTCACGTGACGCAATAATTTTGCGTCACGTTAATTATGGTCTCTGCAGGAAGTGCCGACTCCGACACAATTTGTTTGTTTTGTTTATAACTGCTGGATCATGTGTAGGGTGACCATACATGCAGGATAGTTTGGGGACTTTTAGAGTATTCCGTCGTTTGAGGTCTTTTGGAATAAAGGTAATCATAAGCTTCGAGTGCTAGTGTTTTATTACATCAAAATCATTGGAAATGCTTAAACATATTTTCCGATGTAAAAAATTCTAAAAATCTAGTTTTTCACAAGTTGCGCTACTTCAAATATCAAACGCAAGTTGTGCTGGCTCAGCAACGGAGTCCGCGGCAAAGTCTAAGCACGCAAAGTACTCTGCGTTGGATCAGGAAGTACTGTGCCGGTGGCTATTGAGACAGCGGGGCTTTGGGGTTCAGAGGCTCGCTCTTTTTTCAAGGAGTTAGGGCGTCGCCTGCGAGAGAGGGGCTGCGATCCTCGCTCTGGGTCGTATCTGGTTCAAAAGGTCTCCATTGCGGTTCAGCGAGGAAACGCAGCCGGAATAATGGAGACCTTTGAGCCAGGTACGATCCAGGAGGGATTATTTTAGATTTAGTTTTATAGTTTGTAGATTAAATGTTATTTTATTTATAATTAATTTTAACGTGACATGTTTTACTTATTTAGAAATGGGTTGAAATGTACATGACTTCACAATGAATAAATGAGTTAAACGCAATTTGACATATGAAGATCATGGAGGCACCGCAAGACGAGTTCAGCTTTGACCGACAAAGTTGACATTCAAAATTATGAATTAAAAGTTTCAACTTTTTTTTGAGATAAAGTGGTAACTTCGCAGTTCCCAGTCCCATTTTTATTTGACCAGTCAAATTAATACCATATTTAGATTTTTAGTTTTATATAGTAGTTTTAGTTTAGTTAATTGTATTGAGCCAGTAAAAGCGGTGGTGGCCGAGTGGATATGACGTCCGTCTTTCAATCCGGAGGTCGTGGGTTCAAATCCTGGCTCGTACCAATGAGTTTTTCGGAACTTATGTACGAAATATCATCTGATATTTACCACTAGCTTTTCGGTGAAGGAAAACATCGTGAGGAAACCTGCATACATCTGCGAAGAAGTTCAAAGGTGTATGTGAAGTTCCCAATCCGCATTGGGCTAGCGTGGGGACTATAGCCCGAGCCCTCTCGCGCATGAGAGGAGGCCTGTGCCCAGCAGTGGGACGTATATAGGCTAAATTATTATTATTAATTGTATTACGTTTGTAATAAGTAATTGTAAAAAAAATACCATATAATAATGACGAAAATTCCCTAACGAAACAAAGGGATATGCGTTAACTACTTATCTCAGGCGATTGGTGATGAACGAAATTAAATTTCGCGGTGATGTACGAGTAAAAAGTAGCTGACATTTCGACGTTTCCTGCAGTAATGCAGTCGACTGCATGAGATCATGGTGTCATTTTAAACAGTTTTGTTAGGGCAGACTCGTATTAACACTTATTGTATACTCAGTTATCCTCAAACGTGTGGTCACCACGCGCGGACAGGGTGACAAGAGAAATTTCCCAGGGAAGTTGTGATTAACTACCCCGACGCAGACTTCCGTTACTGATTAGCAAGAAATTCGCTTGCTGGCTAGACCACTTTATTTCTTTTCCTTTTGGGGTCCAGCGGTCACTACACACTAGTAATAAGGAAGTAAACTTTCTAATAAAATAGCATATAGTAACATGTAACAAGAACAGTCGAAAGCTCTAATCAAAGGGTTCAACAGAAAAACTGCTAAGGAGTTTCTAGGGATCAAAAGACACATAACCTGAGCGGTGACTAGAATATTGACTGAACACTGCCAGTTGAACAAACACATGTTTCAAATTAGAAGTTAAGTATAAATTAAACAAAGTACTTAAGTTCTTTTACTTCTGCTAATTATTTTAAGGCAAACGTGTCATGTACATTCTTCCTTTAATAACTGTACTTTCACTCGCAAAAATAATGAAAATGAAAAATGAAAAAATGAAAAATGATTTATTCAGGTATCAAAATTGCAGCTTATTACACAGTAGAAAAGTATTACATTTTTAGAAGCATTCTATTGTTGGAAAGCCTAGGAATAGTGTCCTGAGCCCTAAACTAGGTAAACCTGTCTTATAGGGATCAGGGAACCACCGCTATTTTTAGAAATGCAGCAAAGGTTAGTTGGTACACAAATCTAAAAATTGGATAATCATTTTGCTTAATTAAGTATATACGTATATAATATCAGTAATGTGTGTGTGTGTGTGTGTGTGTGTGTGTGTGTGTGCGTGCTTGTGTGATGAACTTTTCATTATATATTATTAATTTATCATACATATACCTACTGCTGGTTGTTGGTCAACAATAGCCCTTACGTATATAAGACTATGAGTGGTTGCAATATTTTGATTAGATCGCTTTTTATTGATAAGACCAACTGTTACAAGATTATTTTACCTTTAGTACGAAGAAGAAGAAAAACTTATTTAAATGCTTATCTTACAGAATCAATCTAGCTAATCACCTTACAATTTCAAGGAGTTTTTCAGTGTTAGCGTAGTTTAGGGTCAGAGTCCAATTACGGATATTTTTAATTAATATCTAATATCTGCTTAATAAACATTTGTGTGTTATATAATTAAAAAAGCACATATTATTTTTTTAAGGATAAGTATCGATAAGGAGATACATTGGTCAAACAACATGTTTACTCCGTTTGTTTTTGCAATCTCTTCTAGAAATATTTTTCTACAAAAAGACGGGAGTGGACGAACGTGCTATGAAAAATATAATTTTGAGTAAATAGCAGTTAAAGATGAATCAGCTGTAAAAATGTTTAACAATGGATAAGACGATGCTTTTTTGTGAAAATGCAAGATATACACTGATAAACAAATAAATATAATCATTATTTTAAAAGTATTACTATATTTTTTTAGGAAAAACATGTGGTGACCATAAACTCCACACTAATTACTGCTCCAGCGGGCCCGAAGTCAGGCGACGGCGGGAGCGGCCCGCAGCCTGGCGGTCCCTGGCTGTGACGTCACGCCCCCACCGCGGCGCGGCCGGCCGGAGCTCAGTGCATCGCCCGCGCTCGGACAGAGGCTCCCAGAGATTCGCACTAAACGCACGCCGCTTTTCTCCGCCTTATCGCTAGCCTCTGCTTACGCGCGCTACGCGATTATAATATTCTATTTAGCTTCTTTCTGTCGCCTAAACTCTTTCCGTACTTTGCACGCTTGTAATAATCTTTTAATTATTATAAATTTTATATGGATCTCCGAGTTTGATTTCTACGCCGCTGAATAGGGATCCATATCTGGTGACCGCGCGACGTTTCTAAAACGCGATGTCGGACACGGAGCACGAGCAGACAAAGGAGCCAGCGAGCGGGGCAAATGTCAAACCGCCGGGCAAGAAGGAAAACGTGGCCACGGCTCCCTCGTCGGATAATGACGTCTCGGAACCCTTAGTGTACGGCGCAGTGAATCGAGTTGCTGTTCGTTTGCCCCCGTTCTGGCCAGACGACCCAGAAATTTGGTTTGCCCAGGTGGAGGCGCAGTTTGAAGTTACGGGTACGAAGACCGACTCCACTAAATTCTACACCGTGGTCCAACAGCTAGATCAGAACGCTGCCAGGGAAGTACGCGACATCATTACAAATCCACCCGCGAAAGGCAGGTATGAAAAATTAAAATATGAATTGGTGCGACGGTTATCGATGTCACGCGACGAGCGCTTACGGAAACTTCTAGTAAAGGAGGAGCTAGGCGATCTGAAACCGTCCCAGTTTTTGCGTAAATTACAATCGCTAGCCGGTACAGGAGTGAGTGACGAATTTTTAAGATCGCTGTGGTCGAGCCGTTTGCCCATTAATGTTCAGCAAATTATCGCTTCGCAAAATGTAAGCCTCAGTGATTTAGCAGATTTAGCCGATAAAATAACTGAAATATCGCCACCTAATAATATGCTTCAAGTAGCCAGCACCAGCTCAGCGGCCGTTCCGTTGTCATTTGAGGGTATGCTTTCAAAAATGGAAGAGTTCATCACAAGCCGTATTAAATCCGAAATTACCCAACAGATCTCTCAGCTGAACATTCGAGAACGACGAGGCCGCAGCCGTACGCCACAGGGTCGAGGCAACCGGTTAGCCCGGTCTAGAAGCAGGGGTCGTCAACATTCGCAGAGCCGTACTCCAGGTATTTGTTGGTACCATAATTTATTTGGCGATGACGCCGAGAAATGCACCATCCCGTGTAGTTACAAATCTTCGGGAAACCTGAACGACAGTCAGTAGAGGCGGCAAATGACTGTCTTAAATCTACCAGCCGCTTATTTGTTACTGACAAAAATACTAAGGTGCAATTCTTAATAGATACTGGCTCAGACCTTTGCGTTTTGCCACGTAGATTCGCCCGGGACAACAGAAGGCCAACTGGTTACAGCCTGACAGCTGCAAATGGCACAGTTATTAAAACTTACGGGATAATAAAGCTGCATCCAGAATTAGGCCTGCGACGCGACTTCGCCTGGAATTTCGTGGTGGCTGACGTAGATAGGCCGATTATTGGCGCTGATTTTCTTTCATTTTACGGGTTGCTTGTTGATTGCAGAAACAGACGCTTATTGGACAGCTTGACCTTATTGTCAAGCACCGGCGTAGTCAAGACGTGCCAGCCGCCGGGCATCAAAGCTATTTCGGGTAACACAGAGTACCACAAACTTCTGGCCCAGTACCCGGACCTCATCAAGCCATCCGGCATCATGAGAGAGGTAAAGCATTCGACTGTCCATTATATACGCACTACAGCTGGACCACCTGTCTTCTGCAGACCTCGACGATTAGCACCCGACCGTTTGAAGGTAGCAAAAGACCAATTTGACGAGATGCTTCGAGACGGAACAGCTAGACGCTCAGATTCTCCTTGGGCATCTGCATTGCACCTGGCACCAAAGAAAGGGGACTCCTGGAGGCCCTGCGGCGACTACCGTGCTTTGAACGCACGCACGGTACCTGACAGGTACCCTATCAGACACATAGAAGACTTCTCGCTCAGACTATCTGGTTGTAAAATATTCTCGACACTGGATCTGGTGAAGGCTTACAACCAAATCCCAGTGTATCCTGAAGATATTCCCAAATCCGCCATTACGACGCCATTCGGATTGTTCGAATTTCCGTACATGTCATTTGGGCTCAGGAATGCGGCTCAATCATTCCAACGCTTCATGGATGAAGTTCTACGGGGCCTAGACTTCTGTTTTTCCTATATCGACGATATTTTGATTTTTTCCCAGACCCACGAGCAACACCTAGAGCATCTGAAGCAGCTGTTTCAGCGCCTGAGCGAGTATGGCATTCTATTGAACGAGGCCAAATGCAGTTTTGGTGTAAGTGAAGTCACTTTCCTAGGGTATTGCATATCAGCAGAAGGTGCACGTCCGCCGGAATCGAAAGTCACAGCCATCCAACAGTTCACGGCACCTGAAACAGCAAAAGGTTTGAGAAGATTTCTCGGAATGCTCAATTTTTATAGGCGTTTCTTACCCAAGGCTGCAGAAGAACAGGCAGCTCTACACGGCATGTTGGCTGGTTCTCACGTCAAGGACTCTAAGGTCCTGACCTGGACCCCACAGCTTCTGAACGCCTTTGAAAGATGTAAGTCCAGTTTATCAAAAGCTACTTTACTGTCTCATCCTGTCCAAGATGCTCCGCTAGCTCTAGTAACAGATGCTTCCAATACAGCCATAGGATCGGTGATAGAACAATTAATAGATGGACAGTCGCAACCTCTGGCGTTCTTTTCAAAAAAATTGAACAATGCACAGAAACAGTACAGCGCTTATGACCGTGAACTGTTAGCGATATATGAGAGCATAAAACACTTCCGCCACATGATCGAGGGACGACATTTCGTAATCTATACAGACCACAAACCGATTACGTTCGCGTTCACGCAAAAGGACCGTACCTGTTCTCCTCGTCAGTTCAACTACCTCGACCTAATTTCTCAATTTACAACAGACATTCGGCATATTTCAGGAAAGGATAACCTGACTGCCGATGCCCTCTCTAGGATTGAAGCCATTGCAACATCTATAGACCTGGAGGAATTAGCACGCCTGCAGAAAAACGATGCCGAGTTGCAGAACCTTATGTCCAGTGGATCTTCACTAAAGCTAAAGCTTGTACCAATGCAAGGTATGAATATTTCCATTACTTGCGATGTCTCTCAGTCGAAGCCACGACCGTTCATCACAAAGGAACTACGTCATCAAGTGTTCCAGTCCGTCCACGGAATGAGTCACCCAGGCGCGAGAACTACGACCAAACTGGTAACAGACAGATTCGTCTGGCCCTCCGTACGCAAGGACTTGCGAAACTGGGTTCAGAGCTGCGAGTCATGCCAACGCGCGAAAGTTCAGAGACACACTTCTGCTCCCCTAGGAAATTTCGAACTGTCAGGTTCCAGGTTTTCTCATGTTCACATAGACCTCGTGGGACCCCTACCATCTTCGTGCGACAACCGATACTGTTTAACTGCTATAGACCGATTTACACGCTGGCCGGAAGTCGTACCGCTGCAAAATATCAGCGCTGAGACGGTAGCTAAGGCATTTTGCGATACATGGATTTCAAGGTTTGGTTGTCCACAGATCGTGACCACTGACCAAGGCCGGCAGTTCGAGTCCCATCTATTTAAAGAACTCTCCAAGTTGTGCGGCATCCAACTTCAACGCACCACGGCGTACCACCCAGCTGCCAACGGTATGATCGAGAGGCTACATCGATCCTTGAAGGCCGCTATAATGGCCCACAATGAGATACGATGGACGGACGTGCTACCCATCGTACTTTTGGGCCTACGAACGGCGTGGAAGGAAGATTTACACTGCTCAGTGGCAGAAATGGTCTATGGTGAGCCTCTGAGGATCCCTGGTGAGTTTTTAGAACCACATTCTATGAATAAGGTCCAGCCAGTAGACTTTGTTTCCCAGTTGAGACAGCACATAGCTAAAATCAGACCTGCTCCTGTTTCAAGGCATGGTACGAAGTCAGTTTTTGTCCATAAAGACCTTAAAACCTCAAGCCATGTATTTTTAAGAAAAGGCCATCTTAGAGGGTCCTTGGAAGCTCCGTACACAGGCCCATTGAAAGTCTTGAAGCGAACCGATAAAACTGTTACTCTAGAGCTACAAAGAGGACCAGTGACAGTTTCGATCGACAGAGTCAAACCAGCTTATGCGTTGAGTGACGACAACTCATCTCAATCCCAAGTCTGCCCGTCTCAAGTCGTCAGGACAACACGCTCGGGCAGAAAAGTAACTTTTCCTGATTTTTATGTCGCAGGTCCATAAATCTCCAAGGGGGGTGGTGTGGTGACCATAAACTCCACACTAATTACTGCTCCAGCGGGCCCGAAGTCAGGCGACGGCGGGAGCGGCCCGCAGCCTGGCGGTCCCTGGCTGTGACGTCACGCCCCCACCGCGGCGCGGCCGGCCGGAGCTCAGTGCATCGCCCGCGCTCGGACAGAGGCTCCCAGAGATTCGCACTAAACGCACGCCGCTTTTCTCCGCCTTATCGCTAGCCTCTGCTTACGCGCGCTACGCGATTATAATATTCTATTTAGCTTCTTTCTGTCGCCTAAACTCTTTCCGTACTTTGCACGCTTGTAATAATCTTTTAATTATTATAAATTTTATATGGATCTCCGAGTTTGATTTCTACGCCGCTGAATAGGGATCCATAAACATACATGACACCTACATTCATGTTCAAAATTCACTCATGTAGTAAATCAATTCAGTGCATAAATGAAGGTGTCTAATTTTTTTATCCTCTTATTTTCGCTTAATCCGAAATTGCATTACTTCGAAACTTGTTTTCGAAATAAATAGCCGAATGAGTATTTACATACCTATTTAGAGTTCAATATAAAAATACAAACATGACACGTTCTTCTATGTCAACGAAGTAAAACTGGAAGAACATGCTAAGTTGTGCACTCAGCACCTTCATTCATCAATTTGGCATGAGGCTTTTATGGCCTAAAGACATGAAATCTGATATTATGAAGCTATTGATATAGCTTCAAATCCATATTTATCTACGTACGTCCATTCACTCACGTCTTCAATTCTAACTCCATTGTCTAACATCTACATGATGTAAAGTTCCGATACTACTTAAGATTGTTTTCGGCCCGCTCAAGGAGGGCCTAATTTATCTTCTTTCCAGGCCGATTACACACCGAAATGATTCGCACCATTAACCTTTGTAGGCGCGGATATTTAATTTTAAATTGGTAAGTATTTGAGGGAAAATAGGGAGTAAAATGCGTAATTTCTCTAATTTTGTCCAGAATACGCAGAGGTTTTTTTACTTTTATCGTGTGATGCATTTTTCTACCACACTCGCTCGTAAAGTGTGCTATTATTCGTAGGCGATGCGGTCCTAAATCCTAAATTTCGACCTAGGGTTATAATGTACGTACAAAATTAAGCAGAAGTTTAATTTATTTCCCTTTATTCACAAGTGTGATGACAAACATTGTGTGTACCACCACGGGCGATAATTAACTCGTGTTAATTAAGTCCTCGCCTTCGGCTTCGGGCTTCAATTCACATTTTATTCTTAAATTCATATTTACCGCTCTTGATATATTATTATTATTATAATATACCTACTATTACCATACCAGTCAATAAAGAAATCTTCAGGGAATAATCCGCTTTCTCCACTACCGCGAAATTCAACTTATTCAACGCACATTTCTTAATTTGTTTGTTTTGTTTACTTTAATGATAAATAGTTAAACACGTCAATTTGGAGTTAATTAAATATCCTAATTACTGACACTATTCTAATGTTTTAGCAATTCCAATCTTAAATCAAAGCGATACTCGAAAAAACAAGATTATATTTTTGAAACACGTGTCGCGAAAACGGCCCCACTCCATCGGACCAGATTCGCGACAACCTAGTCACGTGCCCGATATGCTATTGCCTAATATATGACATCCTGCAGCAGGGAGGGATGATGAAATTTCCAAGATAATACGTAGGTACTGGAACAGTGACGAGTACTCGGACCTAAACTAACCTGTTAAGAGGCTGTCAACACCCAATGTCCTTGAAATTGATGTTACTTAAACAGTTTTTTAAGAAAGACTATTTGTTTTAGTCAAGTAAGAAAAATATATGTTCATATTAATTATATTTCAAAGACCGTGGTTGTACTCGATATACGATTGAACGAAATCGGCTCGATAGAAAATAATTGCAAAGATTGGTCATAAAATCACAATTAAACGGTTTTATGTCTTTATTGTTTTGACTTATGGGTCTGCAATTAAAATCACAATTTCAAAACATTTATATCTAAACCGTGGTCGAGTTAAATATTACACTAATAATCCACTTTTTTTTATTTAAATATTTTTCTTATTATTCCCTTGCCCAGGCCCAGTAACATGCGACAGTGCTATTTTTTGTTTCGTCTTGTTCCTATAACTCAATGCTCATGTTTTAAGTGTCTGAGAGTTCCTTACTACTCTCAAAATCATTTTGTACGAATATTACTGTTAACTTGTCGCCGACTTCTAAATATTATTATTATATAATTTGGTACTTCGTTAGCAAAAGTTGTCATTTCTCGCCAGCGACTGGCGATAGCCGAAGGCTACAACAATCGATTCGAACAAATCAGCTATCGAAATCTTCCCAGAGAGAAATACCCGTGCGCTTGAAGTTGGCACTTACCTCTCGGCCCGCTTCTCCGCGCGACCTCCTCTGACCACAAAGTAAATAGCGGCGGCGCGCGCCGGAGCAGAGAGTTCGCTGAGTACAAAGTGCCATTTTCGCCGCTCGCACACAGACGTGACATTTACGCACACAGACGTTACATTTACAGGCGTTCTCGGGCACTCTCGGGCAGAGCTTAGTCGGGCTGTGCGCGCGTTGCTCACTTGACGTCCCCGCTGCTACGTAGGTACCTACTGTCATGTATGTATAAACGAATCGATGTATGTATGTCTGTAAAAGTTTACACGTTAGGGTTGCTTCTGTATTAATTTAGTAGGTAATATATTACCTACTCCTTTTTAAAATTCGAAATTAATACAGAAGCAACCCTAGTGAGTCGGGCAAGTTTAGGTATGTATTTTTAAGAACGGCAGGAACGGACCTTCTGTTTATTTTTTATTTTGTGCTCTGACGCCAATTCCACTCAGCTACCACAGCTTTATGACTTACATTTTAATATGCAATTACAAAAAATATTAAATAACGTACACTATAATTTTTTGTCGATAGTTAGTACTAATTGTACCTGTGGTTATTATCATGTAACGGCTTGTAACGGTCACGGACTGCCAACTTGAAGCGAACGTGTAGTAAGTAAGCTATTTATTTATCGATAGCTGTAGGTTACAATAGTTTGACAAGCCATTTCCGTCAGTAGAAAAAGGCGGCAAATGTAGACGGGAAGGGTTGACTGCCCATAGAAAATTTGAATTTCACGCCATTTTCTATACTGAAAAAATGAGTTATCAACAATGACAGAAGATGTAGACGTACAATAGGTACAATAACTCTAATATCTTTAAGTGTTATAACTTAAACTCGAAGTAAATTATGGTTATATAACTGTGTCATCATAGTTATATATAACAATAATTTCCTTATAACAGAAATGCGCTCTCTTTTTTAACCGATTTCGAGAAAGAGGAGTTTTTCAATATTACAAGTATTTTTTTACATATAACTACGGAAAGGTACATGTTTTTTTTTTTATAACAGTAACTCTCTTAAAGCATGATTGAGAAATAAAACTACCGATGAGGACCATAAAATCATGCAATGTTAGATTGTTTTATGTAGTGAGTTTTTTTATGGTATAGAAAGCAAATGAACAGATGGATGCCTGATGCCGAGCAATTAGCGTTGCCTATGGACACCTGCAACAGCAGAGGAGATATATGTGCGTCGCCGTCCATTAAGATGGGAGGACGCTCTTTTCTTGGAGTTTGAAGGTCGTATCGGTCCGGAAATCATAGGACGGAAAATCCTTGCAAGGAAATGGCGTTGGAACGGACATGTGCTCCGTAGACCGGACAACCACCTGCCCGCTGCACCGCACCCGCTGGCAGTCGCCTGGCAGACTGACCTTGTACTACAGTTCAGAAGGAGGCTGGCTCAACTGGACTCGGCTGGAAAGAGCTGGAAGAAGCCGCTCAAGAGCGCGACAAATGGAGAAATCTTCTGCGAGCCCTATGTCCCTAATGAGGGATAACAAGAATTCATCATCATCATCGGTCCGGAATACCGCGGGCGATAGTTCATTCCACAAATTAGGCTGTGCGAGGTAAGAAGTTTCTGGAGAAACGCACAGGACTGCTAACCATCTAAGAAATAATCTTTTAGTAATGCTGTGTCATTAAGTATCGTTTAAGTTGTGGTACAAATCCATTAAATTTGTCGTGCTGCTCCAAATATGAGCGAGAAATCCTATGTACACAGTTAAACACAGACCAGATCTACGATTAAATTGTTACATATTCATACTCTGTATGTTCTGCGTTCAAGCGAGAATAATGCACTCCACAAAGCGATGCTCAAGACAAAATAATTAAGCATTTGCTGCAGTCCAGTGCGCTGCAGTAATCTCGAATTATGTCGAATGCAAGAAGGAAATATAATTTGTGAAATGAAAATACTATTGTAGAAAATAATCTTCATAGTAACTTGGATTCAAGTTTTAGAAATAAATGGTGAACTTATCAAAATCGGCAGATAAATTGAATTATTTGTCGAAGCCATATGAAAATATCTTGAAGTACCTATGTTTTATAGGGTTTCTAATTAAAATTTACCGTACTACCGTACTACCGTAGGCTCATAGGGCGTAAGGGACGAAATAGCGAAAATGAGTTATATCCAGTTTTTTTCTAATGGTATAATCAACGTCGCGAGCTTTATAAAAGTCCGTTAACCTTTTCGACACCAACAACGGATATATCCGAGCCGCAGGTCCAACGTTAATGACCAATGAGCGGAATTCTTCATAGCAAAAATCAAACTGTCAGAGGGATTGACCTAACTGTTTTATCGACTTATCGATGTTACGGAATAATATCGTATTAGGTATCCATAATCAACTTAAAAGATTATTCTGTAACATTTGACCTCTTTGATAAGCAACTTGCATCTCCGTATTAAAGTAAATCATGTCAGCGTCACATATGTCATTTATGTCACTTGAGTTTTCATGAGTGATTTCCGTGCCGTGTTACTAAAATGGTTAATCCTAAAAGAAAACAATAACAAAATGGATACAGAAAGGTTCTTATTTCAGTTTCAAAGAAGATTCTTCCACAATATATTGCTCTAAATGTTACGTTCATTTACATCATAAAAGTATTTTCTGTTTTATTCTTTACTATTATACCAAAATACAGTGGCGGTCAGCTAATTAGGGACACCTGTGTTTCGTTAAGTGACAAATATTTATCGATAAGTCGATAAAACAGTTAGGTCAATCCCTCTGACAGTTTGATTTTTGCTATGAAGAATTCCGCTCATTGTTAATGACGGATTAATCCGTCACAGACCACAGAGCAACATACACCTACGTTCATAATGCATATCCCTACTTCAATTACACTTTGGTGACGTGGCATCTGAGTGACAGCTTTTGTGTTTGACACGGCGTCGAAAAGGTTAAGCCCCATTAAAAAACTATGCTTAAACAAAATTTTCTGACGTATGTTTACGTAACCACCAATTAAAAAAAAATTGAGACATTTTGGCGTAACTCCTAACTTCGTTACGGCCTTTTGGTTTTTAATTTCTTGACATTCGTCGCCGCTGCCTTGTCCTCATAGCTTCAGGGCTGTTTCACACTGGCGTATTTTTCTGCGCGTATACGCTCATTTCGGCGGTACGAGCTTACATGCGCGATACATTTCCCTACATTTGGTTTTTACGAGCTTACACGCGCGTTATATTTCCCTACATACATACATATAATCACGCCTATTTCCCGAAGGGATAGGCAGAGACCACGGATTTCCACTTGCTACGATCCTGACATACCTCTTTCGCTTCCTTCACTTTCATGACATTCCTCACATTTCCCTACATTTGATCTATACGAGCTTATAGGTCCGTACGCGTACGATCATATAAACGTACGTTAGTCTGTAACCGCCCATGGATGTAGGTATTGAGTGATATTAACACTTTTGTACATAATAATGTTCGAAGTTACAAAATAACAAAATTACGTCAAACATATTTAGCAAACTTTAATCAGCAAGAGTGCAGTAAAATATTTTGTAGCTACACTGAAGAGAAATGGCGGTGTGCGCTGTATAAAAATATTTTATGCATGAAGAACGTTCTGGGTTTTATGTTAGATACGCCTCTATGGAAATAAAGTGGTCCTTTACACTTTCCATGGAAAATATACACATAATTATGGGTGCAATCAACTTTTGGTATATTTCAGTAGAGGTCAAAGCATTCAAAATGTTATAATACGGTTTAAAGTAATACGTAGGTATCATCGGTTTAAGGTAATATTCTATTAGTTCAACGAGTAGCTCAACGAGGGGGGCGGGTTTAGGTTCGGCAACGCGCATGTAACTTCTCTGGAGTTGCAGGCGTACATAGGCTACGGACACTGCTTACCATCAGGCGGGCCGTTTGCTTGATTCCCACCGACGTAGTATAAAAAAAAATAGTTGTCAAGAGGATAGTGAATGACCAATGCTGTAAATCAAACTTAATCTCCATTTTCCTCTCTGAATGTTGATGTTGATGGAAAATATTTAAATTAATTTGATCTATATTAACCATAGCCTCCTAAGACCCCGCGTACAAATTTTTGTACTTATTCCAAAATCTATTTTGAACTTTTATTGTGTAACTAAGGATTCCAAATTCAAAAACAAAACAATTGCTTCTGGGCCTCAGGAGGATAACTATGCCCCTTCGTTTGACTTTTTGGCTGATTATTATAAAAGTTGATGATGACGGTGTCCTGTTATCCCTCATCAGGGAAGTAAGGATCACAGAAGGGATTTCCATTTTTCACGGTCCAGCGCGGCCTCCTCCAGCTCCACCCAGCCGAGGTCAACTTATGCAGCCTCCCTTTCCACTGGCGCGTGCGCGCCTCCAGGCGACCTTGTCCACTTTTTCCAGAAATTTTCCAATTTAGCTCTTGCTTGATAGGGTATAAAAGTAAGACGATTAGAAAAGTTAGGAGCCAAAAACAATCAGATGCAACAACAAGTGGTTCAAATTAAAGTTGCAATGTTTGAAGGAAAGGTGTGTAATAAACGTGTATAAAAATGCAAAAAAAAAGCCGCTAATTGACAACCTATCACAACGGTAAGTATCTATGCTTTGTCATAATTCAGCCTTATATCCAAAAGTTTTTACCGCCCGTCCGCTTCCGTAATGTTAGCCACGTACGTAACTTTGAGGCTTTGAAACTTTCAACTCCCAATTTCGCCGAAATTTTCACCATCGGAGAAACTAAGTATCAATAATCCAATAACTGATATGCTATTTGAAAGTTCTGTAACGAACCTTATGCCGTACTAGCTCGACATGCTTGCATTTACCTAACATCTTTTAACAGGTACTTAATGACTTTATAGTTTCTGAATTTGCGTAGCATAATTGGAACTATGCGCGGTATGGATGGTTTTTGACAAGTTGTAATAATTCTTTCAACCATCATTTATATTTTGTCATCCTTCATAATTAATTGAATTGACGACCGGTTTGGCCTAGTGGGTAGTGACCCTGCCTACAAAGCTGATGGTTCCGGATTCAAATCCTGGTAAGGGCATGTATTTGTGTGATGAGCATGGATATTTGTTCCTGAGTCTTGGGTGTTTTCTATGTATTTAAGTATTTATAAATATTTATATATTATATATATCGTCGTCTAAGTACCCTCAACACAAGCCTTATTGTGCTTACTGTGGGACTTAGTCAATTTGTGTAATAATGTCCTATAATATTTATTTATTTATTTAATTAGTTCTTTGTAATTAAGCAACTATAGCGACACGCCCGCCCTGTCTTCGCATGGGTTACAGAAAACCTTAACAAATTATAATACACCTAAACCTTCCTCAAGAATCACTTTTTTGATAGGTGAAAGCATTTTTTAATACTTCGTCGGTGGCACACAAGCATACGGCCCGCCTGATGGTAAGCAGTCTTAATAGCTTATGTACGCCTGCAACTCCAGAGGTGTTACATGCGCATTGCCGACCCTAACACTCCGCACCCTCGTTGAGCTCTGGCAACCTTACTCGCCGGCAGGAACACAACACTATGAGTAGGGTCTTGTGTTATTTGGTTGTTTTTCGGTTAGGTACTTCACCAGGTGGACTCTGCTCTAGATCTGGAATGACATCCGCTGTGCTGTGTCTTACCTCACAAAGACATGCGAGATAACATTCACAATGCTTATACCTCTCCTTTGGACGTAGTTTAAGCATGTAAATTCGTTCAGTAGTTTTTGAGTCTATCACGAACGACATACAAACTAGACAACAAGACAAGAGACGCCTCACCTGGCCAGGAACATGCCTGCTCCAGTCTAACCAGCATATCAGGGACGTAAACTTATGGGGAGTGGATCTGAGATGGGAAAGGGATAGTTATAATCAGCCGGCTATGCAGCCTCACGAACGAGCATCATGAACATACAGACAAACGAGGCGGTGGCTTTTACAACGTGTAGTTAAACACGAAGGGTGCTTTAAAATTGCATGGTTATTATCTAATCCAGCCTTTGGTGCAGTCAACCATTGAATGTAACCTTATGTAACCTTTATTATTATTATTAGTTTATGACATAGGAGGCAAACGAGCAAACGGATCACCTGATGGTCAGCAATTACCGCCGTCCATGGACATCTGCAACACCAGAGGGGTTGTAAGTGCGTTGCCGGACTTTAACACATTGATTGCCGGGAACCCCCTTGGCGGGTGTTCTGTTCGTAGTCGCTTTCTTCTACAAAGCGGGAAAACGCTAGAATCGGCTACGCGTGTAGCGCTACGAAAACGTTGGCAGTGAATGCGTTAAGATGGGAGTACGTTCGATTTTTAAAAGTTTGAAGGTTGTATCGGTCCGAAAATACCGCAGGCCACAGTTCATTTCTCAGTTTAACTGTGCGAGGCAGAAAGTTTCTGGAGAAACGCACAGTTGAGGACTGCCAACCATCTAAGTGGTGAGGATGAAAATGTTATAGCTCATAACTTCGGAGAAACGTACATATCTTGGAGAGAAGCAAACCTAACTACTGTGCATGACCCAAGCGACTTCGCCCTTACGCAAAAACAAGCCAAAAAGGCACAGTAGCTTAAAAGAGACGTAATTTCGTCAAAGCTTGAACTAACTTTTTATCGCTCTAACTTCGCACGGGTGATCTCAAGTGCGTAGATAATTAGATGCCGCCACATCTCTCACCACTTCGAGCAACCGTACACATAATTTGCTCGCTAGATGGTGCATATTAAATAACTTGTGCATACCGCGCATTGCGTGAAAGGGTGTTTAAGAGCAAGTTTGGCCTAGCCAGCCACATAAGAGCTCATAAGAGGAAAAACTTTTGATTGCTGAGGTCGTCGTCATCGAAGTCGATGTGGAGGACTATATATACTTATAACTTATACAAATTTGTCACCCATTTAACCTTCCAATCCATGCGGGAAGCTAGGCCTCCCTGCGATTAGTTCAGTTTCCTCACAAGGACAATAATTAAATTACTTGCTTCATAATAACAAAAGTTTGAGGGGTGTCCATCGTTATATACCTATTTATAAATTATCTAGTAGAATATTAATGATACATATTATATGAGAGTGGTTGATTTTTGGATTTTATATGTAGTTTATTAGTTTTTTAGTTGATTGCTATTGCGTTTAGAACTTAATTTTTCCATTGCATCATTTTTACGTCTCTGTTTAATCCTATGGTTGACTCGTAGAACAATTATGCACTCGATCCGCCCCTTGTATTTTTCTATTTTATGCAACAATGTATAAATAAATAAATATCGCTTTTATATATTTTTTTTCTGTTTTGAGGTGTAAGTAGTTTGTACGATACAAGTGCGAAAAGCAGGAAGTTCGACACGATTTGCGAATTTCCTACTTTTCGTGTATCATACAACTATTTACAGTACAGTCAGCATCAAAAGAAGCGGATGAAACAACGCGCCAAAAGTATCTGATATTCCGGATAACTTTTCCAAAGAAAGATGAATTTCTAAAATTCCAGTTTAAGCATATATCTTTTACAGTGTTAGTTGTTCTATATTAAAGACATCACTTTTTGTTAAGTTTTTACAGAATGGTAGATACTTATGCAGCGTTATTTGATCCGCTACTTTTGATGCTGACTGTACATACATAATATAGCCTTTTAAATATTCCTAGGCACGAAAAGTGTTCATTCCCGCACTATTGCAGGAAAGTAGCAACATAATTACTGTAAAGACCATATGTACTGTATTGTAATGCCCAATCTACGGGAGGTAATCAAGCGCCTAACCGCACCCACTGAATTACCACGTGCATGCTCCTGACAGAGCCTACCCACCCTTTGTTTCCGTAATTGCTACTGTTAAGGTGAATAGCGTTTTTGGCCTTTTGTGTTAAAACCTTTATGGGGAAATGACGCTTAAAATTGGGACACATTTGATATAATTAAAATGAAGAGTGTTCTTAATATGGCGCGAAGTTAGGCGTTTATTAATGCGAAAACGAAATTAGATAATGAGTCACAGAGCGCAGTTGCGTTGCGTATGTGATGGTTGCACTAAACGGTGGATAATGATTAGTACCTGGGCGACCGAGCTTTGCTCGGTTATAACTATTTATTGTAATATGGTGGTCTATAGGTAATAATCTTAACTACATTTTTTTACTAAATTAAACTTGTCTTAAACAATAAAAATTATATAGGTATAAACTTGAAAAAAAAAAAAAACAAAAGTTAATCACCGGGCGAGATTCGAACCCGTAACACTCGTTTAGCAGTCCGCGTCTTAACCCGCTGGACCAGACGGACAGTGGCCGGCAACACGAAATTAGCGACCATATTCTGCGTCGAAAGAAAACGCATGAAAACTGGAAAACACGCGTTTTCCCAAACATAAGACTAATCTAGATAGATTGTATACCCCCAAAAACCCCCATATACCAAATTTCAGCGAAATCGTTAGAGCCGTTTCCGAGATCACAGAAATATATATATTTATATATATACAAGAATTGCTCGCTTAAAGGTATAAGATAAATAAATAATAAATATTAAAGAACATTCTTATACAAATTGGCTAAGCCCCACAGCAAGCTCAAGAAGGCTGGTATTGTGGGTACTTAGACAACAACATATATAATATATAAATACTTTAATTCATAGAAAACACCCAAGACTCGGGACATACACACACACACTGCTCGTGGCTCGTGGGATGCTCACACAAATAAATGCCCTTACCGGGATTTGAGCCCGGGACCATCGGCTTCATAGGTAGGATCACTATCCACTAGGCCAGAACGGTCGTCAAATAATAACGTATTCTGCAAGATTAGAAGACCTCAAGGGCTCTATCAACAAGTCTATACAATATTTATAGATTTATACATTATATAGTGTCATGAAGATATACATAAATACAACCGGCTGTACCTGGGTAAACAATTATAATCATTTTAAGAATAAATCAACTCCTACATTATAACAGAAACATCATAATCTCTATGGTTATTAAATAACATTAAAGGAAGACGGGTAGAGTTGTATGGACACTGGTCCATTAACTGTTAAAAATAAGCGACATACCATCGAAATTTATAGATTCCATTTTTTTGTATGGCGTGTTAAAAAAAAAAAACAATCGTAAACGAATAAAAAACGGGAATATCGTGACACAAAATCATCGACGATAACAAAACCTTCATGACTTACGACAAAGGAACTTAGTATCTTAAAAAAAATTGTCACGGCGCAACTCACACTACTTTTGTGATAACTTTTTTCACACTAAGTCCCAAACCTGCCATAGTAAAAGTTTAACAACTTAGAATAACCTATCCGGTGACATATCCTTGCCCTTATTGGTCAACTAGTCCAATTTAGCTCCTCCTGTAAAGACGTAAAATGTTCTCAATGTTGGACGATATCTTTGTGACTGGGTAATCCCAGTTGCACGTTAAAAATTGTCTGCAGTATCGAATAGCCATCGGTCTCAGAGTGGGGACTGATGTATGTGTGGACCACAGCGCTTCTTGTGGGGCAGCCGTAGATCGTCTGGGGCACCACGGACTTGCCTGCTCTTCGGGCGCCGGCTGCCTATCCCGTCATGCGGCACTCAACGACATCCTGAGAAGGGCGCTCGACAGCGCCAACGTCCCCGCAGCTCAGAGGGCCTACCGCGAACCATGTTCGACGTGTTGCCTCTCTGTCGCACTTGTAAATATGTACGTAAGTGTGACAGGGAGGCAACACGTCGAACGTGGTTCGCGGTAGGCCCTCTGGAGCCCCAGATCGTGCAGGACGATTGCAAGCGCCCCGACGGGATGTCGTTGATCCCCTGGAGGATGGGCCGTGTGCTGGTGTGGGACGCTACCTGCACCGATACGCTGGCAGCGTCCTACTTGCCAGCGACCAGCAGAAACGCCGGGGCGGCCGACACACGAAAGCGTTTTAAAACTAATAAATATAGCTGTCTCGGCACCAACTACGAATTCGTAGCTTTTCATGTCTAGACCCTTGGTCTGTGGGGCAAAGGTGCTCGTGGGCTCCACATGGAGCTTGGAAAGCGATTGAGGGAGGCAACGGGAGACCCTCGCGCAGGCAGCTACATCGCGTAAAGGCTTGCCATCGCGATACAGCGCGGGAATGCTGCCTGCGTGATGGGCACCCTGCCAAGAGGCCAGGGTTTATTTTAAGTATTTTTATTTTTTCTAGGTAGGTTAAGTTTTAGTAGTTTTATTTTATAAGTAGTCATAATTTAATTTTATTCTATTAATGTATCCTATTTTCAATAAAACAATGCAAGGTGTAAACTCCTTTGTTGACCAAAAAGGCGTTCCAATTTAAAAATCGCAACCATACAAACATAAAATATATATTTTTCCTGCAAAGACCGGATCGTAAATATAAGTTCCATTCGTCTTAACGAGGAATAAAATTTGAACTTTTACAACATTCATCAAGACGTCACGAGCAAGGCTTTGAATAATAAAACCTCGACCAACTCTGGGAGGAAAGTTGGCGTTAAAAAATTCTCCATTGAATATTATCTTCGTTCAAAAAACGCTAATTATAAACCTAATTGGATAAACGATTTGGTCTTTTAGACTATTTTTTAGTCCTTTTTAAAGAAAAGTGCATATGAAGTTTCGATTATATTCAGGTGAATATTTAGTGATTAATTTGGATTATTCTATATCCAAATATCGAAAACCGCGGTCTGGTCTACTTAAGGAAGAAACCAATTTCTTTCTTAAGTATACCAGAGGGCCTACCGCGAACATCGAAGTACGCAAATTGATTGATTGATTGATAAGGTGTAATTAGTGACAGAGAGAGATGCCCGCCATTTGTGAACTTCAGTGTTCGCCGGTAGTAGAGATTGACAGTGACACTGCCTGCGTCAAAGCTTAACAGGGTGCTCATCCAACGTGCCAATCGTTAACGCAGCAGCGTAGGGTAGTCCTGTCTCTCATCAGTCTTCGATATCAGTGCGACAGTGACAGTGGCGTTTCGTTCGCTACGGAGCGTTAACGATTGGCACGTTGGCTCCGCACCCAGTAACGTTTGCAACAGTAAACATGATAATCGGATACCAACTGCAGCTACATTACTGTTGCGATATTACTGCTGCAGTTTGATGCAGGCGCTGTATGTGTAAATTTTCATGATAAAATGAATGACGGATTGGATGTCATAATCGCGGCAGTAATGAGGAGCGAACGTTTCATAAGGAAAATTTACAGTGTAAGCGCTTGTGTCACAGGCTGCCACAGCAATATCGCAACAGACATCCAGCTGCCATCCAAACGTTACCTTTAAACTCTGCGGTAAGGCCTGAGTGGACGCTCGAGTTGGGCGTGCAGTGGGGCGCGGCACGCGGCGTGCATGTTAAACAAATGCAAACGTATAGAAGCGTCCTTAGTGCACGCTGCTCAAATCACTTGTGAGCTTGACGCCACGCTGCACGCCCCGCCAAACGCTTCTCTTCAAGCGTCCACTCAGGCCTTACACTAAGAAATCGCCTGGTGTAGTGTTCATGACAACAACGATAACTAGGTTACCTGTTGGTAACCTGTTGTTAATCCATAAATTACTTACGTCAAAGTCTAATTTAATAAAGGCAATAAGTAACTATAAACAGTTTGTAATTTTAAAACCTTTTCTAAAAGCAACCATTTCTAAATGTCGTTTAATTTCAAAACGCCGTGACTAAGTCAGTCATCCCCGGACCGAATGAGATCGTGTTTCAAACATCTCATTTCCGCTACAGAAGAAAAAAACCTATTTTTTTCAACATTAATCATGTCGTTTCGTTTTTTATGAATGATGAAACTTCAAAAAGCGACGAACAATGTTCTGCGGTCTTTAAACGTTGAAGCAAATAAGATGTCATTTTGTGGACAATTAGTATTTGTAAAAATGACAACATGTTTAATAATAAAAGAATATTTTTGGGTGAAATATTCAAGCAATATTATCAGGCCAATTCTAACGTACTGACATTATCACCAGCATGAGCGACTAGCATGAGTGGCGTTCTCGCGCGTGAGTCCATACTTCAAGTCGCGCTAGATTTATGGAGTCGCGCGCGAGAACGCAACTTATGCTAGCACGTCAGAATGATTACGTTGCTTGCCGTGGCGTCGTTGATCGGGTCGCCACTTTCCTAAATAAACGTCGATTGTAGCCGCCGTGCAGGTCAGAATCTCGACGATTCAATTTTTAGTAAATAAATAAATAAATAAATATTATTATAGGACAGTATTACACAAATTGACTAAGTCCCACAGTAAGCTCAATAAGGCTTGTGTTGAGGGTACTTAGACAACGATATATATAATATATAAATATTTATAAATACTTAAATACATAGAAAACACCCATGACTCAGGAACAAATATCCATGCTCATCACACGAATAAATGCCCTCACCAGGATTTGAACCCGGAACCATCGGCTTCGTAGGCAGGGTCACTATCCACTAGGCCAAACTGGTCGTCAAGTTAGTGAACTGGTATAATCCAATTCGGACGGGAACGGGTTCTTGCTGAAACGGACATATGTAGAAATTGGGTGAGACATTTACATCTCTAAATAATTTTAGTATTTGTCTGTTGTTTGTGTTTTTTTATTATATTTTTGGTGTAATTCGATATTTAGAAATACATACATCTTAATAAAGTATTATTATTATTATTATTATTATTATTATTTATTACAGATAAAACACAATTACAGAATATTTGATCAAAAAGTATCGTTAAACCACAATGGTTTGTCTCGGTACTCCATTCCGCAGTATTTAATAATTAGAAATACAATGCAATACACATATACATCCAATTCGTAAATGACATTATAATTGCAAATATCACAAACTGAGCGCGTCTGTTATCATACCGGCCGGCCGAGCAAAACAAGAACCGGTCCCCGCTTACTCGATACAGGCTGCTCCATTTGCACTAAATGAAATAACATAAATATGCATTAGTTAAAAATATTTAATTGTTTAAGCATTTCCTTTTTAAGAATATATGCTATATTGTTTGGTGTTATCTTATCTTTCCACTCTTTAGGTAACTTATTTATTAACTCTGGTATGATGTATTCTGATGTTCTTCTGCCATAAAAATTGTTGAATTGGGGCTTTTGAAGCATTTGATTTGTTACTTGCCGCGTATTTATTGGATGTGAGATTAAATGCTGGATTTCATTTCTAAAGTATTGCTCTTTTAGTATATGGTGTTTAAACTTTGTGTGAACCGGTAGGACCTTACATAAAGTGAAGAGGTCACTATCACACACAAGGTTCTCTTTCATTTTACGGGGTACTATTAACTTTAGCAGCCTAACTTGCAGCTTATATATTTTGTCAAGGTATGACTTAAATGTACGGCCATAACTACTTAACCCATAGGAAATTATGCTTTCCACGAGTGCATTATAAATATCCAATCTAATATTATATGGAATTTTATTTCGTAGAATATATATTTTTGCCATTAAAGCTCGCAATCTCGTGCACACTGAGTCAATGTGGTCACTCCAGTTAAAGCGATTGTCAATTATAACACCTAAATATTTTTGTTTACAAACTTGTTCCAACGGCGTACAATTACAATTTTGGTCACAATTCTGTAGAGAGTGGAGACACTGGTGGTCGTTCCCTATAATCCTAACTGCTCTTACCGATCTTGATTGGCTAGAATGTATATGAAGCAATTTGGTTTTATTTGCATTTAGGACCAGCCCTGCGTCGTGGGACCATTTACATATGTTATTAAAATCAAATTGCAATTTCCTTTCTGCTACAGTTACGTTTTTATCTGCAGCAATGAGGCAAGTATCATCCGCAAATTGATACACGCTACAGTTTTTGACACAGTTATTCATATTATTTACGTAGTACGTATCTAAGTAATAAGGCGAATTTAAAAAAGTTATGGCTTTCGGACGAAACTTAATTTAAAGGATGTGTGCGGTATTGTAGTTTTTGTATATATGTAATATATATTATAGAATATATATGTATTTAGTTGTATATTTGTGTATGTATTTGTATACCATTGCATATATATTGTAGGTTGAAATAAATACCTTTTCTATTTCATTTTATTTTTTTGCGCCACTTTGTATAGTACGGATGTCTACCGTCTCCAAATCTCCATCAATAGCTCAAAGGTTAACTGGAAGAGATCCCTTAAAGGGATAAGTTCGCCTTTGTACTAATGATGACTGTTTTATTTCCTGTTTTGTTTTAATTTATGTACAATAAAGAGTTTTACTACTACTACTACTAATATTTCATTGAATCCATATTTGTAATTGTTTGTAATTTTATTTGGTAATTTTTGGCTATTTGTATTGCTTGTAAAAATCTGACATGTATATGTGCCTATTTGCTGAACAAATGTTTGAATTTCGAATTTTGAATACTTGAATCATGTTCTTAATTTAATAAAAAAATCCGTTAAATCAGTCAATGGAAACCTACAGGTCTATTCGAACGTACCCACGCCAAACATGTAACCAATTTGATTCCAAGTTCAGAGGGTCGATATGGATATGGTATGATATATGTGAAGATAAATACTTATATGTTTAGGTACAGCACAAGAAAAAATAAGTAAAAAGTACTATTAAATAAAAGCACCACATTGTCAGTTGTCAATAAATTAGATTTTTAAATAAATATTTCACTTGAAAACATCACAAATATTATTTCCGTATCATTACCAAAGAAAACGGCTAAGCAATAAATTACACTCAAAATTCGCCTTCAATATATTTTTAGCGAACCAGGTTCAATAGACAAGAAATTGAAACGACGAAGAAAATATCCCATTGGATTAAGAATAAAGATTTAAAAAAGAAAGAGGGTGAGAAAGGGTCGGGATAAGCTGTGAATTGCTGACAGCACGTCTATATTTAGTGGTCGAGGAATATGCTAGCAATTATCGGCTCGGACGAATAGAGAGGGGCGACTTTTGCGGTCATATTTTGTCGACATTGACGTTGTTTCTTATTCTATCAAAGTATTGCGTATCTATGTAAATCTTTTGCAAGTCCATGTGCATTGCTTCATGTTGTTAAACTAGTTACATATCTATAATTAAAGTATTTGTATTTAGTCATACAGGAAGTTCACGTCATACTTATTGTTTAAGAAAAGTCTCTTAAAAAGAAGTTAACTCATAATTGTGCAGAGATAACTAGACTTAAGATGAGACAAATATCTCAAATTCTTAAAATACTAGTAAGGAAATTTTTGTTCTGATGACCATATTTTAACTGACGAAAACCGAGCGTCATAGCATTCTTAGAAGTTGCATTTTTAAGCGATCCCATCCCACATAAAACATGATTTATTGATTTACAGTACACAAAGATTTAGGAAGAAACAAAATGATCTGGTCTTAAAACTAAGAGACAATTATGTACTTTTAAGTATAATTTACAAATAAGGATGTACCGGTTCTTACACTAGGCATAGCCTGTCACGTCGGTAACCAATTCAGATACGAAATTTCAATGATATGATTTTTGCGAAGAGCCACACACTATAAATTTGGTGAAAGTTACAAATGAGTAGTTAATTACTAAAAATAAATCGAAATATTTATAAAATACGCTCAAAACGAGACTTTCCTTAAAAAATCAAATTAAACTGCATTATAAGTTCACTAGGCTTCGGGGATTTCAGATAACTGCATTAGTATACTTTTATTTGCCCATTTATAGTTTATAGTCACTTCATACTAAGAGACACAAAGGTTGGATGAAATATAGGATTATTATGTAAAAACATCGATACCGACCAATATAAATTTGAAACTGACACATCACTAACTCGATAACGCTCCCAGTGTCGGGTTGGAATAGTGTTGTTCTGGGCCCAGTTTGGACATATTAACAATTGTCGACGCGCGATTCTACTTACGGATTGGAACTAAAACATTAATTGAATTTTCTCACTTCAATTGAGCCGGTTCGTTATTTTTGCAAGTGTACACGATAGATTTATTTTCGTAGTTTTTGTGGTATTATTTTGTTAAACTGATCGGTTACTTTCGGCATGCTGAAATGTTTTTAATTGACTTCGAAGAACTTTAATTTCGAAGTTAGGGGTTCTTAATTCGTTCGAATCTTTGTTTTTTTATGTATGTTCTCCAATTTCACAAATTTCGCGTTGTCGATCCGAAAAATTCTTTATTATTTGAAAGAACATAGGGAGCGTCATAGAACCTATTTCAAAGTCACTTCTATTGCCATCAGGTCAGGATCTGATGGAGGGTTTCTGTAGAAACCCAGATAGTAGATTCTTCAAATGTGATAAACTTTACGTCCAACGGTTTTTTAATTATATTCTTTGAGCTGCTAAAGCTGTTAATAGCTATCCAATGTGGTAATGTTGCGAGCATTAACGCAGAAAGCGGTAGAGAACGGTTACGATTAATTATTTTTTGTGGTATTTTTTATTTAGAAAACGAATAAATATATAACGTTTTTAAAGTAGGTAATTATGGACACGACAGGAAAGCATCATTTAGTTTAGTGGAACTGCTTCTGAAAACTATAAAATGAAGACATTTAACCCGGTTATTTTTTGTAAATATTAATCGTCTGCTCGCTACGATTTTTTTAACATTTTATTTTATTTTATTCATATAATTGTGAGAAGGCAGTTTTAGAAGCATGACACACAACAAACATTGACCCTGTGGGATTGGTCAACATTATTTAATATAGCTATCTTTTGTTTTGTAGGTTTTTGTGAGAAAACAAAGTATAGTATTTAATACCTATTTCTCACGTGTATAACGGGTGGGCCCTGTAACACCAACAAATAACTTAAAAATATATTTTACTCCTCAAAAGATGAAACCTTTGTTTATTAATTCTTATAAATTATGAATTATACAAATGATTTTAATTATAATTTTTATACAAATGAATTATTATTATCTTCAGTGTACGCTAACATCATCGTAACACGTTGCTTGTCACGTTTTAAACATAACAATATTCGCAACACATAGCTTCTTCAAAGGGGGATGTATATATACCACGTAATCGTCAAAATTCAAAAAATTCTTCTGCAAGTAGGCCTCAAGGGCTCTTTTACAAGTCAATACAACATTTATAGTAACATCATATAGTGACATGAAAAATACATAACAACATTTATAAATACAACAGCCAATACCTGGGTAAACATTACATTATAATAATCTTAAAATAAATAATTACTACGATACAATAGAGATGTATAGTCCATATAAAAAGATAAAACGTTTTTCACTTCTAAATATTTTCCATTCTCTAATAATTTTTAGTATGTTTTTGGCATTGTTATTCAAGCGAAAACCTAGAATATATTATGGTGAAGCAATCGACATCAAAATCAAAGTGATTTGTTATTTTTTTTAGTTAGTTAGTGGAAAACGTTGTCATTTTGCTAGGATCGCAAAGCTATTCTCCCCTCTTAAAGTGTACTAAAAATCACAAGTTAAATCTTTTTGAGGTATGGGCACTGTGAATATCATCTCGCTTTGTGTGGTAGGGCACAGCCAGTGGATATCATTCCAGATCTAGAGCAGAGTCCAACTGGGGAAGTAACCTTACAGAAAACAGCAGCCAAATAACACTAGACCCTACTCATAGTGTTGTGTTCCCTGCCGGCGAGTAAGGTTGCCAGAGCTCAACATGTTTCACTTCGCACCAAGTAGCATCATCGGGAGCTCGCGTTGGTGGACTGGCGGCGCGTTCACGGAAGTTTTGTTATTAAAAGACACGTTATTTTTAAGTCTCTGAACAAAATGTTGATCAATTTCAGGAGTACAGCCTACAGTTTAATTTATATGGCTCATATCACAGTGAGCCCTGTACATATAATCTATAGATAGAAAGACATCCGATAGGACTTATTTATTTATTTGATACAAGTCACAAATAAAAGCGTGACAGAGTGGACAGACCCAAGACCACTACGAGAATTTTGTTCCAAAATACTTCTTCTTCTGCCTCGTCTTTTTCCCGTTACGCGGGCTCGGCTTTCCCAATCATGCTACTTGCTCCTTTCTTAGGTGTCTTGTTTGTGGAGTTCCAACACCTTCATATCCTTTCGGACAGTTGTCATCCAAGTTGTTTATGGTTTTCCACTTCCCCTCTTTTTTGCAGCGATGGAAAGGCACTTTTTAACCAAGTGATCGTCTGGTCTTCTCATTACGTGGCCGTACCATCTTAGTCTAGCCTCAGAAATTTTATGGGTTCTGGGAGCCACTTTGGACCTCCCCCTTATATGCTCGTTGCTCCAAAACAACATTAAATTAAAAAAAGAACTGCCTTAAAGACAGTGTTACGTTAGTACGAGAATAGTACTCCCTGACGTATCGGGATCGAAATAAATCCCGGTAACGGGTGGACCCGAAGTATTCTGTGCTCTTTGCTTTAAGATAAAGGAAATATTTTACGGGGGTGTTATTTAAAAAATCGGTGCTTTATTTTTTAAATGTATGCGTTATAGACCTCAAGTCTTTTAGGAAATTAACTAAGCTGGGTGGTTTAAAAAAATTAATATCGATGGGCCTTCTTTGGTGCAGGTACGTAGAAGGTCCATCGTTATTTTTGTTTTTAAATTCTGTTATTATGAATATGAGGCAGTTAGAATTTTTTCTATGGTACTAGCGAACATGGAAGAAAAATTTGAACTCATTCACACTTATGAAGGTAGATAAGATAAGATATCATTTATTGCATAATTGTGTACAGGTTATAATACATAGGTAGGCAGAGATAAGTAGAGTAGCGCGACCTCGTTTCACGCAAAATAGGCACAAAGGTTGTAGATTTGCGAGTACTGACTAACTTATGAAAGTATGAAATTTTAATTGGGCAAGCTTTTTTTATACTACGTCGGTGGAAAACAAGCATACGGCCCGCCTGATGGTAAGCAGTCTCCGAGCCTATGTACGCCTGCAACTTCAGAGGAGTTACATGCGCGTGGCAACCTGATAAAATAATTGCACGCTTACCCTTTCCGCTACCACAGTTAAGATACCGGACCACCATTCAATCTAACATTAAATTTCTTCTACAAGACGAACACCGAATCCTACAGCCACAGAAAGCGAAAGATAAAGGAGATTCACCAGAACCAAATAAAACTTCTTTCACAATCACTTCCACTCACTCGCACTCACTCGATCACCTCGGATTCCGACAAGCTCGGGTGCCGTTGGCTGAATGTTGCGAGAATCGAGGTCTCGGAGAACCAGTATAGCGTGACCTGGAGATTTGTAACAAGGATAAACTCGGGTTTTAAGGAAATAATAAAAAAAGGTGATAATTATATTAATTTTTCCAGTTGCCTGATGTAGCCCAGTGCGGTTATAATGGTCGGTCTACGTTACGGCGTGATAAAGTTATTGTCTATTTCAATCGCGGTTTTAAAGTGACAGTTATTTTATCACGTGGATAAAGCTATAGTTCGCCTGCTGTTGCAGATTGCTAGCTTTGTTATTTTTTTTCTAAAATGGTTGCCATTTGATCTCTCAATCCAGCTGTAGTAAATATCGATGTAGTCCGTAACTAAACATTAGTTATTGACTAAGGATGGCAACTTTTTTTCCCTATCTGTTATAACTATAAACAATTAGAAAGACTTTTTATATCCCCTCGGGCCGCAAAGCATAATTTTATACATATTTTCGCGTCCGTACGCGTTCGCGTTCGTAATAGTGATGTAGTAAACCGAGAATATTTTTCCGGTAGTAATACTAGGACGATTATTAATTATTAGGAGATAGCTGAGACTATCTTTTTTCGGTTTTATATAACATAAAATTAATTTGTATCAAAAGTGACGTTTTTGGTTTTAAAAAAATGATGCTTTTGACACTGACTAACAGTAGTAAGACTATTTAAAAAAAAAAAAACTTTTTGTTCCCTAGGTGTGCCTACATGTTTTACAGGGCCATGCAGCTTAAAAATGTGTATCTCTAACTCCATGATACCATAAAGACTGCTGATGATGTCACCTTCTTAGGTAAAAATACAGCTACCATAAACTTTAAATTCCTTTAAACTAATACTCGCTAATCTATAGCAACGACATACGAGGTTTTAGTCGCCAAATGGCTCCAGGAATTGCACTCGAGAGCTCCCCGGACACTGCTTTTACGTGATTCGTCTTGTGGATTGGCCGAATAAGTGGTGTTACGTGTGTACAGCGAAATACGTAATACAGGGAATAATGTTAGGAGTGAATGGCTAAAGAAATGAGCAGAGATTTCGTGGTAAATCACGAAAAAGTTAGGTTTCGTTTGAATATAGTTATATCAATTAACTAAATAATCCACCTAAGGTAAACGTCCGAGAGCTCGTAAAGTTTGCGAGTCATGTTTCTTTAGAATGCCCACATTTCAAAGTTTAGTGTATATAAAAACAATGATAATCTTTTGAGGGTTCCATACCAAAAAGTTACAAAAGGAACCCTTATGGTGCAACTCTTGTCACATTGCTAAATATCTCAAGAACTACTTAAGATATCGATTTGAAATTTGGAATAGTTATGAATAACGCTAACCCAGACATGGGAAGTATATATTTTTTTTTTAATTATGGATAATTACTAGGTCAAGTGGGCTATCAATTTTATTTTCTTACTGAAAGAAAATTGAGCTATGAAGGAAAATGTGAAAAAAATTCCACCCCCCCACCCCTATCTCCGAAGTTTACCGAAGAAAAATTATGAAATTATTAAATAGTAATAACATAATCATAAAGATTACAGGAAAAATAAAGTCAGACCTCTATCTTAAATTTTGCAATTTATTCCCGTTTGCGGATGTTTATTATACTTGAAGTTCTTATGAGATTACACTAAATACACCTTCATGTAAATAAAACAATAATTGTTGAAATCGGTTCACATGATAAAGAATTATCCCTGAAAAACCAACAACTATATGTATACAGGTTGCGCAAACTAGTTAGTCAATTTGCCCATAGATGGCGCTGTACACAATTATTCTTAGTGTACTTCTGGTCAAAAGTATTTCGTGATTAATGTTATATGAGAAAATTGAAAGTTTGTACGGAACCGTCGGTGCGCGAGTTAAACGAACTCGCACTTGACCGGTTTTTATTATTTCAGGCAACTAGTCGCCCATATATAAAAACCTTAAAACGAACATACATATATAATACATAAATAAATAATAAATAAATAAATAAATATTATAGGACATTATTACACAAATTGACTAAGTCCCACAGTAAGCTCAATAAGGCTTGTGTTGAGGGTACTTAGACAACGATATATATAATATATAAATATTTATAAATACTTAAATACATAGAAAACACCCATGACTCAGGAACAAATATCCATGCTCATCACACGAATAAATGCCCTTACCAGGATTTGAACCCGGGACCATCAGCTTCGTAGGCAGGGTCACTACCCACTAGGCCAAACCGGTCGTCCGACATAGTACATATCATTTGCAAGTAAACAAAGTCAAGCGTTTGCTAAGCAGTAAACGGGCAAGTCACGATATACAGCATCGTACGTCCGTATCTCAGTTTTACCTAATTAGAAAGATTTAGGGACAAAATCTACCGTTTATTTCTAGTCGAACAATACTATGTGCTAAAGGACAAAATTTATAATAAATTTAAGAAGAAAAAGCTTGTTTTTTTACAATCTGGTCACATTTATTCCCCGCTAATGCAGGCGTCACACGTTGCGGGCACTTTGCATATTCATAAAACGCCGTATGTTTAAATTCACTTTTGCGTCCGGGATATGTAATTACTGCCGGGGTTCGGATAGTGAGCCGAGTAAAGTTTAATGAGATGCTTTGAAAGGGAATAATAAAGGGGAAATAATTCTGGCTAGATGGTCAGAAGCATAAAGTTATGAGTAAAGTCCGGAATCGTCTTTACCTATATGAATTTAAGTGTATTCCGTACAAAGTTATTTTAATAATACTTAGTTGAAGGAAATATTTTCTATACTCTTCTAGGGTCCTTGAGAGATTTGCACGCGGTCGAATGCTGATAGCGAACCTGCGGCACCCAATCTAAGGCGGAGCCGGCATTCGTTGGTGGTTTTAGACGGTAGTCCTCTACTGGTTAGTCCGTCATCGCCCCTGGTTTCCCCCGGACTAGGTGGCATGCGTAAAAGCATTTCCCCAACGTTAAAAAAAAAGGGTCCTTGAGAGACTGCACTATTTTGTAACAAGTTTTGTGTTTTTAGCATGGTGCAATAAACGATGATTGATTGAATCTTAACACTATGCGCCATGGATGAAGTAGTAGTATCCCATTGGTACGTAAGTAGCAGTAGAAGCGTAGTAGAACGTGACCATTATGTATGAAAATTTTATCTATTATTCAATTTGTTCACTCTATATTATTTTACGTCTTTTTCCTTCTTGTCTGTTACCTTTCGTGATTTTTCTCACTCGATGGTCTCATCGGAAGGTCAGCGCTGGAAGCCACCAGCAACATGCTGAGATGAGGCCATTTCGTGGCACTTTATACTTCCTTTGTTTTTGTTATATCATGTAATTTTATGTGTCTTGTTTGTGTTTACGAATAAAATTATTATATTCTATTCTATTCTAAGTACTACATCGAATTTTAACTGTCGTGAGTCATACTACCACTAAGATAATTATAAGATTTGATTCACGTATTTTTCGTCACTTGCGCGACATGTTTAGGAGAGCCTAGAGGGCCGATTTTAGAATTTCGACCGCTCGATTTCGTGTTTTCTAGCGAAATAACGGTACTTTTTCTATGAATTTCCATTTCGGAAAATAACTTTTTCCACTAAGTCCTAACAAATCTCTTTGATTTTGATGTCGATCGCTTCAGTAATACCTAATATATCAGGTTTATAAGGTCCCTTTAGTAGGGACTGAATAAATTAATCAACTTGGTATTACATGGATCTCACAACTTTTTACGGTAGAAGAACCGAATTGCGAGACTTGGTTAATATTTTACAAGTTTATATTTTTGATAGCATCTTATATTTTTTTTGTAGTCCTACTATATTCCTTTCCGGTACCTTTTACTTCTTGAATTCCATTATATTATACATATACAGGTATACTGATTAATTCACTGCAAATATAACTTTGTAATCTTATACATTTATATGGGATTACAAGGTTATTTACAGTTAGTGTATCTAGAAAACTGAACCGAAATTGCAAAATATTTAAGGTTTTCCTTGATTGTTACTCTAAACACTAATTATATTCTAAATTTAAACCTTCTATGTTTGCTAGAAGTGCCTTAGAGTTTTGATGATCGGTCAGTCAGTGAGTGAGTGACAAAATTAAGACAATTTGACTAGTTATAATTCTTAAACTACTGCTTTAAATTGAATGAAACTTGAAATATACTGTTTTTACAATGTCTGTTTGGTTACTCAAAATTCAGGCTTCTAATTTGATATCGACCAAAAAAGCGGCACGACCGTTTCTTTTTCTCGAAGCAGTCCAGGCCATTTTCGACAAAAATGGCCTGACCTGAACTGCTTGAATACAAGAACATTCCTAAAAAAATCCTGAGATATATTTCCTTTCCACCGCACTAGAAGGGAACGACTAACAAAGAGCGACGCTTACACCGCGCGGCATTACGCTCTTCTGCGATGTAGGTTAAAAGGCTGCATTAAGGTGCGGTATACTGTTATTAATGTGCTAATGTATGTTTTGGTACAGTTTCCGAGCTTTCTTACAATTCCTAGGTGCTTTTAGAGCGTTCTTTTTGCAACTATTAAGCTTTTATCCGCTTCTTGAGGGTACAGAATCTTGCACTAGGCTTCAAATTGGCTACTTGGCCTTTTTTTTGTAAATAATGTCAATCTATCTTGATTTTCTTGAAGATCAAATGTTTATATAGGACTTATGGCATTTAAACAACAAAAAGGTCAGAAATTAGAGTTAAAGTCTGATGCACAAGAGAGGTATGGGCATTGTGAATGTCATCTCGCTTTGTGTGGTAGGGGCACAGCACAGCGGATGCCATTCCAGGTCTAGAGCAAAGCCCAACTGGGGAAGTACCTCCACCTTACAGAAAACCGCAGCCAAATAACACTTGACCCTACTCATAGTGTTGTGTTCCTGCCGGTGAGTAAGGTTGCCAGAGCTCGACGAGGGGGGGAGGGGGTTAGGTTCGGCAACGCGCATGTAACTCCTCTGGAGTTGCAGGCGTACATAGGCTACGGAGACTGCTTACCATCAGGCGGGCCGTATGCTTGTTTGCCAACGACGTAGTATAAAAAAAAAATGCTCGCACTTTACGATTGACACGCCCCTAAAAAAATGATATTGTAATGTGACGTCTCATTACATTAGTCTGTCCTAAATGTATTGAAGATCAAGAAAATTGCTATTTTGACCTTGAAATATTGCGTTTTTGTATATAGTTGTCGTACAGTTAATTTTTCTATAAAATATAAGGAATCGAATGGTACCATTTTCTTTTTAAAAGTTAAAAAACAAAAAATTTTGAGACTGCATCCTTGTATTTTTTTATAATCTCAATATGTCTTTTTAAATTTCACTTTTGGATACTTAAGACATGTTGAATATTATAAGAAAATTTCGCTAAATGGATAGAAAATGGGCCATACCTTATAAAAATAAATGGAATTTAAAAATACACATTCTTCCAGCCTTCAATTTTTTTTTACTTCAAATATTAAAAAGAAAACTATACCATATGATTCCTTAAATATTATTGAAAAATAAAATGACAACAACTATACGCAAATTAGTAATTTTCTTGATTCCATACATTTAGGACAGACTTATGTAATGTGATGTGTTAGAGGCGTTTCGTTATAAACATATGATCCTTACGAAAATCACGATCGATTGACATTATTTACAAAAAACTGTCAAGTAGCTGATGTGTTCAGTCCATGGTTGCTTTGATTAACCGATTTTTGTGTATAAGTAATTTCTGATAAGTAACAATAAAAAATAAATTATTCCATACTGTCCGTACGTAATTTAAGGCAACTTATTTGCAATGTGTCAATGTTAATATTACCTATAACAGATGAGAGTATATTGTTTCTTACATTGCGTCTCCTACTAGACGATTTCTACAAATGATTATTAAACTAAGTATAGCAAGATTTATGTGTACTATAAATAGGATAGGACCCGGGTACGTCCTTAAACTACGTCCAAAAGAGAGGTATGGGCATTGTGAATGTCATCTCGCTTAGTGTGGTAGGGCACAGCCAGTGGATGTCATTCCAGATCTAGAGCAGAGCCCAACTGGAGAAGTACCTCCACCTTACAGAAAACAGCAGCCAAATAACACTAGACCCTACTCATAGTGTTGTGTTCCTGCCCGTGAGTAAGGTTGCCAGAGCTTGACGAGGGGGGGAGGGGGTTAGGTTCGGCAACGCGCATGTAACTCCTCTGGAGTTGCAGGCGTACATGGGCTACGGAGACTGCTTACCATCGAGCGGGCCGTATGCTTGTTTGCCACCGACGTAGTATAAAAAAATAGGATATCAAATAAAATATGTTAGTTTTGATTCAATATTTATATTACCGAAGTAATAAAACTCTGGTTACAAGACTTTTAATGTCTAATTTCGGCAATTGAACATTCTTGAAAAGTTTGTGAAATTATCTCAGTCCAAGGTATACTTATATAGTACATCAGTTGAAACACAGCTGGTTCATGCTTCAAAAATGTGTTTTTATCCTGTGCACCATTTTTAATTCTTATTAAAGGTTTACCTGAGTGGTTTTAATTTCATTCATTCAATCATCGTTCATTCAACTCACCTCTCTAATTATGATATATTTTTTTATTATTCACAGATATCACTGAATCGATTACGTCATGCGAAAGATTCGGAGACCATCTTAAGTGTTCTCATTCACACATTCCAGGTTGTTGAGTCAAAATGGCGGCCATGAATGGAATTATGAATGGGGAGCGAAACTCTCCAATTATTTTAGAAGTTGCAAATTTAAATTAGACTTTATGATATATGAGTTAAGGCAGTTTTTTTATTTAACGGCAGCTGAATTTATGAAAGTAAAATATTTTTTTATACAAATGACAAAAAAATTAAGCATAGTTTTCCAATCTTCGCATTTCTGTAGTTTCGACTGGGGTAATTAATAAAACCAGGCGTTAATATGCGGATATCCATATTAATAAAATATGAGAATATTAGTTTGGTCATCCGTGAAAGTAGTTGACTTTGTTCACCCAGCTCAGATCACCCGGGTCAATTAAGTAAACTAAAAAAAATAACGTGTTAGTCAATATTCTTAACACTTCTAATACCTTTTTAGGGAATGACTTTCAACCTGAATGACTTTCAACCTTCTAAGGCCGAAGTGGCCGGAGTTGCATTTGATTTGTTTCATTCAATTATCAAACAAAACAAAATCAACTCTATTTCCTGCACTATAGGTTCAAATATCAGTGGCAAGTTTTGGATTTTTCATTTGTATGGCTGGGTCTTAGGAGGTTAATGCCTAAGCAAAATCATTGCTTGTACTACAACTTCGGCTCAGGTATTTTCAGCGTCGAGCAAAGTTACTTAGTACGAAATTCGAGAATTCATTATCGTTTCAAAATAGCGCACATAGCTTCTCAAAATTGTTTTTACAACAACGAATTCAATTTAACTTTGCCCTATTTTTAGTCATGATTCGAACAAATTCTAACTTTACCGTGAAATTACAGAACGGGCACCAAACACCAATTATTTAGCAATTTTGCCACAAATGGAGCTACGACATATTATTTCTCGCTAATGGCGACGAAATATGCGATTATAGATTGCCTCCAACAAACTCCGCATTGGAAAGTGTTTAAAAACCTGCTAGGAAGATAGTTCCTCACACATACGCATAGCGGCTTCTACCTATACATTGTGAAGTGGTAAGTTGTGAGCACTAGCACTAACATAGTAGGTAACCGGTTTTTACCAAAGAAAACTGCCAGAAATTAAAATAAATTATTTACACATGTACAGAAATGTGTGTAAGAACCCACTAATTACACGCCCTCAGAATAACCTTTACTGTATATAAATCTAGATAACAAGGTAAATATTTGCATTCTTTATCATTTAATATTTTCAAGCTTATTCATAATTATTTAGAACTCGAAAGTATAGTGATATTTTAAATGTTGCATATGACGTAAAAAATAACGACATCAACGCTTGTGCTTTCAAACTACTCAAAAATAGATCTGTGAATTTTGTAAGTAATCTGTGAATTTCGGTAAACAATACAAGTCATTAATCCTTTAATACATTTCTTCTACCTCTTTAAACATATCCCAAATGCATTTAAATCAATTCGCAACCTTACTGTCTTACAATAAGTCTCAAAATTAAATAAATATTCAACAACACTGGGTTGATTATCGCGGCAGTTTTCTTCGCAAATTTATCCAACCATGGGTTAAAGAGCAAGTGGGAATTCGAGGAAGGCTTTATTCGGGATTACCCCAGCCTCAATAAAACATGTTAAGCCGTGGTTGTCATAACATTGGATAAGTACTGCTCTTGTATCGTTTCGGTAAAAGTATTGAGGGTTCTGTTGAGGGCTATTAATAGAAGCGAGCTCTTGCTGCTTCTGAATTGACGAATTTAACACCTGAGTACCTTCAACTGCAGAGAACAGGTACCCCCTCCTCCCCCCTCCCGTATAGAAATTCATGAACTGTCGCCCGCGGCATTTCCAGACCGATAAGACCTTCAAACCTTCAAGAAACAAGCGGTATTCTGTCTTAAAGGCAGGCAACACACTTGCAACCCCTCTAGTGTAGCAGGTGTCCATGGGCGACGGAAATTGCTTACCTTCAGGTGATTTGTCTGCTCGTTTGCCTCCTATATCATAAGAAAATGAATATGCCTTACATCATTTATCCGCTACCATGACCAGTGAAACCTGAGTTGAAACGTTGGAAATAAAGGTAACAAAGTAAATTCGCTATAGACACGGCTTTAAATATGTTTTCACCACACCAAGTGGTATACCTAAGCTCTTTTGATTGTTCAAAAACTAATGAGAAAATTGCATTTTATTCACATGTGGGGCAAAGTAATCAGATGCAAATTTTGAGTTGTTTTCTTATGTTAGCTGGTGGAATTGACTTTAAAATGATGATTTTGAATGAAACATTTTAGACTAGGTACATTTGGATTTGATTTGGTTTTGTTTTTGATATTTCATTGTTAGTATTTTCCTGGTATTGGTGTGGTGAAAAATTATGTTTCACTCGAAGGCAAAGTTTGTTCAACCCTTGTGCATTGAAACCCTCGCAACGCTCAAGATTCCACTTCTCGTCCAAATTTGTAATTTTTCGCTTGCTCGGGTATATAATAGATATTAGTACGAGCAGTTAAACAACCACTTTGCCCTCTTGTAAAACAAATAAATATTTAATATGCTATACTAAGTTTTAAATCATATAAAAATATATAGGTACATTATTTATTATTATACATAAAATAGTACGAGTCATTTTTTTACCGTAATTCTAAAATACCTAATTATATGTACGAGTACGTATAACCTTATTCTAAACATCTAAATAAATTGAAGCTCATTAATACCATGTGGTTAAATACAAGGGACCCCAAGAATAAAGATAAAATATTTGGCAACGAATATAGAGTTAAAAGAGAGTTATAGCCAGCTTAAGTCTGTCGTCAGGGATTGGGTGAACTCTCTTCTACTTTCCTCGGCGTTTCCAGTTAGGTTGGCGATAATTAAATTGTACAAAATGATCGACACTTTGTAAGGTCTGTCTTTTTCAAATAAAAATGTGTCGCTTACATTAGCGGCAAAAAATCTATCATATCATACTACTATTTTTATGAAAATTATAATGAAAAATAAAAAAATGATTTATTGGTATCATTGAAATTGTGTTCTGAGCCCTAAGCTAATAAAAACTGGCAAGCAACCGTGCCACTGGTTCCAGGCGGCGATTATGGCTTCTTTTGGAGTTTGATTGTCGAGTGGTAGGTTGGTAACAAAGCTTTTCCTAGCAATTCCTTGCTATTTTAGACATCTCCAATCTGGACTGTGGGTATGCAGCAAATGCCTTGCATCGTGAAACTGTTTTTTCCGTTCTATTTCAGTTGCCACTTCCACTTCTCTCCTCAGTGCTGGTGGAGCTATTCCTGCGAGGCAGTAAAGTTTCTTGATTGGAGTAGGTTTTAACCGCCCAGTCACTAGACGACAGGTTTCATTTAGAGCAGTATCTACCTGGTGGGCGTGAGCAGAGTTCTTCCACGCATATTCTGCCGCCGAGTAACAGAGCGCAAGGCCAGTTGTGCGTAGTGTGTGCGGGTGAGCACCCCATGTGCTACCCGTCATTCGTCGTAGGATGTTGTTTCTGGCTGCTACCTTCTGCTAGGTATCCTCGCAGTTCTTCTAAAACGTGAGAGCCCGATCAATTGTTACTACAAGGTACTTGGGTGTAAATGTGTGGCCTAGGCGGTTGCCTTCCCATATGATGTTTAACTCCCTCATTACGTTCTCGTTGCGGAGATGGAAGTAGGTGACTTGGGTTTTTATGCAGTTTGGTTTTAATTGGTTCTCAGCATAGTAAAGAGAAAGTTTTTCTAAAGCTTTAGATAGGTTTTCCTCCACTATTTTAAATGATTTATCCTGTGAAGCAGTATACTTTAATTGATATTAAACTACAAGAAATGTTTTAATTTTAATAACAATAGCTTAAGTTATATGAATATTATATACATACAATAAGAAAGAGCGTGTTTTCCTGATACAGGTACTTACAAGGAGGACTCAGATCCAATTGTTGTCAAATTGTATAATGTTTACCCTAATAAACTTTTTTCATTTTCATTTTTCTTGTCGTATCCTCATGGCTGAGTGACGGGACGACTGTGGACACTCTTCACCAGTGCTCTCCAAACCCAAAGAAAACAAACCTAAACACAGAGCAAACTTATGCCGGCGCCATCTACGCAAACCTTTGACAATTATTGACCAATTTATGTTGTATGCCATTGCAAGGTGATGCAATCATGTCAAGAAACATGTTTACATAATTACAGTTTTAAATGAGTACCAAACTAGGCAGAGTCTGTATCTTAGGAACTTTCATAGTTTCAATTATCTCCAGAAGTTTGAATTAGCCCCTCGCGGTACTTTAGTAAGTCTATTAAACTAATTATCATCCACCACAAAGCTAAAATTATTACAGTCCATTTATATCTTCAAGTGTTTTATTGACCAGGATAATCATGCCTTGTACATCTAAAATTAAATATGGGCAAAGTTAGGCAGCCGTGTGGTTGGAGAATTGGCACACTTAGGCTAAGTTGGGCAATTTAGTCTGTTATGCCGCGTTATGCCCGTTCGGGATGGTCTTACGCGCGTTTGTGGAATAACAATTATTGTAGCCAGGTAAGTTTTGATATTGCCGTTCTTCAAAGTTCCAGGGATGTTGTTAAATCAAATTGCGGTGTTTCTCTTTGAAGATTCCAGGAATCCTGTGCAGTTTGTTAATTAATGTATATAGTCTGTGGGCCCTGGTTGGTAACAATGAGCTTATCGAACGTATGCATCAGAAGTTTGGTCTAAGAGTTACTGAGAACCAAGATATTTTATTTTATTTTCCAACTTATTTTATCAGGAATTTGATCCGTAACCGAGCCTCATAGTCTTATGCAAATCCAAAATTAGAAACCTCCCCTAAGCAGACAGTTATAACCGGTTTTTTAACATTTTTATTTGAATATTCAAACAAAGGGTTTTTAGGCTGAAGAAAATTACGTAAAGGAGGCACGTACAACATTTTTTACGAAAATGACTTTTGATTAGGGCAGGCTAAGATAGCGAATGAGAAAGTGAGCCAAATTACCGTTGAGGTACTGGGGGGTTTTATGCGTTACAAATTTTTGCATAGCAAGGAAATTCGTTCTACTAATGCCAAGAACGAGCTGTGAAGAAACTGAATAATTTCGACGTGCTTGGTTGGTTGGTTGATTGCTATTGATTTACGAGTATCGACACATTAGCGTGTAGATTACTTCTCTACTTGCATCCAAAATAAAAAATATACTAAATGTTGACATTATAACAGATCCGTTTGTATAATAACTTCAATATTTATCTAGATAACGTCCTGGTTACGATTTTATTTACTTTAACCCTTTATAAATAAATAATAGTACATTACGATACAAGTGCGAAAAATAGGAAATACGAAACGAGTGGCAATCAATTAAAACACGACCGAAGGGAGTGTTTTAAATCGACACGAGTTGCGTATTACCTATTTGAACATGTATTGTACAACGTTTTACAGTACATATGGCCCTTTAAATGTTCGACAAAGTAACGTAATATGCTAATTTTCGCACTAGTGCGGTAAAGTAGCACCATATGTACTGTAAATAAATATTATAGGACATTCTACACAGATTAACTAAGTCCCGCAGTAAGCTCAAGGGGAGGTAGGTTTGGGGACTCAGACAACGATATATATAATATAAAAATACATAGAAAACACCCAAGACTCAGGAACAAATATCTGTGCTCATAACACAAACAAATGCCCTTAAATGCCAAGGCAATGGTCTCAAAAACAATATATTTCTCTTGGACGATTTTTCGAACTAAAGATTGGCGATGAGGCTTGAATTGAGAATATTTTCAAACTTGTCTTTTAAAGGGTTAAATAAAAGACCGGCACCTAATTAATCTTTCTGGCTAAGCCCATTGGTTGAATGGCAGAAAACAGCTCCTACTATCACGTATTGTGCAATAAAGTTTAATTATTTATTTCCATCAGGTGAGATTGTGGTCAAATGCTTACCTTTTCGGAAAAAAAAAATATATATGACTGAGGTTGTGTAGCATTTCTATAAAATACTTAAAACTTTCCGTTTAACCATTATACAGTAGCGGCTCATATAATCATCATATTTTTTCAGATACATTTACATATTTGTTTTGGTAATTTTTTAAAAACAGGTTTAGTGATTTCGATGAAATTTACATATAGGGACGTATAAAAACGACAATTCGGACAACCTAGGATATATTTTTAAAATAATTAGTTTGTCCAAGTTTTCGCGGTAGCCCGATGGGTATTAAATGGTAAAATGATGATTCGATTTAATTTTCAAAGCAGAGGCTAACGAGGGGAAACATCGATCTGTCCAGGTTTTATTGTTGGTCAGATTCGCTTTGGAGTATTTTCGAATAAGAAAATCAATATTTATAACCTACATTAACTGATGTGAAGTCACCAATCTGCATTGTGCTATCATGGCTGCCTGTTGCCACGTGCAGTAGGACATAAGTATATACATATGTGAATGTGACATTATCTATGAAAAGGGACCTTATTGTCGATGGCGCTTACGCTGCACTGCGTAGCGCGGCGTTGTTTATAATATGGGAGCATCGTTTATAATGGCGTAACCGACAATAAGGTCCCTTTTCATAGATAATGTCACATATATATGTATGGTCGTAATGTTGATACAATCAATGTTTATATCATATAAAGTCAAGTTAAGTCTAAGGTTTACTTACTCCAAATGAACGCTTAACCCCTGCAGGAACTGAAACGTGGAAACGTGAAAACTTGGCGGGCCTTGAACCGTTTACGGGTGGGAGACGGTTGATCAAAGTAAAATCTCATAAAATGGGGAATCTTAGCCGAGAATCCAAGCGCCGAATGTTCTTGTGGATCATATCAGACGATGCAGCACATGACAATATGCCCTCTATGCCCTGTCACCTGCACTACCGATGATCTCCTTAAAGCAACTCTCTGAGGTATACAAGTGACAAAACATTGGATGAACATAATTTAGGAAATTGGATCACCTTCACGCGATAAGAAGAAGTGTGTGCATGTGTTCGTATGCGTGTGTGTGTGTTTAAGTACTTCAGTTTATAAGTAATTCTGTTTCATTATAAATAAGGGATTCTAACCATCTTTTGACAGTAATTTTGCATCTAGATAGTGGTAAGATGTGATAAATTGGTAATATATTGTTTATAGCATTATACAAGTGAGCAGATTGTGTCGTATTTGTATTTTGGCAAACAAAGATCTTACATATGGTGTAGGGACAGCATTATGCTTTCGCCGACGGAGTGAAAGTTGTGGTTTGTTAAGAATTTAGGATGCATAGTTTTCTTATAGTGAGTATATTCGAGATTTTATACAGTTCAAAAGTTGGAAATCGGTATGGTTTGGAGTAAGGTCAGCCAGGACAATTGCAACTATGGGACAGTTTGTTGCAACTACGGGACAAATGCGCTCTTAAGAAGTGAGTAATAATGAGAATTATAATGACTGATGAAAATATGCCATGAATACAAGAGGCTAGCTCATTACTTCTTGTATTTTTAGAGTAAATAGTTGCATTGGCCCCATGGTTGCAATTACCCTGGGTGACCTTACATGACTTTAAGTAGGCACCTTTATGGTTTGGAGTACATGACTTAAAGTCGTTGATGTGAGTCGAGCGGTCCTCGCTAGAATTACGGGTGGCTGCTTCATAGGCTGTTTCATAGGTACTGTCTGTTGTTGTCGTTATTCGTAATTATATGAAAGCTACAAGTTAAGAAGTGGCTCAGAAATAAAATTATTTTAAACAGAAAATTACCTGAAAGTACCGTCTCGTTTACCACGTTATCCTTGTGCCTTACTCTATGTGCGTCGTAGTCGAACTAACCTATTGGCTCACTCCCCTTTGCCTCGCCTGGCTCGCCTATACAACAAGCATGCTAATAATGTCCCTTCTTTGGATGTGTTTCACGACAGTGAAGCCTCATTTAAAAACAAATTATTATCTGTTGACAACCTCAGCTAGCTCGGCTAACTTGGTTACTTTTGTGTGGAAAATTTATTGTTCGTATTAAGTAGACGTTTTGTTAATTAATATCATATTTATATTAAGGTCTTATTCTGAATCTTAACTTAAATAATGCATGCTGTGATTGCCTTTAAGTGGGGGATCAATTATAAATGTGCTCTTTTAGTATGTAAATTATAGTATGTGAATTGTATCTTCTGTTGGTGATCCTAATAAACAAATAAATAAATAAAATTTGTAAATGACTTCAGAAAATCATTCATTGTGTAAAAACTTTCAAACAAACACCCAAAAGCATTAGTAGGTCAAAGATGGTATAATCAATAATCGGAAAAAGGATAAGCAAGTGACCCCAAACTTTTTGTTTACAAATTGAACTTATCGGAATGAGAAATTCCGGGTTTGGGATTGTGTCGAAGAAAAAGTTACGGAGCAGATAGTAGAATGAATAATGATAGGTTCCGATGTATCCAAGTGGAAGAATGCAGAAAAATGAGGTATCTAAGTTCGAAGTTATGTTGGTGTAAAGTACACCTATGTGATACTGCAATTTTTAAAATGGAAATTGCAGTCAGTAGATGGATCACGGGTTGGTTAAATAAATTTCGCAAACTAAGGGAGCAAAGTTGCCAACAATATTTTATATCAATAAACTTAAGGGTAATTTCAGTTAAAAAAAAAAAAAAAAACATATTTAGTCCAACTACAAAATTTTCAGGACGCTAAGAATATATGAAACATTCTTTTTTTTAAACCTATTTGAATATTTTAAGTAGGTACGTTCAGTTATTTAATTAAACCTAAAATAAAGTGCTAGGGTGCGTGCTTCAACTCTCAAGGCCCCATTTCCAAGGCAAAAGTACAACGAAACTTTTACTATGATTTAGCAATTTTAAAAGCCAACTCAAGGTCGTGACTCGCCCAAATTCCCGGCACATAATTGCTGGCCCAAAACTATTAGTGACCAACTAGGCGAAACTGACGAATTCCTGGCGCCAAACATCCAACTAATGTTGGGAATAGTTGTAAACCCGCCGACAAGTGGACACAGGGGACTATTTAGCAGTATTCAGTAGAATTCGGAACTAAATGCATAACATGGGAGATTTTTGACGTGGTTGACGGCCGGGTTTTGGTTGGTGATGGTTTTATTAATCCTTGACGTGAATAAAGTTGCGTCTATCCAAAGGCCCATACAGTTCTTACCCATAGGACCTTACTTAAATGTAATGTGAAGAAGTTATATGTAAAGAAGGAAGAGATTTTCATTTCTTTTGTTTTACTCGATTTCTTCACAGAAGAATGTCAACCATGTTTCTTTAACTATCAATTTAACGACCTGTCTGGCCTAAGTGAGTAGTGACCCTGCCTATGAAACCGATTGGTGCCGGGTTTAAATCCTGGTAAGGGCATTTATTTGTGTGACGAGCACGAATATTTGTTCCTGAGTCATGGGTGTTTTCTATGTATTTAAGTATTTCTAATATTATATTTATCGTTGTCTAAGTACCCACAACACAAGCCTTATTGAGCTTACTGTGGGACTTAGTCAATTTGTGTAATAATGTCCTATAATATTTAGTATTAATTTATTTATTTCAAAGATTTGATTGCGGTTTTTAAAGTCTGGTTGATTGAATTTGTTGTTAGCCCTATGTTTGGTTGAAATTATATAAATTAAACAAATATACAACAGGGTACTCGATATATTCATGCCTTAGTACCAGTATATACTTAACTATCTGTTGAACATTTCTGCATATTCATTTTCTCTCTTTGCATACACACACACACACACAAACACACACATACACATGTTTAGACTAAGTTAAATTTTTCAGTAGTGTAAATATGTATGTTCCATCTCAAAACTATTCCGCCAGAGGGCGCCACTTGGTAGTTCGGCAAAGATCCGCCAGAGGGCGCCACTTGGTAGTTCGGCAAAGATCCGTTAGATGGCGCCACTTGGTAGTTCGGCAAAGATCCGCCAGAGGGCGCCACTTGGTAGTTCGGCAAAGATCCGTTAGATGGCGCTACTTGGTAGTTGTTCATTGATCCCCGTCAGATGGCGTTACTTTGTACGTGTAAGTAAGTTAATTATCGATGAATTTAAAAAGTTCGGCAAAGATCCGTTAGATGGCGCCACTAGCCCCCTTCCCGCCGCCTCCCCGCCCTCCCCCGCCCCCTCCCCGCCGCTGCCCCTGGCCCTGCGCCCCTTGGTAGTTGTGCATATATCCTCGCCAGTTGGCGCTACTTTCTATGTTTAAGGTATTTATCTCCCGAGGGAAAACTTCGCTAAAATAGATGGCACCACTTTGTACGTGTACGACAAACAAAAAGTGACGAGGTGGCCTCCAGTGGCGAAGGTCGGATTCGAACCAGCGTCTTTAGCTAACCGGGGCGTCTTTAGCCAGTTAACGTCATGAACCCCTAGGCCACCCCGTCACGGTGAAACTGGTCCTAATTTCTCGTTTTTGGCTCAATTTAGGTATTTATCTCCCGACGTGTTGCATCAGCCGCCACCGTGGCGCCGACGGCCACCTGCAAATTCCTACGTGGGCGTCGAGGTCGATCGAGATAAGAGAGAGAATAAGTTAGATTTAAAATATGCATATATATATTTATATATTTATATATTGGCGCTACTTTGTATGTATCTGACGCCACAGAGCACGTGTACGCGTCAAGGTCGAGGTCGATGGCCTCGGCTCGCTCCCGGTGCGGTTGGTTTTGGAGCTTGCGGTCAGCAAATATATGGACTTTGTACTTTTCCAACTGCCCAATAAGTTTGTTTTAAAATATGCATACGGGCATATTTGCAAGAGCACATAATATAGAGTGGTTACAACCGGATAGAAAAATATATTTTTCTTGAATACCTGGGTATTCGATATTTATCCAGGTACTAGTCGTAATGTTAAACATACATGTTTTTACTTACATTACGGGATGTTTCATGTTAATCTAAAAGTTGTAACTATTTCTAGTTACATCTGGTAACATTTACATCACACTTTTTAGAAAAGGGAGTTTCTAAACCTAAGTATGTCGTTAACTAGCAAAGTCGAGTATATCTGTATGTGAATAATAAATAAATATCGAATATCCAGGTATTCAAGAAAAATACATTTTTATATCCGGTTGTAACCACTCTATATTATGTAATAGGTATTTTTTAGCTGACCTAATTCCGATTCCTGGTACTGGTGAACTTATTTATACCACGTCGGTGGCAAATACTGTCCGCCTGATGATAAACTGTCACCGTAGCCTATGGATGCCTGCAACTTTAGAATTGTTACACGCGCATTGCCAACACTTTAAAAACCTATACACTGCTTTTTGAATTGGGAATGGGAAATTTCCTATCGCTCGTTGAACAATAATGTGGAGAAATGATCATGTATGCGCAGGTGTGTAGATAGATAGGTATACTGAAATAAAAAAAAAGTTTAAAAGTGAATGAGTAATTATTTATTTACCAATCATTTAGCTATTTTACAATGTCCCCATGCAAGGGTTTTATTACCATCGTTCAAAATGAATCTCTTTTCATCTTTACCACAGAGAATTTTCTTTCTTCTAATTTGAGTGTACATATTGTGCTTATCACTAATCAAATTATACATGTTATCATAGAGAGTTTTACTCAAGTCTAAACAGGTATAGTATTTATTAAAATTTAACCTACGTACAGCAGCGGCGTTAACACCTTTGTTTTTTTTTATACATTTAATTTCGTTATTGTCATCAGAGTCTAATATATACGCATACATTTTTGCCCTTAACGCAACAAATTCTCGTATTATTCTTCCATTGTTTTCATCCTTCATCATGCCCACAACCTTTTTATTGACTTGTGGTAAATTATATACGTTGTTTTGAGGCAAATCTGAAGTGTCAAATCTGCTATGCAAGTCAGGTTTAATGTCTTCGTAAAAGTTATCTGTTTTGATATGATAAACAAAAGAATCGGTGTCCGTGTATAAAAGGCTTACATTATCACCGTATTTATTTAACATGTAATCATAGTGAAAGTTGTACATGATTTGTTTACTCAAATCTAATACACTAAAACCTACATAAATAGGTTTGTCATATACAATTATGGTTTTGTTCATTTGCACAGCTACTAGTTCTTCAGAGAAAATAGAGGCACTGTGGAAATTTGGTCTGGAAATGTAACGATCGAGACCATATGTAGGTTTTTTTCGTTGTTTATGTTCGCTGTGCAAAGTATCCCACCGTTTACACAACTTGACATCAACCCTTTTCTCGACATTTTTAATAGTTTTCCCGAATATGGAGTTATTCATGAGTTTAAAGAAATCTTTTTCAAAACTGTTTTTAGCTTGGATTCTCATTTGCGAATTTAAGTCAATATATGATTTTAGCCAAGATGATTGATTGAAAGTGAGAATTTTATGAATTTTCTTACAAATTAAACCTTTTTCTATATAAAGTTTGAGGTTAGCATGGTGCACGACATAATTGGTTTTGTTATCGAACGTTAGCAATAACTTTTTAATTTTACCTTCAATTGGTAGCTTGGTTTCAGCACAGAAAGGGTAATCATTATGCAAGTCATGTAAGCTATGCGGATACTCCAAATCTACTTCCAATATATATCCAACATCAGAGTCTATCCGCTGTGTCGATATATCAAACAGTTTAACCTCGTCTTCACTCATCCACCTAAAGTTATCGATTGGAAGCGGACGTCGCATGGCATCACCGTAAAGATTATTTATATCCAAATAGATGATAAAACTGCTGTCCTGATTCATGTCATAATCATGCATAAATACATTATTGGCCTTAGCATAGCGGTTTGACGCTTGACATACACCACCTCTTATACCTTTCTTTATAAATTGAATCATTTCATAGTCCGTAAACAATTCTAGGCATACTTCGGTATGTTTCAACATGGCGTCCCAACTCAAACCGGGTGCAGTGACATATTGACACGGATCTAATTCATACGCACCTAAACACACTTGTCTAAAGTTTTCAAACACTTCAGCCAATAATAGAACATCTGTCTTTAAATATAAGTCACAGTATTCACCCAGAGTTGTAATATTGAACGCATCCCAAACATCTTTTGCATGTTGGTAATCCTCATCGGAAATATTTAAGTCCGTGAGGCTGCTATAGAAGGCGGCCTGAGGGGGTAGCGCAGTTTCCTCAAGCCGCCTCCAGTCACTTACATACTCGTAAGGAAAAACTCCTTTACGCGTAAGTAACTTCATATATTTCTCACGCTCGTAACAATTATCGGATGGTGGTAAGAAATGTGGTAGTATTTTGAATTGGTCCTGTGAAAGGTTTGAAACTAGTTTATCCAGGCTACTTGACATGAATTTATACGAGTCGACAAACCTAAGACTGTATTCGTTAATCTCTAAATTGAATGAAATATATTTTTCCTTGTTAATGGGAATGCAGGTTAACTTTCCCTTAATCTTGGCTAATTCCTTAATGAATAGATGACAATCGTAACCGCTCAAATTGTGAAAGACGACTGGTATAAACTTTGGTAATTGGTAATTCAAATTACATGAATTGTGTGTTTTGCCTCTAATATTACCCGTTAAATGACAATGATCAATTACATAAGCTTCATCATCTCCAATTTTTTTCTTGCAAATATGACATATATTGGAGGATGTGTTAGCACCGGTGCTGTCGCTGTAATTTTTTTTTGGTGGTACGACTTTTTGCAAGATTTTTATGATTCTATCAGCGTCTTCACGAATGCTCTGTATAAATTTCTCCACACAATCTTCACCGCGATAGATAACAAATTTGGATAAATTATTGTCATATTCACAATGAATATAATAGGAAAAACTACATGGCACATGTTTATGGGTGTTACAAGTAGCACTTGTAGTATTAGACTTTTCATTAGCTAATGGAACTAAAATCGATTCAAAGTCACCATAAATTACAAATGGCACTTTCATTTTATTTTTATAATTTTTGAAACGTAAGTATTTATTATTAGGCTTAGGTAGCTCTACAAGTGTCTCCCCACAACCAATTGCTCGGTGTCGATCTAGTTTATTTTTATTTGCAAAGGGGTGTAAACACCCATCACATATCCATGTTTTTTCTGTGTGTTTAGTAATTTGCGAACGCACCAAACGAGACAAATTTTTAATCCAACAATAATGTGAAACATCACCTCTCTCAAAATATAACAAATTTACATGATTTTCGCAAGACATTTTCGAAATACGTAGAGGTACAATAGTCAGACCCCTGTCATCCCTTTTCTTATCTGTATCAATACCATATACATTAACACTGATTTTATTAAATTTTTCAAACGTTTTAATGTCCGAGAGACAAACCGGATCTTTTATACCTGTCACGTTAAAAATGTCTGTATAATGTGGGTACGATGAGGGACGATCACTGTTTTTATCAACTGGATAGAGAGCACTAATGATGGCCCAAAAAAAGCACTTGTTATCTTGATTTTTCACGTTAACACATGCATTCTTCGATTGCACCTCGGGTGGCAGTGGTATATATGTAGATCCTTTGAGTGGTTGATATTTGTTAACGTTGACGTTGAGAAACTCGATCTTCTCGAGACCCCAACCGCTGTCCCTTTCGTTGAAATCTTCACATTTTTTGGAAATACACAAGGATATTTGTTCAAAATACGATGGAAAATCCATACAGTCTTTATGCAGAGCCACGTTTTTTGTGTTGAATGACTTTAGATCACGTATCACTTCACCTTCAGCATTGGTTTTCACAAAAGTACCAAAGAGTTCAACATTTATTTTTACATGTTTATGTGTTTTTAGTTCAATGGTAATCAGCTTTTCAAGCGTTTCTCCAATATTCAACAAATACATTTTAGGATCCAAAATGTCTGCACTCCCATTAATCCGGTATGTAATTATTCTGCACTTGAAGGCACTGTCAACAATGTAAACAGCACCGTCGGCAGACTTTTCTTGTGCACAAAGCAGGATGTGGCGGTCGCTTTCCGAATGAGATATCAAACAGTTTGATAATACATCTTCGTTACAAAAGTTGCAATGATGTAACAACGCCATGGTGATGCTTCAATTCACTCGCTCAGACAACGGTACGGTCGTGCCGTGAGGCGGGCTGCGGGCAACTGACATCATGCCATGCGCTGGCGTCTGCGGTGCGCGGCGAAGCGGGGAAGGGGAGCCTAGCCGGCGCCGCGCCCACGCATGATTTGCACGTGTCAAGGTCGACCTCGACTCGTGCGCTGACGTCTGCGGTGCGCGGCGAAGCGGGGAAGGGGAGCCTGGCCGGCGACGCGCCATGCGACGCCCACACATGATTTGCACGTGTCGACACAGAGTGAGTCATTATTGCATCATCGGGCTTGACTGAGAATGGTTAGAGAAAACGGGGATTTCCCGTCGACCAAACACAAGTGAATGATTACATATCTTCAAGTATACTCTGGTGAACCCACTTTGTGAGTAGAAAAAAAAGACGTAATATTCAATTATTACTGCGCGTTATTACTGTACAGCCTACAATTGCATTGGTGTAGGGGAGGAAGAAAGATAAGGTTCTATGTTAAAATAAATAATAAATAGGTTAGTTATTGTTTTTTATTTTTATTTTCATGAAACTTTAACCGTTTCAATTGAAAATATAGGTATTACACAAAATATCGGTGGCATAACACTTGATTTCAGAGTCGACAATATCGTTTACATTGCACAAACTACCTATAATATTGCGTGCATGTTGAACATTAGCGGGGTGATATATCTTGAAATGTTTCTTGAAGAAGTTGAGACGGTTTTCGTAGGTAGACTTTATTTTGTTCAAGTATCCGATACGTGCGTTAATACACTCCATAACACATTCGATATGACTCCATTCCATGTGGTTTATCACCAAGGGGTGTGTGTTCGTCACCGGTTCATTGTCACAGCTGAGTAAAAGTAACGGTACAGGAGAGATACACATCCGAAGACGATCGCACTGAATCAGCTCTGGTGAAACACACATTGGGCTATGAAAGAAGTTTCCAATGACGTCAACTTTTTCCGCAAACATTGCATTCCATTCTTCACAGGTGAGTTCATAATGGCCATTAAAACTGACACAGGTATGTAATCTGATTTTAGCTTGAATAAACTGCAACTTTAAGTATACATGGATATTTGCAATCGGAGCACTTGCACCAGCAGGACAGCGTTTGAGATTGTAGACACTCTTGCTCAGCTCACAGCAACCATCACCAGCACCGGAACAATCAATCGACGGTGTGTAAGAAGGTAAAAAAATGTTTGAATAATTCATTTTTTAAACGTATTTTCAAAGTTCCAAGACACGTTTACAATTGAGGGTGGTCAATGCTCTACTGAATGATTTTACGTGTGGCACTGGTGAGAGCGTTGTACTCAAACAGTGAATCATTGATAATGAGACAGTATGCCGTGGTGTTGGCAGGTACATTCTCTTTAAACTCCATTTCCAATTTAATATCAATAGCACCAGCTCCCGAGTTGAAGCTGTCACACTGTCTGGACGTGTCAATGACTATTAATGGAGAGTGTGTCTTGTAATGAGCATAATTTACTTGAGGGCTGGTATGATCACGGCTGTAGTACGATCGTTGGAAATTGGTAAATGCGTCATATAAGAGCGCATAGTTGTTTGTTTTAAATTCAGCCGAAAAAGGATCGTATGGATAATACTGTGCGTTCAAATACACCCTGCAATTGGTAAGATTACAATGGTCGAATATACTCATATCTTTGGTCTTGTCGTTCCTGCGTGCCGTTTGGAAACCAACAATGAGATAGCGAGGTTTCTCAAGCTGAGTACTAGTCTTGATGCACCAAATATGACGTTCTGAGGAAGGTAGTATGGGATATTCATACAGTTCCCACGTGCGGAACGCTATCTGAACTGGTATGCTGCCCTCAACATACGACATTAAGCGCAGTTTCTCCTTATCAGATACTTTTATGACTGGCATCCTCCATGTGACACGAGTGATTTCAATCTCACCATTTGGAGTCGGCGGTTTTGGTACCGTATTCGGATCAACGGGTGCTAAATCTAAACAGTTTACATCTATACTGGCGCGATTTAATATCAACTCGTGTTTCCCATTCATTATTACCTTCTTGTAATCCTCGGCGAAACCCAAGAAATGAGATAGTGGTATGGTTAATGTAAACTTGTCATGTATCTTTTTAGCACCAACTTCCCACCCCGCAGTCTGAAGACTATGGTCCATTTCCTTGGTGTATGAGATTAGTCCCTTAATGGTGGATGTGATGCCGCAGTTTCTCGCTCGATCAATCTCCACACCGTTCAATTCATAACGAATGTCTTGAAATAAAAAAGCAGCACCATTGTTGACCAGTAGACAGCCTTTCTCCACAGTGCCTTCCACTAATATTTGACTTTGACTCGGTAGTAGAATTAGATCTTGACGGTTGATACATATGTGGATGTTATCGTTGTTTTTGAAAGAGTCATTATACGGAGTGTATGGGTGAAATTTCTATACTTTCTATACTGTCATCGAATAACACCTTCTCACCAATGTTTAAGATAGATGACGAGGACATACTTTGAAACCGATACTCTGTAAAAATGTACTGTTTTCTCTAGTCAATTTCCTTGGTTGTTGTTGTTTTTGTAGTGACTGCCGCTGTCTCTCGTTAATACGACGAGTTGTAGTAGTTCTCTCGACGAGAGCAAGATCTCGACTAGTTGTGAAGGTGTTGTTACCAAGGCTTTTATTGTTATGTATAATCATTTTTTTTTTACTTTTTACGAATATGCAAACGAAGTGCAATGCTTTCACCTCGGAAATTTACCGTATTACCGTGCTCGTTTACAATGCGCAATTCAATGTTTTGTATGCGATTGTTACTCTTCTTGACGGGTAGATATATAATATTGGTAGGTTGTTCAATAATTTGGTAGCCGGGCGGGACGTCAGGTGAAAACTCGTGTAAAACATGTGACGGCTTGTTGTTTACGAATGAGCCCTCCACAATATTGCACTCTATTCTTATAGTGTTTGTAATGATTATATTAATTGTTTTATCCGACCAATGTGATGTTTTTGCTTTAAGCTTTTTCGCTGAATAACCAAACAATGACCCTATGCTGTTTGGTTTGTCAAAGCGAATATCATACTTTGGCGAGAATATCATACACTTGGAGGTATTGTTATTTACAAAGATATCCACCAATTTTTCACCATCACCTTTAGCCCTCTTTGTCATTTCCTCGTTCAAGAGGTGTATTATACTGGAGAGCTCGTATGAACCTTCAGGAATTGCGATTACATCATCCCCATAGTGAAACATATTATTGCTCTTATCAACATTAGGAATAGTGTTGAAAGTCTTAAAGTACACGAGAGCACACTCGTAAAAACCATCATTGTCCAATTCTAGAGCCGGTTGAAAGTCTACATTCAACACAGGCTCGTTACCGCTCAGACTTATTGTGAATGATGTCATAGACATGATACTGACGGGTAGACGATTAATGTAAGAATGAAACTACACATGTAATGCTCATGATATTTATTTAAAACAAACGCTTAGCATTGGTACACAGGAAGGCCAAACATAAGTGTCCACAATTTACAGTATTAAATTTCTGTAATCGATTGTAATTATACTCTACTCGCATGTTGCGCTGTTGTTTGGTACTAGCGGAATCATTTATATAATCAATAAACTCTCGAGGTGGTCTCAAATCACCAAAGCTATCAAAATATAGACAATAATCACCCTTTTTCGCATAGGCACACCAATGTGTACCTTCACCCTGCTGAGAGTCTAAATTGATAATACCAGTTTCATAATAGTGAGGTTTCTTTGGGAGATTATCTCGCATGAAAACACCCCTAAAGTAGGGGATTTTCTCTCTACGTGCAAATCTCACAATGTCCACATCGGTGAGAGCTTGACCAATCGGAGGTAAATCTAATTTCTTGTTTTTTTTTTTTTCGCCACTTTTGCAGTTGCCGATACTGTTGCTGCTGCTGCTGCTGCTGCTGCTGCGTTATTAGCCGGTGTAATGTAGAGTCCCATTCCACGTTTATAAGGTGCTAAATATAAACCTCTACCGACAATCTTGCTTTCATTATTATTATTATTATTTCTATTCCTGACCATTTCATAAATATTTTTAGCAGCAGTGGTAACACCGCCGGCCAAAGTTCCCGTGGCTGCTAAAGCACCCAGTAGCGGTATCAAAGCTGGTAGGAAACCGCCTCTCTTAGGTATTGGAATGACTCGCTGTTTCTGTTGTCCCTTAACAATTTTCCCTTTAACAAAATGTTTCGCAGCTTTTACACCCACTTTTAGTAGTGTATTAGTAGTTGTATCCTTCTTTTTCGCAATGTGTTTTTTTACAGCATCACGACTTGCTTTAATGACTTTAGATATGGGAATCATACCCATACCGTGTTTAACTTTATATTTCATAATCTTATCTACCGCTAACGCGGCAATACGTTCACCAATTGAATTGTTACCACGCCAACGATTTTCAGCAGCTTGGGCCAATCGCAAATCTGCTTGATGACGTCCCTCCAATGTTTTATCACGTGAGTAGGCAATATCGTGTAATTTACAAGCTTCGTCAAGCGAATTCACTCCGGGATCGTTGCGAGCCAATCTCTCCTTCAATCTAGTACCGGGACCGCAATAATTGTAACCGGGTATGTGCGCTTCGAATGGTAGATTATTAATTAAATTATTTATAATACCCCCACCGCTACTATGAGATCGCAGTCGTCTAGGTCGTTTGGGATTATGCTTAACACTAACCCCGCCAATGTGTGTTATCATCTCAAGTATCTATACTTGACTGTGTACGTGAGTATAAAGTATGCCTATATATCTATATAATATTTAAACCTTTGAAATTTGATCATGTATGTGTGTATGTGTGAGTATAAAATACATGTCCTAACGATTTGATACATCACAGTGAAATGAAGCTTAAAAAACAAAACACGTCACTGGCTATTAAAGATTGGAGTGTTGTGCTAGATGATAATGTGAAACCAGCAATGACTCATCGCTCCCTTAAACATGGCTCGTTGCTGGCGAATAACATTAGATGTCTCATCTGTGGACCTTCCAACTGTGGCAAGACAAATGTTCTGTTGTCTCTGCTCTTACATCCGAACGGTGTAAAGTTTCATAATGTTTATCTTTATTCGAAATCATTGAATCAACCTAAATACAAGTTTCTGAGTGACGTTTTAGAGCAAGCGGGTGACATACCGTTTCACACGTACAATGATAAGAGTCAAGTCGTCCCACCGGAGGAAGCTGCGGAGGACAGCGTCATTGTATTTGACGATGTGGCTTTGGAAGATCAAGATGCCATTCGTCAGTACTTTGCAATGGGACGTCATCGTTGGTTAGATTGTTTCTACTTATGCCAGACATATAGTAGGATACCTAAACAGTTGGTACGTGATAATGCCAATCTTATATTGCTATTCAAACAGGACGAGTTGAATTTAAAACATGCCTATGACGATCACGTGAACACCGATATGGGTTGGGAAAAGTTTAAGGAAATTTGTCGCGAGTGTTGGCAGAAAAAGTATACTTTTTTAACAATCGACAAGGAGAGAGACATTAATAAGGGTCGATATCGTAAAGGATTTGACGTTTTCATTATTGTATAAAATTTAGTGTCATCTCCGGTTTATTATCAGTTTTATGTTGTCAGCTACTGAAGAACAACGTCGTTTAATTTATATCCTATCAACATATTAGCATCGGCCGTACCAAAAGCAGCAGCAGCAGCAAAAGCAGCATCAGCACATACACTATAAAATAAAATATGTTTGGTAATAAAAAGTTGAAACGGAAACTCGTAGATTCCATTGAGAGTGTAAAGAGAAAAGTAAAAGCGTTGCGAGCAGATAAAACTTTGCTTGACACTTCGCTAGCTCAAACCTTTGAACCAATTACAAAACCGCTCAATGTTTTAATGACTAAAGCTTTAGAATCTAAAGGTAATAATAATAATGATGACAATGCTAAACCAGCAGTAATGAATAACCCCCAGCTCCCTTTGATAAAGACCTCCACACCATTGTCAAAACATTCACGTAAAAGGAAATATCTGATTAAAACCGAAGAACCCAATAGTAAACTGATTAAGTGGAGTAATAATCTTTTTACAAAAACACAACAGTTTGATGATGCTGCTGATGATGATGATGATGAAGATGATTCTAATGATGATGCTGATAATGATGATGATGATGATGAAAGAAAAACAGAGGGAGATGAAGAGTTTAGCGATGCTGAAGATATGAAGTCGGCTCTTGAATTTGATGAAGGTGGTGGTGGTAGTGGTAATAGTAGTATTGATGATCTACAAAATAAATATATGAAACATCTTTTAAAAACATCAAAAATACCATTTGGTGTTTATCTCAAGGATAATAAAATGCATATTGGTAATAGTCGGGTTAAAATCATTGATGACGTGTTACATATTAAAGATTCACGATTCAACCTAACTCCTGGACTGTTGGAACTTATCTTTAAAAGAATACCAAACAAGAATATAGTTTTGAGAAAAGATGTAGAGGATTACAATAATATTTTAGACATTACAAACGCTCATCGTAGAGGATTCTCGCCAAACGGCCAATTGAGTGGAGATAGAAGTGTAAAATATCAATGTTACATTAAACAACCACAAGAATCAAAGAAACATAAAGAAGGTGGATGTTTGAACTCTGGTAGAAGAGATGTATTAACAACTAAAACTTTTTATCCTAAAACTGATTATATCTATTGGGATGATCCCAACGAACTGGTGAGCCGTTTACAGCTTTTGATAGCATCACAGAATGCTGGCAACACCTCTCATTCGAACGAGATCAATGCAATCGTTGAGGAACTGACTGAGAGCGGTATAATTTTAAAGTAAGAAAACAGACCCTCTTCTGTTAGCTGTTTTTAAACCTGTTCTGAGCTGTTATCTAATAAAACAGACATGTTTTGTAACTAAGCCTCTCCCCCCTTGCTACCTTGTTATAAATACCGATGAGGCCTCCCCCATCGTTCACTTTCACAATGCCTCTTAACAAGTTTGGACAATACTTGGGTAGCGAGTCTACAATCCGTGACGACTTGAAAGTGGAACGAGATTTAGTAAATTTTGAAAATAGACGGGTGGCAGGAATTCATAAATCTTTTCTTAAAACTGATGCTATTTGTAGGGCTGAATTGGATGAACAAGTAGTATTTTTAAACACAAAGCTAAAGGCAAATATTAAAGATATAAAAGATTTACGGGTAAAGGTTGAACAATTATCAGCTAGAATTACTACACAAACACACGCACCACAACCAGCCCAAACACCATCAGCAACGGCAATAGCTCCAGGAAAGCGATTGAAGAAAAATGAGTAAAGCTCAAGTGGTCAACGAGATACACAGGTATGCGAGAAAAACATTTCCACGTCGTCGATTCATTCAGAGGGGGCTCGATGACACATGGCAGATTGATCTAATTGATATGCAAAAGTACTCCAAGGATAATAACAACTACAAGTATATTCTAGTGTGTATCGATACCTTTTCCAAATACGCTTGGATGCAACCGCTAAAGTCTAAGAGCGCTGAAGATGTTACAAAGGCAATGAGCAGAATTTTGAGTGAAAACGGGAGAAAGCCCAAGAATATTCAATCAGATGATGGAAAAGAGTTTTTCAATGTCAAATTTAAATCGCTCATGAAACATCATCATATCAATCACTACTCTACCTATAGTGTCATGAAAGCTTCCATAGTGGAAAGGCTAATTAGAACCTTAAAACATTGGATTTGGAAACAATTTAGCATGAATGGTTCCTACAAATGGATACAGCTGACAAGTGAAGTGGAACAATATTACAATAACAAACTGCATCGTACTATCGGTATGGCACCGGCGAGTGTGAATAAAAACAACTCTAAACAGTTGTTACATAAAGTCTACAATCACATTAAAGTCAAACCACGTGCCAAGTTCAAGGTCGGTCAACATGTGAGAATTAGTAAATATAAATCCACTTTCGCCAAAGGCTACACCGGCAATTGGACTACGGAAATATTTACAATAACTAAAGTGCAAACTACTAATCCAGTGACCTATTTACTTCAAGACGCTAATCACCAACCCATCTCTGGATGTTTTTATGAACAAGAGTTGCAGAAAACTAAACACAATGACATTTATCTAGTGGAAAAAGTTTTAAAGCGTCGTGGAAATAAAGTGTATGTAAAATGGCTTGGCTTAAATGAAAAAAGTTGGATAGAAAAAGATAACATTGTGTAACTATTTTACTCAATAAATATTCATTTACTCCAAATCAATGAGGTTTCACTCAATAAAACATTCCTATATTCAGTAATATGAATTTATTATTAATACTTGTACATTAAAACATTTACATTCGCAGCGAGCTAACAATTTAAAATTAAACAATGACAAGGAATAAATGCATCATCACCTTAATATGTACGAGCATTCTTACATTTAGGTTCACATTCATAATCACCGGAAGCTATTATGTTTGGACCTAGCACACAAAATATTACATTGATTAAATAATTAAAAGATTTAGTATTGAACACCACGCGTGAAAATAGTTCCGCTGTAACGCCACCTAATAACGCAATCCAGTCTTGATAGTTGATTTGAGCATCTCCCACTATTTCTTCCACGTCATCGTTTAAATCGTCCCACATTACAATTAACGGGTAAATATGACAATCGTCATGGTGACCTTCGATATACAATCGTTTTAACAATCTCGCTACTTCCACTCTAAATGTGTGAAATGGCATGGGGAGGCGCCATCTATTAATCAGAGTATTGTTCTGGAACGCTTTTATCCACTTGCTTTTACATCCTTGATAAAAAGATTTCATTTCATCGCTCGTATCGCTCTCAGAAGCGCTCTCTAGGCAGTTTGTTTTTCCCTTGTCCCCATCGTCTTGTTTTAACAGTGCCTTTGCTGTTGCCATCGGTTGTGGTCCGGGTGACGATTGCGAAGTGGAGCTGCTACAGCCACCGTCACAGCCGCCGCCGCCGCCGCTTGTGGTGGTGGACAACCAGCACTGGCAGCACCAAGTGGTGATGGTATTGTTGTCGGCTGGGGAAAATATAATAAAAATATTGTTTTTATTTATATTAAAAGTATGCAAGTATTCCTAATTGAGAACATAGGTCGAAAGTGATAGATTATTTAAACTACAAAGACAGAACAGAGGTGAAATACTCAAATGTTAATGTGAGTATAATACAACTATACTTACATTTGGTATGTGATGAAGCTTGCGGATCCATGATTTCAACGCAATATTCGTTGTGACACTGTAGTGGGAATATGGTTCAACATGCTCTTTTATAGCAGAAAAATTCAGTTGAGGGGTGGGGTGTAGACGGGCGGGCGGGGCGCATGTGGTAAAGAAACGTGTGAAACGGTTCTCATGAACTATATGAAAAGAGGAAAAGATTTGTTTGTTAAGTTATCGTACAGGAAACGAAACTACATTATTTTGTAATAATTAAAATATAAATATATGTACTTACCTCAACTTTCGGTGCAAACTGAACCATCTTTGTCGAGCGAGGTCAAATGTAGTCATTTACATTATTGCTCAACGAGCTATAGGAAATTGGCATCGATACATGCGAATTTCACATAACGCCTAGTCTCATTACGATTGCATATATAGTCGAGAAATTAGGACCAGTTTCACCGTGACGGGGTGGCCTAGGGGTTCATGACGTTAACTGGCTAAAGACGCCCCGGTTAGCTAAAGACGCTGGTTCGAATCCGACCTTCGCCACTGGAGGCCACCTCGTCACTTTTTGTTTGTCGTACACGTACAAAGTGGTGCCATCTATTTTAGCGAAGTTTTCCCTCGGGAGATAAATACCTTAAACATAGAAAGTAGCGCCAACTGGCGAGGATATATGCACAACTACCAAGGGGCGCAGGGCCAGGGGCAGCGGCGGTGAGGAGGCGGGGGAGGGCGGGGAGGCGGCTGCGGCAGCGGCGGGGAAGGCGGGGGAGGGGGCGAGGCTCCTAGGCCATTGACCTCGACTCGGGAATGCGGCGGGCTGACGTGCATGTAACGACTTTGAAGTTGCAGGCATCCATAGGCTACGGTGACAGCTTACCATCAGGCGGGCAGTGTTTGCCACCGACGTGGTATAAAAAAAAAGTTGCAGGCGTCCATAGGCCACGGTGACAGCTTACCATCAGGCGGGCAGTGTTTGCCACCGACGTGGTATACAAAAAGAAAAATAAGCCGATATATATATGCATATTTTAAATCTTACTTATTCTCTCTCTTATCTCGATCGACCTCGACGCCCACGTAGGAATTTGCAGGTGGCCGTCGGCGCCACATTGGCGGCTGATGCAACACGTCGGGAGACAAATACCTAAACTGAGGCAAGGCGGCGGTAGGGCCAGGGGCAGCAGTGGCGCCATCTAACGGATCTTTGCCGAACTTTTTAAATTCATCGATAACTAACTTACTTACACGTACAAAGTAACGCCATCTGACGGGGATCAATGAACAACTACCAAGTGGCGCCATCTAACGGATCTTTGCCGAACTACCAAGTGGCGCCATCTAACGGATCTTTGCCGAACTACCAAGTGGCGCCCTCTGGCGGATCTTTGCCGAACTACCAAGTGGCGCCATCTAACGGATCTTTGCCGAACTACCAAGTGGCGCCATCTAACGGATCTTTGCCGAACTACCAAGTGGCGCCCTCTGGCGGAATAGTTTTGAGATGGAACATACATATTTACACTACTTTTTTCAGTACTAATGATACTAAATGTTTATAAATTTTGTATCTAAAATTGTATAAATAAAACATCTCCTACATTCAAATTTTTTGGGGAGGAGCGTTGAAGTACAGGTTATACCTATTTAGGAAGCAGACGTTATAATTTAAGGAAATCTATGTAATTTGATGTTTATTATGTATAAAGAATTTCTAAAAGGGTACATGCTGTAGCTTAAATTGCATTATATGCATAGAGAGCTAACTTTTTTAAATTCCAATTTTAAATTGATTTAATTAACTGTCAAAAAGTTTAATAGAATTGCCTTCTTTATAATACATGAAAATATTCATCAATCAAACTTAACCCTTATTGAAATAAAAATAAACTTAGCTAGAGGTGACCTCGCGGTGAAATGACCTTTTGGTGTATTAATTAACTGTACATTTTAATTGGCAATTCGTATTCAAGTCTGCTTCACAGACGGTTGATTTTATTGGTGGTTTAATTTTAATAAACAAATAAAATAAATAAATATCTGGATTATTAAATGAAATGTAAATGTAACACAGTAATTATGCACAGCAAACTGATGCGTTTCCAATTGATTACAGGATTCATCGGGAAATTAAACAGTGAAATTAATAATGATCCAGGTTCTTGTTCAGAAATATAAATTATAGCAAAATTTTATATACCATCTGAAAAATAACTACTATTTCTGCCATACGTATGCCAAGTTTTTCGGAACTTATGTATGAAATATAATTTGATATTTACCAGTCGCTTTTCGGTGAAGGAAAACATCGTGAGGAAACCGGACTAATCCCAATAAGGCCTAGTTTACCCTCTGGGTTGGAAGGTCATATTGCAGTCGCTTTCATAAAAACTAGTGCCTACGCCAAATCTTGGGATTAGTTGTCAAGCGGACCCCATGCTCCCATGAGAAGAAGAAGGATGTATGCCAAGATTCATGTAATTTAAAACACATAAGAAATAACAAATAGTGTTGTGTTCCTGCCGGTGAGTAACGTTGCCAGAGCTCAACGAAGGGAGGGAGGGGTGTTAGGGTCGGCAACGCATATGTAACTCCTCTGGAGTTGCAGGCGTACATAGGCTACGGAAACTTCTTACCATCAGGCGGGCCGTATGCTTGTTTACCACCGACGTAATACCAAAAATAAATAAATAACAGTAAACTATTATTCACGTATTCAATTCAAAACACTCGATAAGGTCGCATGCTCGTCAAGTTTTCATTACCGGGCCTTGTACCGGTAATTGTACAGGCACCGGATTTGGTAAACTTGATTAATAGTGCCGCGGAGGTTAGCGGTAATGTAGTTTTGAGCACGAACGTATTTACTTGGGACTTTTTATAGAGCCACATTTTAGTTTCAATGGAAATTCATGCGATTTTATTATATTTTGAACACGTTTAAGATCTTTAAAAGATCGATAACTAAACGACATGTCGAAATTGACGTTTATTTCGATTCCGCTGTGATCCCAATAAGATCTATCTACGAAATTTCTAACGTCAAAGTGACATTGGTTGCCCAAATCGAGCTGCTTCTGTCAATTATACGACATATAAACGATATCTAAATGAGAACTTATCTAAACCAGAACTTATCGTTATCGTATCTCATTCTTCGAATCGGGCATTTTGTATGAAAAGGGTTAAAGAAATAGGTTTCCTGAAATCATTTTAGTGAAACAGTGAGGATTGGAGCAGAATGTGCTACTCACTCATTACAATATATTGGGTAAATGTACCAGTAGTCAGCCTTTTTACGAAATTTCTATGTTCAAGATCGTTTAATTTGCCCACTCATTGACCAATGAGAATCATAAATGTTTTGACTGTACAAGAATTCAATAAAGTTATTTTTTTATGAAGAATAAAACGTCATTGAATATTGTTTTTAGAAATATTCCATTAAATATAATGAACGGGCCTTTTTGCCCCCTGTGTACCAAAAAAAAAACAGCTTTAAGTACCCAGTGTCCAGCTATCCCATTTTAACGGCAGACTAGTGGGTTCTGAGTCCCGTGATCTCCCCTCATGATCAGGTCATCTAAAAAGCAAAACGCTTAAGTAGCAAAATGCCTGAAACGGATGTCTAAGAAGCTTTATACCTAAGAAGTAAAATACATTACAATCATAATGCCTAAGACTTAAATCATCCAAAACGTCAAATGTCTGAGTAGCAGAGTCACAAAATATGCTGTTGCCTAATTTATGTAATGTCTAAAACGCAAAACAGCTGAATGGCAATATACTTTAAATTAGATTTACCTAAATTGTAGTATATCTGATAAGCAATTGTCCTGTATACACCAATAAGTAAATTATCTTGATATAGATGCCGAAAATTGGATGGATGTAATTAATTCCAGCACATCGGTTTCGGACTTTTCTGCAGAGCATGTAGCTGATATTGTGCAGATTTATAAAAGTGTTTTACTGTTGGTGCAGTTAACTACAGCATCTGCATTAGAATAATTTTTTGAAAATAAAAATTGCAAAAATAACCATTTATTTACTCGTATTATTTATTGTTTACATATACGCAGTTAATCCCATGATAATTATCTCATCATCATCACATAGCGTGATGTGCGTCGCAAAATGTGCAGGCTACGCAGGATTCATGTTCTATTAAAACTTTGTTGTACAGTTGCAATCAGACATATCGAAGTGGCCAAGGTCTTCACAAATATCTTAACAAAGCCTTTATTTGGTTATAAAAATCATGGTCTGATATTTTTGAGTACACTGACCGCTTCGATATATTTGATGGCGACCGTACCACGCGTTTGGCAGGTAGTGAAATTTAAAATGTAATTTAAAGTCAATAAAATAGGCTTATCACAATTAATATCTTATAAATTACTTTTATTAATTTGCATATTGCTGCTGCTGGTATGTACATTTTTGCTGATTGTACAACACTGACCGCTCCGATACATTTGATGGCGACTGTACAGTCAGCGTCATATAGTTCGTAGCAGTCAAAGTGTCAAAATAGTCACACCATACAAGTTGTAGGGATGAACTATATCGCTGACTAAAAGGTAGGTAGGTTACCTGTTAGACGACATGGTGCGTTTCTGGCATTTTGCTACTAGGTCCTAATGCGATTTAGGTAATCAAAAAAGCAGACATGGTGCGTTTCAGGCATTTTGCTACTAGGTCCTAATGCGATTTAGGTAATCAAAAAAGCAAACATGGTGCGTTTCAGGTATTTTGCTATTAGGACCTAATGCGATTTAGGTAATAAAAAAAGCAGGCATGCTGCGTTTCAGGCATTTTGCTAGCTAGCTGTTGTGCGTTCTAGGAATTTTACTACTTAGGCTTTTGCCTTTTTAGATGACCTGATCATGAGGGGTGATCTCAGGGTCCAGTGGTCAGCCAGAGGTTTAATTTATTTCAATCAAATAAATTTTTAATAGTGTAAATATTTAAAGGTGCTTGATTTTACGACTTACGATTCATTTAAAAATAATAAAAAAATCTTGAATCCCATGGTCAGCCTCCCTCGGCTGATTTCTGAATTTATGACCTTTTTAAAATTACTGCCTCAAACCCAGTAGTCAGCCAGGGGAGGCTGACTATTGGATTTTGTACAAAAAAGTAGTTCGCAATAGTCAGCCCCCTTTAAAGTGTTTATTTGGATTTATATTTATTTTTTACTTTTTTCAGATGTATTAAGTTTTAATTCTGCGAAGCAGTCTCTATTCTTTTAACAAAACATCACAATTCGGCTGCTAACGGCTTATCAAAATAACATGTGACACTCCAAAAAAATGGCGGATATCATTTAATCTTTCATGTCAGAAGACAGCACTTCTTTAAGTAGTATTGTGTTAATGCTAGACAATTATTGTGTAAATTAAGCTATTTTTAAAGTAAATAGTATATCAATCTGTAATATCACCTACTTTTAGCATGAAAATTAGAAAAAATTTGCTAATTATAACTAAAAATAAGCAAGAAAGGCTGACCACTGATGGATGGCTGAGCACTTGTGCCTTTACCCTACTTTTTAAAATATTAAATGACATAATATATATAACGGGAGCTTTAGTCACAAATAATGAATAAATTACGAATACGGACACATGAAACATGTCACTGGTATTGGAATGTTCTGGAAAACAAAACACAGCTAAAATATATCCAATAACCTAACACAGGCTGAAGACCGGCTTTCAAAGCGGGAATGCAATGTAAAATATTTTTTTCGTTATTTATTTGTAGAGGTAGGTATACAATTCTGCTGATCTGTGAAACTATTTGTTTTACTGAATAAAATCGGTAAATATGGGCCATTTGCAAAACTTGTAGGTAACATGTTTTGACCAAATAAAATCACATTACGCAGACTATACTGAAAACTATCAGCGATTGTAGTATTATTTGAATTATTCCCAAATATTTTAAGCATATTACGATTGATGACTATTAATGATTATTAATAATACTCTTTATTACACACCTCTCAAAATGTACAATACATACATGACATAGTTTACAAAGATTTCTCACTTATAATCTTATTTAAAGAAAAGTATAAAAGTAAAAATTATTTATTTTACACAAAGATTTACGAAGAAACCAAATTATCAGGTCTTAAAAACTAAGAGACAATTATGTACATTTACACACACACAGGGCTCAACGAGGGTGGGAGGGGGTTAGGGTCGGCAACGCGCATGTAACTCCTCTGGAATTGCAGGCGTACATAGGCTACGGATACTGCTTACCATCAGGCAGGCCGTATGCTTGTTTGCCACCGACGTAGTATAATATTTTTTTTAAATATTTACAAATAAGTGTACCGGTACCTACACTAGGCGTAGCCTGTCACGTAGGTAACCAATTCAGATTCAAATTTTCAATGCGAAATGTCAATAAAACACTATAAATTTGGTGAAAATTACAAATAAGTAGTTAATTACAATAGTAATATAAGTAAAAGTTAAATTAGGTATAATTTAAATTTGAACTTACCTGCTATTTGGAATCAAAATTTAAATCAAGTAAAATTGTCACAGCGAATCTCCAGAGAAAGTTACCCCAGAGTATAATCCGCTGCTCGAGCACCTCCGTAAATACGCGTAATACGTATGAATGATGAAGTGTCGCTTGACCCGAATACAGCTGTTGAGTTATGAGTTCATTTATATGCGGAATATCCGACGTCCAAGTTAAGGGAACTTGCGGTACCTGCTTTACATTAAAAGTATCTTAGGTGCTACAGCGTAGTGGTGCAAATTACGTTGAAAGTGTTGAAACTTACCATTAAGATACCTCTGTATTACACATTACAACATAAAATAAAATCCGATAAAAATACAAACTATTAAAATTATCAAAATTAACATTAATCAAATAAAAAACAAGTGCAGTGATATACACACATCAGCTTTCAGATGCTAGTGTATCAAAAAATATAATATAATAAATTCGGACGACTGGTCTGGCCTAGTGGGTACCCTGCCTATGAAGTCGATGGTCCTGGGTTAAAGTCCTGGTAAGGGAATTTATTTGTGTGATGAACACAGATATTTGTTCCTGAGTCATGGATGTTTTCTATGTAAATATTTAAGTATTTATAAATATTTATATATTATATGCTCGTATATCGTTGCCGTTGTCTAAGTACCCGCAAGGCTTGTGCTTCATGAGCTTACTGTAGGACATAGTCAATTTATGTAATAATGTCCTATAATATTCATTATTTATTTTATTTATTTATAAATTACACGCGGCCGTGACACGTGAATAGACACCGTGAAAAAATGTCATATAATATTTATTTATTTATTTTTATTTAACCACAGAAAATGGGTCTACAATTTTGTAATGATATAACCTGGAATAACAGACCGACTCGAGTTTTAGTTATTCGATCTGTTTCTAATCTACTGATCAATCAGTGTCAAAAGTGACGTTTTTGGTTGGATTGGTATTTTTTTTAACCTAATACGTCACTTTTGACATTGACAGATCAGAATCATATTATTTAACTTGCCCTAGTTGCTAAGAACAGGAATAAATATAGGATAGATTGGAACTGGGGGGGGAGGGGGGACTTAGGCACGCTACGGTGAAAATTATAAACTTTGGAAGGCTTGATCTGGGAAACTATTAGGTCTGTAGAGACCATTCTTATCTCGTATTGTAGCAAATTGACTCTACTTTAAAATAAAAATTTGAGAAAGTACTATAAAAAACTAGTCTTTTAGGGTTATAATCGCCCAAATCTAAAAAAAAACACGAAATTTTCGCAGTTTTCTCGATTTTTGACAAAATTGCGTTCGGTGCTCAAGGTCTCAAACTTGGATTATTCATTCAGCCAACATCATAAACAAGAAACAAGCCTGCAAAAAACTACCAGATTTGACACAAACTGTACCAAATGAAATTTACAAATCTACTCGTACTCACCTAAAATGAATTAGTGGAACTGACAATTTTATTCGCGATTTTGAATTTGGATCCATAATCAAGTCTGCGGTTGCTGCATGGTTCCATTTCTATCACTTGTCACTATGCCCCTCACTTTCACGCTTACAAACTTGTTAGAACGTGACAGGCATGGTGACAAATGATAAAGAGCCGACCATATTACTCCTACTGGTATAATCCACATATTCTCTTCGCGGAGCGGAGAAAGGGTAAAAAGTAAAAAAAAAACCTAATACCCGTCACCTGTGAATGTCTGAGGAAATTGCCTATTTGCACGGCCTCCTGCTTCATTGGTTCTCGCCATTCTCTTGTACATAGGACATCGCGTAAAAGCCAGTAGAATTACAAGAGACATACACGACACAATGCGTCCTTATTCGGATTTACATTTTAATGTTGGGCGCTCGGCTTGAAGAGCAAATTCAGAGGGATAAAATACGAGTAGAATACAAATTTGATAAGAACATAGTAGTAGTTTAGTAGTAGTAGTAGTTTGGTAGTAGTAGTAGTTTTTAAAGTCTTAACGCGAATTAAAATGATATTTAATGACCTAGTCTACGTTTCTGAGTCATGGGTGTTTTTTATGTATTTAAGTATTTATACATATTTATATATTATATATATCGTTGTCTAAGTACCCTCAATACAAGCCTTATTGAGCTTACTGTGGGACTTAGTCAATTTGTGTAATAATGTCCCATAATAATTATTTATTTTATTTTACGTTTCAGCTTGGACGAAGCTGCATTCGTATGTTCGGCTATTTTTCTTTATAGGAAGCCAATTTAAAGTTTTAAACACACATTCCGTTATCATTCCTGTGTGCATTTCGCTCATATTTATTCATACATATATAGGCGCGAGTGAGATGTAAAAGCAAAAGATAATAAACGACATTTTTTACATAGTTTTTGACATAAAAGTGTAAGTTCAAAATGGCCTCAATGCCGCATTTCTCAACGGATTCTCCTGAAATCTTGCAAGCAGGTTCAATAATTATTTTATTTATGGGTTTATTTACAATAACAATATACATATTGGTTTTTTTTTTTTAAATTTTTTAATTTATTTAGAACACAAACAGTCACATATACAAATGGATATATAGATGATTACTATAACTAGCTTATATCTAAAATAGGCCCTTGAGGCATTGTACCAAGGATGCTGGCGGCATTTCCTCGTTGTATCGCAATACTGATACGTTGTGCGAGGAAGCCGCCACCTCTTCGGTCACCAGTTACGTCAACCAGACGTTCCGCGATTTCAGAAGATTTCGCGTTTATGGGTTGGTTTGTAAATTCAATACTGGATATTCATTGGTGCAATAGGAATTCGCAAGATCGCTCATAGGGATACCAGTATTCAATAGGTATTATATTTTAAGCGTTGAAATACGCCCTCTAACCGACTGTGATATTATTATTGTGTCGTATAATAGCTGTTTTGATTAATTTGTGTAAATGGGTTCTGCAGTTTGGGGTTGTTTTGTCAGTTGACACGCGTAATTGGCGAACGAAGTAACACCCTTTAGAATTATAATTGTTATGTACTTAGGTTTGCTGGTTATCGAATATGAATATTTTTATAGTATTCTTAACCAGTTCCGTTATCGTAATAGGGTTGTTTCCATCTACAAATCTTAGGGCAGAATTGTATCCCAATAAATTCTTTTGGATTATAAGAACATGTTAAACTACTTTCAGGGGACCTGTAATGACCATATTTTTATAAATATTGAATTTAAAATATCTTTTGGCACACGTCACGTGACCAAACTCGAAACGTCATTGAAGATTCTGATGACGTCACAACTCTCGGATTCACACTGTTGACAGTTAGGCGATAAACAATAAATGACAAATGTCAGTTGATAGTTCGTATCTTCTATGTGTGTATGTAGTTATGTGTCAAACCGTAAACTGTGACGTCACAAAATTTTCAAAGAGCGTTTTGGGCGCGAAAGCATCTGTCAAAATATATTTTGTTAATTTAACATATTTAAAGCCGTTTTTAGTATGAACGTTGAATTTTAGGGCAACTTTTAGATAATATAGAACGTAATACAAGCGTTTCAAAAAATTGGAAACAACCCTATTACGTATAGATAGTGATATCCTCATAACTTTACTATTTACTACTATTTACTTTATTTACTTAACAATATTATAGTATTTTATGCAACAGTTGTATAAGACGGGTCAAAAAAAGGCGAGTTGCGTGGGTTACAATGTGAGCCGAAGCCGAAGGCGTAGGCGAACATTGTAAAGGAATACGCCACGAGCAGTTTTGGACCTACTTATACAACGTTGCATATAATACTGTTCCTAGGACGAGTGACGACCGGTTTGGCCTAGTGGGTAGTGACCCTGCCTACGAAGCTGATGGTCCCGGGTTCAAATCCTGGTAAGGGCATTTATTCGTGTGATAGAGCATGGATATTTGTTCCTAAGTCATGGGTGTTTTTTATGTATTTATAAATATTTATATATTATATATATCGTTGTCTAAGTACCCTCAACACAAGCCTTATTGAGCTTACTGTGGGACTTAGTCAATTTGTGTAATACTGTCCTATAATATTTATTTATTTTATTTATTTATTTACGAGTCAACAAAAATAAATCTTAATTTAGGTAAATAAAGCAAAAGTAAGCTAACATTACGCGAGCATACCGTGTTACGCCCCCGGCCTGCCCCGGCCTGGCCGGTCAGCGACACCTCGTAACTCATGAGGCCCTAGTACTTGCTCTCTGCTACAGGACAGGTTTTTTCTCGATTTTGGCTACTGTAGCCTATGGAGACTAACAAGCAACGCTAAGCGGTCTTCGTAGTCTATGGGTGTTGCTATATTACGGGTGTAACATGGGTGTTTCTGACTTATGAAGCAATTGTTTCTACTATGCAATCAAATGAATATTTTGTAAGTTGGCAGCAATGCACTTAGTTTGAAACTGTATTAGTTTTGATTTTATTAGGTTGGTAGCCATTAATCGCAATAACGTTATAGCGATTTTAAAGCACAAGTGCTGTTATGAGGAATAGACGATATAGACTTTTCTTGAAACCTTTTATGTATGTTCTTATATTCGTGTTAATGAGTATATAAATGACAGATAACAGTAGAGGAGTAGGAAATAGTTATTTGTACAACAAGAGAGCAAAGTTTGATATTTCTTCGAGTGCTTGTTTTGAGTCCCGTGCAAGCGAAAGATTCTATAATAGATTCACGAGCGTAGCGAATGAATCTAATTTAGAATCTTGAGCGTAGTAAGGGACTTAAAAGCACACGAGATGTAAATAACTTTGATCTCGTGTAGTACACAAAATTTTTCACGTCAGTCAGCCATCAAAAAATACAACCTGAAAAAATGTAATCCAGACGGACGGATCACTATTTCACTCATGTTTTCTGAAGGTATTCTAACAATTAACTTTAATTACCGTAATAAAACAAAACGAAAGAAATTTCAATAAAATAATACCAAAATAATGAATAAACGAACATCAATTGACAGTTCAATCGATTGCTTTTTTTTTGTAAAAAAAAACACTGTAAGATCCGGTCCCAATTGCGGATACTACTATTTGTCAACTATAGTAGAGATCGTTAAAAGTAGTTAAGTAGAATTATTTACTGCGTAACAATTGCGTAAATTTGTATAAGTTCATTGTTTTGATTGTATAATAAAATACGTAAAATATGGTGTTTTTATTAAATTTTTAACTTTTATTTCATTAATTAATTATTACGAATGAAGACCCGTAGGGTGTTTTGGAACGATGCGGTCTGACTTATACCAATATACCGTTGAATTACGTATGCACTTTTTTGTCTCTTTTTTTTTTGCTAATGACGTGAAAGGGATAAAGACAATAGAATCCAAATATTTCGAACTTGTATTAGGCCCCGCACGTTGAAATGACATTCGAATTCAAAGGTCACTTGAATGTTATTTTGTCTCACTGGGTGAGCAAAATGCGATTTTGCTCACTGTTTTTAAGCAGCAAATTACCCTTGTTCTAGCTGCTGACGTGAAAATAATTTTGTTGCATTTTTGTAATTGCCTTCAAATAACCTTCAATTATATATTAAATTTGTCTGTGTTATGCATGTTATGTATACCTGTTTCAAGTTTTTTATTGTATACCATGTACTCGTAAGTGTGTTGATGAAATAAATGAAATGAACTAAATGCTAGAACGGTCTAGGTCCGAGGCGTTCGACACTCTGTTTTTTATAATCAACTTTTGACGACTGGTTTGGCCTAGTAGGTAGTGACCCTGCCTACGAAGCTGATGGTCCCGGGTTCAAATCCTGGTAAGGGCATTTATTCGTGTGATGAGCATGAATATCTGTTCCTGAGTCATGGGTGTTTTCTATGTATTTAAGTATTTATAAATATTTATATATTATATATATCGTTATCTAAGTACCCTCAATACGAGTACAAGCCTTATTGAGCTTACTGTGGGACTTAGTCAATTTGTGTAATAATGTCCTATAATAAAAATAAAAATAAAAACTGCCCAACGCTCCGTAGGGAACGAAGCGTAACTACTATCACTGTCACACTAATATAGAAGAGTGATAGAGATAGATGACTACGATACGCTACTGAGCGTAAACCATTGGTACTTTGACTATGCGGCCTGATCACGTGATGCTTTCTGTAGAAAACAAAGCGTCGGATGCCTTGGACCGGACTCGGTCCATTTTAGCATGAGTCAACCTTAGACCATTGGAGGTGGGAACTCGAAATATATATTCTTTAAATATTGTAGAGTTCAACTAAAAATAATTTCTTGAAATAAATCCCAAGGGGGTAACAATTGGAATTGAATGTGTTTTAAGAATTTACGTGGACGTAGGCGGGGGCTAATATTTGACATCGGCAATTTTTGTTTGTTATTACCAATCGTAAAAGTAAGACGTGTGTACCTAATTCTTGTTTCACATTCTTAAATAATTCAAAGAATGGATTGGTTATAAAAAGCAAGGGTACCTAACCGAAAATTCGAATACGGAATACTCAGTGCTCGAACTCTCACAAACCTAGTTTCTTTAATACAAATTACAATTCTCCAAACTGCAAAAACTTTGAATAGTCTCAACGCCAGCTGCCGACAACCTTTTTGCTCGCCAACCGAGCATGAAACCATGCAGATCAGCCTAGTTAATTAATAGTTAATGAATTCGGGCGCTGGGAACAAGACTTTATTACCATAAACTTGATATTAGCATACCCCTGCTAAGTGGCCGGCAATCAGGGCCCGATTAGAAGGGCCACAGGTTGCCGACGGGCGACATGACAGTTAGGTTATTATAAACATGGGAGTTTGGGTGTGGTGTAGATGAACCTCAACAGACTCCGTTATGAAACGAGGGCGCACTATAAGTTAGAGTTCTTTGATATTTAATTTGGCAGTTCTAAATTGGCCTTTACATATGTTAGCGTTAAAACCTGTTTAGAGTAAAAACTTACCTTTTTCCTAGATTAAGCAAATTTTCTGTATCAGATTTTCGCTAAAACGCGTTCTCACTAAATAAAACTAGTTTTTCTTGAAGCCTCGGTAAAAACTAGTTTTACAGTTAAAACTAGTATTTTTAGTTAAAACTAGTTTTAGCAAAGTGCCTTGGTGAAAACTAGTTTTGACTGGGTTTTTTTTTGTCAAAACTAGTTTTCGAAAAGTGCCCTGGTCCAAACTAGATTTCACTAATTATTAGGAGCCTAGTTAAGAGCCGCCGTCAAGCAGACAAAAAACTTGCAGTTAAAATAATAATAAGTTAATTTTGTACGGAACCTTCGATGTACGAGTTAGACTCGCACTCGTCCGGTTTTTACGAGCTTTTATTTAACTTGCCCTGTTAGTATGTATGGGACAAATCTTGCAAGTTAAATTTGACCCACTTCCCGGTGTCCGATGAAGCTGAAAATTTGCATACATAATTATGTAAGTCGGGTGACAATGCAATATTATGGTACCATCAAACCGATCTGATGATGGAGACAGAAGGTAGCCATAGGAACTCTGTGATAAAACAACGCAACCTAATTGTGTTTGGGGTTTTTAGAATTGTCTCGATGAGAATTAGTGGCCTGTGGAAAAAAAGTACAGTCAGCGATAAAAGCTTGTAACAAAAATGTTTTTTTTTGCCAAAAAATTATTTTTTATTACGTGTACTCAATACATGCTTGTTCCAAGAAAAGAGATCTGTGAACAACGGAGTGCTTAGCATAAGGTAAGGAATATGAAACTCTGATCACTTTGAACTTTGGTCTTATGTAACTAAAGTAATAAACGTGTTTTTTCTATATTAACGATTATATTCTCCAATATCAAAAGTGAGCTCGTAGAACATGACATTGTACCGTGATTCTTCTACCTTACCCGGCTTTTGTCAGGGTCCGCTTTCCTACATGCTTTCCACTTTGCGCGATCTCGGGCGTCCTCTGGTGTGAGCCCGTTTATGCTCATATCTGCTTTCACGACATCGAGCCATCGCTTTGTGCGACGTTGTATCGTGATCGACGACCGGTCTGGCCTAGTGGGTAGTGACCCTGCCTATGAAGCCGATGGTCCCGGGTTCAAATCCTGGTATTTATTTATTCGTGTGATGAGCACGGATATTTGTTCCTGAGTCATGGGTGTTTTCTATGTATTTAAGTATTTATAAATATTTATATATTATATATATCGTTGTCTAAGTACCCTCAACACAAGCCTTATTGAGCTTACTGTGGGGCTTAGTCAATTTGTGTAATAAGTCCTATAATATTTATTTATTGCTTTAAGTAAAATGATAGCTGTACCCATACAATGAGTCACTGACCGTGTCAAAACTGACATATACGCTATCAGCACTTATATGCGAGTACAAGAGATGCATAGAAAGTAAGTTACGTTCTCAATATCATTTATGTCAGTGTTGAATGGTGGGCCACACTGGACTTTACAAACACCGACGTGAATTGTCGGTTGTTGACTAAAAAATGGTTAAACGCGTTTCAAGATTCATATTTCATCAACTACACACTTCCACATTAGTTTACCGTACTGTACAAGATTTATAACTACTTCTAATCTATTACCTAAGTAAAGTCCGGACTTTTGCGGTGCCTTTGATCAGAGCGAACTTGCTAATAGATCCTAGGAAATTAGAACTGAGATGTAATGCTCTCGATACTTCCGATGCTTTGATATATAATTATATATGCCACTATGTACAGGGCAAAATATTATTTTTATATCTACATTTTTACTGTAGCTTTTAGTGATTGGTCTTGATTGAAATTATTGAATGAGAAATATGTAAGTGATGGTCTTTGAGTGAAAGTAAATTAAAAAACCGGGCAAGTGCGGATCGGACTTGCGCACGAAGGTTTCCGTACCATTATTTATAAAAACGGCAAAAAAAAATTGTTTGATGTATGGGAGCCCCCCTTAAATATTTATTTTATTCTGTTTTTAGTATTTGTTGTTATAGCGGCAACAGAAATACATCATCTGTAAGTGTTTCAACTGTCTAGCTATCAAGGTTCATGAGATACAGCCTAGTGACAGATGGATGGACGGACGGACGGACAGCGAAGTCTCAGTAATAAGGTCCGTTTGACCCTTTGGGTACGGAACCCTAAAAACCCATTAATTTTCCATACCCTGCACACTACCACATTAGTTTACTGTATAATAAGCTATAGATATTACACTTTAAACAAATCTAATGAACAATGATCAAAGGAATTAATCACGAGGCGTGACTATCAAGATGGCGCTCTAACCTTAATTCCATGATATTTTCTATCGAGCGACTGTATTATGATCTAAATGATTTTTTCTAAAACCCTGCTGGTTGGACGCTCTGCACGTAGGCTATAAGATAATGTTAGGAACATACTTTTTAACGCTGACTACTATCCTTCTTCCTCGCGTTGTTCCGGCATTTTGCCACGGCTCATGGGAGCCTGGGGTCCGCTTGACAACTTATCCCAAGATTCGGCGTGGGCGCTAATTTTTACGCAAGCGACTGCCATCTGACCTTCCAACCCAGAGGGTAAACTAGGCCTTGTTGGAATTAGTCCGGTTTCCTCACGATGTTTTCCTTCACTGAAAAGCGACTGGTAAATATCAAATAATATTTCGTACATAAGTTCCGAAAAAGTCATTGGTACGAGTCAGGGGTGGAACCCGTGACCTCCGGATTGCAAGTCGCACGCTCTTACCGCTAGGCCACCAGAGTCTCTCAACAACAGGCTCTTAATGCTGACTACTATCGCTAACATATAAATTTAACTGATCATTTATAAACCTTAGTGCAACGATATAAGGTTTAATATTGGTAAAAAAAAATGTTGCTGTTAATACCTACTTTTCTGACCTTTCGCCACCCCTTTATGCCCTGTGTACACTCGAGGTGAAATAACAATAAATTTGGTGCTTTACTCGTTCGTACAGCTATGTCCTAAAACAGATTAATGGGCAATTTTCATAATTTTGCTACGCTCACATACGCTAACTACCTATTATTTTTTTATCCTTTTTGAATTGCGTTGTTAAAATGTTTACATGTTTACAAACAGCTGAAAGCTAAAATTATATATTAGTCATATTTATGTGTGTGGAGTGCCTCCGCAAAAAATATAGCCCTCTTTACTTCCTAAAATTCTATAGCGTTAACATACGATTATTTCGTAATAATATCGAGCTACAATTATAAATTAAGTTTTTCGTATGAAAGGTCACTAATTTAGAAGTTTAGATGTTTCGAAAAGCAAAAAATACTTTAAATTAGATTTTTTGTTTAAAACACTTTTAGTCAAAGTTGGTTAAACTTAGCTGACAAAAAAGTTGATTCAGCCACTTAGCACTTGTATTTTTCTGAGAGTTGGTATATAATTGCCAGAAAATTTCATTAACAATCTTTATTGAGTTTCACAATATGATGAAAACCTCGGGTCGCTGTTGCTCGGAACTGAAAAAAATTGTTTATTCAATGAATTTTTGGAAAATCTCCCATTTTAAACGATTTCGTAACCATAGAAACAAGAATATATCGAAAAATATTAATTTGGAAGTATGTACCTAGTTAACTTTTATTTCAATGCAATTTTGTGACAAAAATTTCAATTTATTTCGGTTACTACACATTTTGTAATAACAAAGAGGTGTATTTAGTGGCCTATTTAATGAAGCTACAAGTTACAATTCACAAGCGACTCTCTTTCTAACTCCTATTTCTATTTTTTTTTTTTCTTTCCCTATGTGCGTGTGTGATGGTAATCCAGATGGCTATATAGAGTAGTAGAGTAGAGTAGACAGTAGAGAGCGTTTATTCGTGGAATAATAAAAAATAAAACAACAAGTAACATAACATACTCAGCATGGTGCTAGCCTGGCTGGGCTAGTGTTGGTCTTCCGTCGGGACCATGACCGTGTACAACACGAAGCTTTACACAATATATACAATAAATATTAAAAAAAAATACACGTCATGACACATCACAAACAAATTGGAAAGTAAACAAGTAACTTTATACAACGAATTTATGGAATATAAATTAAAATAATCGTAGCGATAAATCTAAAAATCGTGAACGTGACCAACTTTGACATACGTGACAGCTCGCATAATCTGTTGCAGGAATCGAGTCACATTTAGCGAAACACAACAAAACATGGGTCGTCAATATCGATTGACATTTGCAGCAGCAATGCAGCCGGCAGCAACGCTCTGTGGTGGCCGTTATCTGAATGCTTGTGGGCTTTTTAGTGTTTTTCTTTGGCGCACCATCTTAATAGTGGATTGTTAACCAAGGGATATATTGTATCACTGCGTTTTAATTGCTTATTGTAAAAAATAAAATAAAATAAAAAAAGCAGCCAAGTGCGAGTCGGAAACGCCCATGAAGGGTTCCTTTATGACGTATTAAAAAAAACTACTTACTAGATCTCGTTCAACATTTTACCACTTTGGACACATTTTACCACTTTGGTAGTGTCTCTCGCGCAAACTATTCAGTTTAGAAAAAAATGATATTAGAAACTTAAATATCATTTTTGAAGACCTATCCATAAATACCCCACACGTATGGGTTTGACGAAAAAATATTTTTTTTTTAATTTTATGACGTATTAAACAAAAACTACTCACTAGATCTCGTTCAAACCAATTTTCGGTGGAAGTTTGCATCGTAATGTATATAATATTTTTTTTTAGATTTTTCATTCTGTTATTTTAGAAGTTACAGGGGGGGGGGGACACACTTTTTTCACTTTGGAAGGTTCTCTCGCGCAAACTATTCAGTTTAGAAAAAAATGATATTAGAAACCTTAATATCATTTTTGAAGATCTATCCATAGATACCCCACATGTATGGGTATGATGAAAAAAAAAAAAATTTAATTTCATGACGTATTAAAAAAACTACTTACTAGATCTCATTCAAACCAATTTTCGGTGGAAGTTTACATGGCAATGTATATCATATATTTTTTTTTGATTTTTCATTCTGTTATTTTAGAAGTTACGGGGGGGGGGGGGGGGATGACACATTTTACCACTTTGGAAGTGTCTCTCGCGCAAACTATTCATTTTAGAAAAAAATGATATTAGAAACCTCAATATCATTTTTGAAGACTTATCCATATATACCCCACACGTATGGGTTTGATGAAAAAAGATTTTTTGAGTTTCAGTTCTAAGTATGGGGAACCCCCAAAATTTATTGTTTTTTTTCTATGTTTGTGTGAAAATCTTGCGGTTCATAGAATACATTCACTTACTAAGTTTGAACAGTACAGCTCTTATAGTTTGGGAAAAAAGTGGCTGTGACAGAATCGGACAGACAGACGGACATGACGAATCTATAAGGGTTCCGTTTTTTGCCATTTGGCTACGGAACCCTAAAAAAAACGTGCTTCGAAAGTACAGTGCTCTAGAGCAGACGACTCATTTTCTGCACACTTTTCAGAACAACAACCATTCACTTTCAGAGCACGTGAAATAAAATATGATTTTTCAACACACTTGCTCGTAACGTGGAACTAATTAAACCGCTTTTGAGCTCATAATTGCTAATTATATGAATGGTTAATTTTTATTTTTTCTGACATATTACCTAATAAAATAATTTAAAGCTATTATTATTTTTAAAATTAATTGTATATATTATTTTAAATATAAACTAAAAAAACTATGGCTCTCAGACGAAGAACCTACTGTCAGGTAGGAAGATGTCTGCGGTCATAATATATATTAATATTTAATCATTATATGTATATAAAGATATTTATTTATATATAGTTTATAGTATGTGTTTATAATATAAAATTAACTTTAGATATAGTTTTTAATTACTCTTTTAGGTATGAGTTAACTGGAAGAGATCCTTAGGGATAAGTTCGCCTTTGTATTACCCAATTTTCTCGTACAATAAAGTAAAGATATTTTTAATATTATGAAATTCAGATTTTAGCGGACACTATTTTCGTTCAACATCCTATTGTACCTACCTGAAATCGTGCAAAATAAATATCATTTATCAGACATTCACCTTTCTTAAGTACATCTCCATTCCATTATCCAACCATTACGCGGAAAACGTAATCAGAAAAACAATTTCATTCTTCAGAAAGCCCGCGCTATATCTTTGCGGAAGCGTGTCATTTTTTTAAGGCCTTTTTAAAGGGCAAAACTGTGCGGTGGGCCGTGTCGCTGAATTAATGAGACGATTTGTCCGCGATGAGGAGTCAGCCTTGGAATTGAATAGAATTCAATTTATTGACGGTATGCGGCAGTTAATGGACTGGCGGAATGATCATTTGCGTTTATGGATGTCTGGTGGTGAATTTTGGCATAATTATAAAACGGTTTCAAGTGGTAATAATAGTGAAGTTTATGATCTACTCGAAACACAGACGCTGTTGTTGGAGGTCTTTGATCAAAATTTTCTGAACAGCAATGTCTATTATCCTACCGACTGCGCCATGTTTGGTATGTAAGGGCACAGCTCACAGGGAACCTGAGTCAAAGACGAGCACAGTTTTAAGACTGGTTTATTACTTTTCTTCAACAACCCTCTACATGCTAATATATGACACATTGACGAAGAAATCTGTTATTTTTGATATAATGTCGCATTCCATTTATTTTTGTCATACTCATTAATACACATGAGCTTGTATCTTTCTCGTTCGGTGAGCGGGAGTTCATCAGCACGTGCACATTTCTCGCTTGCCCAGGTGCGACTAAAGCCAACTTGTACAATTTGTCACGAAGTAAGCGCTTCAATTTTGGAACGCCTATAAAATATCTTGAATCATCATAAATCATTGCTGAACAGTGGCTTAATTGATTTAATATAATTACATTCGCTGCCAGCAACCCGCTAGATGGGTTCTCTGTTTGTAAAGGTTTTTTGCTACATAGCAGAATGTACGTGTTATCAGCTACGCTTGCAGCGCGTAGTGGGCAGTGAATTTGTTACCTATAATATGCGCTAATAATACGAGCCGTCTTTACAATTGAATGGACTATAAATAATATAATATAATATAATAAAAATATATACATATAAGAATAATAAGGTTGTCAAACATTTAATTATCAATCTTGAGCCCTTTCTACAGAAACGTCATCGATTCGAAAGCTGATTTGACTTTCGCTGGATAGAAAAAAATCATCAACATAGGTCTAAAACACACCTTGAAAATCCATAACAATTTTTACACAAAAGCTAAATTAAAAGGCTTTTCAAAATTCACTATTTTATTTATGGTTAAACTAATTGATTACTTTTTTGTTATATAAACTTCAAAAATTTTAAATTCAAAAACATGGTATCTGTGATCCCGCACACAGCAATCTCGCTGACGGGAGTGAGTTCTCTGTAGGTGTCATAAATTGTATAGCTGTAGTGTAAATTAATGACGCAGACGTTACCATAACTACTGGAAAGCAATAAACGCCGGTATTAATAAAGTCGTTCGGCTTTACGACAGACCCGTGAAGTGCACCACTTGATCTTTGAACTGTACCAAATGTGTCTTGCAATCTGACATCCTGGCATATCTGGCAATAATCTATTTGGCTCTGAGATAGTGTAGCTATATATATGGCCAATAACTAGCGTAGGTAGCCGAACCAATATATGACTATATATATTCCAAATACTCGAACTTGGAACCAGTTTACGGCTTTATCCCGGTTGCAGTGGAAACTGGTGGAAGAACACCAGGGGTTCTGAGGCGAAAACCTTTATTAAAAATCTGGGGCGGCGGTTAAGAGAGCGAGGTTTGGGTCCCCGTTCTGGCTCATACCTGGTCCAGCAAATATCACTGGCGGTACAGCGCGGTAATGCGGCCAGTATTTTTGGAACTTTTGTGCCGGGTACAGTCAGCATCAATAGTAGCGGATGAAACAACGCGCTAAAAGTATCTGATATTCCGGATAACTTTTCCAAATAAAGATAATTCTTTAAAATTTACTTTCAAAAGTATATCTTTTAAAGTCTAAATTGTTCTACATATAGAACCATCAACTTTTGTTAAGGTGTTACAGAATGGTAGATACTTTTGAAACCTTGTTTGATCCGCTACTTTTGATGCTGACTATACGTGTCGTCTCAGGGATTAACGGGGAGGCGTTAGGTTTTTGGACAAAGCTTCTTGCGGATTTTATGATGTACCTACATTTATGACGAAGCCTGTGGCGGATTATCACTTATGTAGATTGGACGGAGTTTGTTGCGGATTCTGTTTAGTACAGTCAGCTGCAGATAGAGGTGACCTCCCCCCTGCTTGCAAACAGTCTATGCAGGGGGGGTCACCTCTCTCTGGAACTGACTGTACCTATACTTTTGACGAATCCTGCGCTGTGGATTTGGATGATGGTTATGGGTTCTCCTAATGGTAGTACTCGTAGCTTTTATTGTAGTATATTTTATTAAAAAAGACTATATATATTATATATATGACCGTATATATGGTCAAGTAGATATCAAGACCGGTCATATCGAAGACAAATTTCAAGACATTGTCTATTTTACATTGATATAATGATTTATTGATGTAAATGATTAATATGATTTATTGTATTCAAAATAACTCTTCTTGCATTTTAACAATCTTTTTGACATTTTTCTTCGCGCGTTTATGTCTTTTGGACTTCTTTTTTTGTCTATTGGGATACCAATATGTTTTATAGTAAAATAAGTATTGTTTTAGATTACTCGTAGAAGAAGTATTGTATACAATAGTGATATAATCAGGTTTTTCAATTTCGTACATACCTTACTTAAACACGGTACTCGACTGAAAGCTCTCTGTTATATAAAATACTATTGCCAAGGCTGAAATGGAGACCTTCGCTGAAGCTCGGTCAATTACCAGAGCGATATTCGGGTTGTCAGCATTTTCAGAAGTTTTAGAAGAATGGCATTTTGTAAACGTCATTTACGTATATTTCTCCAGCTTAGCTAATGGCAGCTTATACAATTGACTGTATTTTGCAACCATAAATCACATTTCTTGTATCCCCATGAATTGAAAACTCGTCCTTTAAAATTAAAACGTACTAAAGAAAACTTAATTTGTAATCAGTACTTGAACCGCAAGCGTAGCAGTGCTACGTCGTAGCGATCTACGGCGTAGCTTGCTGCTCACGTAGCACTCATTGAGTTTCGCAATTAACTAGCTCGATGGCGTTCTTACTGAATTCTAAAGCAAGGAAGGGTGTAAAGAGTTTGTTTGCGATTTCTGATAAGATAAGTATCAATTTCGAGGTATATTTGCTACTGAGAAATAATAAGTTTTGATTTGTGTCATGAACCTGATGGCTTAATAAATACCTAATACATTTTGTATTATAAGTAGTAAAGTCTGCAAACGATAAAGCTTAGAAATGAATTAAAAGTGAGATAATTACTTTCTAGGGCGAGGCTTGAACTTGCGACTCTGTATCACTAGCCTATCGCTCTGTCAGCTGAGCTATCGAGATTTCACTCGAGGACAGCAAATATTTCCACAATATGCGTCAGGGAGACGCCTAGCGATATCTACCGTAAGAACATTACCCTTTATAAACGGCACAAATGGTGGAAATGTTTTCTGTCCTCTGATTGAAATTTATTTCTAACCTTTAATTAATAATGTTATTCAGTCATGTTGTTGCAAAATGAAGCGGGTAATGCTGGGTGGTCAAGAAAACACCCAGACGCATTCAAATAAAAATATTTTATTTTAGATAAATAAACTTTGCTGAGCGAGGGCCATGGTAAAGGTTTGTTAATCTAAGTTTAGCCTGTCTGGTTCCATGGCAGGTCGGTACTACCCTGTTGCAGTAGTTGATCACATCGCTGGACCGCTCCGGGTTGATGGAAAACGATAGGAAAGTGCCGTGAATCGCTGGTGCAGGTGTGGAGGCCTCTGCGCCCCTCGGTACTCTGCGGCCAGCCGGGAACAAGGAACCGCGCCGCTGCACGCTGAAGGTTTTTCTAATCCGGAACATGCACCCCTTTTTGGGGGGGCAAGACGGAACTTAAATACGTTTCACGAACTATTAACTGTTTCGTTTTGAATATGATATATTTATCGCATAATTTAAAGATTAATAAGCCTGCAAGCTAAAATGGCGCTGGGCAGGTCACGTCGCCCGCGCGCACGACGGCCGCTGGAGCGAGCGCGTACTACACTGGTGGTTCGTGATAGACGAGTCGCGCCGCCGAGCCCGCCAGGGCCACCCGCGCCGACGCTGGAGAGACGACATAGAAGAGTTCGCCGGTGGCACCTGGACTAGACTCGCGCAAAATAGGAAATCGTGGTCATGCATGGAGGAGGCCTTCACCCAGAATTGGGTCCCCAAAAACTGTGAATAATTTAATTAAGTTCTTTAGATTTTAAACGAATTTTAACTCTGATGATAAATGATAATCGATTCTATATATTGTAATTGTTTGCTTGAATTTTATGTTTTTGTGGGAATAAATGGCTTTATTATAAGACCCGTTTGGCGCGTGTAAAGACACGGCGCGAGGCGCGTCAATGTAGCCGGCACAGGTCCGTTCCCTAAGACGATCGGGGGCAGAGTGAGACAGCCGGTGCGACAGCGCACTCGAACGTAAGGCGCGATCAAATCTGCTGATGTTGTTGTTACACCAAGCGTACAGTCGCGTGCAGAATAGATTATTTTTATTTTTATAAATACTAATGTCAGATTAAACAGCTCCTATCTTGATTAGAGTAACGTGCATCGTTAGAAAAAACTTTTTAACAAAAAATAAAACCGACTTCAAAAATTACCAAAAGCGCCATACATGTACTTATAACATTTGAAGAGTTCCCCCGATTTCTCCAAGATCCCATCATCAGACCCCGACTTGGTGCCAACGGGGCCATCTCGGGGTTATACCCGTTCGATTAAAAATATTTTGAAAATCGGTTCACGATTCTCGGAGATATCGAGTAACATACATACAAAAAAAAAACAGTCGAATTGAGAAGTCCTTTTTTGAAGTCTGTTAAAAATAGAGGCAAAATTACACTTAATGCCAAAAGCATGGAAACAACGTTGTATTTTTAATATGTCATGTTTCTATTATTATTGTATATTGATAACCATATTTCATAATATATTCATATTTCATATAACCAAAACCTTACATTAGGTAAGTAAAAGAAACCCTAATTATCTAAACATTCTAATATATTGGTAATAAGATAAAAAATATAATTTTAAAAAGAGTAACATATCGCTCTTTTTAATTACCTTGTTACAAAATATTGAACTGGCAATTACCGTAACCAGAATTTGAGTCATGTTTTTACTTATATAAAATGTTATATTATCATTTTTACTATTTTGTTTTCTAGTTAAAGAAATATCACTGTTAACAGCAACAGATCTTATCTATAACCATTTCATAACAAGACTATAAATCTCCAATCACCCTCTCGTACCTTTCCTTAAAGCCAAAAAAACAAATCACCTTCCTTGTTCTGAATACGCCACACCTAATAATTACAATCACACCATAAATCCGCAAAATTCCCGACAGATTTTTTACGGCACTTCTTTACGCAGACATCGAACCCCGGACCAATACAATAACAATAAAAACAGTAATAAAAACTGTATTATTTATTGACTGAATAGGGAGGCAGGGGACCAAAGGCACCGCGAATAGATATTCGCAGACGACCACTAATAGACTCGATTACGAGGAAAACCGAGGTCATCATTACAATGTAGTAGTTTGAAACGAGTTTACCTATATTATATTCACCGGAGTGCGACTTGATTGCGTGGCGATGGGCGGCTGTGAAAAGGGAATGCCTGAGATTCTGTGAGATGATGGATGCTAGGCCCTCAACTGTTGTTGTGTAGTTTTACGCTGTTAATTTATATAATTTCATGACGTATTGGTTGCGACTGTAATGTTATGGAAATATGTTTGAAATAAATAAAATAAATAAATAAATAAAATATCAAAAGGCTTATCAAGTCAAAAAGTTTAGTGTCTACGTATCAGTTTGAAAAGTGTACTTTTTTGGTAAGCTATCGACTTTTATGTTATGTTACTCAGATTTATAAAGAAAAAATAGTGTCCAAACACTATTTTCAACATATCCAGCCAGTAAATACAAAGAGATTGAATTAAATAATATGATTAATATGCCATAAGTCCGTGAAATAAGAAGTAGGCCCAACCATTAGACTTAGTAAATATAAATTAAAATAATAATTCATTTTAACAAAAAAACGTTTAGTGATTTTTCAATATCCTTACGTACAAGATCACCACATATAAATTAACCTGTATACACCTCCTATACGAATCCCTTACGAGATAAAGATATGGTGCTGCCATCTATACAATTTAATTCAGTTTATAGTTAATTAGTTTGACGGTATGTTATGTACGTCTACTGGGTAAGTGATCAGTGCGTATAGGTCCCCACTAAAACTTCCTGTCCTGATTGATTTAGTGTGCTAGTTCTAGCTTCTACTTATCGGTTTGATCTTTTCTATTATATTAGATTAGAAAATAAATATACCTTTTCAAAATTTACGACTTTTGCGAGTGTCATAAATATTATGGCATTCAGGAGAAACTGGGTAAAATGGAATAGAGCATTTCATTTATAGTTTAATATTTAAACAACATCTGCTTTACGCACACACAAATATTTTTACAAAGCAACGTTTCTAAAATATATGTATACCTCATTGTCAGTGTCTTACGGCCCGATTCGAAGAATGAGATATGATAACGATAAGTTCTGGTTTAGATAATTTCTCATTTAGAAATCGTTTCTACGTCGTATAATTGACAGAAACAGCTCGATTCGGGCAACCAATGTCACTTAGACGTTAGAAAAATCGTAAATAGATTTTATTGGGATCACAGCGGAAAAAACATCAAGTTTGGCATGTCGTTTAGCTATCGATCTTTTAAAGAACTTTCCAATATCTTAAACGTGTCTTAATCATTCTTCGAATCGGGCCGTTAGAGGCGTATATACTTAGTCAGGTCATAAGTTCTGTCATCGGGTCAAAGGTTTGCGTGATAAAACAAAATAAAAAAAGTTTGCCATGATCTGAAAGCTTTGCAAAATGTAAAATAACTAATTTAAAATTCAGATCGCGTCTTTATTAACACGGCTGGATTGTGAAAAATTATACTTTACCAAACGGAGTAAAAATCAGTATCACGTTAATAAAATAGGTACAATTGTTTATTTGTATGAACCTACTTTATTAGAACGTTATTTTATCACTATCATTTACTTCTCCGACAAATCTGTACTTCAGCTAATATTCTTCAAACTTAGGGTACCTACTTTTCAGTGACACATTAATTTTTGACTGCGATCCAATGAGTAGGTTTGTAAGCGTATAGTTGCAATTTCAGCAGTCTAATACACATGAATTATATATTGTAAGAAGAATAAAAGATCCAGCTTTTGTTCATGTAAGATTCAACAATGAAAAAAATCAAATAAGGATCAGGTCGCGTAATTTGTATGTTTTTTATAACGTATTTCCGAACATTACATAGAATTGTGCATAGTAATTCAGCATTAAATAAGCTTTCGACCCATATATATCAGTAATAAGGGATAGCTTTTTTGACAGTAAAAAATGTTTGTGACAAAACTTATGACCCGACTAAGTATTTTAGGAACTTCTCGTCTTAGAAAGTTGTTTGGAAACTGGACTGTACACGTGTTCATTATTTGTAAGAGATTACGAAGCAATAGGGCCTTGTTTACACTACCTACCTTTATTATTTTTTATCGTTATATAAATATTTGTATTAGTATGTACTGTATCTAAAGGCTATGAGCAAATAATATAAGTATTTGTACTGATCATAATATAAAAAGGCCCAAAAAGATAAGCACTCTTGTCTTCTATACAATAATGTAATAAATTCAATAGAGGTACAAAGTTAAAGTACTAAATATTGTCAAGCGAACAGAACAGTTTTGTTATTTAATGCTTGATAGTATTTAGTACCGGCCAGACGTCATGTTTCTCGGAAAAATCTTAACACCGCGAACTAGGATTTTCAACACACGGTATAGCGACATCTAGCAGGCAATTCGACAACTAAAATAAACTTGCAAATAAAACTAATGGCCCGATTCGAAGAATAATTAAGACACGTTTTAGATCTTGGAAAGATCTTTAAAAGATCGATAAATAAACATGTCAACAAACAACACGTTTATTTAGAATTCGCTGTGATCCCAATAAGATCTATCTACGATATTTCTAATGTCAAAGTGACATTAGTTGCTCGAATCGAGCTGCTTCCGTCAGTTATACGACATACAAACGATATCTAATTGAGAACTTATTTAAACCAGAACTTATCGTTATCTTATCTTTTCCGTATTTCATTCTTCGAATAAGGCCGTTAGTACTGGCCAGACGTCATGTTTCTCGGAAAAATCTTAACACCGCGAACTAAGGATTTTCAACACACGGTATAGCGACATCTAGCAGGCAATTCGACAACTAAACTAAACTTGCAAATAAAACAAAGATATACGAGTACATACAGAGGTTGGACAAATATTGATTATCACTCTATTTGACTATGTCAAATAGCTAGCAAATGTTATTCATAGCCGCTACGCGAGATCAATTTTTTTTATACTATGTCGGTGGCAAACAAGCTTACGGCCTGCCTGATGGTAATCAGTCTCCGTAGCCTATCTACACCTGCAACTCCAGAGGAGTTACATGCGCGTTGCCGACCCTAACCCCACTCCCCTCGTTGAGCTCTGGCAACCTTACTCACCGGCAGGAACACAACACTATGAGTAGGGTCAAGTGTTATTTGGCTGCGGTTTTCTGTAAGGTGGAGGTACTTCCCCAGTTGGGCTCTGCTCTAGATCTGGAATGACATCTGCTGTGCTGTGCCCTACCACACAAGGCGAGATGACATTCACATTGCCCATACCTCTCTTTTGGACGTAATTTAAGGACATACCCGGGTCCGAAACGGGTGTATCATTCGTTGAACTAAAAAAGTAAATTGTTAAAAGGAATTTGAATCGAGTTTACTTAATATTATGACAACCTGGTTCTCTACCCACTACCAGGTCAAACCGGTCGTCATAATACCTACTTAATCCTATCCAAGAGGTCCTGGCTATGAAGCCGATGGTCTCGTATTCGAATGCCAGTAAGGACATTTATTTGTGTGATAAATACCAGACATTTGTTCCTGAGATATGGGTGCTTTCCATGTAGATAAATACAAGTTTTAGCTTAGTTTGGGGATAGAATTTGTTTTTAAAGACTGAAATATAAAAGTACCTAAAGCATCTTTTTTAATTTTTTACACACAACGTAATTTGTAGCATTTTTTTTAAATAGAAGGCTGAAATAATATTAATTTCTATGACGGAAAAAAAAATTAAATTTTGTAACAAATATCCAATATAATACTCGTATCACAGTTTTTAAAAGTTATGAAATTTGAGGAAGTTGTTTTATTACCAGTTTCGTTCAACTTTTAAATATCTGAAACTTTAATAATTTAATATTAAAATTGAAAAACGTATTTTACCAAAAACTGTTTTGTTTTACTCCAGGAAAATATCGAGAATTTTTTTAATAAACAATATTAGTATCAGTATAATTTTTAATACTTTTTCATTTAAATTATTTCAAGTAAGGGAAAACTTAAATTTTACATTATACCTAATGCAGAAGAAAGTAACGGTGTAGAAAGGAATTATATTGATGTGAAAATATATTTACTTTTCTGTGTTTTGGTGTAGCAGTGAGAAAAGGTTTCGGAGAATCAATTCATTACATATAACAATTGAAAGTTAAGCTTAAAACTTTTCAATGAAAGGTAATAAAAATAAAGTAAACATAGTTAATTACATTAGATCGAATCTCTGAAAGTGTAACAATTTGTATCATTACGGTATAATTATATACCATGAGTATTACACATTAATACTTTTTTTGTGTCTGATTATAGAATAGAATGGAATGGAATGGAATGGAATGGAATGGAATGGAATGGAATGGAATGGAATGGAATAGAATAGAATGGAATGGAATGGAATAGAATAGAATAGAATAGAATAGAATAGAATAGAATGGAATAGAATAGATTAGAATAGAATATAATAGAATAGAATAGATTAGAATAGAATAGAATAGAATAGAATAGAATAGAATAGAATAGAATAACTTTATTTGCATAGAATAAGTACATATTTTGGTGTCCATAGATGTAATTTTGACAATTTGTTGCTTATTCTGCTATATGTATATAATAATACTAGCATGCAAAAACTTTACACAATTTTAATTTTAATTACTATTGAATAACAATTTTAATCATCAATTTTATTTTACTCCTGGATGTTTTCAGAGAGAAAATATTTGAGGCATTAATAATTTTTATCCAATAAGTAACAAACAAGACTTCATTTAAATTTATTAATAGGTAGCTCCCTCATGCGTTGCGGTAGCTTGTTATACACTTTAATGCACATTGCAAAACACTGTCTTTTATATAATGAAGTCTTAGGAATACTATCATGTACAAGACGACCTTCATTTCTCGTGCCCCTCGGAAACACAGTTTTGGCCGTCGTGAAAAGTTCCATAAGGTTCTTGACGAAAATGCACGACCTCATTATATACAAAGACGGAAGCGTCAGGATCTTTAAATTTTTGAACATTTCTCTACATGACTTATATGGGCGTGAATCACAGATTGCTCGGATACATTTTTTCTGTGCAATAAATCCTCTATCCAGACTTGAACTGGCACCCCAAAGGATAAGGCCGTACCTCAAATTTGAACTAATATAGCCGTGATAAGCGGCTAAAGAGGCTTGTAAACCGGACGTGCGTCTCAGTCTCCTCAAAACATAAACAAACCTATTTATTTTGGAACAATCTTTTTCAATCTGTTCATTGCAGTCCATATATTTATCTAATTTATCTCATTAATATTTAGTATAATTAAAAAAAATATAAGAGGCACCTTTAGCGAAAATCCCTGAAAACGTTCTAAATTCATAAGTGTCTACCTGTAGGTTGTTTGGAAGAGATTGCTCTATAGCGATGAAGTTTACCTGTCTTATTGTATTAAGTGTACTTTTATATTTGTTTTGAAGTACAATTAAATATATGTATTGTATTGTAACGTTACTTTTTCTAAATCTGTGTCGGATTTTCCACACAATAAAAGATTTCCCTAAAGCTTTTATTGTTTACGTAAAATTTCAAACATCTGTACATCAATTTCAATCAGCCCAGCTACGTACACCCAATTTACCGGCTTAGCAGCGACAGGTATAGAAAAAACAGTTACAAACCTTTATATTCACAAAAAAACACTTTATAACTACACCCGTAAGATCTCAAATTGAATGTCTTAATGGTTCGGGACGGGAGGCAGGATATTGCCATAAAATGCTTTCAATGAAAACGTGGATTGACAAATGACAGCAGAAGAAAAGATTTATCGGCGGGTATGTAACAAACAGTTTATAAAATCTCGCTGTATGTGTAGGCGTGACACAGTGTGGCGACGTGTCTTTTAATATAAGAATAATAATAAAAATTCCAAACATAAAAATGATTTTACTACGACTCCCACGGGTGTTTCATGCTGGCTCAATGGTGAGTCAGGTGGCGTTAAACGTGTTAAAAATTAAAATTAAAATTCAGCCTATAGTACGTCCTAATGCTGAGCTCAAGTCTCCTCTCATGCGCGAGCGGGCTTGGGTTATCATATATTTTATTTATCAAAAAGATATTTAACCTCAGCAGCTCGAACAAGCCTGCTTTCGTCACTCCAGGGTGTGACAAAAGTGCGACTTTCCTCACTCCAGAGAGTGACGAAAGTACGTCTTTTCTCCCTCCAGGGAGTGAGACAAAGTAGCTTTTTAAATTTCATATTACAGTTAATCATATTGGTAACTAAATATAAAAAGATTACTTTTAAAGGTTAAGAGCTAAAAGAAAAAAAGAAAAATTGTGTTTTCTGTAGGATAGCTTGTTTTAATGTGGATACACTATTAGTACAGTATCAGTTTGTGACAATTACGTCCAATGGAATCTGATACAATTTCAAACTAGTCATAATCAATCACAGTATTGGGCAAAATAGGACGTTGACTATAAAAGAAATATAAACATAATATCAATTACCTAGAATACTGACTTTTTTTAAAGCGCTTACAGTCCAGCATGTTAATAAACTAATATTTTATGTTTTTAAAACGAAAGTAACTGTCTCTCTGCCTTTTTACGCTTAAACTGCTGAACCGATTTAAACGAAATGTGGAATACAAATACAAATACAAATAATTTTATTGAAAACAGTATAAGTACAGTGTTAGCACTTAAAGACTAAGGATTAAGGATAAGGAAAAGTTTACAAATGCCTGAACTAGGAGTTCCTGTGTTTCAGGCAGAATAGGACCATATTAATTAATTTGTAATTTAAGAATAGATAAGAATAGATTGTTATCTATCATTTCAGATACTTAGTCTTTAAGTAATATTTTACTGCGGCAACCTTTCTATGTTACCCCGATGACGGGTAGTTGGGAAAATAAATTTATACTGTTGGCAACACGGTAGTTTTAGCAAGTGGTGCGGACACGGAGAAAGTTGGACAGGCTCGTTCACGTGCGTTAAGGCCGTGAAATAGGACGCATCGTAAAGGACTGGTTAGGCCAGAGTACCTGGAAGTAACTCGATTGTTGTAGTAGTAATAGTTTAGAGTGACCATATGAGAAGAAGCTTCACAAGAGATAGTTTAAGACTTGGGGAAGTACATACGGCGCAATTCGAAGTAAGACACGTTTAAGATCTTCAAGAGATCGATAACTAAACGACATGTCAAAATTGATGTTTATTTCGATTCCGCTTGATCCCAATAAGATCTATCTACGATACTTCTAACGTCAAAGTGACATTGGTTGCCTGAATCGAGCTGCTTCTGTCAATTATACGACATACAAACGATATTTAAACGAGAATTTATCGTTATCGTATCTTATTCTTCGGATCGGGCCGATAGAAAATAGAATAGGGTTTTTAAATATCACAATCATCATCAGTCCACGAAGACAATGTTGCGGACAGAAGTTAGTTCTATATAGCAATGTGCAAGTTCCAGAAATCGTTCTCAAAATTTCCGAAAATTTCTGGAAACTTTTATGAGAAAATTCTCATGCGGTCATTTAGAAAGTTCCCCTTCAGTTTAGGGATTTTAACTCAATGTTTTTAATAGTTAATGTGGACGATTGTTTCATTACAAATTGCAAATTAACGTCAATCATTGGAGTCTATTTCAAGTGTGATATAAATCGAAATACCAACAACTTTTCATGGGAATTTTGCACCTTTTGAAAAGTCTTTGGTACATTACTACTTAATGGCGCGGCGACCGAAAATAAGTCTTGGCCTCCGACACGAGTACACGCCAGTTGTCTCGATCCTGTGCCATCTCCCACCAGTTATCGACTTGGAGATCACGCAAGTCCGCTTCAACACCATCGCCCCAGCGATATCAACGTCTTTGGTACATTGCTTGTCCTATTAAGTAAATATATAGATATTTAAAAACAAACCCGCACTGTTTCCACTTGACACACCCAATAGAAACATATTCGCGTCACCAATTCTCCTCAAACTCAATTCAAACATTCTCGTCCGCAGCAACTATTCCAAAATAAAAGATGTTTCTCGGTACGTTAAATAAAATTAGACCGCCGTAAAAGTACGTTTTGCACGTACCGGCTTTGACCTTTCCGAATAAAATTGCGGGCTGTTTTTGTAATTTAATATACTTGTGCAAACGAAATATATATACTTGATATAATTACTGAGGGTCACTTTAAAGGCTTTACGTCATATATTAATAACTGATTTTAGGTACTTTTCTCTTTGGATAAGGGAAAGTCGTGAGTTTCAGACAATGCGTCATAGGTATTTCATACTTAATGAGTAAAATCTCATATAATGAAGATTCTATTATCTTGTTTATTAACGTGAGACACTTCATTCGGTTCTTGTCTGTTTTTCTGATTTCATTTCGTGTCTTTTAATTATTTATATAATAATTTATGTTTTGAAAACCCTTTACGACTCTAAAGATTATTTAATGATCTTTTTTTTTAATTGAATTTTACCTCTGACTTTTACCTCTAAAGAATTTTTGTATTTGTTTTTATTTTTGTATCATAGTTGTTTTGTGTTATTCGACATTAAGAGACTCTATAAATCTCTAATTAAGTATCTCATATTTCATTGATTTCATATTTGTGATTTTATTAAGTAATTTTTAGTTATTTTTATTACTTGTAAAAAATTACATGTTTACATGTAATTTTTTTATCTAATTTTTGATCTAAGTGCCGGTGTCGCCTAAATGTTTGATGTTTGATGATGTTTGTTAGATGTTTAGGAGAATAACACTTTTTTCTTACATAATACAATACATACAAACAATTCACATGGAACCAAACACACACTATTGTAAGACCCTGTAACCGCCTTAGTCAAAAGATAAGCCTATCATCTTTCTTGCTTTATCCTTTTTCACCATTTATTATCCTTAATTCATTATTATTTGTTGTATGACCATGCTAAGCCATTCGACATATAAATAATTTATGTCCCGGTGCATACAACTAATATTTTTATACATACATTACCCAATATTTAAGTTAGAAGCATAAAAAATAACGAGATTTTCCATTAGAAAATCATACTTAAACAGGCACAAAAATTCACTGACCATTTATTTATTTATTTAAACTTTATTGCACACATAAAGAAAAATGTACAAATGGCGAACTTAATGCCAAAAGGCATTCTCTACCAGTCAACCATTGGGTCAAACAGAGACATTTGTGTATGTTGGTGCAGGAAAAAATAATAAGGAAAAAATTAAACGTGAAGTCAAATAATATTGAAAATATATAAATAGTTAAATACTACTACTTATATAATGTATAAAAGATAGACTAATACATATAATTATGTACATATACATGATGGTGAACTTTATTTAAGTTCTTCTGACAGAAGATGCTTGCGAAGTAGTCGTTTGAAAACGGGTTTGCTTGGGGCTTGTCGAATAAAGAGATCCCTCTTTCAATTCCAGAGACGACCATTAAGTAGATATTTGAACAAAAACTTTGACACGAATTTTATTAGACGCTTTCTTTCTTTGTCTCTATGTTACGATCGTCAGTTTTTATGATAATTATCATACAATGGAGAGCAAACTGTTACTTTAAATGTCAAAAAAGCGTTTGACACGCCATCTGCGATTTGCTTAGGCACTTGTCAGTTTCATTCATTGTATGAAACTTTCTTTATCTTTTTGTATTAATACAACCCCTCTTTACTTTTTGGGAATCTACTCCCTGCAGAAATAACACTTTGTAATGGCATACTTTGGTTTATTTTTTTATGAAATTATAAGAGATTATGTACATTTCATAAGTTCTATGATAAACACAGTTTACAAAGAAGCTAAATTATGAAAGATTTTGAGAGAACATGATGTCACACATATTCAATATGTAATTTTGTTTTTAAAATGCTACTCTTCTTCGGGCACTACTTAACTGAAAATGAGTTGCATCCTATATTTTTTTTAGACTATAATAGTCTGTCAAAATAACTATGAAGTACAATGCTCATTTATTTCTTGTATAGAAAATGCATGGAGTAGTACTTTACAGTAAAAAAAAGATTATACTAGAGGCTATGTTCACATCACACCTAGAACTAGGTAGTTGATAGAACTTTGTAGATATTTACAATTCACATGAATACAAGTCGCAAACGTGAACGTATTTAACCGAATCAAAACAAGCTGCTGTGCTTAGTATGTGAAATTAGCACGAGATCTGAGAGTGCTCCTGCTTATTTACTTATATGTGGTGACCGCGACTGGCCTTCATCGTATAGTTGAGGCAATCTTTATCAGCATTGAGAAATAAGTAAGCATAGAGTGCTCACTCCATACATCAGTTTTCTTACCAAAACGTTTATTATTTTCGTAGTCGATATTTTTAAGTATTTCTATATTTTTCTATGATATTAGTTAAAAACCGCCTTGGAATCAATTTTTACCAAAATAGCAAACTAACAATATTTTTTTAGGTACGTCCGTGTGTATCAACCAAGGGTTTGATTGATGGATGTGTAGCTCGCTGCCTTTAGTGGAATTGCTGCCGCTAAATCAATATTAAATAGTGCGGTATTGATACAGAAATATAACAGGGTGGATGGAGTGCTTTCTGAGAAAATAGACCATGGAAGTTGAGCGATATTTACACAAGTATAGTACGTAGTACAAACGGGATTATTATTATTACTCGTATGGCATGCACAGTTGAAGGACAATCAAAGTATGGCCTTGAGGTTGTCAAGCCAGGTAATCAGGTCAGGAGTGACGGAGACCAAATCTTCAGCTGGTCCAGACTAAGAGTGAAGGGGGCTGCGCCGGATGATATGTTCAGTTGTCTGCTCTTCTTCACCGCACTCGCAGAGTGGAGAAACATTCCAGCCCCATTTGTAGGTAAGAGAGTTGCAACAGCCATGCAAAGAAACAAACGGGATTAATGGGGGTTACACACACAGTTTTTTTTTTATAAATTGTTGTGATCTTTTGCAATTCCAGCCTGCCTAGACGGACTTCCGATTACTACCATCTTGATAGTTAGGCTAGTGATTTTATTTACTTATATTTTAATATCCAAAAACAAAGTAATAAACAAACATAATAAAACTTACTAACAACTTAAACTAAAGATAAAAAATTTGGTCCAAATCGCCGTCAATAGGCAAGGTGCCTAGAAGGCTGGCCATATTTCCCCGCTGTATGGCGATACTTATACGCTGTGTGGGATAGTGGCCAGCCCTCTGGTCGCCCGAGGCCTCTATTAGGCGCGCCGACAAATCTTTGAAAAGCCGGCGCTATATGAGTATTATACTGGCTAGTGATTACTTCTTTCTTATTAACTATGTTTAAAGTATAATATCGATAGCTTATTATACATTAAACTAATGTGGTAGTGTACAGTGAATGGAAATGGCCGGTGGTCCACGTGCTACTTGTAAAGTCCAGTTATCGCTTTATAAGAGCTAATAAAATCATCGTACACTCTTTTGTACTAACCGTACAGTTTTAGTCATATTTAAAGCTCCTCATAGCTTGATACTGGTGAAATAGTCCCAATAGACAGTAGTCATAATTTTTAACGAATAAACCTGCCTAGACGCTAGACGCTCATGGCTTTATGATCATGTGACTGCAGTGTATCTCGCTAAAATAACAAAAAATATTTTGCAATCATCGGAACACTTGACAAGGTAATTGATACAATTATTAAAATAAACCTGCATCTTTTATTGAGATACCAAGATTTTTTGGTTAAAGATTAACTGGAATGAAAGGACTCTCCTTAAAGGAATAAGTTCGCCTTTGTAGATTTCGTACTAATGATGACTGTTTTTTTCCTTTTTATTTTAATTTTTGTACAATAAAGTGTACTATTACTACTAATAAAGATTAAATTGGGTACTTGACACATGTTGAATATTATAACAAAATTTAGTTAAATGGATAGAAAATGAGCCATCCATTATAAAAAAATAATAATGAAATTTTAATGGAATTTAAAAAAATACAAGGCTCCGGTCTCAAAAAAAAATCTTTATTATTTCAAAAATAGAAAAGATAATGGTATCATTCGATTCTTTACATTCTATTGAAAAATAAATTTTATAACAACTATAAACATAAACGCAATATTTCAGGGTCAAAATGGCAATTTCCTTGATCTTCCATACATTTAGGACATATACACATGACAGACTAATGTCATGTGACGTCACATCACATTATCATTTTATTAGAGGCGTTTCAATCGTCGAGTGCGAGCGTCAGACTTTAACTCTCATTTCTGACCGTTGTGTCTCTTAAATGACATGAGTCCTATATAGACATTTGATCCTCAGGAAAATCAAGATCGTTTGACATTATTTATAAAAAATTGTCAAGTTTAAGTTATTTGAAACTATTAATTAATGCTTTTTTGAGTTAAGTAGTAGTTACAGCCAACGTAGTTAGTAGTCCTTTGCGTTACAAATACATTACTTAGTTATACTATTTTGAGGAATATATCTAGCCCAACTGGGGAAGTACCTCTACCTTACAGAAAACCACAGCCAAATAACACTAGACCCTACTCATAGTGTTATGTTCCTACCGGTGAGTAACGTTGCTAGAGCTTAACGAGGGTACGGGGTGTTAGGGTCGGCAACGCGCATGTAACACCTCTGGAGGTGCAGGCGTCCATATAGGCTACGGTAACTGCTTACTATCACGCGGGCTGTATGCTTGTTTGCCGATGCAGTATAAAAAAAAAAACTAGATTCACGCACAGGGTTACAGTTTTTTTTAACAGATAGATAATTGAGTTCAACTAAATTCCTCCATTCTGGATTGTACCTAGTCTAGTGCTACAAATCTCATTGGCGATTTGCGCAGTGATCTCCCAACTGAGTGTAATGGGCACATTTGAGCCAGATAGGATTCTGAGCGATCCTTTTAACTAGGTTTACGTGTGACGAAGCGTAGGTTCAGAATTCCATTTGTCTATCTACCTCTGCAAGCCTACGTTGCTCGTTTGTCGTTTGTCTATCTACCTCTGCGAGCCTATGTTGCGTCATATTGTTGGTATGTGTGTTGGTCCCACGATACAACGCCGTAACATTGCACGACGCCGCAATGTGAGACAACGTAGTATCATGGGTATATGTTGGCCGTTAAAGGCTCTTTCACTAGTCAATACAACTTTAGAGTGACAAAAAAAATACATTTATTAATACATCAACCAAAACGTGGGTAAACATTACCTGTGTAAACGTTAATGTTCTTAAAATAATGATTTCCTTCATTTTCATTCATCATAGAACAGAGATGTATAGTCTCTAGGGTTCATAATACATTACGCTTGGAGATGTGAAAGGTCTCCATTGTCAGAGGTCTAATAGGTATAGACGCCATCAGATTTATATCTCGGAGAAAGTGCTCTAAGAGGGTTAAGAATAGCGTTATACGCGCCTATAAGCTCGTTCATGGAAGAGCATATATATATATATATATATATATACTACGTTGGTGACAAACAAGCATACGGCCCGCCTGGTGGTAATCAGTCTCTGTAGCCTATGGACGCCTGAAACTCCAGACTAAATCAAACCAAATGTTGCAGAAGTGCACGTGTAAGCGCGTAATGCTGAAACGACCGTACACGCGCAAAAACGCTAGTCTTAAACGCCTTGACAATAGAGGCTTGTTCAGATATTTTTGAGCACCTTAACCGCTCCGATATATCTGATAGAGACTGTATTAATTCTATTCTACTCGTATTATATTCTATAGGGACATACATTCGGTACTTGAATTTGTATTCAGCTATCGAACTAGCGACCGAGTAAACGTGCTCTTTTAGTTCTACACTGAAGAATTCCAATCCCGTATACATGCATTAGTAAAATGAACCTAAAAGGCCAATTCGAATGTAGACTGACATCAGATTGATATTCCTACATACAACCCTACTGTACGCGTATTGGCGCGGCCGAGACGCACGATAACTAAATAACATGATTCAAATATCATTCTGATCATTCTGGTCAGGGTAGGTTCGAATTGACCTGTAAGTCTTAAGGGATCTAAGTTATAAAAAGATACAGGTAACTCCTTGAATCTTGTTTATGCCTGCTCTGAATAAGTTAACAGCTATGAAATTTAAACATAGATACTAAAAAGTACTCAAATTGTCTTGTGTTCATACCAGACATAACTTGACGGACCGATTCGAACATTAAGATGCGTCAAAAATTTCCTAAAGATACGATATAGATGAATAATTCTGACCTATAACGGAATTCATGAAAGGTAATTTCCCAATTGCACTGAAGCGTAAGCTCGTCGACATATGCATCTTACCTATCCTCACCTATCGTGCCCAAACCTGGTCATTAACTGAGGCGAAGAAATGACGGCTCAAGGTTTATCAAAGGGCAATGGAGCGGAGTATCCTGGGTATCCGAAGATCTGACACGGCGAGGAACACAAAGCTTCGCTCCAAAACCCGTGTCGTCGATGTTAGGATGAAGACCGCCAGGCTAAAGTGGGACTGGGCTGGACATGTCTGCCGGATGAATGATGACAGATGGGCCAAAATAGCCACTAGCATCCCCAGAGTATTCGTGGCAGAGACAGACAAAGGAAGAGATGGCGGGACTGTTTGGATACATTTTAGCGGGATCGGCGGGATCTTGCTCAGCACAGGGAGGATTGGAAAGCGAGAGGGGAGGCCTTTGAACAGCAGTGGGACATGGATTGGATATGTCAGTGTCAAAAGTTTGTTTTTGTTTGAAGAAACGTCACTTTTGACATTGACATATCTAATCCTTATGGTATCTTTAGCAAATGTTTGACGTATCTTAAAGTTCGAATAGAGCCGTGATTCTCTGCTGATCCTAGATAATTAAATAAAAGCTATACATACATAATATATAAGTGTATACCTACTTACACATGGATGCCTATTTATCGTTTATGTTCTAAAAAGTCAAGAAATTTTGTTGCACAATTTTTGTATAGGCTGAGTAAACCTAAGTGTAAGATATACCACTTTGAATCTTTTTTATGGTTGCTTTGAATAAGTTAACAGCTATAACATTAAAGATACTAAAAAAATATCAAATTTTCGTGTTCCTAAACGAGGGATTTACCCTGAGCCTCTGATGTACGAAGCAATTAACTATATTTACACAGGGTTTTAACCTAAGGCCTGAGTGAACGCCCGAAGCAGAGCGTTCAGCGGAGCGTGCAGCGTGGCGTCGGTCTCACAAGTGATTTGTGCAGCGTGCACTCTGGCCGCTGCTGTACGTTTGCATTTGTTTAATATGCACGCCGCACTCCTCGCCCGGCTGCACGCCCAACTAGAGCGTCCACTACCTACACTTATTTTTTTCTGATTCCAGAAGTCAAAAGATTTAGCGACACAACGTCTATAGAGGCGACGACGCGGGACGACGCTAGAATGATGGTATTTTTTATGATAAAGGAGGCAAATGAGCAGATGGTCGCCTGATGGTAAGCAATTCGCATCGCCCATGAACACAGCACCAGAGTGGATGCAAGTGCATGTAATGTTATAAGTAAGTTACTTTACTTTTGAGTGGCATTAACGTGAGATACTTCATTCGGTTCTTGTCTGATTTAATTTCTTGTATTTTTATGTATATAAGAATTCAAGTCTTGGAGACTCTACATCTCTAAGGATAATTTAATTTTTTTTTATATATTTTATCTCTGACACTTACAAATCTCTAAAGAATTTTAGTATTTGTTGTTTTTTTTTCATAGTTTTTTTTGTGTAATTTGACATTTGGAGACAGCCTCTAATAAAGTATATATTATTTCATCGATTCCATATTTGTAATTGTATTTTGTAATTTTTATTGTTTTTGAAAATGGACATGGAAAAGTGCCCCTGTGGACTATTTGCTGAATACCATGTTTGATATTTGATTGCCGGAATTTAAAATGAGAGTACGCTCTTTTATTGAAAGTATGAAGCTCGTATTGGTCCAGAAATACCGCAGACGATAGCTCATACTACAGTTTAGCCCTGCGAGCCAGGAAGTTTCTGGAGAAACGCACAGTTGTGGACTACCAATCGTCTAAGATGGAAATGTGTGAAGTAATACGATACAAGCTAAAATCTACATACGTAAGTAGTTTCTGTTATACCGGGTGGGCTCAAAATTCAAAAAATCAAAATTCAAAAATTTATTCTGCAAGTAGGCCTCAAGGGCTCTTTTACAAGTCAATACAACATTTATAGTAACATCATATAGTGACATGAAAAATACACAACAACATTTATAAATACAACAGCCAATACCTGGGTAAACATTAAATTATAATAATTTTACAAATAAATAATTACTACAATACAATAGAGATGTATAGTCTCTATGGTTAAAAACACATTAAATCTGGAGATGTAAAAGGTCCCCAATGTCAGAGTACTAATAGTAATAAAATTTGGAGGTGTAAAGTCTCTCCAAGTGTCAAAATAAAATTTATACTAAATAAATAAACCGCGTCTGGACTGTTACACTAGCAGTCTCATAAACTAATGCTACAGAATACATAACTAGTATGTACCAAGTCAAATTTATTATGTATGCTCTGTAACAGGAGCATTACATTAAACTGTAGGCTGACGACACTGCTTTAAAACAGACCATCATTTTATTTTACTTCTTGGGATTACTTACAGCTAGAGTAACAAAGTAAGCCAATTATTTCCATAGGTAGAAACTGCTAGAGGCTGCACAGGTAGAAAGTAGAAACTACTACCGTAGAACAGGTAGAAATGTATTCAGCTATTTTTAATAGTAACCTGTGTTTCGATTTTTATTAGATATACTTAAAAGTTTATTCTAAGCCGAATTAACGGCGTATTTTGTTGTTTAAAGTATAACAGGCAACGTCAATTACAATGATGATAGCGTACATTGAAGATAATAATTAATTTATATGAAAAATATAAAGTGCAACGACTTCATAATTTTTAAAAGTTATTTAACAAATGTTTTAACGTCGGAGTCCAATATAATGCAAAATGTTTTAATTACTTGCTCGTGTTCAGGGCCCACCCGGTTGTATGACCTAGATACCTTTTTCCTGTTTGAACGTAAATTATTCATTATTCCTCTCCATTTTTTCTCACATCATAACATTATCAGATTTACATTAAGATAACGTTATCTAAAACACTGTCACGTCTTATAAACTCAAGTAATCAGATTAGCTGCATTATGAGTCCATTAAGGAAAACACCGCGATAAATTGTAGCCTTTTGTGATAAAATCTCCTTCGTAATTGCTCGCGGCGCTGTTATCGACCCAATTCTTGTACGTTTTTTTAACAACAGAGCTTTATTGAGAGAACTGTGTCAGGTCTGAGGAATAATATTCCTTATGAAGCTAATTTGTTCGTGTAACAAGCAATATTTCATTCTAGTAAGAGTATTAGATACGTTTTATACAAATGCCGCAAAATTTATACATTTATTTATAAATACAAATTGCAGATTTTTTATCTCAAATGCTTGTTAATATTATAAGGTATTGCCATTTTGGTAAAAATAAGGATTATTAAGGAGTATAAAATAAGGATAAGGTATATACATTTACAGTACATATGGTGCTACTTTATCACACTACTGCGAAAATTAGCATATTACGTTACTATGTCGAACATTTAAAGGGCCATATGTACTGTAAAACGTTGTACGATACATGTGCGAATAGGTAATTCGCAACTCGTGTCGATTTAAAACACTCCCTTCGGTCGTGTTTTAATTTATCGCCACTCGTTTCGAATTTCCTATTTTTCACACTTGTATCGTAATGTACTATTATAGCTTGATCCAAAAAAAAAATAGAAAATACGAAACATAACCATGCAGTACACAATGGTAAATACTCATCATTGCACGTTAAATTCAATTTTTAATTATCAACTAGAAATTTTAACTTGATCTTATAATTTTAAAACCTTTAAACGAGCAATTCTAAAAATAAAAATAAAAGTAAATAATAAAAATAAATAAAAAAGCCTTTTATTTCTCGCAGGTACTTAATTAACAAACATAATTGGCGAAAGCGATACACTTAAAATTTACTCTATTTTGTGGTGTTATGATGCTAGCATAGGCCTTGTCTCTGGGAAAAAGCTCATTTTTGAGTTTTTATATATATTTCCGAGCAAAGCTCAGTCTCCCAGATATTATCACATTAATATTAGGTACCTACACCTTATGTTTTCTTGTTAAATTGATTGTAACATTACGAGTAAGTCTTCATAGATAAAGTAACTTTTTACGACTCTAAAATGATAGTAATTAGAAGCATTACTTCCAATTAAGTACTTCGTAAAAAGTTAATTCATTTTATAATTAGCTCCCGACGCTTGCGTTTTAACTTCTTATAAAAACGAAAGCTAGCCAGGTCCTTAGTTTGGTTTTTAACAGACTCAAAAGATAAGTAGTACTTCTTAAAAATAATAATGACATAGTGGCTACAATATTCAATTTAAAACAAAGAAACAACGTACCTAGAATACAATAAAACGATAAAATTGTCTTTGATCAAATAGGTTGTTTTTAAACGATTAATCATTTATTCACAGACAACAATCGTCCACACAAATAAAAATATAAACGCTTTATTTACACATTCTATTATTAAAAACGATTGTGCTATTTATTGCTTTTTAAATTAACAAAATTCAGCTCAAGAGAAACGTATCATTTTGCATCTTAGATTTAAATTAAATACATAAAAACCTCTGATACGTGTATCGGTATGAAATTATTTCATGCTAAAACAGCAATCTTGGGGAAAAGGACTAAAACAAACAAAAACTCGTAAAGTATAAAAACATTAAATAAATTAGGTAATTTTGCAATAACAACGTTAAATCGTTTTCCTGTTCTGTGGAAAATTTGTTTCTTTCTCGTTTTCATTGTTTTCACAGGCGTATCTAAATAATCTAAATATTGTTGCATTCTTAAAAGATATACAAGGTGCCCGTGAGCATTGCGAGAGATTTTAACGGTGCATTCCTGATGGCAACAGAAGCAAAAAATGTTATATGACTTTTTGCGGAATTCGACGAAAAAAAATTTTTTTTTTCCCTTTTTTCGAACACTTCTGTACATAAAACGTAATTTTTATAGATAAACACATAACCTAAAATTAACTAAAAAGTTTTTTTATTTATTTGGGGGTAGCCTCTCGAATACATTTTTTTAAATTTTTCGATGTCTATCAATAGGTATGTGTATACTAGACCTCAAAGTGGCAATACCGCAGTCAAAAATGTGTTTTGTACCGACTTATGGCGAAAGAATGATTTCGAAAAACATTTATTTATCTCTGAAACTAGGCCTAATCCAGAAGATTTTATATGACATTTTAGTTTCTAAATATTACCAGGAATTCTTAGTTAAAATGTCTCGAAATGCTCACGCGCACCTTGAATATGAATAGCATTATAAATAAATATAAATTATACGATATTGTTACACCAATCGACCTACAGGCCAATTTGAACGTGCACTGAAATCAAAATGACATCGAAATGATATCATTCAGTTATCGGTCATTTCGATTGTACGTGTCCGTACATGTATTGGCTCGAGTGAGACACACGATTACTAAATGACAATATTCAGATATCATGTTGATGTCAGTGTACGTTTGAATTACCTGTATCCCACAGTTAACTCAGGCCTTGTGGGTACTAGTTAGATGACGATATATAGGATGATTCAGGAGACGTGAGCAGGATCAAGACTGCGTATTAAGTAAGTTATCAGTAACTGTTTCGTAGTAGTATTTGTGAGATGAACGTAAATTTATTTATTCTGTAAATTTTATTTTTAATTTTATTTACGACATTTATGGTAACCCTCTTTGTTTTATCGATAACAAGTGACAAATTCAATGTTATCGGAGTCTGGTTACTTTTGGAAAATCGTATTTCACTCAAGTGTGACATTTTATTTTCTTCATAATCAAAGTACTGTCATTAGGATTAAAGAGGTTTTATTTTTGTTAATTAAGTATTGTATGGTGTCCATGATTGTAGATAATCAAATTTGTCCTTAACAAAAAGTTAAATAACAGAAAAAGCGTGATTGTTTACTTAAATATGATGGTGAATGGTTCCTTAACATTTCCTGATTGTGTAGGCTTGGTCCTGCTCACGTCTCATGAATCACCCTGTATACGTGGGTAATATTGAAAGTTTCTGGGATGAGCCATTTAGAGGTCATGCAATGAAAATGTTTATTTGTTGAAAATATAACTTATTGTCTATTTCTAGATATAATTTGTTCGGTGATGATTTGTATTTTAGGAATGCTGTTTGAAAATTATATGTCAGGGATTTTTTTAAGATTCCAGGAACTTTCAGTATGACCTAATTATTATAGTTATATATAAAAACTCAAATACACACATCCATAACCTTGAAACATGTATGTGTGATAAACACACAAATTATACATGCTTACCAGGATTCGAACCCGGGACTTCATGCTTAGAGTCCCTACCGACTAGGCTAGGACAGTTTATTTACAGTTATGGAGCGGTAATCTCTTCTTCTTTTTTTCTTCTTCTTGTGGACCGGTAATCTTACCTCAAAAATCTATTTTTGATACATCATATTCCTCAGGCTGTCTTGGCATTTTAACCACGGCTCATGGAAAGCTCATGGGGTCCACTTGATGAAAAATCCCAAGAATTGGCGTAGCGTAAGATCTATTATTGAAAAGATTTGACTTATATTGTAAGATGCTTAGAAAACTGATGTCAAGACATAAAGTAATATCTGATCTGTGGTCAAGACGAAGTCAATTGAACAGTAATATTTAAATTTGATCAGACTCCTTGTTCATCTTTTCTAGTACATCCAATGGAACACCACGCTGAGTGAGTATGCATAATACGTTATATTACATCCTCTTTATATAACTAACTGCTTTGGCTCAGCGATCCAAAAAGAATCTTGGCTTCCGAAACGAGAGAACGCCACCTGTCCCGATCTAGCGCGGTTTCCTGCCATGAATTGGCATTCAGCTGATGCAGGTCCGCCTCCACGTCATCACACCAGCGGTACCTGGGGCGCCAGATCGGTCGACGGCCTGGATCCTGAGACCTGCCCGAAGTTACGATGGCTCCGGAAAAATGCCGAGATCGAGGAGTTGGTGGCTGAGCCCAATATCATCGGCGTAATTAAATCCCACAGATTTCGCTGGCTCGGTCACCTACTCAGAATGGGAGAGGATCGGGCAGTCCTCTTTATATAATAAAATCAAATATATTTTCTCTACCTAAGATGAATAATAAAATCCTCTTACATCACAACCCACTTGGATAAGAATGAAATAGAATTTGAGCCAATATTCCGTCGACTTAGCATTTGTGTGACCCTATTAGCTAAGTGACAATAAACCCGACAAAATGAAATAGTCCATACGTTTTAGAGAATGTAACCGAATAAAAGACAATGTTTACGATGCCGTATAAACTATGGCCATAAAATCAGTGGTATTTCACGGGATGAGCGGTCAGCGTGTTTTTGCGAAAAGAATCGCACGTTTTTTCTTCGTTTCATAATAAGGCGGTCAACGTTTGATGTTATTTATTTAGGATAAAACGAACTAGGACTGTCACGTTCTGGAAAAGTGAGCACACTCTTTCATATTTTTCGTTCATTTGTGTTATTTTTTGTTTTCTTGCAAACTTAAGAATAAAACCAATGCTTTAAATATATGTGTGTGAAAAAATACGTTTTTAGTAGGCCACTTCGTACAAAGACAAGTGACAATCAATGCTCGAAACTCATTGTATTGTATTGTATTTATTTATTGCATTTCACATGTATATTACAGGTATTCCAAGTAAGTACTTAATAGTATACGTAGGTCCATAAATTACAAATGAAACCCTGATAGGCGCAGCAATGAAGGTAGGTAGGTAGGATTGTTTAGAGCATGATTTTTCTGCATACAAAAAATATCGGTATTATTACGTTATTTTTCGTTCTTTGGTGTATTATTTCATATTTTACAGTACATATGGGGCTACTTTATAGCACTAGTGCGAGAAGTAGCATATTACGTTACTGTGTCGAACATTTAAAGGGCCATATGTACTGTAAAACGTTGTACGATACATGTGGGAATAGGTAATTCGCAACTCGTGTCGATTTAAAACACTCCCTTCGGTCGTGTTTTAATTTATCGCCACTCGTTTCGAATTTCCTATTTTTCGCACTTGTATCGTAATGTACTATAATGGAACACTTTTATTAGGAGTTGTCATCTAGTTAGCCCTATGTAAAGAGCATAATAGTATTTTATGCAACAGTTGTATAAGAAGGGTCAAAAAAGGCGAGTGGCGTGAGTTACCTTGTAAAGGAATACGCCACGAGCATTTTTTGACCTAGTTATACAACGTTGCATACAATACTTTTCCTACTAGTCAACAAAAATAAATCTTAATTTAGGCAAACAAAGCAAAAGTATACAGCCAAGACGCGCGAGCATACCTTGTTACGCGCCCGGCCCGCCCCAGCCCGCGGCCGGCCGGTCAGCGACACCTTCTCGTAACTCATGAGGCCCTGGTACTTGCTACTTGCTAAATTAAATTTTTGGACAGTTTTTTCTCGATTTTGGCCACCGTAGCCTACGGAAACTAACAAGCAACGATAAGAGGTCTTCGTAGTCTATGGGTGTTGCTATATTACGGGTGTCACACGCGTGTTTCTGACTTATGAATTGATTGTTTTTACTATGCAACCAAATGAATATTTTGTAAGTTGGCAGCAATGCACTTAGTTTAAAACTGTATTCGCTTTGATTTTGTTAGGTTGGTAGCCATTAATCGCAGTGACGTTATAGCGATTAAAAGCACAAGAGCTGTTATGCAATATGCAATATAGACTTTTCATGAAACCGTTTATGTATGTTCTTATATTCGTGTTAATGAATGCATAAATGACAGATAACAGTAGAGGAGTAGGAAAAAATATTACAAGATTGGGCTACTTCGGGATTAAAAAAATCCGGTTCCGAGCCCTGGTGACAATCAGGTGAGGCAATCTTATAGATCTCTCGTGCTGATTTGATGCATGCAAAATGTAGAAAGTCGGGGGTGAGATGCACGGCTATCACCGAGAACATCAGGGTCGTATCAAAACCAGTTAAAACCGTAAGAAGTTGTCGGGTCTGAATCGGCCTCACGGACCTTTAAATTTTTTTTTAACTAATGTATATGTTTTACAAAATAATTACATTTAAAAAGAAATAAAATAACTATAAGAATGAAAACAAAAAAATATTAACCCTTCTTATAATACCTAATTTTAATTAAAATACATCGAGCTGCAGAACAGAATTTCGCCGGTGGGTGTACAAAAATCGCTCGTTTTAGCTTATATGAACAGGCTGAACTCTTTTTACCATAGAAGACCTTATTAAGTAGAGAGCTAGATAATATAAGCATGAATGGGGATATTCTGTCGCTAGCGTTCGAATTCTGTATGAAGAGAATGATAACGGAATATATTAAGGATTGTATTCATATTGCGAATTTGCATCACAAGTACCCATATAAGATAATGAAGTTAAATAATAGTAGTCGGTTTGTATGTTTTCATAATAATTAAATTAACTTTTGGCAAAAAAGTATATTAACTATATTATTCTTTTGTTTTTTATTGACTTTATCCTTTATCCCGAAACTAGATTAATAGACACAGAAATACCATATAATTATGATGAATCGTCGCAAATTAGCTAATATGTTATAGATGGTGTCATTCACGAAGACGCGTTCCTTGATCGTATTGTCATGTTATTATAGGTGAGATTTGATTAATCTTCGCGTCAACATGGATGAAACGAAATATACGCCTTACGCATTTATTTCAAATGCAGGTTTTCCCATTGCAATTGTATACCTACCAATTACCAAAAATGTTATTTGCTTAAAACGAATTATCGTTTTAGATAAAATATGGGTACACTCGTTAAAAAAAAAGAAAATATCTTTTTCTGCCCTCCGGGCGGAAAGCGTCAACTTTGGTCCCGCGGCGCTAAACCAAGTTGCCGCTTTCCGCCTCCGTCGAGCAGAATATGCGCACCACGGGGGGAATCGTAGGACATATTATATACTTTTTTTCTTTTTATACTTTTCCTCCCTTGGGACACAAATAAGTATTGAATGTGGCTTATAAAAAACATGATACATATTATAACTACGCATAGTACCAGCTGATTGTACGTGTTTTGTAAGAAACAAAAAACCTAAATATTAAAACTTACCAATGAACAGCAAAACGACGCAGGTGGCGACGAGTTGCCCGATTGTCGCCATTTTGTTCACTGCTTCTCTATTTTCATTATTATATTATCACTTTAGTTCATCATTCATTTATTTTTTATCACCAAACATCACTTAACACAAGTTTTAATTAATTCACTCTTGAGTTTAACTTCATTATTAAACATTATTCTACTATTATTGTCGTATTTTATTTTCACTAGTCATCAAGTTTTGTATTTACGCAACATTAATTAATCTTATTTTATTTACCATTTCGCCTTGCCTTTCACGTTCTTCAATTGTTTCTCTCGCATTTACGTGGCTAATACAATCCCAGATCGGGGCAGATATATTCCTCACTTGTCTGCGTTTGCGGTCGAATTTCCGTTGCGGTCGGCTCCGGTACGAAGCTCCTGTAACAAAGTGGAGTAATACTATTAACTTGAGGACTATGATGTGGTCGAAACACAGATTACTTAGTAGATAGAGCATGCCACGCGGTTACTACGTAATGGCGCTCTAATTTTATGTGATAGTGTATCTGGTCACTTCAGTTGACAACAGTTTAGGCGGAATTAAACCAGAGGGCCTATCTAAGATCGTTAGTGCCGTAGCGGATGAAACAGTAATGCGTCTCTATCGCTCTTCCGTGAAAACTATAGAATTAGAGACTGAGAAACATTAGCGTATCGTTTGCTACGCCAAAAACGATTGGCTTCTTGGCTAGGCTGCTAGATGACTTCGTTTGAAGCTCCTATAAAATTGAGAGAGTTTAAACACAAGGGTCACACCACGTTACTTCTGATTTGAAGCAGCTGCAGATGAAGACGGTTTCTAACTTTGCAAATTACCAACAACGACGACGATAATCAAACCCATACAAAAAAATTGAACTTTTTGTGAAAAACAGCTATCAACATTTTTTTGAGCCTGTAGGGCTAAGATGGTCGGCTCTTTATCATTTATCACTATGCCTGACATGTTCTAACAAGTATGTAAGGGCGAATGTGACGGGAAAAGTGACAAGTGATAAAAATGGATAAATGCTGCCATCGCTGGATGTTACTTGCTTAACTGAACTTCTTAATTATGATCAAAAGTCGAATCTATAATGTAGCCCTCAATGCAGCTCATACTTATTTTAGAAACAGAAGCCTTTTTTGCCTACACATAGACGCTCTAGAAGCACCTCGAATACGTTTAATTCTCACGCACAAAAACGGTCTAACGCTTTCTGTGACCGTGAAGCAAATACGAACAACACTTGAACATCAAAATTATATCTAAATAATACAAGTGCATTTCGCTCGTACGTGTAATTAGAACAAAACGACATCATTGGATTAGAATTTTGATGTAAAAGCGTCGTTCGAAATGGCCTTCATGAGTACATGTAAACTTTTCAATGCAGAGTCTATTCTAGGTAATCTATGATTTTAAGTGTCTCTGATTCAATCTAGAGCGTGCTGGGTGTCAAACGGGCGAACAGCAATTGGTATTTGATGATATCTGAGTTGCTTGAGATAATTGATAGGGTTCAAACTACTTGACGATAAGACAGAATTATTTATGTGAATTAATATAATATCAATAGGTTTAATCTCTGATCATGAATATGAAGCTTGGTTGAACGTAATTCGATTTCTAGTTTTTGACTCTAGGCCCAGGCGGAGATGGCGGGATGACCTGGACAGTTTCCTTAATAACTAGCCGGAGAAAACACGAAATCGAGAGATACAGATCCAGAGCACTGATTATTCATGATTTAATTGCTTGACAAATGACGACCGGTCTGGCCTAGTGGGTAGTGACCCTGCCTACGAAGCTGATGGTCCCGGGTTCAAATCCCGGTAAGGGCATGTATTCGTGTGATGAGCATGGATATTTGTTCCTGAGTCATGGGTGTTTTCAATGTATTTAAGTATTTATACATATTTATATATTATATATATCGTTGTCTAAGTACCCTCAACACAAGCCTTATTGAGCTTACTGTGGGACTTAGTCAATTTGTGTAATAAAGTCCTATAATGTTTATTATTATTATTATAGGTTTATTTCTCTTTCTTCTTAGGTTATGTTTTTTACAATATGGATATAAAAGTAAAATATAAAAATACATCAAAAAATACTATACAAAACACATATAAACACATTGTAAAAAACTTAACCTAGTGTGCCGCCAGCAGCGGGGCAGGGCCCAAGCTGCCGGTGGTCAGGGCTGCAGAGAGAGGAACCGCCGCACTATCCGCGCCGTGTCCAAGATCACCGCCTTCTGCATCTGACCCTTGATCCAACCACCTAGCGAGAGTCTCTCAAGGTGTTGGTCGAGACTCTTCGCTATGAGACCGTTCGTTATTATTATTATTATTATAAATGGACATACAACATTCAGGCTGTCACAAAATGTCGAATGTCGTATTCAGAAATATTTTGCATTCAAAGAAGTGTCTAAGATAGGCTGTCTCAGTAGGTCTTGGCTCGCAAAACTCGTTACAAAGTTAGGCCTCGCGATTTGAATCAGTTACAAGCCACAACATTTTTAAAAAATAATGTCACGAGCCATAAATAACTCATGCACCACAATTCTTTTTCTTTAAATAGATTATTGTTAATTCACATAAGAACAAAGTCACAAATTGTAATGATATTGTCACAAGATGTCTCGAAAAGTCAAATTCCTTATTCAAAAATGTTTTGTATTCAAACAAGTGTTTCAGTAGGCCTTGGCAGCTCGCAGAACTCGTTACAAAGTTAGGCCTCGCGAAATTGACTCAGTTACAAACCTCAACATTTTTATTAAAACTTTTATCGTTGGCGGCGACGCAAAGGAATCGGTAAATTATTAATTTATTACGAATTTGGGAAGTTTAAATTAATACGTTCTAGTTGTATACAAATTTTATTAATTTTTACGCTGTTGGTTTGTGTTTTTTACCTGAAACGTGAATTGTATTTGTATTAGTAGTATTGATTGGTACGTTTGATATTATCGAGTAACGGTATGTTGGGGCATAGAGAAATAAGAATATACATCCATACATAGATAAAAAGGCATTTATAATAAGTTTTAAGCAAGCTTTGCGAAAACTTCCATATTTGTAATAAAATTTACTTGCTTACTCGAACGAGCGAGCGAAGCGACACTACGCGAAGCAAAGTTCTTACACTCAACTTGGAATACTCGGCTGGCTAGGGGCGCGTCCCGGTATTTTAGTGTTTTAACCCTTAATAGGGCACCGGTAATATACTTACCACTTCCTTCTGTCAAGCACAGATTAAATAAAATTTGCCGAATCTAGTGGTTTGAGAGGTTTATGAACGCATACATAACCTGTCATTCATTAAAAAAATATGGCCCAAAAACCCCAATAATAATAATAATAATAAATTATTACCTATTTAAGTATCGTTATCATACCTTTTGGCGTCGAGACCCTTGGCCCGTGGGGTCCAAGTGCCCTTAAGAGCCCTTAATCCTTGGAGCGTTCTCCGATTTCACGAAATAACGCTCGATAGATGGCGTTGGCGCTCGGTACGCGAGCGCCGGCAACGCGACGCGCGTTTCAATGCAGACTAGAATAATCTTGATAGTTTTCAATATAATTTCAAGCAACATTAATTTTAGTGTCATATGATATCATATGGGCACTCTTTATTTTATTGTATATGCACAGTAGTTTTTTTTTTTTTTATGTACACTACTACTAAGTGTACAGACTACAGAGTGTACTATAACCCTTGCTCTTTATTCTGTCTCTTTCACACCAATGGAAAATGAAGAAGTTACTAAATGACTGCAGGTATAAATAAAGTATATTAGTGCGATAGAGAGACAGATAGTGTTTCGTTGTCGTATCGTAAACGATTGGCATGTTGGCCACACACTTGCTTAGTGCCTAGCCAAAATACCAATCGTTTGCGTATATTAGTGCGATAGAGAGAGAGTAGTGTTTCGTTGTCGTATCATAAACGATTGGCATGTTGGCTACGCACCCATGATACCTAGCCAAGAAGCCAATCGATTGCGCATATTAGTGCGATAGAGAGACAGATAGTGTTTCCTTGTCGTATCGTAAACGTTTGGCATGTTGGCTACGCGCCCATGCTGCCCAGCCAAGATGCCAATCGTTTGTGCATATTAGTACGAGAGAGAGACAGATAGTGTTTCGTTGTCGTATCGATTGGCATGGTGGCTACGCACCCATGCTGCGTAGTCAAGATGCCAATCGTTTGCGCACATTAGTGCTATAGAGTTTCAGTGTTATTTGAAATCACGTTAGGGTTTGTATTATTATTTTTGACCCGAATGAAGTCCATCCAGGTTCTTATGATGGAGTCAGGAGTTGGTCACCAGAACTCCTAATCTACTCATTATAATTCCATCGTGCTTGGGCTCAAAAGATTTGCCCTGACGAACACCATCGATCTAGATCAAGTCCAGGGTCTCATGACGGAGTCAGGAGTTGGTCACCAGAACTCCCCAGAACTCCTAATCTACTCATCATAACTCCATCGAGTTTGGGCTCAATAGATTTACCCTGATGAGCACCATCAATCTAGATGAAGTCCAGGGTCTCATGATGGAGTCAGGAGTAGGTCACTAGAACTCCTAATCTACTCATTATAATTCCATCGTATTCGAGCTCAATAGATTTGCCCTGACGAGTACCATCGATCTAAATGAAGTCCAGGGTCTCATGATGGAGTCAGGAGTTGGTCACCAGAACTCCTAATCTACTCATTATAATTCCATCGTGTTTGGGCTCAAAAGATTTGCCCTGACGAGTACCATCGATCTAGATGAAGTCCAGGGTCTCATGATGGAGTCAGGAGTTGGTCACCATAATTCCTAATCTACTCATCATAACTCCATCGTGTTTGGGCTCAATAGATTTGCCCTCACGAGCACCATCAATCTAGATGATGTTCAGGGTCTCATGATGGAGTCAGGAGTTGGTCACTAGAACTCCTAATCTACTCATTATAATTCCATCGTGTTTGGGCTCAAAAGATTTACCCTGACGAGTACCATCGATCTAGATGAAGTCCAGGGTCTCATGATGGAGTCAGGAGTTGGTCACCAGAACTCCTAATCTACTCATTATAATTCCATCGTGTTTGGGCTCAAAAGATTTGCCCTGACGAGTACCATCGATCTAGATGAAGTCCAGGGTCTCATGATGGAGTCAGGAGTTGGTCACCATAATTCCTAATCTACTCATCATAACTCCATCGTGTTTGGGCTCAATAGATTTGCCCTGACGAGTACCATCGATCTAAATGAAGTCCAGGGTCTCATGATGGAGTCAGGAGTTGGTCACTAGAACTCCTAATCTACTCATTATAATTCCATCGTGTTTGGGCTCAAAAGATTTGCCCTGACGAGTACCATCGATCTAGATGAAGTCCAGGGTCTCATGATGGAGTCAGGAGTTGGTCACCATAATTCCTAATCTACTCATCATAACTCCATCGTGTTTGGGCTCAATAGATTTGCCCTCACGAGCACCATCAATCTAGATGATGTTCAGGGTCTCATGATGGAGTCAGGAGTTGGTCACTAGAACTCCTAATCTACTCATTATAATTCCATCGAGTTTGGGCTCAAAAGATTTGCCCTGACGAGTACCATCGATCTAGATGAAGTCCAGGGTCTCATGATGGAGTCAGGAGTTGGTCACCAGAACTCGTAATCTATTTATCATAACTCCATCGTGTTTGGGCTCAATAGATTTACTCCGACAAGCACCATCAAATTACCATTATGATGAATAGATTAGGAGTTCTGGTGACCAACTACTGAGTCCATCATGAGACCCTCGACTTAATCTAGATCGATGGTACTCGTCAGGGCAAATCTTTTGAGCCCAAACACGATGGAGTTATGATGAATAGACTAGGAGTTCTGGTGATCAACTCCTGAGTCCATCATGAGACCCTGGACCTGATCTAGATTGATGGTGCTCGTCAGGGCAACTCTATTGAGCCCATACACGATGGAGTTATGATGAGTAGATTAGGAGTTCTGGTGACCAACTCCTGACTCCATCATGAGACCCTGGACCTCATCTAGATCGATGGTGCTCGTCAGGGCAAATCTTTTGAGCCCAAACACGTTGGAATTATAATGAGTAGATTAGGAGTTCTAGTGACCAACTCCTGACTCCATCATGAGACCCTGGACTTAATCTAGATTGATGATGCTCGTCAGGGCAAATCTATTGAGCCCAAACACGATGAGGTTATGATGAGTAGTTTAGGAGTTCTGGTGACCAACTCCTGACTCCATCATGAGACCCTGGACCTCATCTAGATCGATGGTGTTCATCAGGGCAAATCTATTGAGCCCAAACACGATGGAGTTATGATGAGTAGATTAGGAGTTCTGGTGACCAACTCCTGACTCCATCATGAGACCCTGGACCTCATCTAGATCGATGGTGCTCATCAGGGCAAATCTTTTGAGCCCAAACACGTTGGAATTATAATGAGTAGATTAGGAGTTCTAGTGACCAACTCCTGACTCCATCATGAGACCCTGGACTTTATCTAGATTGATGATGCTCGTCAGGGCAAATCTATTGAGCCCAAACACGATGAGGTTATGATGAGTAGTTTAGGAGTTCTGGTGACCAACTCCTGACTCCATCATGAGACCCTGGACCTCATCTAGATCGATGGTGTTCATCAGGGCAAATCTATTGAGCCCAAACACGATGGAGTTATGATGAGTAGATTAGGAGTTCTGGTGACCAACTCCTGACTCCATCATGAGACCCTGGACCTCATCTAGATCGATGGTGCTCATCAGGGCAAATCTTTTGAGCCCAAACACGTTGGAATTATAATGAGTAGATTAGGAGTTCTAGTGACCAACTCCTGACTCCATCATGAGACCCTGGACTTTATCTAGATTGATGATGCTCGTCAGGGCAAATCTATTGAGCCCGAACACGATGAGGTTATGATGAGTACATTAGGAGTTCTGGTGACCAACTCCTGACTCCATCATGAGACCCTGGGCCTCATCTAGATCGATGGTGTTCATCAGGGCAAATCTATTGAGCCCAAACACGATGGAGTTATGATGAGTAGATTAGGAGTTCTGGTGACCAGCTCCTGACTCCAACATGAGACCCTGGACCTCATCTAGATTGATGGTGCTCGTCAGGGCAACTCTATTGAACCCAAACACGATGGAGTTATGATGAGTAGATTAGGAGTTCTGGTGACCAGCTCCTGACTCCATCATGAGACCCTGGACCTCATCTAGATTGAAGGTGCTCGTCAGGGCAACTCTATTGAGCCCAAACACGATGGAGTTATGATGAGTAGAGTAGGAGTTCTGGTGACCAACTCCTGACTCCATCATGAGACCCTGGACCTCATCTAGATCGATGGTGCTCATCAGGGCAAATCTTTTGAGCCCAAACACGTTGGAATTATAATGAGTAGATTAGGAGTTCTAGTGACCAACTCCTGACTCCATCATGAGACCCTGGACTTTATCTAGATTGATGATACTCGTCAGGGCAAATCTATTGAGCCCGAACACGATGAGGTTATGATGAGTAGTTTAGGAGTTCTGGTGACCAACTCCTGACTCCATCATGAGACCCTGGGCCTCATCTAGATCGATGGTGTTCATCAGGGCAAATCTATTGAGCCCAAACACGATGGAGTTATGATGAGTAGATTAGGAGTTCTGGTGACCAGCTCCTGACTCCATCATGAGACCCTGGACCTCATCTAGATTGATGGTGCTCGTCAGGGCAACTCTATTGAACCCAAACACGATGGAGTTATGATGAGTAGATTAGGAGTTCTGGTGACCAGCTCCTGACTCCATCATGAGACCCTGGACCTCATCTAGATTGAAGGTGCTCGTCAGGGCAACTCTGTTGAGCCCAAACACGATGGAATTATAATGAGTAGATTAGGAGTTCTAGTGACCAACTCCTGACTCCATCATGAGACCCTGGACCTCATCTAGATCGATGGTGTTCGTCAGGGCAAATCTATTGAGCCCAAACACGATGGGATTATAATTAGTAGATTAGGAGTTCTGGTGACCAACTCCTGACTCCATCATGAGAACTTGGACTTCATCCGGGTCAAAAATAATAATGCAAACCCTAACGTAATTTCAAGTGAAAATGCGTTTTTCAGAAAATCGCAGCCAAATAACACTAGACCTTACTCATAGTGTTGTGTTCCTGCCGGTGAGTAAGGTTGCCAGAGCTCAACGAGGGGCGGGAGGGGGTTAGGGTCGGCAACGCGCATGTAACTCCTCTGGAGTTGCAGGCGTACATATGCGGGCCGTATGCTTGTTTGCCACCGACTTAGTATTAAAAAAAAAGTAACACTGAAAATCCATCAATAAGCGAGTCTGTTAGGCATACTGTAAAAAATGAACTTTTATTAAGATTTTCTAATCGCAGTATATAGCACTTCTCGGAACTCCGTAGCTGATTACGATCGCAACGAATGCCTGACAATCGAGCACAGGTCCGTCCTCTAAGCGCGCTCCGCGCGGACTGAGAGCGGGGCGTCGCTGCTGCGTGATTTATACGTGTTTTAAAAAAATATAAATTTACGGCAATGTAGGTCCCATAGTTACGATTTTTTTTTTATAGGTTAACATAAAGTTACAGTTTGCTATAATATTATTTTTAACGCAAAATATGCGTACAATTTGCGGAAATAAAATATAATAAAACCCTGTTTTCGCCAAAAAAATGAAGAAAACTCGGAAGGTATTTTGTCAGTTTTTTCAAATGAATCTTCGATTGTTAATCATTCCAGCCCCTCGTACGAGATATGTTGAATCAAATTGTAGTCATTCATGTACCAAATGATTCTTGTTTATAGCAACATTGAGAACCGAAACGCCACATCTCACTGCAAAATTTGGAAAAGACTCCCAAAAAACCTCATTAAAAAAGAGGTTTAAAAGAGAAAATGAAAATTTGAACTGTTGGAGCCGCTAGTTTAGGAAACGATTATTTAAGTACGTTACCAGTTTTTGAATAAATACTAATAGTTACGTCGTAATCTTTAATGAAAAAGGAAGCATTTTACAAAATACGCTCGTCTGTAGGAATAAGGACTCTTAAACTCTTTAAGGACCTTTCAAAAAGGTTAGCAGAAGTCACCGGCGACCGCAGAACTGGCAGCTTCCTCGCTCAAAGAATTAGTCTTGCAATACAGCGAGGAAATGCTGCCAGTATCTACGGCACCATGCCGCAGGGGCAGGGACTGAAAAGGTACCCTTAAAAACGGTTTTGACCGGTCTTTTTAAAGGGTACCCGACCGTTAAACTAGCATTTCGGTACCGATATCAACGCTTTGGGTATCCAAATAAGCTTCCGTCCAAACGGTACCGTTAAATAAAAGTACCTTTAAAACCATTTTGAAACGGTACCCGACCGTTGAAATAGCATTACGGAAGCGGTATCAATACTTTAGGTATCCAAACAAGCTTCCGTTCAAACGGTACCCTTAGACTTTAAAACAATTTTGAAAGGGTACCCGACCGTTAAAATAGCATTCCGGAAGCGATATCAATACTTTGGGTATCCAAACAAGCTTCCGTCCAAACGTTACCCTTAAGTAAAAGTATCTTGCCACGCGATCGGATACCCCAATACAAACCGGTCACTCAATTTGTTTATTATGATTCTGAGGTCAAATTTTTAGAAAACGCACGCCATTTTTGATTTCGGTATTTAAGCTCAGATTGAGATGAAAATCGATATCTGAGGATCCCAGAGGACCTTTATTATGATTCCGAGGTCAAATTTTTAGAAAACGCACGCCATTTTAAATTTAGGCATTTAAGCTCAGATTCAGATGTAAATCGATATCTGAGGATCCCGGAGGACCTTTATTATGATTCTGAGGTCAAATTTTTAGAAAACGCACGCCATTTTAAATTTCGGCATTTAAGGTCCGATTAACATGAAAAACGATATCTGAGGATCCCAGAGGATCTTTATTATGATTCTGAGGTCAAATTTTTAGAAAACGCACGCCATTTTTGATTTCGGCATTTAAGTTCAGATTGAGATGAAAATCGATATCTGAGGATCCCAGAGGACCTTTATTATGATTCCGAGGTCAAATTTTTAGAAAACGCACGCCATTTTAAATTTCGGCATTTAAGCTCAGATTGAGATGAAAATCGATATCTGAGGATCCCAGAGGACCTTTATTATGATTCCGAGGTCAAATTTTTAGAAAACGCACGCCATTTTAAGTTTCGGCATTTAAGCTCAGATTAAGATGAAAATCGATATCTGAGGATCCCAGAGGACCTTTATTATGATTCTGAGGTCAAATTTTTAGAAAACGCACGCCATTTTTGATTTCGGCATTTAAGCTCAGATTGAGATGAAAATCGATATCTGAAGATCCCAGAGGACCTTTATTATGATTCCGAGGTCAAATTTTTAGAAAACGCACGCCATTTTAAATTTCGGTATTTAAGCTCAGATTGAGATGAAAATCGATATCTGAGGATCCCAGAGGACCTTTATTATGATTCCGAGGTCAAATTTTTAGAAAACGCACGCCATTTTAAGTTTCGGCATTTAAGCTCAGATTAAGATGAAAATCGATATCTGAGGATCCCAGAGGACCTTTATTATGATTCCGAGGTCAAATTTTTAGAAAACGCACGCCATTTTTGATTTCGGCATTTAAGCTCAGATTCAGATGTAAATCGATATCTGAGGATCCCGGAGGACCTTTATTATGATTCTGAGGTCAAATTTTTAGAAAACGCACGCCATTTTTGATTTCGGCATTTAAGCTCAGATTGAGATGAAAATCGATATCTGAGGATCCCAGAGGATCTTTATTATGATTCTGAGGTAAAATTTTTAGAAAACGCACGCCATTTTTGATTTCGGCATTTAAGTTCAGATTGAGATGAAAATCGATATCTGAGGATCCCAGAGGACCTTTATTATGATTCCGAGGTCAAATTTTTAGAAAACGCACGCCATTTTAAATTTCGGCATTTAAGCTCAGATTGAGATGAAAATCGATATCTGAGGATCCCAGAGGACCTTTATTATGATTCCGAGGTCAAATTTTTAGAAAACGCACGCCATTTTAAGTTTCGGCATTTAAGCTCAGATTAAGATGAAAATCGATATCTGAGGATCCCAGAGGACCTGTATTGTGAATCTGAGGTCAAATTTATAGAAAACGCACGCCATTTTAAATTTCGGCATTTTAGGTCCGATTAAGATGAAAAACGATATCCGAGGATCCCAGAGGACCTTTATTATGATTCTGAGGTCAATTTTTTAGAAAACGCACGCCATTTTTGATTTCGGCATTTAAGCTCAGATTGAGAAAATGAATATAACATAATTTACTTTTACTTTTCACTTTATCTAAATCCACGAATTCCATGGTGAATGTCTTGCACTCGCGTTTCAACTCTGGCCTTGTCGGTGTCAGTCTTACTCATGGGGCGACACTTAGAAATGTAGTTAACATTAGTTAAGATGGAGGCGATTTATATTAATTGAATCGAGACATCTCTAACTTTTGCTTAAAATCGACTTCCGATTATGCAAACTACGCCACCAGAGGTCACTATAAAATTGATACAATTTAAATATGGAAGTCGGACGTAAGGAATACAATCTCCATGTACCTACCAAAAAATGACCGTCCGTCCGTCTCTAGTTAGGTGACAAAACGGCGCACGGTGGGCTGAAAATCGGCCTTCTTAGAAATAGAAACCGAAGTCTTAAATTTGAACTTTTTTTATTGGAATAGCTTTTGTTGGGTTTTATTATGTCCCAAAATTAATCTATCGTAAGTAGCGTCTAAGACTAAGAATATATTATTGAAAAATAAAAAATAAAAACTACATTAAAATATATCTTAAACAAAACTACATAAAGATAAAAAGGAAAAAGATTCAAAACTAAAACTACAACTAAAGTTATAAGTAAAAAATTGGCTCCAGCTCGGTGCCTTGTGGCAAGGTGCCTAGAAGGCTGGCGGCATTGCCGCGCGGGACAGCAATGCCAATGCGTTGTGCGAGGTAAGAGCCAGCCCTCTTGTCACCCGTTGCCTACACGAGGCGCTTCGAAAGCTCTTTAAAAATGTTGTGAGTGCCAGGTCCCCACGGCCCAAGGGTTTCCACCCCAAAAGGCTCAAACATATAGCTCAAATCTTAGCTAATTTGGTTGGAAAAATAATTAGTTATATTTTTTTTTCAAAATCTTTGTATGGCGTGTATCAGAAAAATCGAGTTTTCTCCGAAAATAAAATTTAACCGTAATATCCTGACAGATGATTTTAAAACCAATTATTCTTGATTTTTCCACATAATTAGAATTTTCCTACGGGGTGCACTTTGTTTTAAATCGTTTTTTTTTTAATACGGTTATATTCGTTATTTTGACTACAAAAAATGAATTTGAGTTTGATCGAACCAATAACTTACGCGTAGTGAATGATGGGTGTAATGGTTTCAATGGTTTTCAATTTTCTACTTGTAACTCTTGTGTGTTTATTATTTATCTACTTAATTAATCCAATGAGCAAAAGTTATTTCAGCATGAAAAAATAAGTTTTTTTATTTTTTATTAAATAAGTGCATACGGTCGGAAAGTTCGCGTTATGTCAAAATATCCTTAATAATTGGTACAAGGTTGGTACATCTGCAATGATATTACGGTATACCTTTAATTTTTGAAAAAAAAAAAACCGTTTTACTCGTACGCTCCATACATTTGATTAAAACAAAATTTCACTACGCGTAGATTATTGGTTCGATCAAACTCAAATTAATTTTTTGTAGTCAAAGTAACAAGTATAACCGTATTACAATAAAAAAATACAAAAAAAAAGATTAAAAAAATACATCGATTAAAAAAAAAGTGCATCCCGTAGGAAAATTCTAATTATATGGAAAAATCAAGAATAATTGGTTTTAAAATCATCTGTCAGGATATTACGGTTAAATTTTATTTTCGGAGAAAACTCGATTTTTCTGATACGCGCCATACAAAGAATTTTGAAAAAAAAAAATTAATTATTTTTCTAACCAAATTAGCTAAGATTAATTTTTGGACATAATAAAACCCAACAAAAGCTATTCCAATAAAAAAAGTTCAAAATTAATACTTCGGTTTGTATTTCTATGAAGGCCGATTTTCAGCCCACCGTGCGGCCGCCATCTTGGATTCCAAAATGGTCATCATTTTCGAAATCTGCACTCCCTAAAACCTATGAAACGATATCCATGACGACTTTTATGACAGTGCACGGCCGCCATCTTGGATTCCAAAATGGTCATCATTTTCGAAATCTGCACTCCCTAAAACCTATAAAACGATATCCATGACGACTTTTATGACAGAATGCACGGCCGCCATCTTGGATTCCAAAATGGTCATCATTTCGAAATCTGCACTCCCTAAAACCTATAAAACGATATCCATGACGACTTTTATGACAGAGTGCATGGCCGCCATCTTGGATTGCAAAATGGTCATCATTTTCGAAATCTGCACTCCCTAAAACCTATAAAACGAAATCCATGACGACTTTTATGACAGAATGCACGGCCGCCATCTTGGATTCCAAAATGGTCATCAATTTCGAAATCTGCACTCCCTAAAACCTATAAAACGATATCCATGGCGACTTTTATGACAGAATGCACGGCCGCCATCTTGGATTCCAAAATGGTCATCATTTTCGAAATCTGCACTCCCTAAAACCTATAAAACGATATCCATGACGACTTTTATGACAGAGTGCACGGCCGCCATCTTGGATTCCAAAATGGTCAATATTTTCGAAATCTGCACTCCCTAAAACCTATAAAACGATATCCATGACGACTTTTATGACAGAATGCACGGCCGCCATCTTGGATTCCAAAATGGTCAATATTTTCGAAATCTGCACTCCCTAAAACCTATAAAACGATATCCATGACGACTTTTATGACAGAGTGCACGGCCGCCATCTTGGATTCCAAAATGGTCATCAATTTCGAAATCTGCACTCCCTAAAACCTATAAAATGATATCCATGACGACTTTTATGACAGAGTGCACGGCCGCCATCTTGGATTCCAAAATGGTCATCATTTTCGAAATCTGCACTCCCTAAAACCTATAAAACGATATCCATGACGACTTTTATGACAGAGTGCACGGCCGCCATCTTGGATTCCAAAATGGTCATCAATTTCGAAATCTGCACTCCCTAAAACCTATAAAACGATATCCATGACGACTTTTATGACAGAATGCACGGCCGCCGTCTTGGATTCCAAAATGGTCATCATTTTCGAAATCTGCACTCCCTAAAACCTATAAAACGATATCCATGACGACTTTTATGACAGAGTGCACGGCCGCCATCTTGGATTCCAAAATGGTCATCAATTTCGAAATCTGCACTCCCTAAAACCTATAAAACGATATCCATGACGACTTTTATGACAGAATGCACGGTCGCCATCTTGGATTCCAAAATGGTCATCATTTTCGAAATCTGCACTCCCTAAAACCTATAAAACGATATCCATGACGACTTTTATGACAGAGTGCACGGCCGCCATCTTGGATTCCAAAATGGTCAATATTTTCGAAATCTGCACTCCCTAAAACCTATAAAACGATATCCATGACGACTTTTATGACAGAATGCACGGCCGCCATCTTGGATTCCAAAATGATCATCATTTTCGAAATCTGCACTCCCTAAAACCTATAAAACGATATCCATGACGACTTTTATGACAGAGTGCACGGCCGCCATCTTGGATTCCAAAATGGTCATCAATTTCGAAATCTGCACTCCCTAAAACCTATAAAACGATATTCATGACGACTTTTATGACAGAGTGCACGGCCGCCATCTTGGATTCCAAAATGGTCATCAATTTCGAAATCTGCACTCCCTAAAACCTATAAAACGATATCCATGACGACTTTTATGACAGAATGCACGGTCGCCATCTTGGATTCCAAAATGGTCATCATTTTCGAAATCTGCACTCCCTAAAACCTATAGAACGATATCTATGATGACTTTTATGACAAGAGTGCACGGCCGCCATCTTGGATTCCAAAATGGTCATCATTTTCGAAATCTGCACTCCCTAAATCCTATAAAACGATATCCATGACGACTTTTATGACAGAATGCACGGCCGCCATCTTGGATTCCAAAATGGTCATCATTTTCGAAATCTGCACTCCCTAAAACCTATAAAACGATATCCATGACGACTTTTATGACAGAGTGCACGGCCGCCATCTTGGATTCCAAAATGGTCAATATTTTCGAAATCTGCACTCCCTAAAACCTATAAAACGATATCCATGACGACTTTTATGACAGAATGCACGGCCGCCATCTTGGATTCCAAAATGATCATCATTTTCGAAATCTGCACTCCCTAAAACCTATAAAACGATATCCATGACGACTTTTATGACAGAGTGCACGGCCGCCATCTTGGATTCCAAAATGGTCATCAATTTCGAAATCTGCACTCCCTAAAACCTATAAAACGATATCCATGACGACTTTTATGACAGAGTGCACGGCCGCCATCTTGGATTCCAAAATGGTCATCAATTTCGAAATCTGCACTCCCTAAAACCTATAAAACGATATCCATGACGACTTTTATGACAGAATGCACGGTCGCCATCTTGGATTCCAAAGTAGAAGTCTACTTGAAACGGTACCGTACGGTACCCTTTCAACTGTAGCGGTACCGTTTGAAAAATGTACCTATTACATTTTATTTATTCGGGTACCGTTACAGTTGTATAGCTTTTCAATCGATACCCTTAGTTTAGGTATCGGTCTTGTGCGATTTTATTCGGGTACCGTTAGCTTTGGATACGTATTCAATTGATACCCTTTGTGTAGGTATCGGTCGTTTGCGATTTTATTCGGGTACCGTTACAGTTGTATAGCTTTTCAATTGATACCCTTAGTTTAGGTATCGGTCTTGTGCGATTTTATTCGGGTACCGTTAGCTTTGGATACCTATTCAATTGATACCCTTATCTTAGGTATCGGTCTTTTGCGATTTTATTCGGGTACCCTTAGCTTTGGATACCTATTCAATTGATACCTTTATTTTAGGTTACCGGTCTTTTGCGGTTTTTCAGTCCCTGCGCAGGGGGATATTTTTTAGTATTTTATTTTAAGTTTAGTATTATTTATTTTTAGATTTAGGTTTTAAGTTTTATAGTGTATTCTACAAATTGTATAGTCATGTTACTCGAAATAATTTTTTTTAATTTAAAAAAAAAAAAAAAAAAAAGTATCGTTATTTACATTACTTCTGTATCGTATATTTAAACTGTATAAAAACAATGTCGAATGTTGCCTTTGGAAACTTAAAACATGCTTGCAGTAAAAAAAAATGCCTCCTCTTTGACAGGCGTTTCGGAAGCTATTCCGTTCCATTTAGACAACTAATTAAGAACGGTTTTTCAACCCAATATTAAAAAAATTACGTGTTATAATGATGAAGAGGTAATTAATAAAATATAAAATATGTATATTTTTAGTATTCTTACAGTAACAGTTTTTTATGTTCATTACGACTTTGAAACTAACATTAACACTTATCGATAAGTAGTCTCGAATTGGAACAAGCGTAATTTAAAAAAATGGAAAATTCAAAGCACTAGTTCGCGAAAACCAACTTTCCGCACGCTAAAGAGCTACGTAAAGTGGCACTTTTTGAGCAACTGTATAAACAAACACTCAGTAGATTTTCATTACTAATTTTACGGCTTACACTCACGTATTTTAGTCACACACCCTGTCGGAAAAAAATAAAATTAGTCACGGTTATCACAAGAAAAGAGGTATTAAAGAAAACAATGTAAAACAAAATACTAAACAAAACATTATACAAATATAGGTACTTTGACATCTAAAGCGAGAGGGCATATCAAATAAGAACAAAATGACACCATTTAGATATCATTATGACGTTTTTAAGTTTGAATTGGCGTTTTTCCTCTAAATTATATATATCTGTGAAGCAATACTGTTTGAAACGTTATCTCAATAGTTTTATATTCTTTGTTGACTTTTGCCGAGCCTGCAGCAAACTTTTAATGAGAATGGAGAAAGGTTGATACTTTTGAATTCCAATTACTCAAGCTTTTTTTTGTTTTTCTACTGCCTCTCTTACTCATCATTTTAATATTTCTCGTCTGATTATATAGATATAGCTGTTGTTTGAAATATATAGCTATTAATATTAACATCACTTATTTGTGTATTTTAAATTACGTAGTATTTTTCAAGTAATTTACGTACTACTAATATTATCTTTACATAGGCTTCAAATTTAATATCATAAACAGTTTTCAATAAAACAACGCGTAATGAGTTTTTGAGTAATGGCTGGCTATGGATTAAATGGCTGTGACATATATGTTTTTTTTTTTTCTTTTTTAATGTGGGATGAACCATTACAATCTATAAATTGTATATACAAATGTGATGTGTGGTGTGGCCAGAGTAAAGTTCATCATCGTTGATTTATTTTTTCATCATGATTGACATCTGCATATACAATTTATGGGCTGTGACATAAAATCAGACAGACGGACGGCCATAACGAAACTATAGGGATTACGTTTTTGCTATTTTGACTACGTAATCCTAAAAACGGATTGTCTGTCTCGTGGCAAGCTTTACTGGTAGTTATGTTTTCTATTATCAAGGTAACATTTTTATCTTCAAAAAGCCAACCAACTGCCGAACCACCCGCGGCAAGGAAAGATGTAACCAAGATAAACTCCGATTTCAATTTTGTAGGGTAAACAGTTTAAAGGGAGAGCCGTGTAACGAGTATCCAATGATAATGGAATGAATTGGAGCTAATGTTCGCGCTTGGGGAGTAGGCGGAAGGGGACATGATTACGGCAGGCTGGCGGGTAAACCGCGGCGCTTGAAACGCGTCAGAGTCTCTTGACAGGGGGCCTAGCCTAGATAATAATCGTAGTTTTTTTTATACTACGTCGGTGGCAAACAAGCATACGGCCCGCCTGATGGTAAGCAGTTTCCGTAGCCTATGGACGCCTGCAACTGCAGAGGAGTTATATGCGCGTTGCCGAGCCTCAACACTCCACACCCGTTGTCGTTGAGCTCTGGCAACTTTACTCACCGGCAGGAAAACCACACTATGAGTAGGGTCTAGTGTTATTTGGTTGCGGTTTTCTGTATGGTGGAGGTACTTCCCCAGTTGGGCTCTGCTCTAGATCTGGAATGACATCCGCTCTGCTGTGCCCTACCACACAAAGCGAGATGACATGATCTTTTGGACGTAGTTTAAGGACATACCCCCTCTCCCTCCCTCACCCACTCCAAAAGTAGATAGAAAAGGCCAATCGAAACATAAAAATACTTACGCGAATTTTGCGTAGAATCCCACATTTTTCCTTTTGATTGACGTTTTTTGATGTACGGATAGTTATCTTGGCTAGGCCACCAGATCAACTACCTTATATGTATAATCCTAGAATAGTAATCTGAGTAGTTGTAGATCTATTTTATAGTCACAAAAAGAGAAATGAAAGTGACAATAGAACTATTATTAATTTAGTCGTAGGTCTTAAATTACCGCATATACTTCGATAAAGACATGTGCACGCCGAATGCGTGCGTGTTGTAATATACAGATCATCATGAGAAACGGCACACTGCTTGCTTGCTCGTGTGCTTGGGCCTTAAAAGAACCAATTGAACTGTGATGAGGCCATTTTTTATTTAAGTAAAAGAAAAACTATTCAACTCAGTGAGAAACACATACCGCTAAGCATCACGTGGGCTATATGCTTGTTATGGACGTGGTAAAAATAAAACATATCAGAGACAAATCTCATTGCCAATATAACCTTGCCACTTTGCATTGCATTGAGTGTATCTAAGTTAAAAAAGTGATCACAGTGTCGAAATTAAGTGTCGAATTGAACAGGCGCGTTACACTTTCATGAAACTCGGACATCTTCTCTGCAACCGTTCGTTGAAGATTTCTACTAGGGTGCATTTAGCACGGTGCTATGTTTTCTCAGTTCTTTTGTATGGAGTAGAATCGTGGACACTAACCAAGAATATGTGTAAGCGCTTGGAGGCTTTCGAAATGTGGGTCTATAGAAGAATCCTGAATCATGGACGGATAGAATAACCAACGAAAGAGTTCTGCAGTTAGTAAATAAAGAGGTCGAGGTTTTAAGGACAGTTAAAAAATGCAAGCTACAGTACCTTGGTCATATCATGCGAAACGAAAAGTATGAACTCTTTCAACTAATTATCCAAGGGAAAAGATCATCCGGGTGAAGACGTAACTCATGGCTCAAAAATCTTCGAACATGGTTTAAACAGAGCACATGTTCATTGTTCCGCGCGGCTGTGTCTAAATTCCGTATAGCCCTCATGATAGCCGATCTCCGGTAGGAGATGGCACTAGAAGAAGAAGAAGTTAAAAATTATACAAAAAAAAAACTTTGACACTCAAATACTCAAGCAACAACGCTAGCCTGCCTTAAAAATGTCTCTGTCGCTATATCAATTCACGTCGCCGCTTCACTTAAGACAAGACCTTCAGTGTTTCAACTTTCTAGGTCAAACTCAAAATAGCGTTTTCAAGTTTCAACCGCCCGTCTGGTCCCTGGATAATCGTAATTTGATTTCATATCACGTCGCTACACTCGGGCGTTCGCGATTGCGTTTTGATACACATTTACATGCTCCTAAGTGCCAGAGTTAGGAACTTTGTGGAATGCTAGATATTGTCTGTGGGAACTTTTAAAATGATCGTTATCACATTAGGGAGTTGTGGAAAGTTGGCCATTTGGCCGTTTTTCGGTGTTATGTTATGACGTGATAGCGTTTTATATAGATTACAGAATATAGTTCAATCTCACTAATGCGGCACTAATGCTGACACAAGAGTGACGGATTACTAGAAAATTCGGATGACAGAAAGTTAGAGTATATCGTAGAAATACATTTTACTAAAATACTAAATTTAAAGAAAATCCTACTGTTATCTAGAACTTTACCATTTTTAAAGAGATTGAAGTGCGATAATGTAAGCGCACATAGTAAATTAGGAGAATAATCAGTTCCACCACAAGTTTAGTGACAGATTACTGGGTATACCGGACTATCGAAGATCCGGATTACCGAGATTTCACTGAACTATAACAGACACGCAAATCTGCATCTATGGGCACTGTAGTGCCCCCGCCAAGACGAGCAAAGCGAAGCGCAAGGGGACTACCTACCTTTTCTCGAAGCGCTTCGTCGTTTTTTGAACCCTCATAACTTGGGTTTGGATTATACCAGATAAACCAAATTCTCGGGATATAATGACTTATTAAGCTTAAAAAATTTCAGTTGCATAGCTATGATACTTTAGATTTAATTCATGTCTAAAAAAAACCCCGATTTCGTCATGACTCACTCACTCGTTCACTGATGATCATCAAAACCTTTAGGGTACTTCTTGAAGTCCTAGGAAGCTGAAATTTGGCTGATTTTCATTGCGTTTTTTTATTTTTGACAGGCAACCTTGTAGTACATTGTAGGCTGGTTTATCAGAAGATTTGGACCGGAGTGGCGTCAATATAATAGAAAAGATATGTAAAACGTTTTAATTTATTAAAACATCCATTAAAATCAAAAACGCGTAATACTCTTAAAAGAATCCGCATAACTGCAGTAATATTAAAAAATCACTTTAATTTCACATAGTCTTATAAGGTATGAATAACATTAAAGGAGGCAAGAAACCTTTCATGGAATAAATTTCACCTCATTTCCTCGACGAATGAATGAGAAATATGACGCGGTTTTCCATCTAGTGCCACTGCGGCTCTTTTCATTACTTTTTACGTCATTTGGGCTATTCCGTGCTATTTTTATCCAATATAAAAATTAAACGTGTCACACCAGACCATGCACAGATTGGGACCATGAATGCACATGCGCTGGGACCCCATGGACCTAGAGTTTCAACGCCAAATGGTACAAAATGGTACTCTCTACCGAGGCTCTTATATTTATTACGTTTCAAAATTTCGGCGCTTTCCGCCGCTGCGTCCGTTGGAGGTGGGACGGTGCCAGTGTGTCTACGCAGGTAGCATCCCACACTAACATCCGTCCCAAGCTCCAAGGAACCAAGGACACCCCATCAGGCCTCTTGCCATCATCCCTGATAATGCCAGTCGACTCAAGAAGAGCAGGCACATTGATGGTGGCAAGAGATCGACGGATTATGTCATTAAGCGACGCATGTCTTGAAAAACGACCTGCACTTTTTTAACGTATTATATTAGCGAAATAATTAAATTCCAAAGTTATCTTGAAAATTTTATAATTTCACTGGCTTCGCATTATTGACTAAAATATATTTCAGTATTGATACTAACTAAATGTGTTAAGAGCGCTGGCTATGAAAAAGACTACTAAAGCAATATCTGCTTAAAAACGAAGTAAAAATATAAAGTATACCTTTAAAACTTTCCACATATTAAATCCTTTATGAGGTTTTAAAGTACATTTCCATTCAGCAACACCCCAACGAGAAAATACGTATATACACAATATTTTACTACATATACGTCCTTTTATGTTTCACTAAGACTACATGTGCCTAAAGTTTGCACGCAAATTCACGAGTTGAGTAAAACTTTGTGAAATTTTAAGTTAAATTACAAAGATGCTCGATGGGCGTGAGTTATGATGCTTCTTACAATCAATTTGCGGCTTCCGTGTTACAAGTTTTCGGCACGTTAATGTAAATTGTAACAAAAGGTAATAAGATAAAGGTTATAAAATTTGACAGCCTGCTTTTAGAATAAGTATAAATAGAAAAAGAATAGAATAGAAAAATATTTATTTTGCAAAATAACAAACATCAACAAACAACAGCAAAGTAAATAATAACACGTACACCAAATAGGATGCCGCTCAGCATAAGCCGTGTCCTTAAGATGCGACACTGGTTTTCAGGGCAACCAAAATTAAAAACTAAAATTAAAACTTTTCACTATTAAGTAACTTGATTATTATGTAACATTGGTACAAATTAAACGAGCCATTCGGATGTCAAGAGCAGCTGCGCCATTCTACTTTTCGTTGTACAAACGTTTTTGTCACTTTTTGTAAAATGCATATTTTAGAATATTTGGAAATTACTTTAATTTTCAATTACGTGATGGAGAAAGAGGCTTAAATAGGCTATCAATTCCGATAGCTTTGTTCAAGAAATAATTACTGTCAGTGTTCTTAATCACAGTAACTCAGTGGGCCTTGATTGTCTCCCGATTTGTATGAACATTTACCACTGCGTGACCATCTTTTTACATTAATCAATATTAATATAGTAATTTTGTTCAACAAATTCCTATGATTCGGTTCAAGTGCAATTTGGGAGTACAATTTTTATACACCAATTCAATATTACCATACTTATTATTATCATACTTTTTTCTGTCAATAGATTAATGGTCATGAAAAATTAGAACCCAGCTGCATTATCATTGTGGCGACGTTGATCTTTCAATTCCCGAGATAAAAAAAATGACGGATTGTACGTCATAATCGCGGCAGTAATGCGACGTCACTTTCATCAAGGAAATTAATACATATAGCGCCGACATCATCGCCGCCGCAAATGTTACAACAGTAATGCAGCTGCAGTTGACATTCGAATGTCACCTTAAGGCGTTTTAACCGACAGAAAATATAAAAAAAGGGGCACTGTATTCGTTGTGGAACATTTTTGTAGACGAGTATTTTCAATATTGACCTTTTGCACGTCACCCGCGACACCCACGTCGTGGGTAAACATTTAACACGAAAATACTTTACGTTAAGTTAGAATTACTTTTTATATGCTATTGAACAGATTTATTTATTTTTAAATCAATAACCAAAATTTGACCGAAGAATGTAATTCTAGATACCTAAAAAGGAACTTCCAAACAACATCAAACATTCCATAACTTTAATAAGTCGATGAAAGTATCATAATTTCTATCAAATGAAAACTTTATTGGACCAATTTGTGGCCTTTTTACTTGCAAAGTGAATTTCCGCCAGTGGGTACGGAGCTTTTGTGACACCGAAGCAAATACTGAAAAATTTAAATAAAAATCATCCTACTAAGTAACACTTTTAACAGTACTTCACACCAGGTCACCGTCTTTTGTTATATAAAGCGCAGGTTCGACCTCATATGGAGTACTGCTCTCATCTCTGGTCTGGCGCTCCACAATACCAGCTCCTTCCTCTTGACTCCATCCAATGGCGGGCAGTTCGTATTGTCGGCGATCCCGAACTTACTGACGGCTTAGAACCTCTTAGTCTTCTGAGAGACGTTGGCTCTCTGCATGTTCTACCGTCTGTACAATGGGGAATGCTCCGAAGAACTTTTTGAATTGGTGCCATCGTCACCGCACCTCCCGCCAAAGGAGAAAAGTTCATCCTCACTTCTTAGATACATGGCACACCAAGAATAAGCGGGCATCTCGCTCGTTTCTTCCTAGATCGAGCGGAATGTGGAATGACTTGCCTCCTGAGGTATTTCCTTTGCGCTACGACATGGGATTCTTCAAGAAGCGGGTATTTAGGGTTCTCAAGGGTCGGCAACGCTTAAGTGGCTCCTATGGTGTTGCTTATGTCCATGGGTGACGATGACCGCTTCCCATCAGGCGGCTCGTCTGCTCGTATGCTGACTATGCTAAAGTAAAAAAAAAAGTACAAAGTAAAAGTGTTTTGTATTTTTTAGTAGTCCCCCCCTTTAGAGTTAGTCGAAGCCCGTTTCAATAATTTAGGCCTGCTATCGCCGGGGCCGGATAATGTAGCGGTCAGGACAGGACGTTAACCGCGTAAGCTAAGGACGCCGGTTACACACCATACACGCATACACCTGCCGCGTCCTCCTCTCTCGCATAGCCTCGAACACAAACACTTGCGTTGGAGGCTGCTGCTTACCAGGATGCTGCTTAAAACATCTCACACAGCTTTTCATCTTATTATTTTAATACATTATTGCAATTTAATATATAATATAGATGTTACACAATATTATAAATAGTTTCACATGGGCCCTGTTAGGGCAAAGTAAGGACTTATGTACATTTTAACACTAGAATATTATATAATTACAAAATAATCGTAAACCTAAAAAAAAATTAAAAAAATATTATAATAAAAACCACCCCTAAATTCATCAATTAAAAATTAAATACCAACAAATCAATTTCATAATTCTTTATAAATTTTAGACAAATGAAAAATGACAAAACAATGCAGACTAAAAAATAATTATTAAATGTGATGTCAAATTCGTTATCTCTATAAAAGTCGTCAACTTTATAATAACATTTCTGTATTAATATTTTTAGTATAATATTTGAGACCGGGTATTATTATTTTGTTTTAAGCTATTATGGGAGATTTTATTATAAATTTGGGCACATCGGTAATAAGAGCTTTTTTTTAAATAACAAGGTTCGCTTTTGGCAACGCTAACTGATACCCTGTTCTCGAATTATAATTGTTACAAATGTCTTTCTTTTGCACAAATAAATTATAATGTTTCCTAACGAACATTATTGCTTCCAAAATGTAGAGGGAAGGCAGTGTCAGGAGGTTATGTTTTACAAAGTGCGGCCTAGTTGTTTCTCTCCTTCGAATATTTACTAAAATTTTAACATATCTTTTCTGTAGAAGAAACAAATCGTGTGCATCAGTGCTCTCTCCCCATAAGATAAGTCCATACTGTAGCCACGAGTAAGCGTATGAGTAATATGCAGATAAAGACGCTCCAAAATTTGTATTACTTTTGAGTGCACTAAGAGCATATATGAATGTAGATAGCTTCTTTTTTTATATTTTGCACGTGTGGTTTCCAATCCATTCCACTATCGATGGTTATGCCCAGAAGTTTGAACTGGTCAACTTGTTCAATAGTCTGGTTATTTAGTTTAAAGTATATTTCTAGTTCTTTTTTTATATTGTTTAAATTGGACAATCTTAGTTTTGCTTAAGTTGATTTCTAATTTATGATCTTGTAGCCATTCAAAAATTGTGTTAGCGTATTTTTCTAGTTTCGTCACTTTCTTCGCAGTTAAAAACACTGAAATAACATCTGCGCACATTATACAGGTGGTGCCTAGTTCTTTTGGAAGGTCATTTATGTATGCTAAGAAGAGGATACATCCGATTACACTCCCTTGTGGTATTGATGTTGCTACGCAGCGCGATGTGGATACCACGGCTTGTATTTCCCCAGTGTTTTCGTTGTAAAGATCTATCTGTAATATTGTATATAGCATATGTTTCAGTTTATGAAGATCATCCAGTGAGAAACATAAAATATAAAATTCTTAGATTAACGCTAGACTAAAGATATGAGCAAATATTTTTAGATATGTTAACGTTGTCTAAGTACCCTTAACACAAGCCTTCCTGTGGTACTTAGTCAATTTGTGTAAGAATGTCAAATTATGTTTATTTATAGGTAAATATAATATTGCTGTCATCAGTCAAATTTATAAATTTTTCTTTCTCCTTTCCTTCTGTTAATATTTTGTCTTAATTTATATATTTTTGTTTTATACCTGTTTTTTTTTTTAAATAATGATTACATGTATTCTGCAAGAACAACGCGTTACGTATTTTTATACTTTATATATAAATATATGAAAAAAATGAGCCCCGCAGAGATTCTTGCAGCGGTATCTTCTCAGGGCTGTGGTATAGGGTTAGAACAATACTGCTGTTAGATTCTGACTGACATTGTGGTATAGGGTAAAAACTGGTAGTATTTTCTGATATTCATACCTACATTGTAATATGCCTAAATCGAAGAATAAAAACGTTCACTTTTATAAAAATAGTTGACAAACTATAGATGAAATATGACTATCACTTCTTTAACCTCTATTTATAAACATAATATTTTAAAAACCGGAAAAGCGTTACGATATTGTAGCAAACGTAACGTAGATATAAAAAGACATTTATTTTAAGCAGTTGAAGTTCGCCTAAAAGGTTCCTTTCGTTACAATTTTCTAAACCACACTGGTGTGACACACTTCCTCGCTGACATTTAAATTCAAAACGTGTCTGTGATAAAATGTCGTTTTAATACCAGAAAGTTCCTTTACAATTAAGTTGACTCGTTATTTTCTTTGCTACAAAAGTCTCGCAAATTAAACTCGAAGAAGGAAAGTTTCAATTATTTTTAGCGAAGTAAGTTAGGTTTCTTTTCTCGCGAGAATAGATATTGGATCTAGGTACTATTGAAAATCCTATCCTTATCCTTTAACTAAAATTGCAAGCGTGGCTTTTTTATGGAACAATGCCTGTCCACTCCTTCCTCATGAAGTAATAAACGATTTACTTCTGGTTACATGTATTATAATGTATTTATCTGTAAGAGGTACTCTCTACTCTGGCTCCGTGTGGGTTCATTAGCTTATTTACTGTGAAGAAAGTGTTTGAATATATCTTTTACAGTACATATGGGGCTACTTTATAGCACTAGTGCGAGAAGTAGCATATTATGTTACTGTGTCGAACATTTAAAGGGCCATATGTACTGTAAAACGTTGTACGATACATGTGCGAATAGGTAATTCGCAACTCGTGTCGATTTAAAACACTCCCTTCGGTCGTGTTTTAATTTATCGCCACTCGTTTCGAATTTCCTATTTTTCGCACTTGTATCGTAATGTACTATTTTAATATGAGACTCGTAAAATAAAGGCAATTGTGAAAAACCCTATTAGCAAGTGCTTCATATTCTGATGCTTCAATTTGAAAAACTAATAAGCAATATTGAAACTCCCACTTGAAATGACAGAAAATGAAACCATAGAAGCAATGACACCAAAACTTTACTATTGTTTTAATAAAATTTTCAGACAGTAACACTTTGAAAGTTGTCTCTTTACTTCCGGGACATCCTTTACTTTGAATTTTTTTATTTTTTTATTTTATTTTTTTTCCACACATACAATTATCATTACAGGCTGTACCCAATGCGATAATGTAGCAACAAATAAAATATACAAACAAACAAAAAACAAGTACCTATATCTAACAACTAAATTTTTTAACCTACATACTACCTATTCAATATAACAAAGAGTTAATACAGCTACTTTTGTGAATTCACTCATCGTACATGAAAATAGGTCTATATGTGTGGCTATGATGTTCAGGGTACGCACGGCGCGTGTCATCGGCGCCTCGCGCAGCAACTTGGTGCGCCCGCGCGGCGCGGCCAGCAGCCCGGGCTGACGGCGCGCCACACAAGAGCGCGGAACACAAATACCCACCGACCCCAATATATCCGCATTGTATATCTTTCCCCTAAGCAGTTTAAAGATATATGTAACGAGTGCTAGCTCCCTTCTGACTTTCAACTGATTGTATCCGACCATGCCTAAAATAAACAATGTCGGATACATCAGCGGATAAAACGGGTATACGCCGTATTGCCTCATATACATATACCTAATAAACTTATTCTGTATCCGCTCTAACATAAAAATATACTTTGCTTCGTGTGGAGCCCATATTTCAGCATTGTATTCTAGCTGGCTCCTGACCAACGCATTATACAAAGATGTTATAGCCTTCATATTTGTGAATCCATTAGCCATCCTTAGTACAAAACCTAGATTCCTGAATGCTTTTTTACAAATGTTCGAAATGTGCTTTCGAAACGTTAACTCAGTGTTAAAACTAACTCCTAGATCCCTTACTTCTGTGACTCTAATCATTAAATCTCCATCTACCTTATAACTGTTTTGAATGGGAGTACGTGCCCGAGAGAAAGAGATAGTCATACATTTCTTGGTATTAAACTGTAAAAGATTTTTCTGGCTCCACTGTACGACTCTGTCGATATCCGCCTGCAACGTTTTACAGTCATCACCACTATTTACGGCCAGAGACAACTTAAGATCATCCGCAAATAATAAACACTTAGCGTCTTTTACTGTTTTAGGCAAGTCGTTTATCATTAATAAAAATTCGAGAGGCCCTAAATTGCTACCCTGACTCACGCCTGATCTAGTAAAATAAGGTTTCGACCTGTGCCCTTCATATTCTACATATTGCTGTCTATCCCTCATATAGTCTGCAAAAAAATTAAGTAAGTGTGGGGTAAAACCGAAGCCTGCCAACTTTGACAACAACACGTCGTTATCAACGAGATCGAAAGCTTTTTTAAAGTCAAAGTAAGCAGTATCGGTTTGACCCCCGCTATCTACTATAGGTATTATCTGCGCTACGTGACTCAGAAGATTGCTGGCCGTACTTCGTGTCGGACGAAACCCGTGTTGCGCATCCGCGAGCTGCGCGCTCACCTGCTCATATACTCGTTTGTGAATAGCCGATTCAAATACCTTTGCCGGTGTCGACAGAACCGCTACCGGTCTATAATCCTCTGCCTTATCTCCAGATCCACCTTTCGGTACCGGTATCACTCGAGTAATTTTCCAAATTTCTGGGAATACTTCTAGCTTAAGACAGAGGTTAAAGATGTGCAATAGCGGCTCCACCAGCACCATTCTACAGTCCCTAAATACGTACGAGGGAATACCATCCGGGCCAGAGGATTTTTTTGGCTTAAGTTGTTTAAGGGCTCGCCGCACGTCCTGTAAATCTAGCCTGTCAACATGAACCCGCGCCGCGCTGTTCTCAGTGCCCGCTGCCACTATTGCGGCGCTAACCTCCAACTTTGGCTTCTCCACGCTGTATACGGAGTGAAAAAACCTAGCAAATTCAGTACTTACTTGTTCACTGGACAAAGGTTCTCCATTCATTAATATTGTTTTCGTACCTCTGCTCCTTCTTTTAGATTTAATATAATTCCAAAATGATTTAGGATCTCTTGCCATATGATTTTGTACCCGATCTTGATAATGTTCATGCGTTTGTTTTATCAGATTTTTCAATCGAGCCCTGCACTGAGTAAACGCTTCGTAGTCTACGGTTGATTTACTAGATTTATACTTTTTATGAAGGGTAGCTTTAACTTTGATATTCCGAATTATCTCACTCGTGTACCACTCAGGATAGATGCATTTGGATAGTCCCCTCTTTTGTCTTTTTTTTGGAACACACTCCTCTATTATAGAATTCAAAGTATCGTAGAAATAAATTAAACTCTTTTCTAAATCTAAATTAAACAAAGGTGTCCAGTCAACTGCAGCGATTTTTGAATATAAAAGTTGAAAGTCGGCTTTGTTAAAGTTCCATTGAGATATATCGGGGGCGGGTTCCTTGTTGCATTGCGGGGTATGCCGAGCATCGCGCCGAACGCGCGGGCGCACGCACACCGCCAGCGGCGGGTGGTGCGCGTCCACCGGCACAAGCGGCGCTGTCGCCGCACACACCCGCACCTCCGACCCCTCCACTAATTTGTTCAAAACTAAATCTAAACAACGACCGTTACAATTATTGATTTCATTACTCTGAGTGAACCCACAAAATGTCACAAAGAAATCGTAATAAACACAAAGTCAAACATATTTATTTCAAATATTTGAGAAAACCAAACTTATAAAAAAAAAATTAGCGACTAAGATCAAGTGGCAATTGTTACCGAAAGACAACGGCAAATACAGTATTCAGCGCCACGTACCGCCATGTTAGGTCAGCCATCTTGAATTATGGAACCCGCATAACTTGCACATACCTTTAAAATTTTATCTGAACTATGCGGGAGACGTGCAGTAGATACTAGGAATAACTTTAGGTTTAACCATTTTATTATGACGTGTAGCATTACTTTTTAGAGTTTATAATATAACATTATTATATTTTTTTAAGTTCAATAAGGCTTGTATTGTGGGTAAAAACGACGAAATATTATATAGGTATATGACAGATACGCGCCAAAAACACATTTATAAAATACACCCCGATATTTCTAAGCACATTTTGATGAATGATGTGTCAATTTATGAACTTCATTAGCCCTTTAAACATTACCGTCAAATAGTTTCAGACCAAACACAATTTTTAGTTTCATTTTCAAGAACACACACACACACACAAAGTAACCGATTTGTTTTGCAAGAAGACAACAATCTCAGGCATTCGGTAAAGATCTGTAGAGGCTACACAGCCAATAAAGAACAGCAAAGAGTGTTAAAAGATATGGTCCACCACAATCACCAGACCTTAACCTGATCGAGCTTAGGGTCGGAAAACAATGTCCGACATCAGCAAAAACTGTATGGGAGATACTGCAATATGAGTGGAAATCCATAAGCCAAGAAACGCTACTACACAAAGTTGTAGAAAAAATGTCAAGTTTACTCTGTAGTGGAAAAGCGTCAAGGATTTTTCGATGAGAAACTGTGAAAATAACTTTTTATTATTATATATAAGTATGCCTTTTTTAATAAATTCTGATTCTGATTCGGAATCTACTGCAAAGTATTTTCTTTCAACAAATTTAATATTAATATGTTGTTTATTTGCATATTCTGTGTTTGATCTTAAACTTTTTGACGGTAGCGTATATTTTGCAAAAAAAATGCAACACACGTAGTAAATAGGATAAGCTACTACTTACTTGTTTCTGTTCAGAATAGCGCCCCTTTGAAACTACTATTACTGATTTCTAATATCCATTATCTAAGAGAAAACGTCTCAATCCATATTTATTGCTCCGGGGACTAGTCTTCACGGAGTAATAGACAGAGCAATTGATTTTTCTACCCGTCAGGCAAAGACAGAGTCAATTCAGGAAAATAATTTGCTGGTTCTTTGAGCGATTCCCAAAGTATTTTTACAAGAACGAATTATTTTAGTACTCAATTTTTTTGGTTATCCTTACTCGGAATTGTAGGCAATTGTACTTTCTGGATTGTAGTTCTTGTTTTGCCTAGATCGATGGAGTTACTGATTATTATTAATCCCTACTAATATTTATCTGTCTGTCTGTCTCTCTGTCTATTACTTTACTCCGCTCTTCTGCACATTTAAGCCATTGAACTGATTAAGATGATATATGAATAATAATAATAATAATAATTCAGCCTATTATACGTCCCACTGCTGGGTACAGGCCTCCCCTCTCATGAGCGAGAGGGCTCGGGCTATAGTCCCCACGCTAGCCCAATGCAGATTGGGGATTTCACATACACCTTTAAATTTCTTCGCAGATGTATGCAGGTTTCCTCACGATGTTTTCCTTCACCGAAAAGCTAGCGGTCAATATCAAATGACATTTCGTACATAAGTTCCGAAAAACTCATTGGTACGACCCAGGATTTGAACCCACGACCTCCGGATTGAAAGTCGAACGTCATATCCACTCGGCTACCACCGCTTCCGATAGATGATATATGAAATGAAATGAAATATTTTTATTTCCAATATTTCCATATAGTGTTACAATAACTTATGTATCTAGCCAGTTGGTTAAATCGTACCACCGTAAAATTGTATCTATGAAACGTTTTGCAAGTTTATTGCTTATTTTAGGTTTGAATAACAAATATTTATTACGGGAATCCGAAATCATACTTACACGACTCAAAAATACTTGGTCGTTTAAATCGTACCTATGCATAGTACGATTTCAACGACTAGCTATTTTTATTAAATAATCAGTATAATAACCAAAGTCTAAAAACTAGACAATTTTTAACACCTACATAGTAAACCCGTTTATATTTATAATAATATACTTTTGATTTGGTACTTTTAACTTATCTTGACCATAAGTTAAGGTATTACAAATACACATTAAAAGTTAGATCAAGTCCAACGAAATAGTACATTACGATACAAGTGCGAAAAATAGGAAATTCGAAACGAGTGGCGATAAATTAAAACACGACCGAAGGGAGTGTTTTAAATCGACACGAGTTGCGAATTACCTATTCGCACATGTATCGTACAACGTTTTACAGTACATATGGCCCTTTAAATGTTCGACACAGTAACATAATATGCTACTTCTCGCACTAGTGCTATAAAGTAGCCCCATATGTACTGTAATAGTACATTACGATACAAGTGCGAAAAATAGGAAATTCGAAACGAGTGGCGATAAATTAAAACACGACCGAAGGGAGTGTTTTAAATCGACACGAGTTGCGAATTACCTATTCGCACATGTATCGTACAACGTTTTACAGTACATATGGCCCTTTAAATGTTCGACACAGTAACGTAATATGCTACTTCTCGCACTAGTGCTAAAAAGTAGCCCCATATGTACTGTAAAATATATTTCTTCTCTCTTTTGTTCGATGGTAGTCATATGCCATAACCGATTAGATTATTGAGCTTAATTAGAGCACTGTTTGGTGCATTATGTGTAAATAAACTAAGTTGTTTAGTGGGAAAACAATATACGGTACGATATAGCCGACTCTCCCCTATGAACTAAAAAAAACTTATACACACCTATCTTAGGTCCCCTAGATCTGACCCCTGCGGAAGGGTGCCCATAAGGCTGGCCATATTCCCACGCTGAATCTCTTCTTCTTCTTCTTTAGCCCTTCTCTACCCTTTGGGTGTAGGCCTCCTTCATTTTATGCCACTCGTCACGGTTCTGTGCGACCTGGAGCCACTTCTTCCCCGCAGTCCTTTTGATGTCGTCGTCTCAACGCATCTGGGGCCCACACTGAATAGCTATGCCTATTCTTTGGCCTAGGAATGAGCCAGCCCTAGGGTCAACTGTAGTCTCAATCAGCCCTTTTCACGCCACGACTCCACAGCCCCAGGGTCACTGCCGCGAACGCCGCAAATTGTAATTTTTAGGGTTCCGTACCCAAAGGGTCAAACGGGACCCTATTACTGAGACTTCGCTGTCTGTTCGTCCGTCCGTCTGTCACCAGGCTGTATCTCATTAACCGTGATAGCTAGACAGTTGAAATTTTCACAGACGATGTATTTCTGTACTAAAAACGTTTCCGTACCCAAAGGGTCAAACGGGACCCTATTACTGAGACTTCGCTGTCTGTCTGTCTGTCCGTCCGTCCGTCCGTCCGTCCGCCCGTCCGTCCGTCCGTCTGTCACCAGGCTGTATCTCATGAACCGTGATAGCTAGTTGCAATTTTCACAGACGATGTATTTCTGTACTAAAAACAGAATAAAATAAATATTTAAGGGGGGCTCCCATACAACAAACATATTTTTTTTTCCCGTTTTATAAATAATGGTACGGAACCCTGCGTGCGCGTGTCCGACTCGCACTTGCCCGGTTTTTGGTTATTTTTATTGCTTGTAAAAGTTTGACATGGAAAAGTGCTCTTGTGGCCTATTTGCTGAAAACGACATGTCAAAATTGACGTTTATTTTGATTCCGCTGTGATCACAATGAGATCTATGTACGACATTTCTAACGTCAAAGTGACATTGGTTGTCCGAATAGAGCTGCTTCTGTCAATTCTACGACATACAAATGATATCTAAATCAGAACTTATCGTTATCGTATCTCATTCTTCGAATCAGGCCGTATATTTTGAGTAATTTGGTTGCACTTATGCTTTATTTAGTATTAAAAAAACACACATAAACAATTTTAAAACATATCGAGACAGTTGACTTTTTAACACAGTATGCAATTAAGATATAATAATATTTGGATCCGGTGGTGGCCGAGTGGATATGACGTCCGACTTTCAATCCGGAGGTCGTGGGTTCAAATCCTGGCTCGTACCAATGAGTTTTTCGGAACTTATGTACGAAATATCATTTGATATTTACCACTAGCTTTTCGGTGAAGGAAAACATCGTGAGGAAACCTGCATACATCTGCGAAGAAATTCAAAGGTGTATGTGAAGACCCCAATCCGCATTGGGCTAGCGTGGGGACTATAGCCCGAGCCCTCTCGCGCATGAGAGGAGGCCTGTGCCCAGCAGTGGGACGTATACAGGCTTAATTATTATTATTATTATATTAATATTTAACCATGATATTTATACGTACCTACTTTTCAACAAAAATATACGAAACAAAATGGAAATATCCACTTGCAATTCAAATTGTGATTTTTTCCTCCGTTATATTTTGTTGAAACTAAATAGCATTGTATTTTTTACGTTCAATGCCAGTTCCAGCATACGATGAACATTTAGTTTAGAATTCATATAAGCTTAAGTGAATTGTTCGTTTTTCAAACATCACAAAATATCTTTTTTTTTTTTAGGATTTCCAACAGATAATACATCTTACATGCTCTTAAATCTATATGAAAATCAGGACTGATGCTTATCTAATTATAGGTAACCACATCTTATATAAGTGTCTTCTACCAGTGAACATGCAGTAATCTTACGGTTAAATTAATTAGTACCAGTACATTACATTAACTAATGCTATTCGTACAACTAGGATGATGGTATCTAAATAGTTGATAACAATTATTAACTACTTATATACAAATATTTTATATAAATATTTTATTAAGTATTTTTAAGTCATCTGTGAATCTGTGGCGAATTACTTGTGATATCCAGTGAGCCAACATATTTCATCGCCTTTCTTTTAAACTGTTCTGGTCTATCGTTGAATATGTCAACTCCCGCAGATCAATCAATCTGTCAGAGTGCAGAGCAATCTTGAACAATTAAATCACCCAAGATATTAAAGGTTAAGTAAATAATTCTAATTTATTCATAAAATATATTTAAAGCTCAATCCTAAATTCACCTGGCATTAATACCAAAATAAATCCAACTATTTATATAGTCTCGCCCTAACTGATACAAAATCCGTTAGGTATTTTATTATTTCAAGCCTTCTATTTCAAGATTTTTCTTCGCCCAGCGCCAATCGGGATTAAAATCTCAAGCGCGTCGGCCCCTAGTTCCGATATCGGGCGTGATCTGGGCTTCAACGTGGTACTAGATAAAAATGCTATTTGCGAAATAAAAGATCCTTAACGGACATTTTTCTCGCGTACTTTACCAACGTATTAATATTTATCATCGCAGACGATAGCAATAATAAAACGAATGTTAAATACACCAAGTTTTGTCCCAATGTTTTTGTTCTATTAACATATCTTCTATAGTAATAGTAGTCGCATTTGTTCTAAATACAACTAACCCACGCTAAAGTAAAAAAAAAAACGTTAGCGTATTATATGTAACTATTAGTCTAAAATGTATTAGAATCAAATTCAACAGGCATGAATACCTTCAAACACTGCTATTTGTCCCTGAGCTCGTCATGGATGTTTTCTATGTATTTAAGTGTTTGTATTATATATATATCGTTGTTTGAGTACCCACAACACAAGCCGTCTTGGCTTACTGTGGGACTTACAAGGAAAGGTACCCAACTGTCCGGTTCCGATTTGATTTATATTTATATATGTTATAGAGTAGTCTAAAATAACAGACACGTATTTTTTTTAGCTGCCCAAACTCAATCTATTCGGAAAAATTGTCCTCCAAAGTACAAAAAAAAAAATTAAATAACAAAACACGTGCTCATTATTTTTTCCTGCACTCAAACATATACTCAAACCAGCCATTAACTAGCAAGTTGCTTGAGCATTACTTTCTATAGAAATTAGAAGATTTAGTACATTTTTAGTACTTTGGAGGAAAGCTTTCTCTCAATAGGTTGAGTTTGGGCCGCTAAAAAAAATACGTGTCTGTTATTTTAGACTACTCTATAACATAAATATAAATCACATCGGAACTGGACAGTTGGGTATCTTTCCTTGTTAGTTAAAAATGTCCCTATAATATTTATATATTTTATTATCATTATTAAACAAAATGAGAGAAAAGCTTCAAGCAAATGATTTGATTCAATTAAATTGCAATAAGTACAATAGGTACTCGCTGAATTAATACCCTAATCAAGAATCTATTTTGGGCCTAAGATAGACATATTAACAGCCTTTCCATCTTTTCCGCGCCCATTAAGCGCCCTCCTGTATACGAAAACAATAATGAACCTATAAATTACCCCAAATCGAAGATCGTTCTTTGCAAAAACCAAGCAATACTTCCCAATTCTGTTGGTATAACAAATAGTCGCGAAACGTTCGCAAATCGGCTCTTTTGTTACCTAATTCCAAGCTTATGTCCGTAACGCAGCTGTGCCCAATTTATTGCTTAACCTTTCCTTTACGGATGGAATTGAAGACGATAAATTATACTTCAAACCCAAATAAGGCCCGTAAGTTACGGTCCGCGCAAATACCCGCCTAATGGTCGATCAGTCTAGATAGATTAGATAGATTCGCGCGAAAAACAAACGTTACAGTCTCCCTTTTGCACCTGCTCCAGCTCCTATCACTCCATCTCTTTCCTTAATAGGAAAATGTTGCAATTTACAATCGACGAAAAATCGGCCCTGTTGAGAAACAAAAGGAAAGATTGAAGCTATCGTTCACTGTGTGTAATTAAATTAAAAGTAAACATTTATTTTCGATTCAAGCTTTTTTGTTTAGATTTTATTATTAAAGGTTTTCCCTTTTTAAAACCTTTTAAGTAATTTATTAATGCAAAATTGTTGGTTTAGTCTTATTTCATCAATCAAATAAAAGAGGGACTTTTAGGCGATTTGAATTGGTGGGTTGCTTTTTTTTGTAATTCATTCCAGTTTTTTTATTGGTAAGATACATTGTTTTCGAGAAGTTAAAGTGAAATATTTTTTTCTTCCTTATAAATTTTGCTCTTCAAAATACGCTTAAAATGGTTAAACATATTTCAGAAAAAGGGCCACTTTTGTGGACACACAATAAAAGTAAACGATTTATATGAGTCTCAAGTCGTGAAAAATTTATCCTGCCTGTGCAGCCAGCTTTAGATTATTTTTAATTTGCAATGTCTACAGGAAAGACTCAAACGATTTAAAAATACAATAAATGTGCATGACTCCAAACCTATGTGTCAATTATTAAGCGGGGGCTTACACAAAACCATAGTTTTTATATTGAACTTTTTCATCACACTTGCTCGAAAAAGATCTTATTTCACGCAGGTGTGCTGAAGGACAAAGGCTTATATTGCTCCCGCGGGAATTATGTATTGTGAAAAGAAAAGCTATTACACCCTAGTGAGTTATATTTTTTTTACTAATTCATACGAATTAACTTGATTAATTTAATAGCCGTTGGAAGTACTTTTACACAATTTTCAATTGTGGCTGAACGTCGGATAGGTCTGTGCCTTCGATTCCTAATCTGTCAAAGAATGACAATATGGCGGACGAATATTTGAAGTGTCACCATTTAATAATTATTTCGCTTAAAATTTAGCTTTTTTTTCACAAGTATGATGAAAAACGTGTATAATTCGGGGGGTAAGAATATTGTTACTGCAATATTGCACTTACCCCCCTCGTTGCACAATGTACCTACTATTACATGTTTTGATCAAGTGCAATAACGAAAAAAATCACCAGGAAACTAAACAGAACTGGCCGACGACCGGTTTGGCCTAGTGGGTAGTGACTCTACCTAGTAAGCTGATGGTCCCGGGTTCAAATCCTGGTAAGGGCATTTATTAGTGCGATGAGCATAGATATTTTGTTCCTGAGTCATGGTTGTTTTCTATTTATTTAAGTATTTATAAATATTTATATATTATATATATCGTTGTCTAAGTACCCTCAACACAAGCCTTATTGAGCTTACTGTGGGACTTAGTCAATTTGTGTAATAATGTCCGATTTTTTTTTTTACTATATTTGCAAGGGCAGACTTTAAGAGATAATTATAGCACGTACTCATACAAAAAGAGAATACGTTTTTCCACTTCTAAATATTTACTTTGATTTTGATCTCGATCGTTTCCCCACAATATATTTTAGGTTTATAGGTTTCAATTTCAAAAAACTTGTATTGTAAATTTTGAAAAAAAGGAAAACCTATTAACCCAGTTTTCATCGTGAAAGAATCATGGAGAATCGAAAAAAACTAGAAGTGGAAAAACGTTTTCTCTTTTTTTAATGGACAATCACGTGGTAACTCATATCTGTAAATATGTAGTAAATATGTATGGTTTTATATTTTCTGAATGCGCTCATACCAAATCGATTATGTATGACAATAACATCTATTATGTTCGTGCATTTTTAGCAAATATTTGAAGTTGAAGTTGAAGTACTTGCCTCTTAAGAGTCCGCACTAAGCTCAGCCGAACTTCACCTTCCCATACAAACGGAGTTACGTTCTCATTTTAAAACTACGTGTTGAATTGTAATGAAACTCTGCACATAACACTAATCATAATAGCTATATCTATGCCTGTAGGTAATTAGTTTATATACCAGCTTATAAACCAAATAAAACAGTATAAACAATCTTTGTATCTTCTTCTTCCTCGCGTTGTCCCGGCATTTTGCCACGGCTCATGGGAGCCTGGGGTCCGCTTGACAACTAATCCCAAGATTTGGCGTAGGCACTAATAATTTTTACGAATGCGACTGCCATCTGCCCTTCCAACCCAGAGGGTAAACTAGGCCTTGTTGGGATTAGTCCGGTTTCCTCACGATGTTTGTATAAAAAACTAAATTTTTTTAAATCATGGTATCTTTAGCTATATAAACTAATTACAGGCTTAGATATATATACCTTATCCTACTGTAAGTACACAGTTTCAGAGTAATTATTTAATGCATGTTAATTATAATATGTAATGTTTTGAAAAGATGTGTCCCGCCGAGTTTCTTGCCTGTTTGTGGAGGTCGGTCTGTTTAAGCTTACACGGGGTACAGGTTATGTTAAAGTATGTAACTTTACTTTTGAGTGACATTAACGTGAGACACTTCATTCGGTTCTTGTCTGTTTTAATTTTTTTGTCTTTTAATTATTTATATAAGAATTCAAGCCTTGGCGACCCTCTACATCTCTAAGGATAATTTAATATATATTTTTATATTTTATCTCTGACACTTAGAGACTTATACATCTCTAAAGAATTTTAGTATTTTATGGTTTTATTTTTTTATCATAGTTTTTTTTGTGTAATTTGACTTTTAGAGACAGTATACATCTCTAATAAAGTATTTATTATTTCATAGATTCGATATTTGTAATTGTTTTTTTTTTAATTTATTGTTTGTAAAAATGGACATGTAAAAGTGCCCCTGTGGCTTATTTGCTGAATAAATGTTTGATATTTGATATTTGATATCAATATTGGGATACCCTCCTCCAATTGAGGGGGGGATTTAAATCTTCTCGGGTCAGAGGTGTAGGGTTAGAGCCGGTGTAGCTTTATTTGACGATCATAAGCACACTGTAATATGCCTACTTGTATAATAAACTATCTCTATCTTTATCATATCTTTTAATCTAGCTAGTCGTTTTAAGATGCGAGCCTAAGTAACATTTGTATGGAGAATCGAGCTTGCTGCGGATCTTAAAGTTAACAGAACTATTAATTATAAAGCTAACCACACCACGTTTGTGCAGGTACCCAACTGACGTCACCGCTTCAATCCCTCATTACTGAGGTGACTTTACAACTATTTAAATAAGGGAATTTCTCTGCACCGGCGCGCCAGGCGCGCGGCGGGAACCTTTCATCGATAAATGGTAGGAAATTAAAATGGCACAGATTTTTATGGAACAGGAAATTCTCTTTGGAAGTAAAAAGAAACAAGTGTATAGAAACTAGGAAAAAGAAGAAAACAGTGTTAGGGATCGATATCTCTATGCATCTTTGTTATAAATCGAGCACGAAAATTACAAGTGTCAGTCGGATATATTTTAGCACCACAAAAGCGTTTTGTTGTTCCCAGATTTCTCATTCAAAATTCGACAAATAAAAATACTACTTTAAAAATATTTTCTAAGGTCTCTGGTATATTATTTCGTTTCCCTGTTTGAAATAAAGAGTCTGAATTTGACGTTTTAACGATGATAATCTTCATATTTCGTCTTTTTTAAGGCATTTTTGAAACTCGTATCAATTTGTGTCGCTATTAATAACAATTAACTTAGTATACTGATATTTTTAAGCCAATGTGCTTAAAAGGTAGTTTTTATTCAGCACCCTTTCTTCTTTAACATATAGCATATTTATAATCAAATATGATATTTATTTTAATTTAATATTACTTATAAATAGTTTATTTAGTATACTAAAAACTAAAAACCTTGATCTAAAAATAAATAATACTAGTCTTAAAATAAAGTACTAAAAACTATCCCCATGCGGCATGGTGCCGTAGATGCTAGCAGCATTTAAAATACTTTTCCCTTAATCAAAATGCGATGTTTCTAATATATAACACTCTGAAATTATGTGGAAATTTTTCCATAAAAAAAAAGAGTCTCAATTTTTAAAATATATATTTTTAATTTATTTACCAACAAAGCACAATTTCCGTATTGCTTACGCTGGTTATTTTGCAATTATGGAAACTTTCGATCAGCACATCAGCAATAATGATATAGATCGATAAAAGATTTTTTTTTAATGTAGCAAACGAGCAGACGAGCCTGATGGGAAGCAGTCATCGCCGCCCATGGACATAAGCAACATCAGAGGAGCCACTTATGCGCACAGCACACACACACACACACACACACACACACACACACACTCAGGAGGAACTTATTATATTACAGGAAAATCTTACACAAGTCGTGGGTAATAGACGACGATATTTATAAATACTTAATATTACATAAATACATAGAAAACATCCATACCTCGAGAATAAATATTTGTGATGAATACACAACGGAATCACCAGATTCGTCGGCAGGGTCACTACCTGGCTAGGAGGCCGTACGAATGTATAAAAACAATCTGCAAAATACAAACTAAAGGAAAAATCTACAGAATTGTGAAGCTATTTATAGAAGAAAGATCTGATGATTTATAACGAAAATTAAAACTTATTCAAAATACGATGCGTATAACAAGTTTTTTACAGCTCAAAGCATCCTACCCAAGCGGGTTAACGTTTTCTTTACTATGTTCCATACTTTATGGCCACCGCTCCCGATGGTTTTTTGTGCTTCAACGAACAAGCTAATGAAGTTGCTTTGTGTACTCGTCTCAAGGGAGCGTACCATCATATGAACGAAATGGAAATATGCAAATGTATCACGTATTCCTTTATCAGAGAGTGCAATGAGCATTGTTATAATTAGCTAGGGGTTTTCAGTTAACAATTGCGCTGCACATACTATTTTATGAGAGATTTAATTACGTAATTATAAATACTTAATACAATATCAGAAAATTAAGTCCGTTATGTGATTACGTTGTAGGTTGTTCACGTCTTTGTACACAACTTTACAATAAATATAAAAATGTGGGTGTGTGCAATATGGGATATTACGCAAAACTGCGTAGGGGGCGCCTCTAGCACGTACTAAGGACCTACCTCAAAATACGAAAATGTAGGTTTCGTTATCTGCTTCTCTATCACTCTTGAATTTTCGAGTGATAACGAAACAGCCCGCGTAGTCACCGTTACAATCATTAAGGGCCTACACTAGCTGACGCGGACACCCGCCGCGTGCGCACGCACGCGGGTGCTATTTGTAGGTGAAATCCGCCGCACGCGTCCGCTTCAGTTAGCGTTGCTCAAAATTCAAAATGTATTCTGCAAGTAGGCCTCAAGGGCTCTTTTACAAGTCAATACAACATTTATAGTAACATCATATAGTGACATGAAAAATACATAACAACATTTATAAATACAACAGCCAATACCTGGGTAAACATTACATTATAATAATCTTAAAATAAATAATTACTACAATACAAAAGAGATGTATAGTCTCTATGGTTAAAAACACATTAAATCTGGAGATGTAAAAGGTCCCCAATGTCAGAGTACTAATACTAATAAAATTTGGAGGTGTAAAGTCTCTCCAAGTGTCAAAATAAAATTTATACTAAATAAATAAACCGCGTCTGGACTGTTAAACTAGCAGTTTCATAAACTAATGCTACAGAATACATAACTAGTATGTACCAAGTCAAATTTATTATACAGTATGACAGAGACGTATAGTCTCCACGGTTAATACATTAAGTTTGGAGATGTATAGGTCCCCATGGCTCATACTATTTTTCGTTAACCCGCTCGTGCGCTCCGTTCACCCGCGTCAGCTAGCGTAAGCCCTAACGCTCCGTAGTGTAGCGTAGTCATCTCTCTCTATCACTCCTCTGTATTAGTGCGACTGTGACAGTTGCATTCCGTTCGCCACGAAGCGTGAACGATATGCACGCGGGCAGATAACTAAATATCAATTTGCGTTTCCAGGCCTGTGTAAACAAACCGCCGCAAAATGCATCTATGTCATAATGAAAACTTCTCAAAAAACTGTTTAAGGCAGTAATAGTTACTCAATGGTTTACATTATGTGATAGTGCTGCCCTCTGGTGGCAGAAAATTACAGTAAATAACTAAATAAAATGTCGCCTGCGGTATTTCCGGCCCGATACGACCTTCAAGAAAAGAGCGTACTCACATCTTAAAGGCCGGCAACGCACTTACAACCCCTCTGGTGTTGCAGGTGTCCATGGGCGGCGGTAATTACTTACCATGGTACACATACACAGGTGATCCGTCTGCCATCTCTACCATAAAAAAAAGTGATAATCCCTATAGGTTCCAACGCCTCATCAGTGGATAGTCTACTCAGACGATAAATGCGTTTAGGTGAGCGTTGGTTACCTTGCAATCTATGCAATAGAGATTAGAGATGCCGCTCGTATATATAATAGCGTAAAAGTCATCCGTACGGGCATCGGCGAATATCCCCATATTGTTTTTTTTTTTTATAAAAGAGAAGTTACATCGGCTCTTCTCCTTCTTCTTCCTCGCGTTGTCCCGGCATTTTGCCACGGCTCATGGGAACCTGGGGTCCGCTTGACAACTAATCCCAAGATTTGGCGTAGGCACTAGTTTTTACGAAAGCGACTGCCTTCTGACCTTCCAACCCAGAGGGTAAACTAGGCCTTGTTGGGATTAGTCCGGTTTCCTCACGATGTTTTCCTTCACCGAAAAGCGACTGGTAAATATCAAATGATATTTCGTACATAAGTTCTGAAAAACTCATTGGTACGAGCCGGGGTTTGAACCCGCAACCTCCGGATTGCAAGTCGCACGCTCTTACCGCTAAGCCACCAGCGCTTTTTAAGTTACATCGGCTATGATCACTTATCTGCCAAACTGCATAGCAGTTTGTTGGCAGAAAACTTATTCTACCCTCCAACATTGATAAGTAAGTTATTGCTTACCTACTTGATTTATAGCTAAATTTATAGTGCGAGTACGATTTCTTACAAACAATTGTAATAGCTTAGTATATGACTAAAACAACAATATTTTAATGATTTCGGTAAGAAAGCTGTATTCGGTATACTTATTTCTTCTTAGTTCTCAGAGAGCATAATAAGTAGGTACACTTACACCAAGTTGAATAGAATAAGTATTGGGCAAAAATTCAATTTTTGGTACTTGCTTTTAACGCTGAATGTAGGTACTTTCGTTCCACAGGCAACTAATACTCATCAAGACAATTCTAAAAACCCCAAACAAAATTAGGATGCGATGTTTTATCACAGAGTTCCCATAACCACCTCCTTTCTCCATCATCAGATCAGCTCGATGGTACCATAATATTACATTGTCACCCGACATACATATGTATGCAAAATTTCAGCTCAGTCGGAAACCGGGAAATGGGTCAAATTTAGCTTAAAAAATTGACTCAAACAAACATACCTACATACATGCACACTAACCGGGAAAGTTAGAAAAAAGCTTGTAACAAAGAAAGGGAACGTCATTTTAAATTATAAACATCATTATTTTTATAGAAATTTGACATTCATGACATGCAGATGCTTTGCTCCGATTTTATGTCGAATATTCCAGCCAGTGACATTAGAATACCACAATAAAGTCAATATTTACAAAGCTATCTTTTATTTCGTTCCCTAATGTATATTTTCTCTAACGCTACAAAAGGAAAAATACTATCTTGCAATATTTACGTGGTTTTACATCGTCATTACCATAAGAATAGAATCATATAGGTATTATTATGTATTCATCGGTCGTTTCTCTCAATATTAACGGTGTATACGTATGCAAAAATCGGAAAAGTAGGCTTGTAGGACAGCAATATATTGAGTGACCTTTTCATGGTAAATGGACTCGTCTGAGACAAATCGGGACCTCGTATAGAATCCGAACGTTTCCTAACAATTTACTATGGAACTACTGTTTCAATGTACCTTCGAGCTGCGCAGTTTTAAAAGGTCATATGATATAAGATATTTCTTTGCTTATAAGTTCTTTTTGAAGGGGAGAATAGGTGAGAAATGGGGCAGAGTTGGCCGCCATTTTAACAAGCGTCATTCGACCGGCAGGTCAATGCGAGGTGTTATCGACATCGATTACTCTCAAGAATTCTTTGGAATCTGTGATATGTCGCTATTGTACCTCGTTAAAATTGTTCCCTAGATGATTTAAGCTTAGATTAAATTAAGTTATTATGAAGTTTATTTTGTGGCATTCCGTTAAGACTAATTACTCAAAGAGGTTGAAGGCTACATTCACAGAGTAACGAAACCCACAAGTATGGTTCACAGTTTCAAAGCGTAATTAAGTATCGGAACCAATACACTGCTTTTTTATTTTTCTAAAGTTTTTCTTTCCTTTATGAAAATATCTTGCCCCAGAACTGCGACATTAAAATAACAGTCAATAGAGTACTTGAAAGATTTTGAACTACAAGTTGTGTGGTAATTCGGTACTCGGTTTGACACGACCAGCCTGTGAGTGGGTTTTAGAGTTGTGCCTGCTCGGTCTTTAAAAAGAGCGCTCCGATCTCGGTCAATCGGTCAAAGGAACTAGTTCGCTTTTTTTAGTTCCTTTAGTTCAGGAGCAAATCTCGAGATCTGAAGGAAAGGAAAGAGTTAAATCGATCCGTTCCATGGCTGTCGTTATCTAGTGTGCGAGAGGGACACCTCTATATGTTTTATGTGTTCCGACGTACCAACTACTGAACTAAAGGACCGAGACCGATTAAGAGCGCTTAAGATGAACTAGTTCCTTTCGGTCCGTTGTGGGATTTCATTCCTTTTAGTTCTTTGGTCCTGACTGCCTCAAGCCTAGGTTTTACACAGAGCATACAGCACCATCCATGTGTATATTAACATCTTTATCGACCAAAGCATTGCGGTGCGTCAGGTATTCGCGCTTACATACTTGTTAGAACGTGACAGGTATGGTGGCAAATGATAAAGAGCCGACCATCTTAGCCCTACAGGTGGGGATAGTTATTGGCAGAGCTACTCGTAAGTAATTTAACCAAAAAAATATACATGAAAACCTACTTCGTTTTGCCGGAACTGACCGTACTCATGTCTATTTCTTTTTGTGTTTAAAATGTTTAACAAATAAGTATAGGTATTTTGTTACTTAGTTTTTAGGGTTCCGTAGCCAAATGGCAAAAAACGGAACCATTATAGATTCGTCATGTCCGTCTGTCTGTCCGATTCTGTCACAGCCACTTTTTTCCGAAACTATAAAAGCTATACTGTTCAAACTTGGTAAGTAGATGTATTCTATGAACCGCATTATGATGTTCACACAAAAATAGAAAAAAACAATAAATTTTGGGGGTTCCCCATACTTAGAACTGAAACTCAAAAAATCTTTTTTCATCAAACTCATGCGTGTGGGGTATCTATGGATAGGTCTTTAAAAATGATATTGAGGTTTCTAATATCATTTTTTTCTAAACTGAAAAGTTTGCGCGAGAGACACTTCCAAAGTGGTAAAAAGTGTGTCCCCCCCCCCCGTAACTTCTAAAATAACAGAATGAAAAATCTAAAAAAAATATATGATATACATTGCCATGCAAACTTCCACCGAAAATTGGTTCGAACGAGATCTAGTAAGTAGTTTTTTTTTAATACGTCATAAAAATTTAAAAAAAAATTTTTTTTCATCAAACCCATACGTGTACATCTATGGATAGGTCTTCAAAAATGATATTTAGGTTTCTAATATCATTTTTTTCTAAACTGAATAGTTTGCGCGAGAGACACTTCCAAAGTGAAAAAATGTGTGTCCCCCCCCCTGTAACTTCTAAAATAACAGAATGAAAAATCTAAAAAAAATATATGATATACATTACCATGCAAACTTTCACCGAAAATTGGTTTGAACGAGATCTAGTGAATAGTTTTTTTTTAATACGTCAATAAATTAAAAAAAAAATTTTTTCATCAAACCCATACGTGTGGGGTATCTATGGATAGGTCTTCAAAAATGATATTTAGGTTCCTAACATCATTTTTTTCTAAACTGAATAGTTTGCGCGAGAGACAGTTCCAAAGTGGTAAAATGTGTGTCCAAAGTGGTAAAATGTTGAACAAGATCTAGCAAGTAGATTTTTTTTTAATACGTCTTAAATGGTACGGAACCCTTCATGCGCGAGTCCGACTCGCACTTGGCCGCTTTTTTTTTAATACGTCATGAAATAAAAATAAAAAAAAAATTTCATCATACCCATACGTGTGGGGTATCTATGGATAGGTCTTCAAAAATGATATTAATGTTTCTAATATCATTTTTTTCTAAACTGAATAGTTTGCGCGAGAGAACCTTCCAAAGTGAAAAAAAGTGTGTCCCCCCCCCTGTAACTTCTAAAATAACAGAATGAAAAATCTAAAAAAAATATATGATATACATTACCATGCAAACTTCCACCGAAAATTGTTTTGAACGAGATCTAGTGAGTAGTTTTTTTTAATACGTCATAAAATTAAAAAAAAAATTTTTTCATCAAACATATACGTGTAAGGTATCTATGGATAGGTCTTCAAAAATGATAGTTAGGTTCCTAATATCATTTTTTTCTAAACTGAATAGTTTGCGCGAGAGACACTTCCAAAGTGGTAAAATGTGTGTCCAAAGTGGTAAAATGTTGAACAAGATCTAGTAAGAAGATTTTTTTTTAATACGTCTTAAATTGTACGGAACCCTTCATGCGCGAGTCCGACTCGCACTTGGCCGCTTTTTTAAATCTGTAACTATCACTATTATGGATCTCAAATGGCCTGATATAAATCATTTTTATTTATTTATTTATAATACAGAGGTATTTTTTAGGGTTCCGTAGTCAAATGGCAAAAAACGGAACCCTTATGGATTCGTCATGTCTTTTTCCGAAACTATAAGAACTATACTGTTGAAACTTGGTAAGTAGATGTATTCTGTGAACCGCATTAAGATTTTTCTATCTCAGTTAATTGCCGTCCACACAACCTTAATTATAACCTTCAACAGAATCGTACGGGAAAAATATTATACCGACTTTTCCTGTGGGTAAGTAGGCGTGTCACCAGACGTTTCCATTTACTTTCCGTATATAAATAAAAGATTTATTTCGGTATCTTTATTCAAAACTTCAAAAGGTCGCCAAACGCCAATCACGTTATTGCTGAAGCAAAATAATGTAAGTAGGATTAACAATATTAAATAAGTATGTGGGACGAAAGTATTTCAAGAAAATAGGCTTTGTTAATCTTTGGTCTGAAATTGGCTATTGATGATAAAGAGGGTTTATTTGAATGAGACAAATTGATTATAATTTAATCATGAGCCATAATATAAAATTGGCTTGAGATGACAGAATTGAATTAATTATTACTAAACTGAAATAAATGTCATACTAAGAAAATTAATTAATTAGTATTTTTTATATTTTATATAGTAGTGTTTCTACTTGAAATAAAAACAAATGAAAATACTTAATTTGTTCTAATACTTCTAATAGTATTGAAATATTACTAGTTCAAATATATGATAATTATTTTATTCATATTTTAAGTTACTTATTGAAATGATAACACAAACATCAAAGACCGCTGAATTATACGAAAACGCAATAAGAACCAGAAATAAGGTCAAAAAAAAGTAAGTACAAATCATCGTTTTGTGTGTAATCATCTTACGTTAAAATAGATAAAGCTATATTGGCCCAGATAGGTACCTAATTTTGATAACATATGTATATAAAGAAACAGCTATTTTTAAAGAGAAATGAGTAAGCTGCTCACATCCGTTTTGTAAGAATTCGATGTTTTCTGAAAGAGCTACCTATTTGTATGATTTTATGCATAGATATACCGCGTGGAACAGAATGAAGAACTTTTACAAAAACGGGGTATGGTTCACCCTAAGAGCTTTATTTTTTACCAATAAACTATGTTAATATTCTTTACCGTTTACGAGATAAATCTTATTAAACTTTAGTGCAAAAATCCGCCTGTTTCAACCCTAGCAAGTTGAGCGGGCAATGACCTCTTGAAAATAAGTTCAATGACCTTTAGTATCAAAAATAAAAAAATGACAATTACATGTCACTGCAAAATAAATGACATATTGTCTATACATGTGTAGGAATTGACAGGACGAGATTGCCGATTATGAATAATAAACAAAAAGGTTAAACCAACCAAATTTTGCTATTATAGTTTGGCAAGGAAGTAACTCATTTCAACTAAAGACAAACAAAATCATACTGTCTCTTTATTTTCTAGTACCATCATTCTAAAAAAAGATATGTTGTTTAGAATGATGGTATTTTTTACGTTCTTATTAATTACTGACATTTGGTTTGCCGGACTACACTTATACTTGCTACTTAGTTTTTGTTACAATTTTATAATTTATTGACAAGTTAATCTAATGTTTAAATTGTAAAATATCTTCGTCAAGAATATTTAAAAGAGTAACAAAGCTATCATGTAGCGACGAACCTTTTTAAGACTTAATAATACTGGCCAGTTTTTTGCTTGACGATTGATTGAATACAGTTGACGTTGTCATTGGCAAAATATCTGATATGGTATTAAAATTATCTCAAAATGCCTCAATTGAATGCTAGAGGTTATTTAAATTTGCTTTTTTTGTACGCGGAGTGCAATTACAATGCCGCCGAAGCCTTACGCCAGTACCGAAACAGGTACCCACCACCCCATCCAACGGGGCATATGACAATTTTGCGTGCTATTGATCGTGTTACCAACAATAGGAACATCGTACCACGAACAGGGCAGGACGACCAACGCGGTGGACGCGTTGTGCAGCATGCTGTGCGATTTGAAGAGAGGGTACTGCGATACTTCGATCAAAATCCAAGAGCAAGTTCTAGACAGGTGGGCCGACATTTTGAAACGAATGATACAAAAATACTACGAATATTAAAACGTGCCGGCCGTCACCCGTACAAAATTCAAAAGGTTCAGGCTTTGCTTCCTAGAGACTGTCCTGTCCGGGAAGCATATTGTCGGTGGCTTTTGGAAAGGTTGGCGGACGATGGAGAGTTTCTCAAACGCGTAATTTGGACCGACGAAAGTTTGTTCACACGAAACGGAATGTGGAATCGACGTAACGAGCATGTCTATGCTGAAGAAAACCTGTTCGAATATCGTTATACAGGACACCAATATCGTTGGTCAGTGAACGTTTGGGCGGCAATTCACGGAAACACCATTATAGGGCCTGTGTTTTTACCACCAACTCTCAATAGAGTGGGATACAGGAACCTCTTAGATACGGAGCTTTATGATTATCTCGAAGATTTGCCATTGGCCGAAAGACAACTTATCTGGTACCAAAAAGATGGAGCACCAGCTCATTCCACGATGAAGTGCGACGTAAACTAACTGAACTTTTCGGGCGTCAGTGGATTGGTCCACGCCGTTGGCGACCTCCCAAGTAGCACAAAACTTTAAGACATGGCGGTACTTTTGAACATCGCATGTAAATTGTGTAAAATTGTTTTAGGTATGTGAAGTGATTGATATGTGTCATGTGCAAATGTAAATAGTAACTTTATAGCGGCAGGGTTGTCACCTATAATAAAACGTTTGTTAATGTCTTTTTGTTTTACTTAACCTAGCTTTAAAATGATAATAATTTGATTCAAAATTAATTAGATAACACTATACTTTCAGCAAATACCATAGTTAAGTGCCACCCTGTATATTTTAAATCAAATTCCTATAAAGAGAAGTACCGACTGTATGTAAATGCATGAATTTTATATTGATTTAAATTATATTTTTTCTTATTTAATGCATGTTAATTATAAGATGTAATGTTTTGAAAAGATGTGTCCTGCCGAGTTTATTGGGATAACCTTCTCCAATGAAGGAAGATTTAAATCTTATCGGGTCAGAGGTGTAGGGTTAGAGCCAGTATAGCTTTATTTGACGTTCATAAGCGCATTGTAATATGCATACTTGAATAATAAACTATCTTTATCACTGCATATATAGATAAACCCATTTATAAGAAGTTTTAAGCAAGCTTCGCTAAAACCTATATTCAAAACATTAAAGCTTAATAACATCAAGTTTTCAGTGAGTTAAAAACGTATTAATAACACGTTATATCATTACTCTCACACAACTTATTATTAAATTTTATATATTATATTATAAAATAAAATAGTTATTAATATAGGTTTAGTATATTAGGTACTAAGTTACTAATATAATATAATATGGAAATTTAATTATGAAATAAATATTTATTTAATTTAATTTAATTAATAAGTATAGAAAGCCATGTGTGGACTGTGGAGTAAGTATTCTAAGCTTAGGTATTCATTTCTCTATGGTATGTCCCAAATCGGAAGATGAGAGCGCTGGAAGCCACCAGCAACATGCTGAGATGAGACCATTTCGTGGCACTTTATACTTTCTACGTTTTTGTTATATTATGTAATGTAATGGGTCTTGTTTGTGTTTAGAAATAAAAAAATATTTATTACAAAGCAATACTTTTTATTGAACTCTTTATATTACATGATCTCTAAAAGACTCGTCATAAATTTGCACTGTTTATGACGAGTGTGTGTTTGTATATGTTTGTTCCTACTTTCATGTTTATTATTTACAGTGATATAGGAGTCTGCAGAAGGATATGGCTCCATTGTACGTGAGATGCATTAATGGGGCTTGTCTCCTTAAATACACCCACATATTAATGGAAAAGGTGAGAAATTTTATTACAATGGTCATTGATGTTGACACCGTTTTAAAGAGACATAATTTTTCAAAACTTAAGACTTAAGACTTTTTTAAAGCTTTGCGATCCTAGCGAAATAACGGTACTTTTTCTATGAAATTCCATTTAGGGAGAATACGTTTTTCACTAACTAACTCTTAACAAATCACTTTGATTTTGATGCATTAATGGGGGTTATCTCCTTAAATACACAGAAAATTTATTACAATGGTCGTTGACGTTGACACCGTTTTAATGAGACATAATTTTTCAAAACTCAAGAGGGTAAAATAGCTTTGCGATCCTAGCGAAATAACGGTACTTTTTCTATGAAATTCCATTTAGGGAGAATACATTTTTCACTAACTAACTCTTAACAAATCACTTTGATTTTGATGCATTAATGGGGGTTGTCTCCTTAAATACACCTACATATTAATGGAAAAGGTGAGAATTTTTATTACAATGGTCATTGACGTTGACAACGTTTTAATGAAACATAATTTTTCAAAACTTAAGAGGGTAGAATAGCTTTGCAATCCTAGGGAAATAACTTTGAAATTCCATTTAGGGAGAAAACGTTTTCCACTAACTAAAATCTTAACAAATCACTTTTATTTTGATGTCGATCGCTTCAGTATAATATATTCTAGGTTTATAGGTGTCACTTTAAAAAAAATGTGTTGCGAAATTTGAAAAAAAAAAGAAAATCTATAAACCTAGTTTTTCATTGTGTCAATAACATACTAAAAAATCATGACGAATGGAAATTATTTAGAAGTGGAAATACGTTTTCTCCTTTTATATGGACTGTCACGTGGTATATACTTCCGTCTTAAACAGTGGATCTGTGAGCTGTGTAGATCTCGCTAAGATTCATAAGCGTATTAACAAAACAAAAAAAAAGTTAAATCATTATCATAGCGTACTCGCAATGGTCTTACGCGCCATATTAGACTCTAATGACACTGCCACTGCTTTATGCCACTTTCTCCCATTTTGAATATTTCTAAAAAAACGAAAAGATAGAAAAAATCTCTCTACCACTGTTTTAGGAAAAACTTCATATTAAATCAAGTCAAAAACTTCATTATAATTTTTGAGCGAGTAACTTCGATTGTATGGAAGCAACTTTTTTCGTTCCCCTATCCATCCTATTTAACTTCTCGTTCCTTACTTCGCCCGGCTCATTCTGATTGACTGAATTACACCCATTCAATAGATTCTATTTCACGATAGACCCTTTGATTCTCTAATGGCGCCTTATCTCAGAGCTCAGCGGCGCTTTTGTCATAACAGATTGACAAACGGGCGTGATCTGCTTCCTTCACGGAGCTAGTTCCAGGGGAGGCGATAACGGGGAAAAGTCAATTTTACATCAGAGCTTTGTTTACTAAGTAAAGATGTTATTAGGATGTTAGCTATAGCTGCATTAAAAATCAAATAAAAGATATAAGTCAATTTTACGCCATAGTTTTGTTTAATAAGTAAAGGTGATCCAAAGCATAAGGCACGCATTATCAAAAAATTATCAGATCTCATGAAGAGCCAAGCTTCTATTATCTACAGGCTCTAACTTCACATACACCTTAGTTACAATATATGGCTTGGTCATACATCGTATATCAATTTTCAGACATCTAGCATAAAATTTTGTGGAACCCTCATACAAATTTTCATCCCTTAGTTGGGGTTGCGGGATAAAAGTTCCAAGTTTTAGAATTTTTTGTTGTTTGTGTACTAATACTAGCTTACATACCAAATTTTAGCTTTCTCGGATTTCAGGAACGACTCTAACAATTTTGATAATCGTCAGTGAATGAGTGAGTGAGTCAGTGACGAAATCGGGTTTAGATATCAATAAAGTCTAAAGTATAAGAGCTATGCAATTGAAACTTTTTATTTTTAATAGGTTTGATAATGACATCATATCCCGAGACTATTGTTTATCTGGGATAATCCAATCCCAAGTTATGAGGGTTTGACGAAGCGCTTCGAGAAAAGATAGGTAGTGCCCTTTCGCTTCGCTTGGCTCGTCTTAGCGGGGGCACGGTAGATATTATGATGCTAGCTGCAGCTGCATTAATGTCGCGACATTGATATCGCCGCTATTTCTGTCAATTTTCTTAATAAAATGAGTGACGTTCACCGCCGCTTTACAGCCGCGATTATGACGTTCACTTCATCATACTGAAAACCAGCGCCATGGATTGCCCCGGCATTATGCTGAGAGGGGATCCTATTTTGGCGTCCAATGTTTTTTTATGTATGCATGAATTCTTTTCCCAAAAGTAATGACTGTATTGTGGTGTTAATATATACATAATATAGTCTCACATTCTTATTGCTTTCTATGACTGGACCCCAAGAATAAAAACCGGACAAGTGCGAGGACTCGCCCACCGAGGATTCCGCACTAATTTACTCGTAGTATAAGACGATGTAACTTGCCAAATTTCATAGTTCTAAGTCAACGGAAAGTACCCTATACATTTTGATACACTTGAGAGGGTCAAAATGTACGTTTTTTACGGCGTAAACGGCCGTAGGTATCTTGTTTTAACGTTAAGTTAGAAGTTTGTTTTTTTCATAGCTTCAGAGGACTGTAGACTTGAATAGGTACTACATAGTTTTAATTGCAACACAATACCTCCACGCGTTCCCGAGATAAAGGATCTTGATAGACAGATGGACGGACAACAAATTGATCCTATAATGGTTTCGTTTTTTCCTTTTGAGGTACGAAACCCTAAATTAAACTAAAGTACTATGTTATTCATGAAAAAAATCCCAATAAAGATGACTTTGCGAAGCCTTCACAAATAAAACGATTACAATCAAACCCGGAAAATTTGCTCCCAGTGCACAAGTCCCGAACTCCCCCAAAGACGCCTAACAATACCCGGTGGGAGACTCGTTCCCTTTATTTGTTGTGATTGAAAAGGGATCGGTTAATTTTATAGCGAACCATTTTGTCAGATGCCCATACATAATAAATGGAAAATGAGGAAGGAAATAAGCTGCGAAATTAAGCAGAATTTGATGGATTTTGATGCTTAGGAGTCAGTTGATACCCGCCCAGCCACATAAGAGGAAAAACTCTTGGTTACTGAGGTTGACGTCAACGAAATCGATGAGGACTATATATGCATGTTTGTATAGTTACCTTAAAACCTTAAGGCTCTTAAGAAGCTATTTTGTACTCAATTTTATTAACAGTGACGCTCAATCAAGGCCGATGATAACCACCAATATATAGCCTTTTGTTAACAATTTAGTTAGCAGGCCCCTACAATATTTATTTGCAACATTTCTTTACTAATACTATTCATCATACGTGCTTGTAAAACGTGTACACGCGTAGCCGATGCGGTCCGTAAATCCTAAATTTTGACTTAGTCAATTTGTATAATAATGTCCTATAATATTTATCTATTTATATATAATATCTGTAGATGAATGAAAATCCAACCCAAAGCAGAACATAAAAAAATCACACGGTCTAAAAACCTATTCAAAGCGCGGCAGTGTTGACTTGTCTGACTTTTCTGTCTTTGTGCGTCAAAAACGCCATGTGGCCTCAAAACCGTGCCCGGAATCTATGAACGCGAATCACAGAACAATAAAGAGGAGCGGTCGGAAACGGAAAACACAGCTACCGAAACAAAGAAAACAATAAAAAACAAGGTGTGTACGGTTCTTCGAACAATCAACCCTCGCCTTTGAATTGTGGAAAAAGAAAAAACTTCACGTCTCTCCTAATACTAGCTGTCATTTTTTCGCGGAAACCGTCATTCGAGTATTAGGTTCCGTGGCACGTACAGACTGGCAAAATTGGGAAGGTCTCAAACGCAGAAAGATGTTTGCGTAAAGAGGGTTTTTTATATTTTTGTCTTTTACACCACTGGGTACAAAACTCATTTATACAGAGCGGGCTACATCGCAGATTCATAGATATTTTGGTATATATGTTGTACCAGATGGTCTTAAAGAGGCTAAAATAACACAGGCGGTTACGCGCAGAATAATACTGTGGGAAATTCATAAGTTGGGTAATATGATATTTGAAATGACTATTGCGATATTTAGTTATTTTCTTTTTTTGTTATTGTTTCTACAGATATTCTAGAGAACTGTTATTACAAATGTATTGTAATAAGTATGTAACATTACACTTGAGTGGCATTAACGTGACACAATATTCTTCTTCGCAGAGCTTCATTCGGTTCTTGTCTGTTTGTCTGATTTAATTTTTTGTCTTTTAATTATTTATAGATGAATTCAAGTTTTGGAGACAATTTACATCTCTAAGGATATATATATATATATATTATATTTTATCTCTGACACTGAGTGACTTATATGTTCATCTCTAAAGAATTTTAGTATTTGTTGGTTTTATTTTTCTACATATATTTTATTGTAATTTGACATTTAGAGACTGTATACATCTCTAATAAAGTATACCTATATTATTTCACCAAATCCATATTTGTAATTTTTATTAATTGTAAAAAAATGACATGTAAAAGTGCCCATTTGCTGAATAAATGTTTGATATTTTACATTTTATATTACTTTTTCACAGAACAATTTCTGCAGCATGTAACAGGAAAAATAATAAAAAATGAACTGTTTATTTACTGAGAAGTGGAATGAACGTCATAATCGCGCCAATAAGACGGCGGCAAACGTCACTCATTTTTTCATAGACCTGTCAAACGCTCATTTTATCAAGGAAATTGACAAATACAGTGGCGGTAACAACGACGCCGCAACAGTAATGCAGCTGCAGTTCACACCCGTACATCACCTTTAGGCCCTACAATAAAGCCTTTATTTTTTGTTCCTTAATAACCTCATAACTTCACATTTTACGTCCCTAATAACTCCATTCCCGCATTACGCAAGCCCGTAGAAAATAACGAAAAATAGGTGTAAGTTAACTTTTACAGGACAAAGTAATTAGAGACGTTAGTCCCAGCTGCACGTTCGTTCATTAATATGCTAATACAGTTGCCGCGCTCCATCGACTGCAAGCGAAAAGCGCGCTTACGGACCGAATGTATTTTGATACCACCTTTTAATGAACTAGAATAGGGTTTAATGTTCCGTATAGTTGAGTTAAATGGGCGTTATACCGGGAAATGATACGGAAAAAAATGGTTTTTAAATGTAATAATACTATAAAAGTACCTACTTTATGTATCTATTGAAGTCATAATACTTTTCATCACACTTGCTCAAAAAAGATCTTATTTCATACAAGTATATTGAAGTACAAAAGCATGTATTGCTCCCCCGGGAGTTATGGATTAGGGAGAAGGAGTTATGGCTTTTTTAAATTTGTGTCACTAATTCATACGAACCAAGTAGGTGTACATGAGTTTTACTTTAAAATAATGACGTTTATAATTTATTTTTCTTGTTTATATTAAACAATTTTTCACTTGATTAATTCAATAGCCGTTGAAAATATTTTACCAAATGTTTAATCGTGGCTAACTTGTCAAAGAAGTACAATATGGCGGACCAATGTAGAAAACGTTATAAATCCTACTTTCATACACAAAATAACTGTAAATACATATACCTACACAGAGGTACATAGACAAATACATAAATAAAAACGTATAAAAAATATATAAAACGAACCTATATCTATAAAACACACCTATATCTATATATATATGGTATATCTTAAAATTATACCAGCAACATGTTAGCCACAGAGTAAAAAATAACTATACTCGTACAGTCAGCATCAAAAGTAGCGGATAAAACAAGGCTTCAAAAGTATCTACTATTCTGTAACAGTTTAATAAAAATGATGATTCTATATTTAGATCAATGAAGACTGCAAAAAATATACTTTTGAACGTGAATTTTAGAGATTTATCTATATTTGGAAAAGTTTTCCGGAATATCACATACTTTAGGCGCGTTGTTTCATCCGCTACTATTGATGTTGACTGTACTAACCTATACAAATACTAAGGGAGATATAGTTACTATTCTGTAAGTAGTTTTTTAAATACCTACAGCAAGTGATTAAGCGCGTTTAATACCAAGAGGTAAATGTTCCAGAGATAATATAAAATATGCTTACCTAATTACCTACTTAAAAAATAGTTTCATCGTTTCAAGCGCAAGCTTCTAAAATGTAGTATTACTCGTAACATTTCCAATTTCCAAAATGGAGACATTTCATTTCATACTAAATTGTCGAAATACCTTCGAATTTTTGGAATTCGAATTTTTTTCATTTAATAACCTCGAAATTGTTTAAAATTCCTTGTTACCCACAGTACCCTCACCATGTGTTTTACGCGGCCTTAGCGACTGCATCAACTCAAACAGTGCATCTCGCTTGCATCAATTTCACTACGAAGGATATGCATTGTGAGTTAGTTTACGCAGTTGCTATAGCGAATACGTCAGTGTCAAACTCGTGGTATGCATGCAGGTCTAGAATGTGTCATTTATATATGTATGGTGATATCGCTGCCTTATCACAATACTTCTGATAAAACCTAAAGGGCCCTCCACACTCGTGCGCGAATCGAGGCGCGAAGCCGCGAACGCGAGTGTGGAGGGCCCTCGCGTCGATTACGCAGATTGTTCACGCCTTCGCGCCTTATTCCCCGTTTTTGTCGGTATTTGGCCCGCGTCAAAGAAGATGCGAAGCGCGAACTTACAAGACTCCACACTCGCAATCGCTTTGCGCCGCGATTCGCTCACGAGTCGGTTAATCTGTCATAACTTTCTATAGCGGCTGCTTGGTTATATTGGGTGCGAACTAGATCAACCAAAAATCAATTTGACAGTTCCCAGTTTGAATCAATGCCTTTCCGCAAACTAAATCTGATCAGCTGAAGCTTCGGCGCCATCTTGCCGCGAACCAAACTGCGAAATCGCCGTGAAGTTGTGCGAGTGTGGAGTCTACGTCAACGTCGCGGTATGTTCGCTCCGCGATTCACACGCATATAGCTTTTTCTAATTCAAAATCGTTTTTTGTTTAATGTCTCAAATTTCACGAATCCTCGTCGATAAGAGAGCCATTTCATTCGCATCATTACGCCCCTCCGCGTATAATGTGGTATCTTAGGAATTGTCGCTTATGCGATCGCTCAATGATATTTAAAATGGTATTTTTATTCTATATTATTGCCAAAGTAGGTATTTTGGTAGGTAGGTACGTTTGGTACTCTGAAATAACAGTGTTATTTTAGTAGGTACGTAATTTTATTTACTGTACATTATTTAATAAGATTTTCTATTTAGGTTTTTAAGAATTCTTAAGGACGTGGTCTTTCCTTTGATAATTACATAATAAATAGTAAATCTTAAATGTCAGGTGATTCCAAAAATAGACTAACATGGTAGAATTTTTAGTGATTTACGGAATTAGCCGGTATTTTTAAGAGTCCGCAGCCAGGTCGGTTCTCCATAAAAACGTAGTCACGCTCTCATATTTTTAAAACGACTAGCTATATTGCTCTGAAACTTTATACTTACAATAGGATAAGGTACCTATACCAATGCCTGAAATTAGTTTACGTAGCTTCAGACACCATAGTTTCTTGTGTGTTGTGTGAAAATTTAAATTTACTACACATTTGTCAAAACTGTACAGTTTTCTCTTCTGAGGACAATAGTTAACAGCTTGTGGGCATGTACGTAATGATTTTATCATACTTATCTTAATAAAAAGAGTATTTTTTCATGCGGATAAGAGTTAAATAATAAAATAAACCTCTATGGTCCTTACTTAACCTTTGGGTATGTGACGAGAAAGATGTGACGTTTTGTGTTTGACCAAAAACCTATGTTACTACTTACTTATAAATTATATTAGACTTAACTACGTAATTTATTTGATCTGTACCCCTAGTGTAAATAAATTCGATTTCGAAACGTGACGTACGCGTTTGCGTTTAGTCTCATTTTGTATTGGATTTAGAAAAAGCGCGCCAAGCGGGACGTTTTGGAAACTCAAAATCCTATACAAAATGAGACTTAACGCAAACGCGTTCGTCACGTTATGATGTCGATCAAATTTACACTAGGGGTACATAACATATGTAAGAAGACAACATAACACACGATTAACCATCATACATAGTATGCTGTTTGTGCTATCCCTAGTTCTAATTATACAGTAAAGAGGCCGCTTTCTTGGTTTGATTGCTGCGAAATAGGTATAGCAGACTATAGATTGGTTTACGGTACTTATAAGTCCCATAACTTTAACAGAGGAAGGTAACTAGTTCACGAAACCGAACAATCGCGAAGAAGCATAAATCCGAAGCGCGCCGAATTGTGCTTAACGCGGGTTATGAGTGTTTGCTGTTTCGTTTACGAGTTTAGGAACCAACTTGTTACTTGTAACTATAATTTTGCTGTGTTTATTATGTGGTGTAGTTCCAAATATATCTTAGTCATGGCTGACGCCTTTAAATATAAATAAATATTTAGGAACAAGCTTATGTATATTGACGTAGTCCCATACCAAAGAGAATTTGAAACAGTAGCTTGTAACCACAGTAATTTTACTGCCATCTGTCGACACATGATTAAAACTTTTAGAACGCTATTTGACTTTGATCCTTATTCCTTCACTGTGTAATATGTGTTAAATTTGTTAAATATCAAAAAGTGGCGCCATCTACTAGAGCATTGGTCAAAGGTATGGCGGCACCTTTTCGATTTCCTGTGGTCACAAAGTTTACCCGCGTGACCCAATAAAAAAGTTCGAGAAGCAACTCTACCTTTATTAACCTTTTCAACGCTTTTCCACACGTGTCAAGAAATGCCATGGACGCCAAAAAGTTAACTGGTGAAGAGCGAATATGAACCTTAACTGACAGTAGGAAAGTCGCTTTGACAACGTCCGCCATAGCGTTTTTAATGGCGTCGCGGGCACGACAAACGATGACCATTTTAGTGGTATTTGGCGTTGAAAAGGTTAATTACCTTTTCACAATTTACCAATCGAATCCGTCTTCATTTTCACCTATAATAAATTATTGAAGACGGATAACACAAAGCAACAATACTTTGAAATATCACCTAGCTCTCGGGAGCCGTTTATTCTCAGCTGTTTTGATATTCTTTTCAACTAACGAGAAATAGATTTATCATTGCAACAGGGGTTATGATAGATTTGCCTTCATTATTCCATTTCATTTATTATGTACGAGTAGTGTTATGTTTATAGTAAGCTGATCATACAAAGTCTTTATTCACTTATCTCTGCACTTTTTAGCTTTTGAATTCCAATAATTGTTTTTACAGTACATATGGTGCTATTTTAACTAATTAGCATATTACAAAATTCAAAAATTTATTTTGCAAGTAGGCCTCAAAGGCTCTTTCACAAGTCAATACAACATTTATACTAACATCATATAGTGACATGGAAAATACATAACAACATTTATAAATACAACAGCCAATACCTGGGTAAACATTACATTATAATAATCTTAAAATAAATAAAATAAAATAAACGTTACGTTACTATGTCGAAGATTTAAAGGGCCATAGGTACTGTAAATCGTTGTACGATACATGTGCGAATAGGTATTTCGCAACTCGTGTCGATTTAAAATACTCTCTTCGGTCGTGTTTCTAATTTATCGCCACTCGTTACGAATTTCCTATTTTTCGCACTTGTATCGTAAATAACTATTTTCTACTCGTCGACTGTAATGCTTAAATTAAGATTTCGTATACCAAACTATAATTGCGTACTTTTCATGTATGGGTTCCCAACTCAACTATAAGATTCTTTTCGATATGCTGTAGTCAACTATAAAAAAATGACCAATCACATGCCACCGCGCTCCCATGAGCGCGATGTCGAACTTTCATAGGCTATTGCAGCATTTTGGAATTGATGTGGCAATAGCGACGTATAGCAATAAGGCAATTTTAGCTGAATAAATGATAAAACTAAACAAAGACATTAAGTTTGTATGAGCCTCTCATGGACTAATTATGACAGCACAGATGTTGCAAGCGGATACCGTGCTAAATGAGACCGATTAATCACGATTATCGCTAACGTTAGTCGCAGACCTACGCTGTTGCGACTACTTGCTAATTATTCAGCTTACGGCTGAATTAAGGCTAAGTTACAGACATTACTTATGCGGTAATGATACAAGCTGTTCTGCCCGATTTAAAACACATCAAACATTAGCTAAAGATATGATATGGGTTAGATATTCGTCACTTTGACACTGAATCCAATCCATATCGTATTTTTAGGAAATTTTTGACATCTTTAAGTTCGAATTGGGGCGATCAAATACCTAACAAAGTGTTAAATACCGAGTTTTAAAATGCATTGGATAATTTTTAACCAACTAAGGCCTATTTATACTAATTAATATATTGTCTTGGATCAGCGGTGGCAGCATGGTTGCATTTTTATTGCCTGTCACCATGCCTGTCACGTTCTAACAAGTATGTAAGTGCAAAAGTGACAGGAATGTATAAGCGATAAAAATTCAACCATTCTGCCACCGTTGGTGTGATTAAACATAAATTATGGTTCCTTCCTACCTTCGTAAGTACACCATATTATTCACCAATAGCATATCACATATTCATGTCGAATAAATGATCGGTATAATAGACCAGTTTTTGAGGATTTGGACTGGAGCACCAAGTGCACCGTCTCTACTAATCAAGCGCGCGCCGTGTGCGTGTGGAGACGGGAGTAGCCTGTTAAAAAATATGGTCGTGTTTCACGGGAGTTTTATATTTAATGTAAGTTCCCCTTAACGACCCCAGGGCCAAGATTAGGCTGACCAGATTTAACAGTGTGTAATCGCCACAATTATCCCGGCTTATAACTTAGTGTACTGATGGAGAAAGTTCGCGTTGGCTCGGCTATTGACAGAGTTTCACTTCGTTAGGCAGCTCTTTATAAGCGGCTTAGTTAATAGTAATATATTTCAATTAATTCGTGAAACTTTTTCTTACAATTAGACCGATAAACTTTTTAGTGATTGTGTCCTTCACCGAGAAGCCACTGGTAAAATTAAATATCAAATGATTCATTATCATACCTACATAAGTTCCGAAAAACTTAACATAAGTTCCGTCAGAGCCGGGGTTTTAACCCGAAATCTTTGACGATCGGTCTGGCCTAGTGGGTAGTGACCCTGCCTATGAAGCTGGTGGTCCCGGGTTCAAATCTTAATAAGAGCATATATTTGTGTGATGAACACGGATATTTGTTGCTGAGTTTGTTTTCTATGTATTTGAGTATTTATAATTATATATTATATATATCGCTGTATAGGTACCTACAACACAAGCCTTATTGAGCTTTCTGTGGGACTTAGTCAATTTGTGTAATAATGTCCTATAATTATATATTTATAAAAAAAAAATTAAAAAAAAATCTACCGACTTAAAGTGTCACGCTCTTACCGCAGGGCTACCAGCGCTCTTGCTAGTCCTACCTATTCCTACCTACCACAGAAAGTGGCATGAAAGAGCCAGGTTTTGAAAAAGCAACTTGCATTGATGATGAACTTAGTTCAAAAGAATAATTGCTCACCGCCCGAATTATCATTTGAAACTAAATCTTACTTCGACGCAAATTACAGAAGGTCTTGTTTGGACTCGTGTAACTTGTGAATGTTTTTAACTAAGGCTATCATTTTGATGTCAACTTTTAGCTGATATCCTGTGCTATCATTAAATAATAAAAAACGTACAGATCAACCGTGTATGAAGCAAATGACAAAAAAAAGTAAATTTTTGTAGACAATTTTTCTTTGTTAATTCTCGAGTAATTGTGGAAAATTCTCTGTAACATTTATGCTTGAAATTTGTGCCCTAAAATGGTTAAGAAAAAAACATTTGGGGTGATTTGTCGATAAAATTCATGGTACTATACTCCTTCCTTGCCGTATCCGGCAATGGCGACTCCATCAACAATTTCAAATACAAATACAAATACAAAATTATTTATTTGTCCAACATAGGTGTACATAGGATGTTACAGATTAGTCATTAGATATTCTTATCCGGATTATGAAATGCCCTTATGTGGCTCGCAAAACCAAACTTTGTTTTGAAGATGCGGTCACTAAGGTCCGACCGAGAACGCTTTTTTTGTCTCGGCCGAGACCGAGACCGAGACCGAGATTCAATGGGATTCTCGGCCGAGACCGAGACCGAGAATTTATAAAATAGAGAAAAAATACGAATTTTGCACTACAATTGTTTTTATAATCGAAATTCGACGATTTATCAGAAAAAAGTTATCATAATCAATTCCTAACGCTATTAAACAGTATTTTTAGGGTTCTGTAGCCATAATGGCAAAAATCGAACCCTTGTAGTTACGTCATGTCCTATGTCTGTCGGTCTGTGCGTATGTCACAGCCATTTTACTCAAAAACTATACGGTATATTTTATAACCAAAGTTGGAACGTAGGTGTAGATGTATTATGTAAGTCGCTTCTTAGTTTCGAAAAAAATAATGTAAAATATATTTTCAAATATATACTCCGTATAAATGTAACAAAAAGTAAAAAAAATCATGTGGCTCATCATTAGATAGGTCTTTAAAAATACAGAAAGTTTGCTAAAACGTTTTTTTTATTAAATAAATACTTTTGACAATAATCGATTTAAAAAAAATTGTGTGATCCCCTCTAACTTTTGAACCGGGAGAGCAAAACCATTAAAAAAATTCTAAATAAGCAAATAATTTTTCAGGAAAATTATTTTGAATATGGAAGAGTTATAAAAAAACTGATCTTCTTATTAAAACGACAAAAGTGCCACTAACATACCCTCTTTTGCTTGTACGGCTTTTTTGTATTATATGAAGGTACGGAACCTTCCATTATGCGTGGTCCGACGCGCACTTGGCCGGTTTTTCAGTACGGATGTGCACAAAAAGAGGTAAAATAACAATAATTAAAATAAAGAGTTCTATATTGTAACCCAAAATATCCGCCACAGGTGTCGTTTTGTACTTACCTACTGCTTTGCTTTTTCCCTTTGACACAAATATATTTAGTATCAAAATATCCAGTGTCATCTTTCACTCACAACAAGTTAATCTAAGTTACATCCCGATAACAATATACACCCATTTATTCATCAATAACAACTACCACAAAACGAAAAAAAAACAAATGAACAAGTCATTACTTGCAACCGCGCCTATCCGATCCCAACACTTAGTATTTGATAAGTAATTGGCTTAAAATGTGGCTATGAAACCAATTTAAATCACAAAAAACGTCACACCAACCGGGCGATACAACCAACGAGTGGCTTAGACCCCGGGGATCGTGCGCGGAAAATTCAAATTCACCAATGATAACTCATTGCTCATTCTCGGTCTCGGCAAGAATCTCGGCCCATTTTGGCCGAGAGCCGAGACCGAGATCTCGGCCCGATTTTTGGCCGAGAATGCCGAGACCGAGACCGAGACCGAGATCTCGGTCGGACCTTAGCGGTCACACGATGCGCAATGGAGTTGTCCAGTCGAGTTGCGGGTGTATGTGTAGGAGGGCTTAGGTCGCGTCTTGCGGATATGACGCTTAGCATCTAGGTCTTCCAGACGCTGCTGCTCAAATTGAGCTACTTTCTTGTGAACACTAGAACGCCATTCCGATCTTTGCAATGCAATGCCGTCCCAGCAGTCAGTCGGTATCCCGCAAGCGACGAGGTGGCGTTTGAGAACGTCTTTATGTCGCAAGTATTGGCCCCCCTGCTTCCGCTTTCCACAAGAGAGCTCCGAGTAGAAAATTGCTTTGGGCAGTCTCTCATTCTCCATACGCACGACATGGCCACACCACCTTAGCTGATGCTTCATGATCAGTGCTTCAATACCAGGCATCCCGACGCGACGTAAAACTTCCGTGTTCGGTACCTTGTCTTGCCACTTTATACGTAGAATTGAGCGCAGACAACGTAGGTGGAAGGTGTCCAGTTTTTTCATATCTGATTTATAGCTGCACCACGTTTCTGAGGCATAAAGCAGAGTGGGTATGATGATAGCTTTGTAAACCATAATTTTTGTGGACAACTTCAAATCGTGCGACCTCCAAACACGGTTGCTGAGCTTGCCAAATGCAGCAGCTGCATTGGCTATGCGTGATGGTATTTCAGACGCTAAGGTATTGTCATTGCGGAGTTGGCTTCCTAAGTACCTGAAGCGCGGCACTTCTTCAAGAGCTTTGTTATCCAGATTGATACTGGAGTATTCCATGTGACAGCCCCTAGGTGGTTGTACAAGAATTTGCGTTTTTGCCGCACTTATACGCGGACCCGGGTATGTCCTTAAACTACGTCCAAAAGAGAGGTATGGGCAATGTGAATGTGAATGTCATTTCGCCTTGTGTGGTAGGGCACAGCACAGCGGATGTCATTCCAGATCTAGAGCAGAGCCCAGCTGGGGAAGTACCTCCACCTTACAGAAAACCGCAGCCAAATAACACTAGACCCTACTCATAGTGTTGTGTTCCTGCCGGTGAGTAAGGTTGCCAGAGCTCAACGAGGGGGGTGGGGTTAGGGTCGGCAACGCGCATGTAACTCCTCTGGAGTTGCAGGTGTACATAGGCTACGGAGACTGCTTACCATCAGGCAGGCCGTATGCTTGTTTGCCACCGACGTAGTATAAAAAAAAAAAAAAAACTTATCACCAAGCCAAACTTACAGCATGACGCATGGAGAGAGTCCACGTACGACTGGAGAGATTCTGCTGGTGTGAATGTAGTGAATGTATGGAGCCCAATACATTCTACGACTCTTCTCTTTCCGAACAGACTCATCAGTGACATCTCCGAGCGTCATTTTGTAAAATGATCATTTTAGAAGACTGTCATGGAAAACAAGTTAACCAGGATATCAGGAAAATATATACAATTCATGTCCAAAAAATATATGTACAAAATACAGATACAACTGTGGATAAACCAGTCTGTAAATAAACAGATTTAGCGTACATTCATCTTATTTATCTCTGCGAATCCAAAAAAAACATTTCAATATATACGTGATCACAATATTTATTCCAGCATTGAGTACGCTTCAGTATGAATTATTTCTAAGATATATTATATTACAAATGCTAGCGAATAATGGGAGTTAGAAGGATTCACGAATCATTTTCAGTTAAAGAGCCAGGAGGCCGATTCCGTATCCACAGGTCTTGAATGGCGCTTACACTTAATTTAATTGAAGTGTGCAAAAAGGAAGTCTATATTATCATTTCATGAGTGCAAAAGAGGCAGACTACAAACTGAAAAAAAGACCATTTTTTGGAATAGCCACTTGTATGTACTAGAACGGTAAGTTTAGCGAACTGGAAAATGCGAAAAGCTGTATTCAGTGGGCGATTTTAACATGGAACATATTAATTTATTTATTGCACAATACATGCAGGTACAAATAGCGGCCTTAATTCCTTAAGGCATTTTGTACCAGTCAACCAATGAGCTAAACCAGAAAGCATAGGTAGGTGGAGTGTCTTAAAATAAACATCATCACTTATATAAGCAAATAATTTACGCAAATATTTATTTATAAATTCTAAATTCAAAACTTCGAATGATACTTGGCATCATTCCGATTTTGGTCGCACTTTTGATATTTGACGGGCAATCTTGTACATTGTAGATCAGTCTGTAGGACTACGATGGTCGGCTTTTTATCATTTGTCATCATGCCTAGTTAGAACGTGACCTAACAACTAAGAAGGTGCGAAAGTGACGGGCATAATGACAAGTGATAAAAATGGAACCATGATGCCACTGCTGTAGCCCTAACTAGTATGGTCGTAATTGTAACTAGTATGGTCGGTTTTTTATAATCTGTTACGTTCTAACAAGTAAGTGCGAAAGTGACGCATAACATGACAAATGATAAAAATGCGACCATGATACCGCCGCTGTGGTGTTGATTTGATATGGTTTACATCTTATTTTGATATGACCTTGAGTCGTTATGCGCAACTCACACACACCAATAAGAGATGACTCCTGACCAATCAGCGTTAGCGGCTTACGCGCATGAGATGCCCACTGATGGTCGCATCAAAACAATATGGACAAATACTTACTATACATATTTCGTGATTCTATACAAACATTTAAAGCGCAGAATGTTTAAACAAACTTAATAATATATAATAGTGCTTGTGGTATATTGGTAGTAGTTAGTTTTTTCTATGCATGTTTCAATTACTTAATCTATGAGTTGTAGTTATTAATGTAGTGTATAAAAGCCTGGAACTGTTGTTGTTGTTGTTGAGTGTTGTTGCACACCTGCTATTGGTGCATAAATATTATACGTGTCCACTACACTCTTACTTATGTTACTTTACTAGCTTTGTTTATACGAGTATACGGTGTGTCTTATAATATAAAATAAAAGATGGAAACCTTATCAACATTTCAATACAGAATCGCATTCCAGTTTTCTCCCGAATATTTTTAATGCGATAAGCCCGGATTAATGTCTGTTTTATAAAGTTTCATTTGGTTTTGTTGCCAGTTTTTATTACATACCTTTTAAATTTTATTGTTATTAAGAGCCTTAAGCTCGTTTGTTGCAACGGTTAAAATAATTTAAATACCTTTATTTTTAAAGGACAAAAGATTTAAATATTTTTAGTCTGTTAAGAGAAATTACAATCGGTGTAATAAAAACTAAAAATTCTATTTCAAAATTATTTTTTGCAGAGAATATAAGCATATAAATAAAACTTATTTTCATTTATTTGCCACGTACTACGGGCGGTTCTTTTTATTTCCATATTTTGTAGAGAGTGTGAGAAAAATGCCCGCCACCCAAATTGTGCGATTATTTTTCGCCATGTTGGAAATTTCAGTTAGTATAAAATAAATATATTTGTAACGTTCTTGACAACACGAACTAAAATTTCATAAATGAACCTAATACTTAATATAACCTATGAATAAATGTAATATGTATTATACAAAATTCAGCATTCTCAGACATCAACCATCGACATTTATGATATTACTTTTAGTGCGATATATTCAATACAAACACCTCAATTTTCCATCGCGAAATTCTGTTTGAAGAACGTATGACACAAGTCACCGGGGAAGAAACACAAACGGAGAAAATTTTCGCGGTTCGTTACTTCTTAGAAAATATTTTCTGTCGTGCGTTCATTCTGAGCACATACGAGTAGATCATATTATTATGCGTGTGAAAATTTTCCTTCAAGAACGTCTTATTGGAATGGCAATTTTGCATACCCACTTTTGAGGTTTGTACTCGATTATTAAAGTAATATGTATTGCTAAAGTAGTGTACAGTGCTAAGAAATGCACGAAACTTCAAAGTAATTTTAAGTGTTTCGAAATGAAGCGTATAGGTTGTTACGAATTTTGTTGCTATTTGGAAAATACCAAATTTCAGTGACTTGTTCTATTTACCGGTGTAACGTTGCTAAGCGTAATATTAGAATATATAATATAATAATTAAACTCATTATCGCGGTAAGAAAGTCGAAGTCATCTTGGTAAGAAACAAAATTACAGCCGTTTGAAATTTACAGTCTTTTATCGGTACGGGCTTTAAATGTTTTATTCAGACAAATTCATAATATTAAAAACGTTCTAAACACAGTTATTTTTACAAAATTAAATCAAGTCCAGTAATAACACGATCATGGCTCAACAAGGAAAAAAATGACGGACAATTTGTACGCCTGAGGGACGTAAAAGAAACGCTGTAGGGTTGCCATTATTTGTGAAGACATGCGAAATACATTCACTTAGAAATATTAGCGTATAATAACGTGAATTGTGATAAGAGGAGAAACGTTGTGAGAGTACAAATTGTATTTATAAAGCACGTATATTTTAGATTCATAACGTTATTTTAATGTATATTATTTTATTTTAATATATATTTTGATCTTGATTTTCATTTCTGATCTCAATTTAAATTTATTATATCTGTATTTCTTTTTTGATTTTAAGACATGTAATCTGGCTTTGTTTTTAATTTTAATTGTAATTTTAATTTAGATTCTAATTTAGTAGTGTGTTCATTTTGACATGTAAACTGACTTTACGAATAAATTAGTATGACTTATATATCTTATCGGCATTATTTACACATTTGAACATTAATCTTACATTAAGTTTCAGTCATACGAGTATAAACTGAAATAAAGATTAGATAGGATCTGTATCTGTAGTTTTTGATTGTCTATTCTCTCATAAGGCTGCTGTCATCTATGATTTTGGACACATATAGATGGTATGTCGCGGGCGAGATACTGTCGCGGCTCTCTTGTGCTAAGTCTACTGGCAGATGGTAGGCTTAAAACAAACGGTACTTTTCTGCATTAAATAATTAGGCGACCGAGTAATAACAAGATTTCTTTTAAACCGTCCGTTTCTGCGAGTTCATATATAATTTATATAAGATTAAATCTGTTAAAACTTATATCCAAATATATTTTATATATTACAAATAGTTATATAATATAAATGTTTGCGTGTATCATCGGTATTCTCTAAATCATTATGCGATGCATGTATACACTCAAAATTGTCATAATTACATCTAGCACGCAATAAGCGTCACTTTTTAGCCCAGTAATTGACTGGTAGAGAATGCCTTCCGCCATTTGTACTTATAATTTTATTTGCAATAAACTTTAAATACCTAAATAAATAAAATATACGATGTACGCAGTTCTAATCAAAAACAAATCCCATAACAATAGGTAAAACCCGTCTTACAAAAACCAATAACACAAACACCCTACCCATCTCGAGAAGACTCTTATGTATTGCCTGTTCTGAAAGGGTTCCATATTGTGTCTTCTTTATGCAAGTAGCTGAATTAAATCTAAGAGCGATATTCGGAGGCCAATTCTGCTTTCACAATTTGATACGTTATCGTTTCATTTTAATACGACCTTGAGTGACCGTGAGCCACTGCACTAATCAGTGTGAGAAACTAAGTGACACTTGGATGTCAACTGCAGCTACATTACTATTGCGGCGGCCTCAATGCCGTCGCTGTATTTGCCAATTTCCTTGATAGAATTGGTGATGGATTGAACGTCATACTCATAATCGCGGCGGACTGTCATACTACGGCAACACTATGCTACTCGCGCTGCCGCGATGTTGCTCTCTCCGGTATTGCCGCGATATTGCCGGTCCTTTGACTCGCGCCAAAAATCGACAAAATAGGGAGCGATGGGCATGATGCAAGACAAGCGGCATGACGAGTGGGCACACTACGTCTCTGCCTACTTCCCTCGCTACTTCCCATGCCATTCGTCGAGTATGTGGCCGGGGTATCACTTATTTTATCAAAGGATATTGATAGATACAGTGGCGGCGTTGATACCTCAGCTGTAACGTCGCAATAGTAATGCAACTGTAGTTGACATCAAAATGTCAGGTGTAGAGCATTTCCACATTGCTCGATCCGATAGATAGATAGATAGATAGATAAGACGTGTTATTCTGTATTTATTCATTCATTTAAAAAATCATTATAACTAAACATCGACAGACAACGCAAAAAGGCGGACTTGCTGCCACACGGCACTCTCCTGCAGCTGTTTTTCTCATAAACGCTTTCCGACATCCGACATCGGAAAGGCGTTTCCGATATTAGCCATGTCGGATCCCAGTCAGCTGTCGGACAGATAATTTTTGTTCGTGTGCGTATGTGAAGGCATAATGCTTGTTGTAGTGTGTGACCGCTAAAGACGACCTGACTACGCGGCTGGAGGATGCTAAATCCCATATCGGATTGGACAGTGTGTAATCGCTATTACGCAGATTGGTCCTCACAAAAGTCAATCAGGAGTCGTTTTATTAAGCATCTCGCTCACACTTATTTGGTGCGCATGAGATGCCTGATGATAACTGAGGGTCGTATCAAAACAAGATCAATACCTAATCAAATTTGTAAAACAGAATCCGCCCCCAATATACGTTTGGTATTGGCCAACTGAATGTTGTTATAGTAATGTATGTTGTAATGTGATAGTATTGCGATCCGTGTAGGTAGTAAGATTTTATGAGTATGTGGCTTTATGTCATGGCTTTATTTTATTATTAGTGTTATTTCGATAATTTTATTGACGGTTTGATTGAGTAGGCTTTTATCGTAAACCTGTCCTACCAGGCATAACAACCGTAACATAAATTTGGAAAGTCATACCATATACCGTATTAGCGCAACAAACTTCAGTTGTTGTTCAAAGGCTGTATATGCATCACAGGCACAATATAAATAGTATTACTACCGAACAGAAAGGAAACTTCCTACAAAACCGAAGTTCGACAGCGATTCAGGAACTAATCATTATCATCCCTTTCTTTCTAATGTATGGCACTGTCCCTATCGACTATATAGGTTGTCAACATTCAAGTGATTTTCTTATCTGTGGTTGTGCACGCAAAGTCAAGTCTGCTAACCCTAATAATTGCTCGTAGCAATGCTGAGCCGAACGGAGCCGTGAACGCACGAACGCTGCAGTTCCCCCCCCCCCCCCCCCCCCCACTGTCATATGGCAAAAATGAATTTAGGTGTATAAAGGTTCTCCGTTTACGTCGTGCGAGAACATTCCCCATACAAAACGGAGAACGTTCTCGCGAACCACTATACCTATGTACATTACTGCGGCGGTATTGTAGCGGGACATTTATATCGACAGTTTTTATATTGTGCACGTCCCGCCCAAACGTCATGTCAGAATAAACAAGACTTTCCACTTAACTGCAATGTCATCAAATTTAAAAACACTATTATTACGTTATAGCAAAATAAACAAACATATTTCGTTCCCATCGTAACCACTTTTACATGACAGCCCAGATTTTTCCTCGTCGTAATTTTTCAAGGGCTGTTACTTTATTCTGTACTTTTTATAGTTATTACCCAGAGGAATAGCGTGCTGCCAGAGGCTTTTTTGTTTTTCCGAGTTAGGTCGGCCGCACAACGTGAGTTTTTAACATAATTTTCCACCGGACGACGGAAAGCACTTCGTGCATGAGTTTTATGCTGGGTGCAAGAACATAGTGCAAGAATGTTGCTGCAGTGATCGTTTTGTTCCCGATCGCACTGTGTTGCACCTTATCACATTAACGGCCAATGTACAATTTTGCGACTTTTTATCTGCTCCGTTACATATATTTAATTATATGTATGTGTATTTATTTGTATGTGTAGATGTATTTTTTTTGTGTATATTCGGTGTTAAACATCTTTTATTGCGTCTGGAACACCTAAATGTATAAATTTTCGCAAACTAAAGGTTGTCTGGAAGAAATTGTTTTTAGCGATAAAACCGCCTGTTGTTTCCCTCTTCTTAATTTGTTTTGTATTCTTTTCTATATTGAGATGTGCATTAAAGAGTATTTAATATATCGTACTTTAATTGAAAAAAAAAAAACGAAACCGAAACATTTAAGTATCAAAAAAATCACAGGGATAAGTAAGTAAACATTCTTCATTGCACCACAAAGAAAACAAATTTCAAAACAGATTTACAATGTAAAGAAAGGTAGCAACAGGGCGGTCTTATCGCTGTAAGCGATCTTTCCTGACGACCTTATACCTACCTTACCTTACCTTATATATGGATATGTGCATGATTTGTTACATTTGTTACACTGTTGGACGCTTTTACCTTACCTTACCTTATATATGGATATGTGCATGATTTGTTACACTGTTGGACGCTTAATGCCAAATCCTACAATACCGGTTAGTCTTTAAATATTATCACGCAACTTACGCCTGTCAGAATCAAAATACGCATATAAATATCGAAGTGTATCACAATATCGAAACCGAAATCTGATCAATATTTATTTATTTAATCTTTATTGTACAATATATGAAGGTACAAATGGCAGACTTAATCCCTTAAGGTATTCTCTACCAGTCAACCAATGGGTAAAACCAGAAAGAACAATATGTAATTATTTCTTTATTTAATAAATATTTGTTATGTATGTATGTCTATGTATGTTTATCGTTAGACGTATTTAAGTTAAGTTCAAACTATTCTATTCGACTTTTAATTATTATTATTATTATTATTTTGTTGTTTTTCTTTGAGCCACCTACCGTATATTCTAATTTTATTGTCTCCGATACCCAAAGGTTGTCTGGAAGAGATCGCTCTTAAGCAATAAGACCGCCTGTTGTTACCTCTATCCAATTGTCTTTGTTTGTTTCTGTACATTTATTGTCAACTATGTGAGGTGTTCAATAAAGAGTATTGTATTGTATTTTACTTGGTAACGGTAGATCCAACTTGCAATAAAATAATCATGTTGGAATATTTACGTAATGTGCGGCCTGCCTTACAGAGATGTAAATGAAATAAGCGGTGTAGTGGCCTTTTTACTACCTATTATGTAACTTAACTTAACACAAATAATGGAAGTTGTTAAATAATCCTAATGTATAGAGGAAATAAAGCCATTATCATTTTACAGTACGACCTTATTAAGTGTCACTAGGTACAGTTAGTACCTACCTTCGAGCAACACCGGGAAGGGAGTCGGCATTCGCACTATTTCCCCGCTGCCAAAGCACATGCCCAACTGGGCATAACGCGGTGCAAGTTGTGACTCGTCCGTACACAAAAAGAGAGCGATTGTGATTTGGTCTTAACAGTTTTTTTTTAATCTTGTATACCAGATTTAAACAAAAAAACTGTTAAGACCAAATCGCTAACGTGTCGGTCCTCAACTAGTATTACCACAATCCATACTAGCTATGGTAAGAAACGGCCCTTAATGTCGATGTGTGCGCAATATGAATAAAATACTTGGTTTCTTGAATCTAGAAATTAGGGATAGATTATTTAAGAAACGGTTAAAGAAAATGTTAATGGAAAAATGTTATTACTCAATGGATGAATTTTTTAATGATAAAAGTCTGGATTGTGAAAAATGATTCTTTATCAATCTTGTAATACTATTGATTAATTATTATTAAATTTTATTTTTATCTTTCCGAATGAATTATTTATATTTTAATACTTATACTTTATATACTTGTTTTAACATTTAATTATTTGTAGAAATTGATGTATATTTTTAATTATAATTTAAAATCCTATATTGGCTACTTGACGCATGTTGAATATTATAACAAAATTTAGTTAAATGGATAGAAAATGTGCCATCCATTATAAAAAAGTAGAATTTAAAAAATTACTTTGAGACTATAAAAAAATACAAGGCTCCGAAGTCTCAAAAAAAAAAATTTTTTTTTGTCTTTCAAAAATAGAAAAGTAAAAATGATACCATTCGATTTTTTAAATTTTATTGAAAAATAAATTGTATGACAACTATACACATAAACGCAATATTTCAGGGTCAAAATGGCAATTTCCTTGATCTTCCATACATTTAGGACAGACTTATATGATGTGACGTCACATCACCTTATTATTTTGTTAAAGGCGTTTCAATCGTCGAGTGCGAGCGTCAGACTTTAACTAATTTCTGACCTTTGTGTTGCTTAAATGCCATGAGTCCCATACAGATATATGATCCTCAGGAAAATCAAGATCGTTTGACATTAGGTATTTACAAAAAACAGTCAAGTAGCCAATTGTATACCCTAGCAGGGTATCATGTACCTACTTGACCATATACAAAATGTACAAATAAACGTGATTTCAATGAAATAAATGATATGATATGGGGATTTGTCTTTAACGTGTCTCATTTTCAATATATTTGTGTCGTCATTACATTTTGTATGTAGTAAGTGAGAAGTGCAACTTATCGAGTGAACTTATTTCACTGCAATGCCAAAATGATAAGTTTATAAGTAACACTTACAGATATTATATCTGTCGGCCTATGGCCTTGTAAATATTTTTTTATTTATTACTACTGATACCGATTGACGTGCTTTGATGTAGCATCAAAACGCTTCTCACCACAACACAAGATCTCCCGCGGCAAAAAGGCTACACATTCGGATGGGCTCTTCCGAGCCAACAGACTCGTAGGTTACACTTGGGTGAACACTACAACTCTTTCATACGGATATGCAGACGTTATGTAAGATAATGTGCTATTCTATGTGTGTTTTGACGACCGGTTTGGCCTAGTCGGTAGTGACCCTGCCTACGAAGCTGATGGTCCCGGGTTCAAATCCTGGTAAGGGCATTTATTCGTGTGATGAGCATGGATATTTGTTCATGAGTCATGGGTGTTTTCTATGTGTTTAAGTATTTATAAATATTTATATATTTTATATATCGTTGTCTAAGTACCTTCAACACAAGCATTATTGCGCCACCTGTCGGCCACAGGCATATCGTGTGAGTCGTAGGAGTATCTTGCAACTCGGAGATTGACTTATAATCTATATATTACAATACATTGTAGTAATTAATTATACGCTCCGATTCGAACTTTAAGATACGTTTAAAATTTCCTAGCAATTATTTGACGTATCTCAAAGGTGAATCGGGCCGACCACGTGCCGACCTTATATTTCAGCTCCATTTTCCACGACTGATTATTGCCACGGTGTTTGTATCGCGTAATGGTGAAATTGTTGTAATTACTATCAGTTTAGCAGTATATTATTACAATCATTTGGATTGTTACTAGATACTGAACGATATTAATTAAACATTTTAGTAGCAGGCCTCATCTATGTGCTAACAAGTTACTTGATATTGTTGTCTACATTACTCTGTGGCAGTAGCTAAGTATGTATGTGGTACTAAATCTAATTATTACTAATAATTATTATTTAATGGCGTAGGGTTGTGACAACGCCATCGCCCGCTGGTAGTAGCGACCCTAAGTACCCGAGAGCTACCGACAGGTCGCCTTCAGCCTCTGGCTTGCCTTTGCCGGTCGTCTAGAGTAGAGCCACGAGAGATGCGTTTTCGAGGGTAGATGTCGAAACAAAGGGGCGAGTTACCGAGCCCTCATACCGGTATTGCCCCAGAACCATCTTAAATATCGCAAAAATCCCATAAACTTAATTAAAATTACTTAATTTAAATTCAATTAGACACAGCCATAGATCAAAAAGCTAAACTGATTGAGAAAAAGATATAAACATTTCAAATAACAGTGAAGAAAATAATTTTTTTTAAATAAATTCTAACCTACTTTTATAAAATTACCCACGATACTTGAACCATTTTTCCGTTCATGCAAACCATATCCCTAATAACAGGCTATTATTAGAGATTTTCTACGAAAAACACGAATTTTCCTGTTAAACACCAATGTAGATTTATATTATGATAAATTAACGAGACCTTGATGAGGGTGGGCGACAGATCGGAAGCGGCTTTCGAGCTTAAAAAAACTGTCCTTTTTTTGACGTTAATTTGACATCTAGTAGTGAATTTCGCTTGTACGAGTAGGTAATTATGCATGATGCAATCAGCTCTCACGATTCCACTGTGGGCGGCTGGCAATGGCAAGTCAGAGGCAGACGGAAAAGATAGCAGTAATTTTACTGTGGCTACAAAATTTTCTTTGACAATCCACCTCTATATCAAATTCTCTTTGGTTAAATCAATACTAAATTAACCTTTTGAACGCTTTATGTCATAAACACAAATATCACATAAACGCTAAGCTCAGCGCAAGGGAGCTGAATGTAAACCTTACTTAAAAGTGTGAAGGTTACTTGACAGCGTCCGCCGTTACACCTATAGGGACCGTGGGCGTTGGAGGGTCTGCCATCTCGTGGCCTGAATCGGAACAATAAACATTTACATTTACACGTCACGTGTTTTCTTGTGCATAGTAGATTCTGCCATCTTGTGGGCTACATCGGAACAATAAACATCACATTTACGCCTCGCGCCAAAAATCTGACGGCTCCTGTGCTGCCGCCTACAGTTCATGCACGCTCCCTATAGGACAACTATATTATTGGCGCTTTGGGCATGACAAGTAACGACGACTTTAGGTGTTCTTGGAGTTCAAAAGTTTAAGAAGTGTTCTTAACAATGTTAATGTCGCCTTCTGTACCCCTAGTGTAAATTTTATCGACATCATAATGTGACGAACGCGTTTGCGTTAAGTCTCATTTTGTATAGGATTTTGCGTTCCCAAAACGTCCCGCTTGGCGCGCTCTTTCTAAATCCAATACAAAATGAGACTAAACGCAAACGCGTACGTCACGTTTCAAAATCGAATTTATTTACACTAGGGGTACTGAATTGAGATCGAGTAACGATCTAGAAATGCCAGTTAAAGTGATACATAGTCCGTTAAATAGTCAAAGCAACCCTTGGCGTAACCCTTTGATTTATTGCCGGAGATTATCTAAATATCCGTGGTGTAAATTCGATTGGGTTTGATTACTTGAAGTTGTTATCGGATTTACGTAGGAGATATTGGGCAGTAGTGTCTATGGTAAAGGGTATTATGAGAAGATCTTCACCCTCCTATATGCAGCTTCAGTAATTTATCTTATTTTAGTAAATTCTCAAGTTAAGCCCGTTATGTATAAGCGATAACATTTTTCCATCATTATGATATTATTTGACGTTGTTAAGAATTTATTTAACTATTGTTTTGTGGTGATGATCTTTATCTGTATTGCTAGATTTTTTTTATCAATACCGATATAAATTAATATAGATTAATTGAAAATAATTTATAATGTTATTTAAAAGGTATTACGAAATAAATAAATCTAAATCTAAGCTGTCCATATTGCACCAGGTTCCCCGATATAATCAGAGGATACTTACCTGGTATTAAAACGCGAAAAAATATTTACGAAAAAATATTACCGTATCTAATATTGACTGTCGGTCATTAGCGTGGCTCTGAATACATATTATCTATACTAATTACTGGTAAGCGCCGTGGGCCACACATATTGTAAACAATATAGTAATTAGTATTGTAAGTAGAATTTTTTGTAAGTTGTATGACTTATGTAAAATTGGCGCTGGTGGCGGTAAGAGCGTGCGACTTGCAATCCGGAGGTCACAGGCTCAAACCCCAGCTCGGAACTCCTTTCGGAACTTACCTATTGTACGAAATATCATTTGATATTTACCAGTCGCTTTTCGGTAAAGGAAAACATCGTGAGGAAACCGGACTAATCCCAACCAAGCATAGTTTACCCTCTGGGTTGGAAGGTCAGATGGCAGTCGCTTTCGTAAAAACTAGTGCCAACACTATATCTTGGGATTAGTTGTCAAGCGGTCCCCAGGCTCCCATGAGCCGTGGCAAAATGCCGGGACAACGCGAGGAAGAAGAAGAAGAGAAGATGTATGTAAAATTTGAGCTCCAGAGGGGGGGCAACAATATTTACCTAGCCCCACGGTAAGCTCAATAAGGCTTCTGTTGTGGGTACTATACGACGATATATATGTATAATAGATATACAGATAAACACTTAAACAGGTACATAGAAAACATACATACTCAGGAACAAATATCTGTGATATAAACACAAATAAATGTCCATATACCAAAACCTGGAACCTCCTGCTTCGTAGGCCAGGATGCCGTCAAGCTATACCACCCGGCCACCTTATTTTTTTTCCAAGTCATGGTGTGAAAATGAACTAAAAAATATCCATCGTTTGTACATTAAAAGCGACGTCTAGTAATAACATATGTATAGGAGAAACTGACTAGGTACTTAATTAATATGTGAGTGAGTTGTGACATTCCCAAGATTTCATAGCAATAATTACCACATAATCAAAGAGTAGATAGTTTAGGCTTTAATGAACACACTTTCAATGGCTTTATAAAAAATGAACGACTTTGTTTTATGGTTTAAGAACTTTATTCTCAAAAGACTTCTCTTCTATATAAAATAAATCAGCATACAACGTATCACTACCTTTAACTCAAAACGTCGCATTAGTGACGGAACTGTCACAAGAGGTCACGAGATGTACGAAATACATTGCCGCTCGAAAAAAAAAAATGCTATTTTGGTTAAGAGTAAATTAAAATATTCTTCCAGAATCATTTCATACCACTAAAACCTACATCTCCATCAAATACACACGCAGTATAAATATAGTAAAATATGGATAAATGTGAACTTTGGAAGTTAAACCAAGATACAACAATATTTTTAATGAAGACAAGTACATATGAAGACAAGTTAAGTTATAAGGAAAATATAAGTATATTTTGACACAAATACATTGTGTTGTGTGGACACATATTGTGTGGAAAGTCTAAATATAAAATAAAAACATTTCAGTTTAAGTGCTGTATTCCCCATGTTACCGTAGCCATACATGAGGCCCGGTGGGGACAAAGTCGTAATACACAATTTAAGCAGGCGGATACTTAATAAATGCGGAAAATAAAGACAGTCATAATAATTATTAATTGATGTAAATAAATAAATATTATGCCCACAATAATATAGATATATTATTATACTAATATATTATTTACGATGGCATAACATGTTAAATTTGATGTGAAATATTTATTACACAAGAATGGTTTATTACATTATTGTTGACCAAAATAAAAATATTTTAAAAATAACGATTATGAGAATCGCACGGTATTTTTCAAACAAAACATAATTCTTAGAAATTATTTTATGTTTATTAAAAACATTAATATATAATGTTTATTTTCCATATTTTCTAATATATATTTACCTTATACAAAAGTTGATGAAATAATTAAAAATATAAAACTTTTCAGAGAATCACTCACCATAATTAAAATTCAACCACAAAACACTGAAACATCCACAGGCACATTTAAATAATTACATTTCAGAACGATTTGTTCAAGGAATCCGATTTCCATGCAAATAGGTTTTAGGATCACGCTTATTCAATTAAATTTTGAATCACGCCGTATTATCGAGAATTGCGGCCGTCCGTCCGCGCGCCGACGTGCGTCCGTGGCAGCGGCAGGGTCCAGACTGAGATGACGGGCGTTCGAGGATTGAAATGGTGCATTCATCTTTTGGTGCAATTGCATCCGTTAAGGGTGTTTAGTCGACATTAATGTTGGTAACGGGTTGCCCTGAATTCTATGAATCAAATGTTATACGGGAATTAAATTTTAGGAATTATTGAAGTAGGAACATTATGTTTATCCATTGGTGAATTCAAAGATATAAAATATTTTCATGTTTTATTAGAAAAGAATAACCAATAATTCTCCAATAGAGATATTCTTCAAAACGTTTTTTTTTTTTTGCTGTTAATCGTTGTGTCTTTGAAAATGTTAATTTATTTATTTTATTCAAGTATGTAGGTACCCACTCACTTATAAGTATAAATCTGGTACCTATATTGAAATAAAGTTGATATTACGTGGGTTATACTGAAAGTTTCTGGAATGAGCCATTTAGTCACGCAATGGAAATGTTTATTTGTTGAAAATATAACTTATTGTCTATTTTTAGATACAATTTGTTCGGTGATGATTTGTATTTTAGGAATGCTTTTTGCAAATTATATATCAGGGATTTTTTAAAGATTTTTATATATTTTGTAAGATTCCAGGAACTTTCAATATGACCTAAATATATGCTTCTCGGCTGCTATACGCCCCGATTCGAACTTTAAGATACGTCAAATATTTCTTAAAGTTAGGATAAGTCAATGTCAAAAGTGACGTTGTTGTTTGAGAAACGTCACTTTTGACACTGACATATTTAATTCATATCGTATATTTAGCAAATGTTCGACGTATCTTAAAGTTCGAATCGGGTCGATATTGTAGCACCATATTTGCTACGTGCGGGCTACTACGGCGTAGAAAAAGTAAACGGCCCGATTCGAGGGATAAGATACGATAACGATAAGTTCTGGTTTGTACAAGTTCTCATTTAGATATCCTTTGTGTGTCGTATAATTGACAGAAGCAGCTCGATTCAGGCAACCAATGTCACTTTGAGGTTAGAAATATCGTAGATAGATCTTATTGGTATCACACCGGAATCGAAATAAACGTCAATTTAAACGTCGTTTAGCTATAGATCTTTTAAAGATCTTTCTAAGATCTTAAGCGTGTCTTAATCATGCTTCGAATCGGGCCGTAAGTTATAGTAGTCAACGACTTTTAAGTACAGTTAACATTAATAGTAGCGTTTTTTTTTATACTACGTCGGTGGCAAACAAGCATACGGCCTGCCTGATGGTAAGCAGTATCCGTAGCCTATGTACGCCTGCAACTCCAGAGGAGTTACATGCGCGTTACCGACCCTAACCCCCTCCCACCCTCGGTGAGCTCTGGCAACCTTACTCACCGGCAGGAACACAACACTATGAGTAGGGTCTAGTGTTATTTGGCTGCGATTTTCTGTAAGGTGGAGGTACTTCCCCAGTTGGGCTCTGCTCTAGATCTGGAATGACATCCACTGTGCTGTGCCCTACCACACAAAGCGAGATGACATTCACAATGCCCATACCTCTCTTGTGGACGTAGTTTAAGGACATACCCGGGGACATAGCGTATTAAACAACGCGCCAGAAGCCACCCTGCCACCATGGAATAATATTCCAAATAGAAATACACCTCTATTATTGTTCACATTCTTAAGTATATGATACAGTTAAGTATTAACTTGTTGTATGTTGTTGTTGTTGTTGTTGTTGTTGTATGTGTTGTTGTTGTATGTGTTGTTGTTGTTGTGTTGTTTTTTTTGTAGAGTGTAAATTACCCGAATATAATACAGATATGACACATTTTTGAAAAAATAATTTTTTTACCGATTAATTTATTTTAGGAATAATCACTTAAAAACGATTTTGCTCAAAATTATACACATTTTCCATAGGTATATACTGGCTGTTTATCTAGTCACCTGCAATAATTTACGGCGTGAATATATAGGTCAGAGCAACTTTTACTATGTGACCAACCCCGAAATCATGAAAAAAATTTACTCTCCCATAGAAAATGTCAAGGTCAGACACTCAAATTGTATGAAACAGATAAAAATAATCGTGATTTCGAGGTTGATCCCATTTTCGTATTCGTATTCGCGGGCTTGGTTTCCGCAACTCGACGTCGCAATTCGCGCCTATTTTGCGTGATGGTGGGTTGACGGCACTACTCATGCCAACCCAACTCTACCAGGAAGCCTAGCAGACCCTTGATGTTGCCGACGACTTCTGGGAGAGACCCCGGGGAACCGAGGTATTGTGCCCGGTATTCTGCCACCCCTGGGCATTCAAGAATGAAGGTTGATCCCATAGTAAACGTAGATCAGTATGGCCTACATATTCACCACATAAATTATTCAAGGTGACTAAATAAATATTCTGTACATATATGCCATATGGCACAAATGTATAGGTACTTACTTAGTATACTTACTTAGTATACTGGGTATACAATATTTTCACCAAACTGAAGACAATTTATTAGCAAATACTTAGTGCCTTTTTCTATTAATATTATAAGTAGTTCATGTGCAGCGCGTACATTTCATGTCGTTGACAGAAAAATGACGTCACGCTACATAGAGTATGATTCCAATTAGTATTTTCGTAATAATTAATCATTTGTCAACCTCTTTAGGTAACTGATACATATACTTGACAATCAGTATAGAAACGTCTAACTTTCATTTTATTGTCACACAAATAAATAATAGATTATGAATTTATGAGATAATACATATTTTTGGTTTTTAACAGCGTAACAAGCTTTTATTCACGTAACAAGTATTTATTATGATACCCATCAATAAGTCAACGAGGGGGGAGGGGGTTAGGGTCGGCAACGCGCATGTAACTCCTCTGGAGTTGCAGGCGTACATAGGCTGCGTATACTGCTTACCATCAGGCGGGCCGTATGCTTATTTGCCACCGACGTAGTATAAAAAAAAATAAGTAAGTTATCTAAATTTGTAGTAACTCCCTGTATGTTAAATTACGTCATTTTTGCGTCAATGGCATGAAAAGTACGGGCCCTGTTCATGTGTTAAACCTATACAGTTATACAAAACATACCTTTCGACGACCGGTTTGGCCTAGTGGGTAGTGACCCTGCCTACGAAGCTGATGGTCCCGGGTTCAAATCCTGGTAAGGACATTTATTTGTGTGATGAGCATGGATATTTGTTCCTGAGTCATGGGTGTTTTCTATGTATTTAAGTATTTATAAATATTTATATATTATATATATCGTTGCCTAAGTACCCTCAACACAAGCCTTATTGAGCTTACTGTGGGACTTAGTCAATTTGTGTAATAATGTCCTATAATATATATAATATAATATATATCCTATAATATATATATACCTACTGTTTATTCATTTGTTTCCCTGCCTTCAAGTTCTATAAGTATGGAGCTCAACTGAACACTATGAGAACATATGTATACCGCATTGAATTTGGCACCCACCTCGTAGGATTAGACTAACACTCCACACGACGGCTTAAACGTTCTGTAGCTGTATCTATTATTAACGTTTTAGGCGTAATCTACTTGTATCTAGATCTCTGACGTATTCGAGGATTATTCGTACAGGAGAAACGAGGGTCGAGAAGTATACGTCTAAAAATTCTCAGACTTATTATGCGCGCTGTATACACTCGTCGAGAGCCTCTCAGCACCACTCCGATCCAATCGGACGAGTAAGAGAGAAATAAGAAGGGACCAGAATGTATACACTCGTTCTCGGCATGTGTTTGGGATATCTCGACGAGTGTGTACATCCAGCATTACAAAGCTGCATGCAGAAAGATGACATGGGGGCGGCAATTGGCTACTTGACTGTTTTTTGTAAATAACCCTCGAAATTAACGGACTTCAGAAACCCCGTGTATCGCATAAGTAGGTCCATAGGTCACCGTATAAACTCGCCAGCCGAGTTCTAGACTTTAACTAAGTTAACTAGTTTCAGTGGACATGTCCGGAAAACGTACACGTTAACCTATAATACCCGGGCTTAGGACGTAAAACGGAAAAAGATATACTAGTGCTACATACCCTCGCGTATTATAATAAGATAATAACCATTATTCGTCCATTTGAATTTGTTTGATTACTGAATATTTCTGCGTTATTAGCAGAAAAGCAAATAGCCTCATCGTGTTGAAATTAGGTTGATTGAGCCACTGTTCGATTTGAGCCACTGTTCCCGCCTTGATCCTAACATATATTATATAATACATGTAAATAAGTAAACACATGATTGTACGAGGAAAAAGAAATATTAATTACATCAGATAGAATTTGTACAAAGATCGAAATTATGCCTAAGAGGGATCTCTTCAAGTTAACCTACACCCAAAGTAATTATATATTATTACATACTATAAACTATAAATTAATAAATATCTTTATATACATATATATCCAGTATAGGTCGTGTCATCCACGATGGCGCGCAAGTTGATCAAATCTAACCTTTAATAACATGGCAAGACAAGTCAAGGCATGCGTTTTCGTGAAAGACACGATCTATACTAGATTGTGTTGATAGAAATTTTAATACGAAGGAATTATAGCGAGTAAGTTTCCTCACCGCACACACTTGCCTGGTTTATTTTATATTATTTATTTTGATAACCATTTTGTATCAATGTTATAAGATATCTGCCCAATTGCTATATTCCCTGCGTAAGATTCGTTTCACATTCTATGAATAAAATTATTTCACAACATACACGTTCGCCGTTCGCCGGTAGAACACATTACCAAAAGTAGAACTGCACTTTTTGAAGGCTACTACTAATCACTTAACCGGTTAAACCTGGAGTAACCATGGTTACCATTACCAGTACAGTTTGACACTAGGTTAACGGTTTAACCGGTTAAGCCCGGGTTAGTGGGATGGTGCAAGTAGCCCTAAGATATTGACGATGACGACTGTCTAGTTGTAGCTGTAGTTGGTTATGAATCCGATGATGCCGGGTTCAAATACTGGTAAGTTTATTTATTTATGTGATAAGCACAGATTATTCCTGAGTGTAAGTAATGGGTATGTCTTTAAGTATTTCTTCTTCCTTGTCGTATCCTCATGGCTGAGGGACGTTTGATTGTGGACACTCTTTACCAATGCTCTCCAAGCCGCTCTATCTTGGCAGTGTACGCTAGCCTGTAGTGTGGTTTTTGTGTCTGACGTTATTCTGTCCGCCCAACGCATGGCCATACGTCCATCCGTACGCTTCCTTGGCATGCGGCCAGTAATTATGAGCTTTTGAGACTATCTGGACCTATCCTGCTCAGGTGGCCGAAGAAACCAAGTACACGTTGGGTGCAAACAGTGGAGAGCCTCGTTTAAATGTTTAGTTCGTTGAGAATAGATGCATTTGTGCGGCGTTCAGTCGAGATCAGGAGCATTCTCAGCTAGCACCACATCTCGAACGCATCTATTCTACGGCGGGCTTCGATTTTAATGGTCAGATTTAAGTTTTTATAACTATTTAAATATTTTATTTTGTCGTTGTCTAAGTATCTACAAAACAAGCCTTATTGAGTTTACTAAAGGCCGTCAATTTGTGTAATAATGTTCTATAATATTAATAAAGATACAGTCGTCCTTGAAGTAAATGGAAAAAGCAAGTAGTCAAACCACTGAATCTAATTAGCAAGAAAGCCAAGACGTTTCGTACAAATATACTCGCTTTAAGGAATTTAAAAGAATAACTCAGTCCATTGTATCTAATTACGTTGCGACAAGAGTTCTGAGTCGCGGAAAGGGCAAAGTAGGGCGCGCAGTGCACCTTAGCACGGGTAGAACTGACTCGTTTTAATAATTAGGTAGATTTTTTATTTATTTTGGGAACGATCTTACACCTTTAGCCCCATAGTAAGATCAATAAGGCCTGTCTTGTGGGTACTAAACGACGATAGATATAATATATAGTTATATATAAATTCTTATGTACATAGAAAACATTCATAACTCAGCCATAGGAACAATATTTGCACACAGTCACATAAATGCCCTTAATATAGTGTTACCAGGATTCAAACCAGGGACCTCTTGCTTCGGAGGCAATGCAGTGTAGTGACTGGTTAGGCTAGGACGCCGTTATTAAAAAGTTTTACACTTCACTTTTTCTGCATCTTCTTCCTCGCGTTGTCCCGGCATTTTTGCCACGGCTCATGGGAGCCTGGGGTCCGCTTGACATCTTATCCCAAGATTTAGCGTAGGCATTAATTTTACGAAAGCGACTGCCATCTGACCTTCCAACCCATAGGGTAAACTAGGCCTGTTGCGATTAGTCCGGTTTCCTCACGATGTTTTTCTTCACCAAAAAGCGACTGGTAAATATCAAATGATATTTTGTACATAAGTTCTGAAAAACTCATTGGTACGAGCCGGATTGCAAGTCGCACGCTCTTACCGCTATGCCACCAGCGCCTCAGAATTGAGGTAGTGACATAAATTTTGAAAATATCGTCCGCATAAATATGAAAAAAAGGGGTGGGGCTTGTTATGTGCTTAGGATTTTTATAATTGTCTCGATGAAAATTAGTTGTCTGTGGAAGGAAAAGTACAGTCAGCGATAAAAGCTTGTACCAAAAATTAAATCTTGCCAAAAACATATTCATTTAGTAAAAAAAAGTTTGTAGAACAACTTCTAAACGTCTTCTTAAGTCTACAGGAAGCACGGCCATTAGGAGATTTCATCTCATTAAATATGTAAATATCACAGGTGCAAATGGAAATTCTCAGGCGGCAATTGGATTATTAACGATGATAAAAAGTCGACGGACTAATTGTGAATTGCGAGCGCAAACGGCCTAAAGCAAATTACTTCAGTGAGAATTAAATTTGTACAGATGCTGGAGCGTATTGACAGCGTATGAGATATTCCATGGGTTTTTTCACAGGTCTAGAATGTGTAAGATTGCTTGTCAAATATGAAAGGCTAAACGCGAAATAAAAAAAAGTTTTTTTTTATACTACGTCGATGGCAAACAAGCATACGGCAGGAACACAACACTATGAGTAGGGTCTAGTGTTATTTGGCTGCTGTTTTCTGTAAGGTGGAGGTACTTCCCCAGTTGGGCTCTGCTCTAGATCTGGAATGACATCCGCTGTGCTGTGCCCTATTTTGCCACACAGAGCGAGATGACATTCACAATGCCCATACCTCTCTTGTGGACGTAGTTTAAGGACGTACCTGGCTTTCGGACGGAACTTAAACAAAAAGATGTGTGCGGTTTTGGATAAATGTATTATGTAGTATAGAATATTATTTAAGTTATAACTGTATATAACTGTTTACATACCTATTTGTTTTATTTCATATCCCATTTATATATTGTAGGTTATAAGACTTATAGGTTTACCTATCTTTTAGGAAATTAAATATTTTCTTTTATGCCGTTCAGTACAGTTTTGATATCTACCGTTCGCCAATTATTCCTTAATTGCTTAAAGGTTAACTGGAAGAGATCCCTGAAAGGGATAAGTTCGCCATTGTACGAATTAAGTGCATTTTTTCTTGTTTTATGTTTCTTTTTGTACAAAAAAGTGTTTTACTACTACTACTGCAACTGAAATAGGAGTAATTATTGAATTCAGAAACAATAATTATGTGATTACGTATTTGCTTATATATTTATAACCATCGTTATCAACGTTCAGTTTTCATAGCAAAGTACGGTTTGCAGAGTAAAAAATACAAACAAATACATACAATACAATAAAATACAAATTCTCTTTATTGCACAACCTCAAAATAACATCACATGTAGTATTTTGAACCTTTATTTTTTATAAACAGAAATAGAGACGCTAAAAATGTTTTGAAGGTTTGAAAATATTACTTTTTTTCATGGATTTTTCTGTCAACCTTTGAAATCTGTTCGAATATATCAATTTTAAATGACTATTAGTTATTTTTAACAAGCGGGCAAAGTTGATGTTTAATTGCTCGAGCTAATATTGATACCAGAGCAAGCGAAATATTTAAAAATTGAACCACAAGCGGAGCGAGTGGTTCAAAAGGTGGAATCTTGAGCGTTGCGAGGGTTTCAATAAGCACGAACGTTAAACATATTTTACCTCCGAGCTAGACCACAAACATTTATTTGGTGATGAACACCGATATTTGTGACTGAGTCATAGATGTGTTCTATGTATATAAGTATGTAGTACCTGGGCGACCGAGCTTTGCTCGGTTATAACTATTTATTGTAATATGGTGATGTATAGGTGATAATCTTAACTACATTTTTTTACTAAATTAAACTTGTCTAAAACAATAAAAATTCAAAAATTATATATAAACTTGAACACATTTAAAAAAAAAAGTTAGTCACCGGGCGAGATTCGAACCCGTAACACTCGTTTAGCAGTCCGCGTCTTGACCCGCTGGACCAGACGGACAGTGGCCGGCAATACGAAATTAGCGACCATATTCTGCGTCGAAAGAAAAACGCATGAAAACTTGAAAACACGCGTTTTCCCAACAATAGAAAAATCTAGATAGATTGTATACCCCCAAAAACCTCCATATACCAAATTTCAGCGAAATCGTTAGACCCGTTTCCGAGATCACAGAAATATATATATATATATACCGGGTGTTTCCTGTAACAGGAGCAATAAATTAAACTGTAGGCTGTACTCCTCAAACTGACCAACATTTGTTCAGCGACTTTTAAAAATAACTTATGTTTTGATTTTTATTACACTTAAAAGTTTATTTTAAGGCGCAATGTATTGCAAATTTTGTTATGTTTGAAGCGTGACAAGCAACGTCAAATACACTGATGTCAGCGTACATTGAAAATAATATTTAATTTGTATGAAAAAGGTAAAATCTAAAGATTTCGTAATTTTTAAAAGTTGTTAAACAAAAGTTATATCGTTTGAGGAGTACAATATATGGTTTAATTATTTGCTCGTGTTACAGGAAACACCCGGTATATATATACAAGAATTGCTCGTTTAAAGGTATAAGATTTATCTATATACGCATGTATATCGTCGCCTAGTACCCATCGTACAAGCTTTGCTTAGTTTGAGTCTAGGTCAATCTATGTAATATTGTCCCTAAATATTTATTTATTTATTTTATATACGACCGGTCTGGCCTAGTGGGTAGTGACCCTGCCTATGAAGCCGATGGTCCCGGGTTCAAATCCTGGTAAGGGCATTTATTCGTGTGATGAACATATTTGTTCCTGAGTCATGGGTGTTTTCTATGTATTTAAGTATTTATATATTATATATATCGTTGTCTAAGTACCCTCAACACAAGCCTTATTGAGCTTTCTGGGGGACTTAGTCAATTTGTGTAATAATGTCCTATAATATTTATTTATTTATATACGTTAGATGCTGATGGTACTAGGTACACATAATTTAGCCTCAATCCAAGTTCTCGAAACGTCCTAAATTTCTAAGTGTAAGTAAACACAAGATAAATTAAATCGCGTAGACAATCGAACAGCAATTTGATTGATTGACGCGTTACAATGGATCCAAACCCTCCGAAACCCGCCATTGAAAGCTTAATCCGTAATCGATAAACTTGACACATAAAGCTAGGTTTAAATGTTAGGTATAACGGCGTAATGCATTTTTTAAGAGATATGTTGAAGTCGTTTGAAATTCTAGCGTAAAATGGTCCTACTATAATAATAATAATAATAAACGTTTCAGCGAACGGTCTCATAGCGAAGAGTCTCGACTGGTTGGATCAAGGGTCAGATGCAGAAGGCGGTGATCTTGGACACGGCGCGAATAGTCCGACGGTTCCTCTCTTTGCAGCCCTGACCACCGGCAGCTTGGGCCCTGCCCCGCTGCTGGCGGCACCCTAGGTTAGGTTTTTTACAATGTGTTTATATGTGTTTTGTATTTTTTTTAATGTGATTTTATATTTTACTTTTATATCCATATTGTAAAAAACCTCAGTCTAAGAAGTAAGAGGAATAAAGGAAATAATAATAAAAATAATCTATCATCACTGACAGGACTATTGAAGACAATAAGCCTGACAACGTGCTGACAGATCTATCGCAACGCCGGGCCGTGCTCGTCGACATCACCATCCTCCATGATGAGAATCTTGTGAAAGCCAAGAAGGACAAGTCACCCCTGGAGCATTTAGCTCTAACGACTCCTCTCTGGTAAGTTCATTAGGCCCAACTTTTTGACCCACAAGCCCTTATACAAAACTCTTTTGAAGTCTTCCTCAAGGATTTTAGCAACGATATTAACCAGCGGTAATGGGTATATGAGCTGTCGACCTCATGAACCCCCATGGCACCGCCCTTTTTAAAATATTCCTATCGAAAAACTGAATCGACAAAAAAAAATCTATAGAATTATCGAACCTCCTTACCAAGTTTCACGAGAATCGTTTGAAAAACGGATGTTCTTCTCTCCGGTCAGGTCAAGTCTTCTGTCCAGATGGACATACAAAGAGATTTTGTCCAGGCTGAAAAGAAAACTTTGGATTTGCTTGGTTAATAAGAAGCCTTTGCTCCATCATCATGGAGCAAAGGCTTCTTATTCATCATGGAATTTCTTTGATCGTTATTATAACAAGGTGAAAGAACCCTGTATTCAGATTCCGTTAACTGCGGTAAGCACAGTTCCAGTGGCATAACTTCATTAGGCCAACTTTCATCCCCCGCGACAGTGATCGATAGGACACAAGCCCGAATGATACTCCGCATTATGAACAAACTTCGTTCGATCCTCTTGTTTTATGAAATATGGCCGGCATTGACAGTGATGGTAATTTATTGAAATGTCACAGACAGCTTGGGTTCGGCTTTTGAAGCCTTTTATGTTCGATGTCGATGGCATTTAATTAAGGTAAACAGGGACGCAGGTGATTTGAAGGATGACATGGTAAATGTGGATGTTAAAGATTAAAACAAAATGAATAAAATGCAATCATGGCACTTTTGTGTCTAAAAGGCTAAACAACACTAAAGACAGGGGTAAAAAGTTTTTTTTTTTCAGTTGAATGAGATCTAGTAAGTATAGTTATTTTTTCATTCATGGGCTAGTCCGACTCGCACTAGGCTGCTTTTTTTGATTCTGTGTACACTTTTGGAAAAAATCGCTTTGAAATTCAAAAATATTATGCTAAGTTTTCAACCAGGCGTGCAAAAAAAAAACAGATGAATAATTACTTTCCACGAAAATTAATTTGAACATGATATTATATCATATTAGCAGTCTTTTGTAAGTTATCTATAATCTCATAAGTCCCAATTTCCATTCATAAACCAAATATGGTAGCATATTTTTATGTTTCATTGCTTTCTCAAACCAAAGAAATTCATCACAATTCATCAAACACTATACGACAATTCCAAATAAAAATATGTGCAATAAAGGTTAAATACACAATATATCAGTACCAGCGAAATGCACGTGCGAATGGTCAAAATGTGATGAAATAGACATCTATTCGTAAGTTAGAATTTCGAATCGACGCCTGACGTTCGAAGGGAAACCTACAAAACTGAATTAATGTCAGCGGTATGCCGTGCCAAATAGGCGTGTTCGCTGTGAGTTCGTATAATTTAAGTACAATAGTCAATACAAAGCCAAATAACCTAAGTACTTATTTTGTTCTTATATCTTTGGCCAGTAGTAGAATATTTGAGGGGCAATCTCTTTAGGCACGGAAATAGCTGAATAAGTGAGAAATGGAATTATTACATATGTGTGTGGAATGGTAGAGAGTACCCTCCAGGCAGGTGTTGGTGGAATTCGAGTCTTTTGAGTCTAAATTGAAGAACTTGACTTGTTTTTACGTTACGAAACTCAGAGCTTAAAAAACTTCTGAGTCTTTTAAGTCCCGTGTCGAGTCATTTATTTTTAAACGCAATTCAAAAGGACTCGAGTCTCCGAGTAAAGACTCAGTCAAAAATTTTATATATTTTACCTAAACAGTAAAGGAAATAGGCGTTATTGTATGATTTATGTTATGTACATCCATGAATTTTACGTAAAGACAACGCATTTCGAAGTTATTTGTAATAAAATTACAAGTTGTCCGAAAAGGACTTAAGTCTCTATAAAAGACTCGGGTATCTAATACGTTGAAAAAAACTCGAGTTTCGTCTTAATTATAGGAGTCTGAAAAACTGAGTCAAGTCTTAAAGCAGAAGACCCAAAGGACTCAAGTCTTAACCAACACTAGTTATGCCTGGTGACCGAAGTCCACTGAGAGTTTGTCGGAAGTTGTATATATAGCAACTGACATTTGGAACTCTGTAAGCGTGATGTAGATTTCTACCATATTGCGTTCTAGGTTATTAACGCCATCTGTTAGAACATTCTGGCACGACATCGACACTGACAGAGGAGACGCCACAGGTACCTATTTCATCTCGCCGACAATTAACATCTGACACTGACAATTTCCTATCTGGGTCGGCAAGTTACCTATTCCTGTCCCGTAGATGGGTATTTCTACAGTAATCTCATTCACCTGGCTATACCTATTCGCAAATTTCCAGGAGATTCCAACAAGCAGTTATGGTTGTAGATGGGACTTGATACGGGTTACACAGTCAGCAAAAATGAGATGCTAATAAAGCGGCATCTCCTGGGAATTTGTGAATATTTATGCCCAGGGAAATGAAATTTTCGTAGAATGACCCAGCTACCGACATATTTAATTTCAGTTTTTGGGCCAGCAATGTAGAGTCAGCAAAACCGTTTGCTTAGCGCCACTGAATACTTTTTAATATGCAGGGGTGCTATGATAATAGATTTGCTGATTACACTGAAATGTACCGAAATAGGTACTTAGAGATTTTTTCCTGCGTATCTAAAGTACCTAGTCCAGAGATCGACACAGCCGGAGTATTCGCAAATCCCTTCAGTTTTGTATGACTATATCGTAAAATGAGAGTAAAATACCTATTTTTACATTATTTATGGTACAGTTAGCATCATAATTAGCGACGATAATAACGATTCTGTAACAGCTTAACAAAAAATGATAGTTCTATACAAGTAAGACTATAAAAGATATAGTTCTGAACGAGAATTTAAGAGATTTTATCTATATTTGGAAAAGTTATTCGGAATATTAGATACTTTTGGCGCGTTTTTTCATCCGCTATTATTGATGCTGACTGTACAAGTTCTCGGAGCGGTATTATAATTTCACAATTTGTTATAATTTTGATATTGTTAAAATTCGACCTTAACTAGCATCTCACGCGCCCACTAACAAGCATGAGCTATCGTATCACGTCAATAGAGTGAGACCAAGATAAGTCTGCGACGATTTTGATAGCACATGCAGTGCAAGTGTTATTTATGTCATAATTTCATAGAATTTTTAAGTTTAAAATAACACTTGCACTGCGTCTGCTATAAAAAACGTTGCAGACTTGTCTTGATCTTACTCTATCAAAACCAAAACATATTTAAAAAGATGAATATTAATATTAAAACTACAAGGATTAAGAATAATAAACTCTGTGCTAGATTAAGTGGTGCCGGTTTTGCACTGCGAAAACTAAAACCCCTTATATCTCGGGATGCCTTAAGATCTGTTTTGACGATCATAATATGATTTTTTGTAGATTGACATGCCTGCAATTTGTAATGTAATCTGTATAATGAAATATATATATATATATATATATATATATATATAATCTAATCGATTATGTTTTCTCAAATAAGGAATACTCTTTATCTCTAATAAAATAATTCGGAGAAAAGAGCATAGCTCAGAATAAAGTTCTATCTAGCTGCCGACGGACGCCATCTGCGCTTCCGTGACTCCTGGACGCGTTTTATGTTAGCTGCTCAACCGAGCGTTACCGTCTTATAGCTTCTATAAGATCTTTGAATTTCTTCGAATAGCATAGTTTATAAAGCGTCTTGCATCTGGAGGTATATTTTGTTAAAAGAAAAAGAGCACAGGACACCTTTTATTTGAAATTTAAGTAAAAACAGGATAAATACTATTTAAATCTCTCTGACTCTGAATTATAACCCAGCCATTGCGGGACGTAGAAGACGAAACAGTGTTACCCCTAGACCTCCAACTAAATCTAAATTTGCTCAGAGACAATTCGCTGCACAATCTGCCTATTTATACAACTCTATAATAATTATAAATTACCTAATTTAAGTTTATTTTATTGATGTTCAAACAAATGACATTACGAGCAGGACGCATTTAAACGAAATTATAAGAAAAATCGAATATCAATGAATTCTCGCTGCGAGAAGAAAATTGCCTAAGAAACCTATTGACAACAAGACCTACTACATAATCGGCCTTCAGGGACACCTGCGTTGCCCCTGGCACCTCTACACGCCCACGGCAACCGTCATCTTCACCGGCGTCAAACTGACAATGTTTACAAATTTATTGTCACGCGTTTACAATTTTGTAATTTATTTAGTTTTTGTATAGTAATGTATTGTACTCCGGACCACCTACTGGAATGCCCCATATGCCAAGATCGCAAACTGTATAAAGGAGACCGTGGACTCAAAATACACCTAAGCAAGACGCATGTTCCTCGAATCGAGCCGTCCCCAACAGTTCCTGACCGAATCAACAGACCTGGGGCCTCCGTCCCCAGCACGCCCGTTTCCCCTACAGACTTATCCGCACGCCTGGCAGCTTTAAAAACCAGTACTAAAATAACCAAACGTATTCCAAAGGGAGCTCGGATTGTTGTGGCTAGATGTCTGACAGAATGTGTGGCCAAGGTTGTATCAAATAATGATTTGCCCAGCTGGGAAGCTTTACTCACCTTCATTTATAAAAACTGTCATATCCCTCGCGATAAATCTAATCGTAGTCTATCTGCCGTCATCAAAGAAAACATTCTTCACCCTGACCGTTCAATATCTCCCATGGTACCATCCGTCACGGATTATCGGAAAAACAGTTTAAATCAGAAAATCAATGCCATTGAAAACAAAATTCCCGACGGTAATATAAGAAGCGCTACAAAACTTTTATTTTCCAGTGATACCTTGGCCCCCCGTTCTGCTGATGTTTTCGCCGCCCTGAAAGACAAACATCCGTTACCCGTTACACCCGTGCAGCCTCCTACTGTGCCGCTAGCCACCGCCACGCAATCACTGCAGGTTACTGAACTTGCCACCTTACAAGCGATCCGGTCCTTTCCTAATGGTTCTGCCGGTGGTTTAGATGGAACAACCCCTCAGCATCTTAAAGACCTAACCAGCCCACTAATGGGCGATGCAGGGGAATCCTTACTTAAGGAGCTAACCGCTTTGATCAATTTAATGCTATCAGGTAAAACATGCAGTGAAATCGTGCCTGTCCTTTACGGCGCCAACCTGATAGCTTTAAAGAAAAAAGACGGCGGTATCCGTCCTATTGCGGTGGGAAGTTCAATACGACGGCTCGCCTCTAAATTATGTTGCAGCGAGTTTCGTGCCTTACTCACGGACAAGTTTAAACCAAAACAGCTTGGATTTGGTGTCAGAGGCGGGTGCGAAGCCGCTGTACGCGCCACACGTTCATTTTTGACCAATTCAAATTTCGAAGTCTTAGGGTAAAGGCACCTATTACCGTGGTAGTTAAGGAACTTTTCAAAAGAGATCCAAAAATTAAGGGTATCAATGCTGTCTAACAACCAGGAATTTTTTTTTTTCATCAGAGCATTTAATGAACTTTCCGTTTCACACGTTTTTGGATTCATTTTGGATTATTATATGTATTAAAATATTTTTTGAAGCCAAAATGACCAAATTTTCTATTACCGTGGCAAGGGACAGGCTGTGATTCTATTATCGCGAATTGAGCTTTCATTACCGAGGGTACAATAGGCATGATTTTTCTGCACTCGTTAACAGAAACCAAACTCAAAATTCGAAACCTAATACCGAGGGTTAAAACAATAATAACGACGTGGGTTCTGTATATTATTTTTGTGTCATTAAGTTTAATAATGACACAAAAATAAAAAATAAAACTATAGGAGTATGTTTAAAAATAAGAGATATATTCGAAGAGATTATAATTACACTTTGGCACAATCAAATACTATTAAATAGTTAACTTACCAAGTACCCACGAGTACCTGTATAACAAGTTATAAGTTGAATGTTTTACATGTAAAACAACAAAAAATATTGTTAGTAAAGTTTTACTAAGGACGTATATGACAAATAGGCCTGCCTGTTATTAAATAAAGTAATTTTTAAATGCTATAAAGATTGATAAGAGTTTGTCTTACTGACATAATTAGCTGCACAAAAAAAACAAGTAAGTAACATTTTCTCATAAGGCACAGCGTAAATTATAGTTGAAATTTTATAAGCTGGACGTCTACCACCTGAGTGAAAGTTTACCACAGTGAAATGGTAAACGTCCACCTAATAAAATTTCGACTATATATAAAAACATGAAATTTTTTAATTCTAATATTTTTGATAAGGTAATTAAGTTAAATAAAGTCTCTCACATATTATGTGTTATAATTTACCCGTTTATAACTAACAAATCACAGTAAGTACTTTTCTTATTGCTGATTCTTATAGCTAAAAAAAATCATGTCTGTGATTTTGGACTACTGTATAAATAAAATTATATAAAAAAAAATCTAATCGGAATTGTCCGGCAGTTGGGTACCCTTCCTTGTCTGTCAGAGTAATAACTGAATCAGAAAACAGAAGAATTTAAATCTGATAATGATAACTGAAGTCTAAATTTTATCAACGAAATCTGTACTTGCGGTACCCTAAATGCGATATTTCAATACAATACCAAATAGTCACTCGGTAATAGATAACTCTTTAAGAGCCTATTACCGACCCATTCGATATTTCTCTGGGTCGGTAATAGATTTCTATACATTCTATTACCGAGGGTAATATGATCATACCATCGGCAATAGGCTTAATTTGGAGTTTAATTAAACCTAATTCCGACCCATAAAAAGAATAAAATACAGATGTTTTTTCAAATCAAATCAAACACGTATATTACAAGCTTCTTGTAAAGACAAAATCACATAACTGGCAAGTAAATTTTAGGTTTTAACTCAAAATAAAAAAAAGTTGACAGATTAAGGGTTCCCATAGAAACAAGGAAATCGGTGCTGAAGTTTTTGTTAAAAATTAAGGGTTAGTTGAATACTTTCCATACCACGGAAATAGCTCTTTAATAGCGTGAATAGATCAGGATTGGAATAAATAAAAGAAATTATAAAATTGATAATTTGTACCAAAACTAAAGTGTAAATAATAAAACTACCACTTTTTCTATTACCGTGGCATACCACGGAATTACTTACCACAGAAGTAATTGGCGCCTATCACCGCTGTATTTTATTTTCAATTTTAAACGTATTTTCCGGTCAAAAACTAAGTTAAAAGTAATTCAAAATCGTGTAGAAACCAATACACAACCTCTTAAAAGGCATTGCACTAGTTTATTTGCCATAACGATTACGTAAAACACTAAGTAAGATTGGAGTGCACGTACCTGTGGTGTCACGCGTCTGTATGGAACAACCGGTTCTTGCGCCGCCGTCGCACAAACTGACGAATTGCGAGTTTTTTGTTACACTCACACAAATGCACACTAATGGGCACGATAGACCAATGAATGAGCTTGTTTTGTGTATGCTTTATTTCTTAGAGAATAGATCTGTTTGCTTGCAAAATGCGTATTTGTAAACACCGCGGTGTTAGACGTCGATTTTGATACCCGCGTTAATAGCCGCCGTTACCCTAGTTAAACTTGACGTTAGAAACGCTTTTAACTCTATTGACCGAAGTACACTTCTACAGGAAATTAAAAACGAAATTCCGGAGATCCTTGAATACCTAACGCAATGTTATGGCACACCATCTAAATTAATGTTTGGCTGAAAAGAAATCACCTCAAGCGTTGGATGCCAGCAGGGAGATCCCTTAGGGCCCGTTTTGTTTAGCCTCGCTATCCACCCCATAATTTCCCAGTTAACTTCTCAACTAAATATTTGGCATTTGGACGATGGGACCCTAGGAGGGATGGCATCTTCAGTTCTAAGCGACCTAAACACAGTTATTAAGCGTTTTTCTGAAATAGGCCTCATACTCAACTTTAATAAGTGTGAGGTTTTTGTTTCAGAAAAGCTGTCTGCCAGTGCTCGGGCGGACATTATTAAAAGTTTTGAGCATGTTACGCCCAATTTCACCCTTCAAACCCGTGAATCCCTGACTCTACTTGGCGCACCCATATACGAGGATGGCATCCCTCCAGCCATAAATTCCAAATTAGACAATTTCCATGATTGTTCGGACTTAATTTTTAAAATTAACTCCCACATAGCCCTCTACATCCTACGCTTGTGCCTGTTCTCACCCAAATTCTTGTATATTCTACGTTGCTGCCCTATATGGAAATTTCCCCATTTGATGTCCTGTATTGACAACACTCTAAAAAATTCAATCTGCAAAATTTTAAACATCTCGTTAAATCCCCAAACCTGGTCCCAGGCTACTCTGCCTGTCAAATATGGCGGGCTGGGCATCCGCTCCACGGGGGACTTGGCTCTCCCTGCTTTTCTCTCATCTGTCCATAGCACCGTCAGCCTCATCAGTGATATTCTTAATGTCATCAATGTGGTAGTGGTGGGCTTGGCAGAGGCAGAGTCTACATGGGGAGCCAGATTTCCCGGCGAGAGCCCACCTACAGAAAAAACTAGCCAAGCTGCCTGGGACTCGGTAAATATAAAATCGGTCCACACAACACTTTTGAACGACAGTTGTAACCCCAGCGAGCGCGCTCGATTATTGGCTGTATCTGAGCCAGAGTCAGGGCAATGGTTACACGCTTTGCCGTCGCGGAACATAGGATCTCTTTTAGACCCGGCCGCACTGCGTGTAGCCGTATGCCTCAGGCTCGGGCTAAAGACCTGCGAACCGCACCCCTGCTGCCGCTGCGGAGGCCCCGTCGAAGCCCTCGGACGCCATGGACTATACTGCCAGTCGAGTGCGGGCCGAAATTTCAGGCACGCGGCGCTCAATGATTTGATTCGCAGAGCTCTCGGCACAGTCAATATACCGGCAACCCTCGAACCAGTTGGCTTGTCAGCGGCGGACGGGAAAAGACCCGATGGATGCTCGCTTGTACCTTGGTTTTTGGGGCGACCCTTGGCATGGGATGAGACCTGCGTGGATACATTGGCTCCGTCCCACGTCCAGGGCTCGTCCCGAAAACCGGGGACGGCTGCCGAAGACGCCCAACTTAACAAGTGCCGCAAATATGCATTTTTAAAAAACAATTACATATTTGCAGCACTTGCAGTTGAAACCTTTGGACCGTGGTCATCGGACACCAAACAAGTCGTGAAAGAAATTTCTCACAAACTTGTGTGGGTGTCCGGCGACCTTCGTGCGGGGGAATATTTCAGCGGCTAAGTCTGGCAATTCAACGGGGAAATGCAGCAAGCGTTCTGGGGATGATGCCCCAGGCAACTCTAATGTAATCCAATTTAATATACCTAATCTTTACTCAGATTGTAAATAAACAGTTAATACTCTATAAATAAAATCATTAATATATATCCGCTACAACTATTTGAATGCTTTTGCTTTCGCGCGCGCGCGCACACACACACACACGCACGCACGCACGCACGCACGCACGCACGCACGCACGCACGCACGCACGCACGCACGCACGCACGCACGCACGCACGCACGCACACACACACACACACACACACACACACACACATCCTACTAGTACTGCTTTTTAGTATAAAAGAAGTATTTTTTTAGTCTTAAGTTTTAAGTATTAGATTTAGACTATACACTAACATATTGGTTTCTACCTATATATATTAAAATATCTTCCTTATTATATTACTGTGTTTCATATAACAAGATACAAAGTTTTAGCTAAATCCATACTGGAAGCCTTTTATCATCCAATCGTCCAACTCTTGCGACATTACTGCAGTTGTAGCTGACATACCGTTAGCGTCGTTATATAATAAATACATATTAAATAGCGTCCTTTTTTAATATATCTCATATATCATGTTCACTATTGTCTTATTTAAACAACGCCGTCTAACACGTCAGAAGGAAAGCATACTGAATTAAAACAGTATAGCAATGCAGTTAATTCAATGATCTCTGAGGTATTATTTGGAAACCAGATCAGCTTCAGGGATAGTATGTCATAGGATACGTAGTGTCAATACTACACAAATATTATACTGCGGATTTAGATATTTCCAAAAGGATGTTATCTGTAAGGAAATAACGTATAATTTTGTAGAGACTTAAGTCCTGTGTTAATGTTAAGTTCTGTGAGCTGTGGGAGGGCGCAGGTGTGACTCCGTCAACGTTCTCTCGAGTTTATACATCTGATAACTCAGTCACTATATACGTTTTTTTTTTATACTACGTCGGTGGCAAACAAGCATACGGCCTGCCTGATGGTAAGCAGTATCCGTAGCCTATGTACGCCTGCAACTCCAGAGGAGTTACATGCGCGTTGCCGACCCTAACCCCCTCCACCCTCGTTGAGCTCTGGCAACCTTACTCACCGGCAGGAACACAACACTATGAATAGGGTCTAGTGTTATTTGGCTGCGATTTTCTGTAAGGTGGAGGTACTTCCCCAGTTGGGCTCTGCTCTAGATCTGGAATGACATCCGCTGTGCTGTGCCCTACCACACAGAGCGAGATGACATTCACAATGCCCATACCTCTCTTGTGGACGTAGTTTAAGGACATACCCGGGTCCACGTTTAATTTAGCGCCATCACATCGGAGAGGGAATTTCAGATAATACCAAAATAGAACAAGTATAAAATAGGTTATATCTAGAATGTACTGAAATAGATGTGACTTCCAAAGATTTGTGTAAAAGTAATTAAAATATAGAAGCAGGAAACAAAGAATTACTAAAGAACATACTTACTGACAAGTTCTGTGAGCTGTAGGAGGGCGCAGGTGTGACTCCGTCAACGCTCCCTCGAGTCTGTACATCTGATAACTCAGTTACTATACGTTTAATTTGGCGCCGACACATCTGAGAGGGAATTTTAGATGCCGGAATGGGACACGGCAACTAAATAATGTCGTGCCAAGTTGACTGCTTAGTTAATAAAGTTATTACGAAGGTTTTAAAGTTTATACAGTGCATAAAGGATAATAATTTATGTTAGGAACAGAATAAAGAAAGAACGGAAATAAGAATAGATTTGAACAGTACCTTTGTCAGTGAAATACTTACTTGCGTTTTTCTTCGTTGAACGGGCCTGTTATATCTTCTATGAGCTCCTTTTCATCTTATCTCACTAATAAATGTCAGTCAGTGTCCACTCACAACAAAATTAAATGCTTAAGGCCCGGAGTCGAAAGGGATTGGTATTTTGACTTTAAAATATAATTAAATGCAGGCACGATGCGTCGGCCATGATAGGTTTTTGTCAAGTGGTATTCTCAAATGGAAAAGCACTGAATGACGTTTCGAATGATGGATTCCGGTAGAAATTACTGAACGTTAATTTGACGTATAAGGTTGCTAGATGAAATAATACCTTAAATCCTAAACAATATGAGTATTGTGAAGCATAAGGATGACCAAAATTCAGTAAGAAGAAAATTTGCGGCACTAATGGAGTTGGCAATTACAATGAGCTGCAGTACTGTAGCAGTACCTAATGCTATTGACTGCATTACTGCAAGAAACGTCAATAAGGTTATTTTATCGAGAAATTTATATTGAATTTGACGTATGTCAAAATCGGTGTTACTGCCCGGAATTTTAACATTTGCGACAGTGATGTCGCGCTGCAATACTGCAGATACTGCTGCAATATTACCAGTGTAGTCTGAATCCGAACGGTACCTTAAATATGGTTTTCTCTACAGTTCGTTCGCGTTTAGAATGCAGTAAAATCATTACAAGCCGCCGGCCTAGCGATGCTCGTAACCAATCAAATCGTTCCCAATTAGAAAATATGCCTTCAAATGATCATTGTCAAACTATATTTTCTAATTGGGAACGATTTGATTGGTTACGGGCGTAGCTAGGCCGGCCGACAATAATGATTTTACTGCATTCTAAACGCGAACGAACTATAGAGTGCAGGTTACCTGCAATTATAATATATCTTGCACAACGAAGCGCGCAAAAAATATATGATACGCTCTATGCCCCTACTAGAGGTAATAAAATTGTGTGAAATATTTCTAGCATGTTTATTTATTTAAAATATAATTTTGTTTCAGGTGAATATACAGTTGATTTACAGGTCAATTCGAACGAACTCATATCACAGTGACATGTAACTGATATTATTCAGTTATCGTGCATATCGCTCGTACTTCTTACTAGTTACTATACTTATATATAGTAAACTAAATATCATGATTCAAATATAATTCTGATGTCAGTGTATATTCGAATTGGCCTGTCAGTCCGCCTGCATAAATATGTATAATTGTAGTTACCTAATAAATTAAGACAATATTATTATTGACTAAACAGTAAGGTCAATGCAGCCAAATCCGTCTGCGGGAAATTTCTTATACGAGCGTTTATTTCTGTTGCAACCGTTAGCTACGGAGCATAAGACATTTTAGTGCTAAAACTAAAAGCAATTGCTCTTTATTGCTAAAGTTGACAATACAGGACGGCCCATTATTTCGTTAAAAATAAAAAAAATACTGCTGATATCTTAACACACATTTGCGTTTGTGTATCAAAGATAAAGAAGAATATTTTGAAGAAATGAACTTCAAAATATTCTTCTTTGTCTTTGTTTCAGTCAAATTATTTTAATTTTAATTTTTAAGACATTTTGTAAAGAAGTGTAAGTATGAAAATCATTTAAAAAATGTCACCGAATTCTTGGGCCATCATAGTGCACCTACTGCTGCTATTTAAAAAACGCACTCGAATGTTAGTTACATTCGGAACGGAATTACCCGCAGACGGTTTTGGCCGCATCGACCTCACCACTTTCAAAATTATTTTCCCGCTTTTCTTCAGCGTTTACTCGTACTTTGCAAGCTAGCATGGCACATATGCAATGTAAATTCGAAGAGCGTCCACATTGCAGCATGTCGTTGGAAACTGCAGAGGATTATTTTAAAGCTTATTTTAATGGTGCTGTGCAAGGTTCTTAGTCTGTATCACGTGTATGTGATATTTTAATAATGCTATGCTTACGAGTATGTACGTATTTGACTGTGATAGGAATTCAGCATTTAAAAATCATACAAGATGTAACAAATATAGTAGGGATCACTTTAAGGGTACTCACTTCGGTATCGTATTCTGATTTAAAAAAAATAGATTTTTTTTTACTCGAAAAAAAAATTTTTTTTTTTTTGGCAAGTCATCCAAGTCAGTAAAGTTAAACCTCCATGCAAAGGTCAACAATTTTTCGCGTCAAAATAATTTCTTCTACTTTCTCCTAGGCAGTACACGATACCGATTAGGCCTTTTAACTGATCCCCACTATTTTTGTTACCGCCTATAGTATTATATACTAGCTTCTTCCCGTGTCTTCGTCTACGTGTGATGATGATAATGATGATTGATGAAAACTATCCTATATCGTTCCTTAGGTATCACACTTTCTCCATACCAAATTTCATCTAAATCGATTTAGCGGTTTAAGCGTGAAGAGATAACAGAGAGACAGACAGACAGAGTTATTTTTGCATTTATAATTTTAGTAGGGATACTAAACTACATACTTATGTATATTTTTAAGTTCCCAGACATTTTGCAATTCAAATACATGCAAAACAGTTTAATCAACAAAGTAACATTAGGTCAATATAATTCAAATTCAAATTAATTCCATTTGACAATGTCTTGTCACAGTACAATACTTAGAGGCCGGGAAACAAAGGGTTGCAGGCCAAGTAGATATAGACGGCTGCACGTAGCGAGGTTTCTCGCCGATATTTGTATAGAGCTTTACTGAAATAAAACATGAAAAATTGTAGTCAATTTGTTTTATTCGTAGGTTTACACAGCTTACACAAATTACGAATTTACTACTATTTGATGGTTGAATGCCAAGACGTTGTGTCACAATTTGACGTTTAAAAACAAAAGAAGGTTACTTTACAGGCCTAGGTGTACACACCTAGACTGTATGAATATATCACGTTATGTCATATTGAGGAAAGAGAAGAATCTTGCACGACTTGTACGGAACCCTAAAAATACAAAGTGAATTGTTGAACAATAAAGTAAACCTTTATTAACCTTCTGAGACCCAGAAGCAATTGTTTTGTTTTGGAATATGTACAAAAATTTGTACTCAGGTTCTTAGGAGGATAAGGTAGCGTTCAGATTCAGAGGCATAGCGGCCCATCATTGCTAATGTCAAAAATCCGAACAGCATATTTTATAATGTACGCATACACAGGACAAGAAGATGAAAGACAAAAAATAAAGAAAATTGTTAACAGTATACAAAAACAACCGAAACAATTTTTTATAATACGTCGGTGGCAAACAAGCATACGGCCCGCCTGATGGTAAGCAGTGTCCGTAGCCTATGTACGCCTGCGACTCCAGAGGAGTTACATGCGCGTTGCCGACCCTAAACCCGCCCCCCCCTCGTTGAGCTCTGGCAACATTACTCACCGGCAGGACCACAACACTATGAGTAGGGTCCAGTGTTATTTGGCTGCTGTTTTCTGTAAGGTGGAGGTACTTCCCCAGTTGGGCTCTACTCTAGGTCTGGAATGAAATCCACTGGCTGTGCCCTACCACACAAAGCGAGATGACATTCACAATGCCCGGACCTCTCTTTTGGACGTAGTTTAAGGACGTACCCGGGTCCAAATATACCTACACATTGACAGTAACAAGTGTAACAACGGCCGCGTTCACGCTACAGTAAGGCTAGGTTCGGCGTTAATTTTTATACAGGGTTAATAGTATACGTTATACGGGATTTTATCCCATGCCATAGTGACAGCAAAATTTGTATGGCAACTTTCAAAATCGTTCACAGCGTCTATGCGGGAAAACCGTCTAGCCGTGTGAACGATTTTGAACGAGCTGCAGTTGCTAACCGAATGTCACCTAAAAATTACCTTTTTGGCGTTTCCTGCAATGATGTTGGCAGTATTACTGCAGCAGTAATGCTGGTGTATTCTACCTTTAATATTGTTGGGTATATAAAATATAATATACAGTATTTTTATTCCACCCAGGGACATCTCTAGCATGGCTCGCTAGCAGTGTTCGCTGGAACTAAAGGCGCTAGGTTTCATTTTTATGGTTATTACCGACCGAAATTTTTGTTCAACAGCTGGTGTAAAGCTATTCAAGTCCTCTTTTCTTCCGAATGCAAAATCTTACTGGGTGTGTCCTCTAACATGAGCAAATAATTAAAACATATATTGTACTCCTCAAACGATAAACTTTTCTTTTAACAATAAAAAAATCTGAATGCTTTAGACTTTCTACTTTTTATACAAAATAAATAATATTTGTCTTCAATTTATGCTAACATTGTGATTGACGTTACTTGTTACAAGCAAATCTCGTCCTTATGGCAAAGTGCGACGTTTTAGTTACCGCGGTCACAATTTATTGCTCCTTTTACAAGCTACACCCGGTATAGTATTTTTATAGCCTAGTCCGTTTCATGGTAAGCAGTTACCGCAGTCTATTCCAAGAAGCTTCCAAGGCCAGAAGTGTTACATGCGCGTTGCTAACTGATAGTTTTCAGTTTCGTTTGCAAACTGCTGCGAATACATTATATTTCTTAGATATTTACCAAAGGTCAATGTGGAAAAGACCGTCTACAAAATCTTTTGTCGCTTTTAATTTTTTCGCCGCCATTGACTTTGTATAAAGTCAGTATATTTCGTGCCCCACACTCCACGACTTCATATCAAGTCGTGGTTTTGGGCAGGTTTGTATACGTGCAATTTTTGACACTTTATTACTTCATTAACGTGGCGGCGGAGAGGTTAACTCTTGCGTTAGTACACATAATCTTCTAACAAAAGATCGGTATGGCAGAAAGATCGAAGTTCTTCTTTTCTTATTATGTCTGAGCGAAGTACGTCAAAATACAACAATTCTTGCCCTGTGACGGTATTCTCAACCAAAACAATCCGGTCTTTTCCACATTACCTACCTTACAAACTAATGCAAAAATGATAATTGTCTCCGTGAATTATATTTCATTAATGACTTTCTGCCTCGCACAGCTAAACTGTGGAATGAACTGTCGCTTGCGGTATTTCCGGACCGATACGAACTTCAAACCTTCAAGAAAAGAGCGTACTTACTCCCATCTTAAAGGCCGGCAAAGCACTTACAACCCCTCTGGTGTTGCAGGTGTCCATGGGCGGCGGTAATCGCTTACCATCAGGTGATCCGTCTGCTCGTTTGCCTCTTCTATCATAAAAAAACATTGCATTGCGGTATTTGATCGTTGCCCAACCTAAGTCAACAATGACTGCATGCGATTTGTTGCAATGTAAGTACATGGAGCCCTTTATAATTTATTTCATGCGACCGAGATGCACTACGACTGATGTCTTTTAAATATATTTATTACGTCAAAAAAAGTTAAACAAATTTTGTAGTGTCGATTAAAACTTTTACACATAAAAAAATAATACAGTGTTTATTTAGTCACCTGTAATAATTTACGGGCTGAATATATACATAGGTCATACTGAGCAACTTTACTATGGGACCAACCCTGAAATCGCAAAAAAACATATTACTCTAACATAGAAAATGTCAGATAGACAAAATGTATGAAACAGCCATTTATTCTTCCCGATTTCGAGGTTGTTCCAATAGTGAAAGTTGCTCATTATGACCTATATATTTACTCCGTTAATTATTGAAGGTAACTAAATAAACAACCTGTATAACTAGATAGTTTAAGTTTTTTTTTTATATTATAGGACATTATTAAACAAATTGACTAAGTCCCACAGTAAGCTCAATAAGGCTTGTGTTGAGGGTACTTAGACAACGATATATATAATATATAAATATTTATAAATACTTAAATACATAGAAAACACCCATGACTCAGGAACAAATATCCATGCTCATCACACAAATACATGCCCTTACCAGGATTTGAACCCGGGACCATCAGCTTCGTAGGCAGGGTCACTACCTAGGCCAAACCGGTCGTCGAAGTTAAGTTATATTGAAGGCAGTGAACACAATTTTTAAAGCTAAATTTATTACCAATTTCACATAGGTATAAAGTTGAGAACCAAAACCTGTATTTCAAATATCTATCCCGCAACAGAAATGGAAAAAAATACACCAAGAAAATGAATTATGAATCACAACGGGCGTTGTTATTTCGTGTTTTGATAAAAACAGCATAAATTCTCGAGTCTCGAGCGTCAGATGGCGAGGAACACCCTCTTTCCTGCTTGCTTATGATTTTCTACTGGAAAGGAGATTCTTGAGTCGAATGGGAATTTTCGTCAAACAGTTAACGGACTGTATTTAAAGTAAATTATATTCCACCATGCATGAAATAAATCACTAGAAAATTATTCGGAAAAACGTTGACCATTGTTGTTTTTAAAATAGATGTCAATACTAAATAAAAATTGACCCGGGTACGTCCTTGGACCCGGGTACGTCCTTAAACTACGTCCAAAAGAGAGGTATGGGCATTGTGAATGTCATCTCGCTTTGTGTGGTAGGGCACAGCCAGTGGATGTCATTCCAGATCTAGAGCAGAGCCCAACTGGGGAAGTACCTCCACCTCACAGAAAACAGCAGCCAAATAACACTAGATCTTACTCATAGTGTTGTGTTCCTGCAGGTGAGTAAGGTTGCCAGAGAGCTCAACGAGGGGGGGCGGGTTTAGGGTCGGCAACGCGCATGTAACTCCTCTGGAGGCGTACATAGGCTACGGAGACTGCTTACCATCAGGCGGGCCGTATGCTTGTTTGCCACCGACGTAGTATTAATAAAAAAAAGTAAGTCCTAAGAAATGGTCAAAGACGCCCAGTTTTTCTCAGATTGCAATATGTACATAATTATGCTTTATGGATGGTGTATAAATTTTATAAATTTATTTTGATTTTATTAGCTCATCATTATAAAAAGCATTACATATTTAACAGTAATAATCTACTCGAAGAATTAATTATTTATTTTAATTTTCATATTTTATAAATATTACATTCTTACTTTTCTCCTTGCACTATTTTTACATCCCCGTTTAGCCTGGTTGACTGGTAGAAAATGTCATTAGGCATTAAGTCTGTCAATTGTATTTTTATTTAATTTTGTGCAATAAACTTTAAATAAATGTATATATTTGGATAGTTAAAGGGTTTCGTTCTTTCGAGTGAGAAAAGGTTAACAATTATCTCTTAGATTGAATAACTAATGTATATTAAGTCTGTCACAAAAAAAAATACAGAAAATTGGCTTTATTCATAAACGACAAGCAAGTCTTACAAACTCTTGATAATCTTTTGTATGCATATTCTACAAAGTAGAATAGTAGGTACATAAAGAAAAATAAACACATAGTCAATAAAGTATTCTTAAGACGGAAACTTAAGTCGGCGTCAGCTGGCGCAAGTTACCTTCTATTCAAACAACACAGGAAAACCGTAGGGTACTTTTACAAATAAATAAATTAAGATGTATGGGCGGTAGCGACCGTTTACGGAAAAAAATATTGGTACCTCTGTGTCCATTGGACCCACGAACGACTAATTACGTGACTTGTATTTATATTATCTAATAAAAACTGGCCAAGAGCATGTCGGGCCATGCTCAGAGTAGGGTTCCGTAGTTACTCTTCCGTCACAATAAGCTAAACTGAAGCTTAGATTGTTAACCAAGGGATGAACTGTGGATGTACGTCTTTTTACTATGAAGGGGAAACATTTTGCGATAACTCAAAAACAGCTGAACTGATCATGTCCGCTATAGTTTTCATTTAATGTCTTTCTTAAGCTCTACTTCCAAGATTTTTTCCATATTTATTGGACCTACGGTTCAAAAGTTAAAAGGGGGGACACATTTTTTTTGCTTTCCGAGCGATTATCTCCGAATATATTCAAGTTATCAAAAAATGTTTGTTGAAGACCCCTATTAGTTTTGAAAGACCTTTCCAACGATATCCCACACTGTAGGGTTGAAGCAAAAAAAAATTTCACCCCCACTTCACGAGTAGGAGGAGGTACCCTGAAAAAAAATTTTTTAGATTTTATTGTACGACTTTGTCGGATTTATTGATTTATATATCCATGCCTCAGCTTTCTAGGACTAACGACCACGGAGCAAAGCCTCGGACAGACAGACAGACAAGCGGACATGGCGAAACTATAAGGGTTCCTAGTTGACTACGGAAACCTAAAAACGGGTAAATCTTTTATCTTTCATTTTTTTTTGTACAAAAGTTAGCTCGTATGTTTTGCCATAAAAAATAGCAGATTTTATTACTGAAGTAATAGAGTACCTATTTCTAGAGCTTTTCAGGTTAGGTATACTTTTATAATTTGACGTAAATTAAAATGCGATCCACATAACCAATTCCCAATAAATTCTACAACAATTTATTTTTTAGGGATTTAACATATACTTTTACTATAAGTTATTTTTTTCATCAATGATCTGACATATTCGTACCTACAAAATCCACGATTTAAAAATATATGCACGAAATACTTTTAAAATCCTAGGATTTAAAATCCTAACATAACCATGATGCTGACAGCGTTACTAATAGAATAAAAAAAATACGTTTTAAAATTATTAAAAAATTCCGGCGCATTTTCAAAAGCTGTTTTCAGCTTTGTTGCAATACTCGTATATTGTCAGAGCACAAATCGAACAGTAGTATAAAGGTGACTGAACACAGCTGCACTACTGCTCCGACACTACTGCATATATATTATATAATTATATCCAGAGTTTCGGTGTGGGGTCGGGATAATTTAGTCCGGTTCAACCCCACAAAGACACAAGTTTGCGCATTTACCGCTAAGAAAACCCCATTTACTGTTGTCCCACAGTTCCAAGGCACAGCCCTTACCATGTCAGGGAGTATTGGGATCCTCGGTGTCGACATCTCCAGTGACGTCCAATTCCGTAGTCATCTGGCAGGGAAGGGTGCGCTGGCATCTAAAAATCTCGGTGTGCTCAATAAAGCAAAGCGATACTTTACTCCAGGGCAAAGACTGCTACTTTATATATTTAAATTAAATTTTAAATTTTTTGTGTGTGTTCCTCCTTATGTGTGTTCTACCGCTTGTACAATGGGCTGTGCTCTGAAGAATTGTTTGACATGATGCCCACGGCTACTTTCTATCACCGCACCGCCCGCCGTCGGCAGGGTGTTCATCCTCACACCCTAGAACCTAAATGGTCACGCACTGTGCGGTTTAAGAGGAACTTCCTCCCGCGCACGCTCCGGTTGTGGAATGAGCTTCCTGCCGAGGTTTTCCCGAGGGTCTACAGTATGAGGTTCTTCAAAAAAGGAGTGTACAGATTTTTAAAGGGTCGGCAACGCGCATGTAACACCTCTGGAGTTGCAGGCGTCCATAGGCTACGTTGACTGCTTACCATCAGGCGGGCCGTATGCTTGCTTGCCACCGTCGTGGTATAAAAATATATATATATATATAATTATAAGTATAGGTACGGCAAAGCAAGCCCTCTCGTGCAACATTATGTAACAATTTTTGAAACACCAGACTAAAATACTCAAACATCATAAGAATGGAATCATGAAGTGGAAAAACATTTTTTTCTTTTTAACGCGCCTTTAATAGGTCGACCTGTATGTCACTAACTATGTAATGGAATCTAAGGTAACTAATGTAACCATCTTCCAAGGATCGTAGTATCATGAAAATTGGCAGCTGTATATAGTTCTGATGACAATACAATAATATGGTACTATCGAATTAATCTGATGATGGAGCCAGAAGATATGAACTGGAACTTCATGTTGGAACATCGTATCATAGCTGTGTTTGGATTTGTTAGAAAAGTCTTGTAATGATCTTTGACCACGATTAGGTTTCAAGGTCTGATGATGAAGCTGGAAGATAGGCACTGGCATTCCATGATGGAATATCGTATCATAATCGTGTTTGCACTTGTGAGAAAGGTCACGTAATTGATTTTTAATATGATCAGGTTTCAAGGTTAAAAAGCGTGTTTTTCTAGTGTTTTTTGAACTATTCATTTATTGTATCGAAGTACGTGGTATACTTCCCTCTTAAAATAATAGAATAGAATAGAATAATTTTTATTCGTAAACACAAACAATTACAACTACACATTAAATTACATGATATACTTAACAAAAACAAAGGAAGTATAAAGTGCCACGAAATGGCCTCATCTCCGCATGTTGCTGGTGGCTTCCAGCGCTGATCTTCCGATGAGACCATCAAGTGAAAAAAATCACGAAAGGTAACAGACAAAAAGGAAAAAGACATAAAATAATATAGAGTGAACAAATTGAAAAATAGATAAAAGATAACGACTAAATTAAGTAAATATTATTTTTATATCAAGCATCGTAAACACATGACAAACACACGATAACACTGTATTGGTCCGGTCCAACCATACCTTGGCTAAACATTACAGCTGCATACGCAATAATAAGGAAAGGCTTACTGTAGTTTTCTCCTTTATACACTTAACGGAATCTGTGTCAACTGAATTCGTTTATGTTAAAATAGTTTTTCTTTGTTTGCAGAATTAACATAATTATAGGGAAACGTGGCATTTTTATACTTGAAACATTATTTAGCACTAAGGCTTTATAGTGCAGACATGCTAGTTTTATTATTATAGTTGCTAATTTTATAGTATAGTAAACGTTCATGCTCATAAAACTTAGCAACCTCTTACAAACCTCTGTTAAATTATGTCTCTTTCTAATAAACAGAAACTTCAAAATGACGGATAGGGACAAACGTTTATCAACAGTATTTATGTTAGATTTGACAGACGAATAACGCTTCAAGACCTATTAAGTTTTCTTATTTACAAACAAAGAACCATTTTTAAATAAAAGTTAAAGGCGAATTTTCCAAGTAGCTGATTAAAATCGAATGAATATTATACTCGTGAAGCACTTTAGTAAATATTCTGGGTAAAGAAATAACTCGTAATTTATAAAGGTACTGAATGTGATTTTCCATTAAAGAAACACTTGCTAATACAGCTGTAGGTAAGATACATAACATGTTTTAGGGCGATATTTTAAACCTAACAAATGTGGAAATTCTATTTGCTAATACTGATATCCGAGCAAGCAAAAGATCTCAAAAACTCGCTACGCTCGTGGTTAAAAAAGTGTAATCTTGAACGTTACGAGGGTCAAACAAGCTTTGCTTTCAACTGAAATACAACGTCATTGTACTTGAGCCTACTATAAAATATTACAAACCAAATTCTAATGACGACTAAGACCCTTGATACAGAAGCTTTGAAAGTAGGCCTACGTGTAAACCACGATAACTGAGTTGTGTTTAAAGGGGTGGCAAAATTTAAATAGGCTAGGCTGTACGATCAACGACAAAAATACCCGTGATGAAGAAATTGACATTCGTATTCAGAATCTTGGTCTCCAGAGTCTTGGTGTCCAGGCTTCTCAGCAGAAAAACTAAGATCCGAATTTACAAGACCGTAATACCATCTTACCATACGGATTTGAGGCCTGGACACTAACTTTGAAGGATGAAACAAACTTCTGGTGGCTGAGAGGAAGATTCTTCGCAAAATCCTCGGCCCATCGCAGCGACCCGATGGCAGCTGGAGGAATCCGCAAAAATGTCGAAGTCGAACAGATAGTAGCTGAGCCAAATATCATGGGTATCACAAAGGCGCAAAGGCTGCTCTGGGTCGGTCATTTAGAGCGAATGGGAGCCGATCGGGCGGTGAAAAGAGCGTTTGAGGGAAAACCGACAGCACGCCGCCCGGCCGGTCGACCTAGGTATCGATGGGCGGATGTGGTGGACACGGATCTGCGCGAGCTCCAGGTTGAAGACTGGCGAGAAACTGCACAGGACCGGGATCAGTGGCGAGCAGTCGTGTTAGAGGCCAAGGCTGCGCCAGAGGAGTAAGTAAATTCCAATGAACGTTATTATTTGTCATTCAAAATAATCACTTAATAGGCAATTCTATCAGCCAAAATGAGCAAACAACTCAAAATTTGCATCAGATTACTGTCCCACACACCGCAGATAAAATGCAACTTTTTTATCACTTGTAGAAGTATGAAGAGAGCCTTTACAAACCGGTGTGTAAATATTTATATTTCATTCAAGTCGACTGCACAGCAGTTCCTTATAAATTAGCTTCCAGACCGTCTTTCACAAACTCAGCTTATGATCTAATAATCAGTGCATAGAGAATTTCTTGTAAAACGTTAAGTGCATCTTTGCGCGCTTTATTGCGGGGAACTAATTTCCCGCAATTTCGCCATATCGCTTGCGCTTATTGCATTTTGCCTCTTTGCGTGATTTAACGTAGAATAGTCGGAAACACACATTACGTTTTTATTTTTAACCCCTTTCATAAAAAGAGGTTCTATCATTAGCTAATTGTACGGTTTAATTCACATATTTTTGTCACTCACATGACATGTTTCGGAGAGGCTAGGTCTCCATTGTCAAGCACTAACAGTGCATAAACAGCGATCACGATAGCCGCGCGCCGCGTACTGTTGCTCGCCGCGCAGCGCGCTGGGCGCGCGATGAGATAACCCTTTCTCTGATTTTGACGCGCGAGGGACTTAAAATACGTGATTTAAAGCGTAAACCACAACGTTAATAATTATACCTGTAGTACCCCTAGTGTAAATTTATTCGATAGCGAAACGTGACGTACGCGTTTGCGTTAAGTCTCATTTTGTATGGGAGTTTGAGTTTCCAAAACGTCCCGCTTGGCGCGCTTTTTCTAAATCCCATACAAAATCAGACTTAACGCAAACGCGTACATCATGTCACGCTATCGAATAAATTTACACTAGGGGTTCTGACCATAGCTTAATGTTAGTATGACTAACAACAGTTTAAATAACAGGTCCTACATATGATACTGTACATTGAAGTCAATACACGCAAAGATAATTTGGAATAGAGGTGGATTGTCAAAGAAAATTTTGTAGCCACAGTAAATTTACTTCCACATTTCGACACATGATTAAAACTTTTAAAACGCTATTTGACTTTGATCCTTATTCTTTCACTGATTTGTGAGTGAAAAAGTGGCGTTAGTAAATTTACTGTCGCTACAGAGTTTTCTTTGACAATCCATCTCTATTTCAAATTCTCTTTGGTACACACTGAAACATTGTGGCAAGAAAAACACTTGTATGGAATCCTCATAAGCGAAAAGCGTTCTTACCCAAATGACCTTATAAGGTATTTCGAACACATTGGTGAGCATAGGATGCACTGCAAATGGGTCAAGATCGAATCAACAAATCAATAACAAATCCAATTGGGTTTTAAACTTAGAATCAGCCTTATGGTCGGTCGCAATGTTGCTCAAAAGACAATATTAATTATGCTCGGAATTTCCCAGCGAAATCAAATTAGTTAACGTCAATAACGAATTCGGGCATAGCGACATCTATTGCAGGAACTTTCTATCTTTACTGATCTGGAGTCTCAAGTTATATTGAAAATCCACCCGTAACAATTTTTGTTTACAGGGAGGCGCATAATGACATCGACCGTGAGAATGTCCTATCTTACCGGCACCGGAATCCCAAGTTATACTGAGAATATACCAGTCAATTAATAAGTAATTAGTACATTTTTAGTAGAATCTTGATTTCAACACCTGGACCAAAAACGTCTTCAACGGAAGTCTCGACCCAAGCCATCCTACGCATACATATATAACAACCAAGGGCAGCTTTATTGTACACAGTGCGACCGGACATTTAAGACTAATTTCGGTTTTGCTAGCCATATACGTGCTCATCAGAGGAAATTGTACAAAGAAAATTTTGACATGGAGGACTATATCTAGGTATATATAATTAGTAAATTCGGGTAGAAATAAAACAACGATTGCATTAAGCATGTACTCCATACACTTGTCTGATATATTGCGCTTTGCTTCTGATCAGCCGTCTTCTTTTCCTGAGCCTGTCAGCGTAAAGGTCTCGTTCGGGGCTCGCCCGCGGAGAGTTCAAGTCTGGACATCTAGAAAATTACATTTAGATCAAGGTAAAAGTTTTAATCATGTGTTTTAAACACAATACATGATTTGATTGGCGCTTTCTATCAACGATTGTCATCTCGGCTACGCCTGGGGATTGTCTCGGTGTCGGAATCGCTTACCCCCGTGTTATTCGTATTTATCTAACATGTCTAAAATTGATTAAGTGAAAAGTAAAGAACCTAGCTGACCCGGTGAACTTCGTATCGCGTGTCTGGGCACTTTCAGGAAAAAGTGTCCTAAAAACGTTTCAAATAAAAAATAAAGATGTCCCGAGTTTTTATAAAAAAATTAAAGTTGTGTCCGATGCCTAACTACAGTTTACTCCTTACGAACGATTATCAAATACATAGATTAGTAAATGAGGGTTAACGTTGCTCAGTATGACCTATTATTCACACCGTAACATATTGCAGGTTCTTAACAAAACACCCGGTACTTATGTGGCATGTTTCTGAATACCCCAATCATTGTGTTAGATTTACCTATAGCCGCAATTAGACTATTTTAGAAATGATAAATGATAAATGGCAGTAATCCTACAATTATGATCATATATCGAATTTGTTACATTACACCATCATAGGTTTGTCATTTTTCAATGACTCATATATGAGTCATAGATATACACTTTCAGTAATCATTCTCATGAAAGAAAACTAGTCAGAACTGGTATATATTTGGTATATGTATAGATATGGAGGGTAGAACCAGTCTTGCAATAAATGATATTCTGAACGCACGCCTATTATTTGTCACTGGCGAACGAGGCGTGGTTTTGTTACTTTATTTTAGTAAATACGTGCTTAAATCAAGTATTATTCAGTGTACGTGTGATATAGGTAGTGTTAAAAACAATGGGCGTCGGAAAAATACCAGAGTTCGACGTGAAAACGGGAAATTGGACTATGTACTGTGAGAGGTTAGAAATGTATTTCCTCGCGAACGATATTAAGGATGAAGTGAAGTTACCAACACTAATCGCCGTAATGGGAGAAGATGCATATCACTTGTTATCTACGTTAGCAAGCCCCAGCCAACCTTCATCTTTGACCTTCACTAGCGCGGTGACACTGCTCAAAAATCACTTACAACCGAAACCCTCCATCTTGGCCGAGCGCTACAGATTTCGGCAGCGGCGCCAGGCAGAGGGAGAAAGTGTAGCTGAGTATGTGGCGGAACTGAAGAAGCTAGCAAAAACATGCGATTTTGGGTCGTCTTTAGAAGAAAATCTCCGCGACCAACTTGTTTGCGGCATTGTAAGTGAGTCGACGCGGCAACGATTGTTCGCGGAGGACGGCATCGGCTACGCGAGGGCGGTCAGTTTGGCTACGACATTGGAGGCGGCAGAAAAGAATGCAGTCGCGGTAGATCGAGACGCTAATAATGTTAACACGGGTGTAAATAAACTAGAAGCGAACCATAAATGTATGGCGTGCGGGGAGATTGGGCATAAAACGGAAGGTTGTAAATATAAAAACTTTGAATGTAGTTGGTGTAAAAATTTAGGCCACTTAAGAAGGATGTGCCCTGAGAAAAATGCAAGACTCGGAGTGACGGGAACGGCGGGTAGCCAGTCACAATCACGCGGAGACGGCGTGACCTATAACGGTAGCGGAGCACGCGGGAACCGATCATCTGGAAGAGGCGGTAGCGGGCGCGGGCGCGGACGCGGAGGTCGCTCGGGCCGCCGGGGCACAAACAACTATTGGGTTAGTTAGTTAGTTAGTTAGTGCTTCTGGGCATTTTCCGCAACTCGACAACCATTGTGCCTATTTTGCGTGAAACGAGGTAGCGCTACTCTAACCACCCCAGCTCCTCCACGAAGCCTAGCAAAGTTTTCAGGCTGCTAATTGCCTCTCCTAGTGTGCACGGATTCCCTAGGTATTTGTTCCTGTATACTTCTACCTGTTTGCAGTCTAGGAGAATATGTTTTGTTGTTTCTTCTTCTTCCATGCACGCTCTGCACATGGGGCTGTCTGTTTTACCCATATTGTGTAGGTGTTTGTTAAGTGTGTTATGTCCTGTAATTAATCCTACTATTTTACGTAGTTGGTGTCGAGGTGTTTTCAGTAGTATTTTGGTGAGTTTGTGGTTCAGTTCCGGTAGAAAATCCTTGGTCTGCCTGCATGTGTCCATTTCATTCCAGTATTTATTGTGCAGTTGTCTGTGATGTAGGTCTAGCTGGTTGTGTATATAGGATATTGGTAGGGGTATGATGGGCTCGGGTCCATATGCCGTCGTTTCTGAGCCTTTCCTGGCCAGTTCGTCCGCTGCATCGTTTCCTCTTGATCCACTATGCCCCTTTATCCATTGAATTGTTACTTTGTTGCCTTCTTTGCTCACTTCCGTGAGGCTTCGATGACATTCGAGTATGAGCTCTGAGTTAATTTTGTCGCTGCATAGCGCTTGTAGTACTGATTTACTGTCTGACAGTATTAGTATATTTTCGTGTTTCACCTGTCGTCTTGTTATAGCATTGCAAGCTTCTATTATTCCCACACATTCAGCTTGGAATACCGTGTTATGTTCTCCCAGGGGTTTTGAGATGTGTATGTTCAGGTCTTCCGAGAAGACACCACATCCTGTCCCTTCAAGTGTTTTTGAGCCGTCTGTGAATATTCTTAGGTTTGTTTGGTCTAGTCCTTCTTTAGGATCCTCTGTTAATGATATGGCGTATTCTTTCCAGAAGATCATAGTTTTTGGTGTTTTGTCGATGGGCGCCGCCAGCATGGGTAGTTTCGAGATCATATTTTCATAGATCTTCTTGTGCGATGAGCTGAAGGATGTCCATAGGTTTAGCTTTTTCAACCGAAGAGCCGTGGCAGCCGCTTCTTTTTGTATATATATGTGTAATGGTAGGAGTCCTAGCATTATTTCTAGCGCCGCAGTCGGAGTAGTTCTCATACAGCCCGTCGCAGCCACACATGCTAGTCTTTGTGTTTTATTTAGTTTGTCTATTACCGTGGTTAGCTGGGTGCGGGGCCACCATACGACCGAGCCATAGCTGATCATTGGCATTATTACCATTTTGTATAGCCACAGTATGATGTGAGGAGCAAGTCCCCATCTCTTGCCCACCATCCTCCGGCATTGCCAAAAGGCTACTGTTGCTTTGTTTAGTTTATTGTCCAGGTGTTTGTTCCAGTTCAGTCTATCATCCAGGATTATGCCTAGGTATTTTACATCCTTTGAAAGTGTCAATCTTGTGCCAAAAAGGGTTGGCAGTTCGTATGTACCCAGTTTTCGTTTGTGTGTGAAGAGAATTGTGTCGGTCTTTTTTGGGTTTACCGATAGGTCATTCTCCTTGCACCATTTCTCTACTATTTTCAGTGCTGTCTGTGTGAGATCACAAAGTGTGTTTATTACTAGGCCGCTGATTAGTATTACTAAGTCATCTGCGTACCCTATAGTCATAAAATGTTCGTTGTTTAATTTTGTTATCAATTCGTTCACCACCAGGTTCCATAGCAGTGGTGAGAGTACTCCTCCCTGGGGGCATCCTCTCATGACTAGTGCTTGATGAGTTTGGTTTTCGGATAGTCTTATTATTCTCTGTCTTAACATATTCATTATCCATTCGGTTACGAGTGGATTGGTTCTATGTCTTTGTAATGCTTGCTGAATGCTGCTAAAGTTTGTCTTGTCAAAGGCTCCTTCTATGTCGATGAAGGTGCCTAGGCATGAATTCTTCCTTGCTAGCGCATTCTCTATGTTGCTTACTACAGCGTGGAGAGCTGAGTCAGTTGATTTCCCTTGACTGTAGGCGTGTTGGTTTGGATGGATTTCTATGTTTTTTAGGGCCGTGTCCTTCAGTTCTCTGTCACATAGTCTTTCTAGTGTTTTTAGCATGAAGGATGTAAGGCTGATTGGTCTGAAAGACTTGGGGTCCGAGTAATCGGTTTTGCCTGGCTTTGGGAGGAAAATCACTTTCACTTCCCTCCATTTATGTGGTATATATCTAAAGGCTATACAGCTGCACAGTAGATTGGATAGGTGTTTGATTAATGTATGTCCACCCCATTTTAGTAGGGCTGGGTAAATTCCGTCTGTTCCCGGCGATTTAAAGTTATCAAAACTATTTACCGCCCAGATCGTTTTGTTATATTCTGTTATACATTCTGCTGTTCTCCATTCGCTTTCAGTTGGATTATAGTTCATTGTATCCTGTTCTGGGTCTTGCTCATTTACTACTTTGCATCCTGGGAAGTGAGTCTCCACCAGTAGCCTTTCTGTCTCAGCTGGGCTGCTAGTGGTACTATTATCTGGTCTCCTCAGGGTGCCCAGTAGTTGTCTTGGTTGGTCTGCAAGGATTTTCCTTGTTCTGTTTGCTTGAGTTACTGTGGATATGTTGTCGCAGAAGTTTCTCCATGTGGCTGATTTTCTGTATCTTAGTCTTTTCTTGTAGTCTGTTTTAGCTGTTTTGTACCTGTCCCAGTCCTCTTCAGCTCTTGTGTTCATTGCTCTGTTAAGTAACCTTCTCATTTTTGTTCTCATTCGTTCCAACTCCGGTCCCCACCAGCTGTTATTGTTATTGTTATTGCCTTTTCCTCCAGCTGATGGAGTCGATAGCGGACATGTGTTTTCGTAGCTTTCAGTTATGTTTTTAATAATTAAGTTTACCTGTTCCTCCAATTCCCTTGTGTTGCTAGGTCTGTTAGTGTGTGTGTTATTGTGTAGTTTACCTTCCAGAAGTTCCTTGTACGCCGCTATGTCCGTGCGTCTCGGGTTTCTTCTAGGTGTGGGTGTTTGGATGTCAGCTGTCAGGTCATACCGAATCCATCTGTGGTCGGAGCAGGATAGCTCGTCCGACACGTGCCAGTTGGATATGTGTTGAGCTGCCAGTCCTGTGCTTAGAGTAATGTCAATTATAGTATTACACCTACGAGTGACAAAAGTTGGTTTGGATCCTGTGTTTAATATATCTAGGTTAGTTGACATAAGGTATTCAACAATATCGTTACCTCTTTTGTTGTTGGTTTCCATTCCCCATAGGTTGTGATGGCCGTTGCAGTCTGCAGATATGACCAGCTCGAGCCTTTCTCGTTCGCAGTAGCGTATGAGGTTGTTCATCTCCACTGGAGGTGGTTCGTCCTCCGCCGCCATGTAGGTGGACGCCAGGACTATCTCCGGTAGACTTGAGTTTTGTGTTCTGAGGAGTTTTATGGCACACACGTCTCTGGAACAGAATTGAGTTAGTGGTTGTGCCATTATGTTTCGAGATATGTATATGCAAGATCTTGGTTTGAAGTGTGTATTGTAAAATAAATTACCTCCGGTATTACCAAGGCCGTTTATGCGTGTGTTCCTGATCCACGGCTCTTGAATCAGGGCTATGGATGTTGGGTTAACCTCCAGCCATCTTCGAAGTTGAGCCGTTGCAGATTCGCTGTGCTGGAGGTTAACCTGGAGGACCTTACAGTGGGAAGGCGCCATCTGGGGATATCCCTTCCGCTGCCTTTCCCTTTAGGTCCAGGAGACTGATCCCCTTTGGTAGACCATCCTCGTCCTCAGAGTCCAGCAAAATGCCTTCCTCGATGTCTGAGGTGTGTGGTTCCGCGCAGTCGGTGTCCATTGCAGAGGGGGTGTTCTTTTCAGGCGCGTGCTCTGCAGATTTGTTCTCCCCTCCGTCAGTGTTCGCCTCTGTTGCGTTTTTCTCCGGTGGAGAATCTCTGAAGCGTCCTCCGCCGTGCTGGAAACGGATGTAGACTGTCCCACACAGGTAGTTCAGTCTTCTTCCCTTTTCCATCACAGCAGGAACAACGTCTTCAGGTATTCCCACCAGGAGTAGGGTACAGGCCCTTTTCTTCAGGGGGATCGCCTGGTGGAGTGTCCACTTCCTCACCATGGCCCACGGGTTCTGGAAGTTGAGGACCCTGCCTATTTTGGTGAGGTTGTCTTCCAGGGACGGGATCAGGATACCGCACCTAGTGTTCCGGACCATCTCGTCCTCCCTCTTTCCAACGAGCTGGTCTCCGTTCTGAAGGGTGGCCGACTCCAGCCACTTCATCAGCCACGCCTTGGTGTTCGCGTCCTGGCACCACAGCTTCAGGTACCCATCCACAAAACTGGGTCTACCTGAGAACGCTGGGGCCTCCGCTGCGGTGTCCAGATCGGTTTCGATGGCTGCTTGGAAGATAGCGTCCCCGATCTTCTTCTCCACCTCTGCAGCATCTTGCTGCGTCAGTCTGCCCGTGCGGTTATTGGTAATCGCCACCGTCAGATCTGATGCTGCTGCCGCCGCATAGGAGGAGGGTAGTTCTCTGTTCCCCGAGGTGGCGTCTGTCCGTTGTTTTTTGTGGTCGCCTCTGGGGGATATGGTTTCATCCAGGCGTGCCCTCTTGGCTTTCCCCTCTGGTTTCTTCTTTGCCTGGGTTTGTTCCGCAGGGGTCGTCGCTCCCTCGCCCTGTCCCTCCGGGGCGTCAACCTCCTGTTTGTTTCCAGAGGAGCGGCTTTCTGCTTCTCTTCGCTTTTGGAGCCGCTGCCTCTTCCTCTGCGAAAGTTTTTTCCGCATAGGTGCGTCTTCTTCGGTCTGGGCAGGCTTCCCTCTTGGTTTGCACCTGATCTCCCAGCCGGGATCTATGACCTGCTTCGAGGGTTCAACAGGTGTCGTCCCACTCTCAGCCGCCATCGTTTTGTCAGTCGAGGGTCCAGCTGTTGAAAGCTCCATCGTCTCTGGCTTAGTCACCTGGGCTGGGGTTCCGATAGGTACCCCGGCTTTCAGCGGCCTCTCCAGCTTCGATGGCTCCTCCTTAGCCTTCCCGCTTTCTATTTGTTTCGCCCCCCTTAGTGCTTCAGCATGTGCCGTCTCATCTAAGGAGGTCGTTTGGTTTTGTTGGTTTTTATTGATTATTTTTTTTGATTTATTGCTATACATATGGTTCCCACGAGTAGCTAGGGATATAAAGGGTCAGTACTACGCAGAGCCCCGCTTGCGTAGACAAGGCTATATTACAACGGGTTTCGCCCGGTACCCGAGGCCTATCGTTCGCGACTGAGCTCCCTCTCAGCCACGCATCCATCGGCACGATCAGTTACACCTTGGATTAGGGTTTTTGGAGTCGAGGTTTTCTCCTCCAGGAAGGGGGGATGTGGATAAATGGATTAAGATGGGAAGGGGGGACAGGAGGGTTGGTCTGGGTAAGGTTTTATGGGTAAATTGGGGGTTTATAGGAAGGGATAAATGGGTCGTTTTCATGGCCCTCAATCTCCGAGCCTCCCCGTGCAGGACACCTTTCCGCTGTATCGACCTTGGCCCCTTGACGTTGTCTCCCTTCATCCGGTCTAAGAACAAGTCTCTTACCGGATTTTAGGAGAGTAACGTCTGGTTCCCCGGTCGATGCGTCAGAAGTGTGTCCACGCGAGGCGGCGGCTTAAAGAGTGCCTTGCTAAGACCCATTTTTAAGGATTTGGGAATGGTTCATGAGGAGTTGTACCACGAGTTGGGATTTGCTCGGGTTCAACCTCCATTGTCCGGGTCTATTGGGTGCACGCGCACCAGGGATTAGCTGACGTGGCGAGCGATCACGGCGGGTATGCGTCGGCGCTGGACAATAGTGATTTGGATGATGACAACGAACCTATGTACCAAATGTCATTAAGCAAATATAAACCGGTATGTATAACGATGTTTGTTCAGAATCAGTTGCTAAAAATGGAAATTGATACCGGAGCCGCCTTATCATGTATTACCCTAGATACTTATTATAAATGTTTTAGTGATTTACCGTTACGGTCCTGTCGTTTAAATTTAACACTATACAATAAAACTGTGATTCAACCGGAGGGTTATGTACGAGTCGAAGTAAGGTACAAAGGAATTACCAAAATATTAGATTTGTATGTTATAGACCAGGGTATCACGACACTTTTAGGTCGACAGTGGCTTGCAGAGTTAGGTATAGGTGTTCCCGCTCCCAGGATTTGTAATATAGACTCAGAAAAAGTAAACAAATCTAATACTCTGAATGAAATCCTTTCCAGGCATGAGTTATTGTTTGACGGCACCCTGGGGCGGTACACGGGCGGCACGGTGCGGCTGCATGTACGCCCGGGCGCCGGTCCGGTGTTTTGCCGCGCGCGCCCGGTCCCGTTCGCGCTGCGGCCGCGAGTTGACGCTGAGCTTGACGCCATGCTCGAGGCGGGCGTCATCCGGCCCATCAGCCGTTCCGACTGGGCCACTCCTCTGGTGATTGCTCGTAAGGGGGACGGCGGAATACGACTGTGTGCGGACTATAAGGTGACCCTTAATCCTAACTTATTGGTCGATAGGTACCCGGTTCCAAAGGTCGACGACCTTTTTAGCACACTCAGTGGACATAAGTTTTTCACTAAATTAGACTTATCACAAGCTTATAATCAACTTGTTCTGGATGAGGCGTCCACGGAGTATACAGTAATAAATACACATAAGGGGTTATACAAATACACTCGTTTAGTTTATGGGCTGGCGTCTAGCCCAGGTATTTTTCAAAAGTTTATGGAAGATCTATTTAAAGGGGTACCGGACGTAGTAATTTTTTACGATGATATATTAATAAAAAGTAAGGACATACGTAGTCATCTTCAAACGATCGAGCAAGTGCTAAGTATATTAGAGTCAAATGGCCTAAAAATTAAAAAAAGTAAATGTGACTTTTTGACTAAGAAAGTTGAATATTTAGGTTTTGTTCTGGATAAGGAAGGTTTAAGGGTAAACCCGGATAAAATTAAACCTATAATCGACATGGCCCCACCGCAAAATAATCACCAATTAAAATCTTTATTAGGTATGATAATTTTTTACGGGAAATTTATAAAAAACTTAGCGTCCCGTTTAACACCACTATATAGCTTATTAAAAAAAGGCAAACATTATCATTGGGGAAAGGAACAGAATGAGGCATTCCTTCAGGTAAAAAAAGATCTTTGTGGAGCGGAGGTATTGGTTCATTTTGACATGTCACGCGTTAGCGTGGTAACATGTGACGCGTCATCGCGAGGCCTTGGGGTAGTCTTGGCACAACGTGCTCCCGATGGCTCCGAGCGCCCCGTCGCCTACGCGTCACGTGCTCTTACTTCCGCGGAAATGCATTACAGTCAAATTCACAAAGAGGCTTTAGCCATAGTTTTTGCCACAGATAAGTTTCATCAGTATTTATTTGGTAGAAAATTCATACTTCGCACGGATCATAAACCTTTAGTAAGCATTTTTGGACCAAATGTTGGTACCTATACCAACTACGGCAGCAAGTCGGCTTCAGAGGTGGGCGATTAAGTTATCAGCTTATGACTTTAACATAGAATATGTGAATACCGATAAAAATACCGCGGATGCCCTATCGCGTTTAATTAATTCTCACAAGGACGAATCAATCGCCACGGAAGAAGTGTTGCCTGAACAGACGTACTTACATTTCGCGTCCGAGGCCCTTTTATTAGACTATAAGGTACTAAAAAAGGAAACTGCTTCAGATCCGATTCTTAGCCGAGTTTTGAGTTACATCGCGGACGGGTGGCCTAGCGACGTAGATATAAAAGAACTTAAGCCATACTTTAATAGACGGAAAGAGATATATAGCGAACTAGGTTGTGTCATGTGGGGACACAGAGTAGTTATTCCAATATCTTGTCAATCCAAGGTAATAAAAGAGTTGCACGACACACACATGGGAGTTGTCAAAACAAAGGCGTTGGCACGGAGCTATGTGTGGTGGCCGGGAGTGGACGAGGCGGTAGAGGCGGCGTGCGGCAGCTGCGAGGTGTGCGCCAGCGTGGCGAGCGCGCCGCCCGGCCACGCTCCGAGTCCCTGGCCATGGCCCAATCGCCCGTGGGCAAGATTACATTGTGATTTTTTAGGACCCATATTAGGGAATACTTATTTAATTGTAGTAGATGCCGGTTCTAAGTGGATTGAGGCCATTCGTATGAAAACAACTACCGCTGGGGCAGTAATTTCAGAGTTAAGGCCAATGTGGGCGAGATTTGGCCTACCAAAACAGGTAGTTACTGACAATGGCCCTCCTTTTACTAGTGCAGAATTTGAATCTTTTTTGTCAAGAAATAAAATCGATCATTTATTTTCAGCGCCTTACCACCCCGCGTCTAACGGTGCCGCCGAGAATAGCGTCAAAATCTGCAAACGGGCAATCCAAAAAGCTATTAAACAAAAAGTAGATATAGATATGGCTTTAAACAGGTTTTTATTATCGTATAGAAATACCGAGCATTACACTACAGGTGAAAGTCCGGCCAGAATCTTACAGGGAAGGAATTTACGTATGCGCTTAGATAATTTAAAACCAAATCGTTTAGACCGTGTAAACGAACGTCAAAAGCAGGATAACGCGGAGCGAGGGCTGCAAGGGCGCGCATTCGCACGCGGCGACGAAGTGTGGTGTCGCGACTACCGCTCCTCCGACCGCTGGGTCCCGGGAAAGGTCTCAGACATTCTAGGTAATACAGACTATAAAGTATGGTGTGATAAGGGAACCGAGGTACATAGGCACATCGACCAACTAAGGCGTAGGGTCCCAAGGGATACGGGTGAAGTACGTACACAGCCTAGATCATCCGTCCGTCGTAGAAACAGCTCCTTAATTGTTCCGCAAGTGGATATGGGCGAGCCGGAACCAGAGGAACGACCAGTCGAGCCGATTAGAGCTAGCGCGAGCGAGGGTGTGAAAAAAGTAGCTTCCCCACAGGCTGCCGCCGTGGACCAGCCCCAGGTTGCAACCGATAAGGTTGATAACACTTGTCCACCTAGAAGGGTACCTAAACCTCCTTTACGTTTCGGATTTGATGAATATTTTTAGAGTTAATTACCACCTACCCTATGTACTTATGATTGTGTCAATTGTTAGCTACATGGGAAAGGTAAGGTTCTAGTGTTCGACACTGCTTACTTGTTTATCCCTTTAATCTAAATTTATGGTTATAGACTGGCCAGCATAGAGTAAATTAATGTAAATCATTAGCATGCCAAACATTCGCATGTTACCCTAATTAGCTATAAATATTATGATATAATTGTATTCCTAAAATAAACATTTCATCATTTGAATGTTACTTACTTATAGATTATTCTTAACTTGTAAATCAAGATTGTGTGCGTTAGATAGTGTCACTGAACATACCCATCAAGACATATCTAAATATGTATATTCACGTATTATCACAGTTGTTTAGAATTAAGAACCAAATAGTATTAAGTTACTTAAGTAGCGATTAAGGGTGGAGGTGTTGGTATATATTTGGTATATGTATAGATATGGAGGGTAGAACCAGTCTTGCAATAAATGATATTCTGAACGCACGCCTATTATTTGTCAAGAACCACGGATGAAAACAGGCCAAAACATACAGTAGGGCACACACATCTGTATAACAATACTCCTAATGTAATTTTGCTTAGAGCCTACACTGGCGATTTGCGAGAGAGTTGAAAGCGAGGCGAGCGTGCGAGTTTGCCGCAAGCGCGCACAGATTTGGCCGCGAGCGAGTATCGATCTCGCCGCGAGCGCCCAACGAATTTTCAACAAAAAAGGATGGACATAACCAATAAGAATAAGCGATATACCATCGGAAAGGTTTTTTATATACTCAATTTTTTTGTATGGTGAGACTTGTGAAATCTCTGGTAAAAAAAATTCTGACTCAAAAAATACATAAGAAAACAAAAATATCGTGACACAAAATCGTCGACAATAAGGAAACCTTCGTGATCTGCGACACAGGTACTTAGTATCAAAAAAAAATAGTTTTGCGGCGATAACTATTTTCAGACAAATATTTGGGACTACCTGCCAAAGTAAAAGTTTTACAACTTAGAATAACCTATCCGGTGAAATACCCTTGTCCTTATTGGTCAAATGGGCCAATTAGCGCTCCCACTTTTGCGTATATATTTCAACGCATCAGCATGCAGCGAATTCGTTCCAGAACTTTCCCGCAAATTACCAGAGTAAGGTACTTAAGTTTTCCCGTAGTGCTCGGAAAAAAAACTGTTTTATGAAGATACTTATACGCTTGTACACCTCACTTACTTGTATATTTCCTTTGTGATGGTATCGTCATTCTTACACCGCACGGTCCACTGGTTCCAGTATTTGAAGCCCTCTTTGTGGAAGATGTCTACAGCGCACGCTGTGTCGTCCGCAATATCGTCATCTAGTAGCGCTGTAACCAATTTAAACTATTAAATATAATGGTTTCTACCTTGTTTTATATTATTTTATCCGAAACACATTGAAAATACTATTAAATTAACTAGGTAATCTTCAATTTTAAGTAGGTATGTCCTTTTGTTCTGCAGGAATAACATTTGAGGAGAATAGTGTTTGGAAACGCGAAGCATGAAAATCGTAATTTAATAACCTGCCTCTCTATCACTCTTGCATATTCAAACGATAGAGAGACAGATAATGAATTTCGATTTTCATGTTTCCCGGTAGTCCCTCTATAACAGCTAGTTACCGGGAATTAGTGTGAATGAACGCAACAAGTAATCGAGGCATATTACTACACCTTATATAAAAACTTTTTGCAAAATAAACGTAAACCGACTTCAAAAAGGATAAAATAAATTAGTATCCTTTTTAAGTATATGCGTTACAAACTGATATGTTTGAAGGTTCAGTACCCCTAGTGTAACTAAATTCGATTTTGAAACTTGACGTACGCGTTTGCGTTTAGTCTCATTTTGTATTGGATTTAGGAAGAGCGCGCCAAGCGGGACGTTTTGGAACCTCAAAATCCTATACAAAATGAGACTTAACGCAAACGCGTTCGTCACGTTATGATGTCGATCAAAGTTACACTAGGGGTACTGTATAATTTAGACTCACAAAACTCGAGTTCTATACAGTATAGTATAATCAAAAAGCGCCAAAATTTACTAAATGAATTGTCTGCGCAATTCATTTAAAAACTATTAGGGAATAAAACGAACGATCGCCAAACCATCATAAAGTAAGATGAGTCCCGACTCGACCACTTAAATAACACTAGAAATGGCGAGAAACTAACTCAGACCCAGCTAACTTAAACCGACATTTTACGAGCCACGGTCGCATTTAATTTAAGAATACAATTTAATACTGGCGGTTTCTGGCGCCCTGGTACGTCAATCTAGAAAGTAATGACAGATGGAGACGTTTAATCGCATTTATGAATACCAGACGACGTGTTATATTTTTATCACGTGATAAATAAATTAGACAGTTCGAAACAACAGGCCAATTCGAGTTTTAGTTATTAAATCTCATTACAATATGACACTCAGAATCAGAACCAGAATTTTATTGGTAAAACTCAATATTTTACATGTCATTTTTTCATAACAAAAAAAAAACTAAAAATAATTTACATAATTCATTAACTTGACCTGATACTGATCAAATAGCATATCCATATGTAGCCGCCGTGCAGGTCAGGATCTCGACGACTCAAATAAAACTTCGATTTATAATAAAGTGAAGTATAATCATCCAAAAGGTACTGGTTTACAAGGGTTCTTGCCAAAACGGTTAAATGTAGAAAGTGTTGATTGTATGGAGGATGATGAAAGAGTGAATTTGCAATATTTGATCAGTACAAAAGTGGTTTAAATTTCGACGCTTCTAATTGGCCGCGATACAAAATATGTGGAGCGCTCCTATTGGTGCTTTTGAAAAGCTTCCGAATACTAGCCGAGCCCGACGGCTGCGTTTGGCTACTGAATTTGGAATATTTTTATCTGATCTGTCTGTAGCAAAAGTGACGATTTTATAATTTTATTTATTAGATCTAATTTCAATATACTGATCTATCAGTGTCAAAGGTGACGGTTGAAGGTTGACATAGTGGCCAATTCAGCAGGTCCTCTAAATGAGTTCGGAACTATATGAAATTGGAATGATATCAGATCCATGTTAGATCATAGACTCTAGCCACACTAACTTTGCACATACTTGGCAGTAAGAATGCATACATATCCCTACTTGACAAAGCACTTGGCATTGGCATGAAAACTTAGAGTAGTCCGACTTTATTATATTATAGTACCTAGTAGATGTAACAGGTGTATTCTGATTTTAATAACAGATTATGATTTAGATCAGATCCAGAAAGATCTGGATTCATAGTGTTAGTAACTGTATAGTGTTAGAAATTTTGTCTGTAAAGAATATAAGATGTTTTTCTAACTTACGCAATATACTTGTCTGCGAAAGCATCGTTACTGTTGGTATATTATATCCTAACAGACCAATTCCAACAATAGAATGTGATACTAATTTGTGATCTTACATAGATCTGACATAATTCCTAATAAATAGAAATAAATGAATCTAAACCTATACTTACAACGACAGGAATAATTTAATAGATTTTTTGGACTGTTTTTCAGAGCACATTCTTTGTAAATAAATAATCAAAACATTGTATGACAATCAGATGAACCTCGCTGCTGTAGCGTTCTTTTAATTAAACAGACTGGCTGACTCCTGATCGCATAATCCCAAATGCTTGAAGTCCAAGTACAGATTGAGTTCTCGAGTGTTCTGATACTAAAAATGCACAATCGTTATACAGGAACTAGGTTTGGAGAAATACTGGATGTAAATGTAACAGGTAAAAATATCATGCGTATTTTACTAGTTGACGTTGATTCTTGGTCTGTCTGCTTTTACATTCTAAGTCGGTAAGAGTATTTATAGGGACCGTGCGCGTTGGAGGGTCTGCCATCTTTTGGCCTGAATCGGAACAATAAACATGTAAATTTACACGTCACGTGTTTTCTTGTGCATAGTAGGTTCTGCCATCTTGTGGGCTACATTGGAACAATTAACATCACATTTACGCCTCGCGCCAAAAATCTGACAGCTCATGTGCTGCCTCCTATAGTTCATGCACGCTCCCTATACCTGACGCGGCCAATGATGATCCCTATGACAGTTCATTTTTGTATGGATTAACTGTCAATTGGAATTGTTTTATTTATTTAGAAATTTAACAATTAGGTACGTAATAAAAATACGGTAAAAGCTAGGATTTCAAACCCATCGTAATTTTGTGACTCGTCCCGTGCACCGGACGTAAATCGGATTGTAAACCGCCGGACACCGGAAAATCTAAATTTCGTTATCTGCGTCCTATCACTCTTGTATATTCGAGCGATAGAGAGGCAGATCACGATCAGAGATCTTGGATATGAATTGTTAATTGTCTGCGGTTGTAACACAAAATCAAGAGCGAAAGATTTACGAGTATTTTGAGAAAAAAAAAAACACTCAAAATTAAGCTTGCATTAAACCCACCGTCAAAACAAACAAGCCAAAAACCTACTCACATTTTTTTTAAATACTTGCAAGTATTAAAAAAATACTTCACTCAAAAGCTCGCAGTTTAAACCCGTCGTAATTTTACGACTCATCCCGTGCACCGGACGTAAACCGGATCGTAAACCGCCGGAGACGGATTGTTTGTTTGTGTGTCTATTTGTCGACGCTTGTTAACTGCAACTTTCTTGCATAGAATATTTTTTTCAATTGGAAGGCTATGTAAATGTAAACAAGATATTAGTTCACTAATGGCGCAGTACTAACTTTATAGTTACAAACAAACAATAGGCTTAAAAGAGGGTAAAATAATGTGTAATGTTGTGATAGGTAAGCTAAAATGTTTTTTTTTATTACCCTCCCGTCTAAAGTCTTGCAAATGAAAGTATATTTTTTTTCTTCGACGACTTCGACGTTCTTTAAGAACGACACAAAAAATATTACTTAATTGTCACTAACTTTTGACTTCAAATATTAATCCAAATATTAAGTAATCTACGCCCAATGTTGAATTTCTTTTTTTTTTTTCCAAGAAACCAAACCGAAAAATGTTCTTGTACTAAGATCGGACTAATAGCTATTTTCAACTCTAAAACAAAGATAATAAATTGCAAACGCTGTAAACGTCCAGTCTTTTTTCATTAAAATTTTACTTTTTCACACTTTTTTTATAACGTTCGTAACAGATGACTGACACGACTGAGCGGTTACTCCAACGTAGGGAAAGGAGAGGAATAAAAAGGCGTCACATATTGCATTGCTAGTGATGTATATAAACTACTATTTTGGTAGCAATTGTGATCATACGATCTTACCCTCCGTCCGATCTTAGCCGGGTAAATTTATATTATTGAGAATCTCTTCTGTGTTGAAAGGTCCTATGGCAGAGTCGCGTAGAAATATGGCGGAGCTAAAGCCGACTACCTATTTGTCTGTCATGTTGTGTTTTGTCGTGACGCATCAGAACGGCAATCGGTTTAAAAGCTTTAAAGCAGGAGGTAGATTCTAAATTACAATTTGGAATGGTTTTGATGCGACCTCGACGATTGTCGTGGTTATTGGTGCGCACCTCACGCACGACTCTTACTTCATTCCCCATTCAACAGTCAGTGTAAGCGATCTTCAAGGTTGTACTAAAACCAATTGAAATCTTCAAAATTAATCGAGCTCCAGATATAATAATAAATAGTCTGGATAACCAATTTTTCAGTAAAAAAAGGCGCGAAATTAAAATGAAAGATGGACTCTTTTCAAATTTGCCGCTTTTTTCAACTGAGAAAATTGGTTTGTTAATCTATAGTATGCAGGATATCACGCTACACAGAATTTTGTGCTACAAAATGCTGTGTAGAGTGAACACAGCATTTCGTCTTAAGAGGCTGTCAATACCTAAAGCGCGCACACTGTCTATTTGTATCGGAGTAAATGAGACAGCACTGTCGCATGTTACTGGGCCTGGGTAAACGAATAATAAGAATTTTTTTTAAATAAAAAAAAGTGAATTATTAGTGTAATATTTTACTCGTCAGCGGTTTAGATATAAATGTTTTGAAATTGTGATTTTAATTGCAGACCCATAAGTCAAAACAATAAAGACATAGAACCGTTTAATTGTGATTTTAAGACCAATCTTTGCAATTATTTTGTATCGAGCCGATTTCGTTCAATCATGTATCGAGTACAACCACGGTCTTTGAAATATAATTAATATGAACATATATTTTTCTTACTTGACTAAAACAAATAGTCTTTCTTAAAAAACTGTTTAAGTAACATCAATTTCAAGGACATTGGGTGTTGACAGCCTCTTAAGAAAATAGATGCTTACATTCGCAGGCGACGTTGCACTCGCCACCTTTCTTCCCCGATCGGCACCAGCGGCTGGGGATCTGAAACACATTCACATTAGTTAACTGAACATAACGATCCACAGTGTCATCATCTTCCTGGCGTTTTCATCACCACTAATAATAGGAAAAGGTACCTCGGGGTACGTCCTTAAACTACGTCCAAAAGAGAGGTATGGGCATTGTGAATGTCATCTCGCTTTGTGTGGTAGGGCACAGCAGCGGAGCCCAACTGGGGATGTACCTCCATCTTACAGAAAACCGCAGCCAAATAACACTAGACCCTACTCATAGTGTTGTGTTCCTGCAGGTGAGTAAGGTTGCCAGAGCTCAACGGGGGGGAATGCTAGGGTCGACAACGCGCATGTGACTCCTCTGGAGTTGCAGGCGTACATAGGCTACGGAGACTGCTAACCATCAGGCGGGCCGTATGCTTGTTTGCCACCGACGTAGTATTAAAAAAAAAATTGGCATTAGGTACTAAATAGTTTTTACAAAAACCACTGCCTAGATTGCTAGGTCTTGTTGCTATTACAACTATTTCCTCACGATGTTTTCTTTCGAAGCTTTGAAATTTGCACGCCCTAACCGCTAGGCTACAAACGCTTAATACACACATCGTATTCAGAAATATTACATAAGTACATGGTAGCGATCTAGCGTCTCACTTGCATATTACAGTATTTGATTGGTGTGAGGGAATACGGATGACGACACATGTTGAATTGTATTACAAAATCAAGTAAAATAAATACAAATGAGCAATGTACCGAAATAATGTGAAAATCAAAATAATATGCAATGATAAAAGAATACAAGACTGAAAGTTTCAAATTTAACGTTATATTTTACTTCCTTAACGGTACCATTCGATTCCTTACATTTTATCCAAAGAAAAATTGTATCGCAACTACGAGTATATACATAAACGCAATATTTCACCATCAAAATTGCAATTTTCTTGTTTTCCATACTTCGAGATGGGCTCTCAGTGTCCGTCACGTCACTTTCCTTGCCAGTCTTGCGTAGTGTGACTGCAGCCTTGAATAACAAACTACCCAGGACATTGAACGATGCTCTAAGAGACGTTTGCAAGGCAGCCAGGACCTCTATACCAATCTGACACCTGACGCAATCGGTTTGCTACGTGGCCTAATAAGTTATACTTTTAGTCATGCCTACAATGTTACGCCATACGATTAAATAAATAACATTTTGAAAAGTTGATACTAAACAGGTTACCTGATAAAGTCCATAATATTTCTTCCCGCTCGGCGTGATGACGAAGTGCCTTGTATCCCTGTTGCTCACTTTCTCAATTAGGCACACCCCTGTCAATTAAATGCCAACCATAAAATATACAGACATTATAAAAGGCTTACGACTTTGCGACTTTTGGAATACCGTAAGGGCGGTTTCAGACTAGCGTATTTTTTGCGCATATACGGTCGTTACGGCGTTAGCTTACGCGCGCGTTACTTTTCCCTACATTTGGTCTATACGAGCGTGTAAACGCTCCGGTGCGTAAGCTCGTATAAAATGGTATTCTGAAATCGCCCTAAGACCTCCCGACTACAGGGCGTTTTGTTACATATAACTAACCATACTCTGAGGGGCGAATTGGCTACTTGACTGTTTTTTGTAAATAATGTCAAACGATCTTGATTTTCCTGAGGATCAAATGTCTATACAGGACTCAATGGCATTTAAGCAACACAAAGATCAGAAATGAGAGTTAAAATCTGACGCTCGCACTCGACGATTGAAACGCCTCTAACAAAATGATAAGGTGATGTGACGTGACATCATATAAGTCTTTCCTAAATGTATGGAAGATCAAGGAAATTGCCATTTTGACCCTGAAATATTGCATTTATGTGTATAGTTGTCATACAATTTATTTTTTAATAAAATGTAAGGAATCGAGTGGTACCATTTTCTTTTCTATTTTTGAAAGACATAATTTTTTTTGGGACTTCGTAGTTTTGATTTTTTTTATAATCTCAATAAAAAAAATTAAATTCCACTTTTTTATAATGGATGGCTCATTTTCTATCCATTTAACTAAATTTTGTTATAATATTCAACATGTGTCAAGTATCCAATTATAGGTCATACTGAACATTTCTTACTGTGGGATGAAATCCCAAATCACAAAAAAAACTGAGTAAAGTACAATTGTCAGACTTTGACTATCATTTGTGACTTTTGTATGGTTTTAATGCAATGGGTCCCATATAGATTCCCAAAACAAACCTGATCGATTGATACCATTAACAACTAGCCTATTTAAATGTCGCAGTACAGTCAGCGTCAAATACTTTGTAGCAACCAAAGTAGCCAAATAGTTCGGTACACCATATATTTAGTATGGTGTACCGAACTATTTGGCCACTTTGACTGCTACAAAGTATTTGACGCCGACTGTACATACATTAAGTAAACGCAATATGCCTACTAAGATGTCGAAGTCACCCGTGTTGAGAGCATTACCGAAATCCAAGAATTATAACACTGTGATATACCAAATCTGCACGTATATCTGCAGTATTTTTTACAAGAGCGATAATTGTCCTGTGCCGTGTAGGGTAACCGGGTTTATATGGGTTAGTGAGCGCATGTCTGCTCAAAACGGTAACCTATTTATGTGCATAAATAGGTTAAGACACGAGAGAAAAAACCAAAACAACACAAAAAAGGAAGATTGGATTTGATACTTGTTTTAATAAGCGATGGTGTGTTTGACGAAGCTTGTTGTTTATTATTTATAAGTTTTTAGTGTAATTTACACTAAGTTTGTGACGATGCATGTGCGGATTACATTTGTGTTTTGACGAAGGATGAAAAAAACGATTTACGAACATAGTTATAGTACTGAACTATTATATCGTTGGGTGGTATATAGTAGATTTATGCTCCACACAAACAAAATTACATGACCAGTCACATTGAGAAATTAGTTTGATCTTCTATTTTTATTGAAAATAATACGGTAATCAGTTGTATGTACGTTAGTAGGTACGTTAGTTATGAATAGTGACACAGTGTTTGTGATAGAATGGGATGTTACAACGCCTACAGCCATATTATGTACTAACTGTTGCCCATAACACACACACTTTCAAACCGACGACCAGTTTGGCCTAGTGGGTAATGGCCCTGCCTGCGAAGCTGATGGTCCCGGGTTCAAATCCTGGTAAGGGCATTTATTCGTGTGATGATTTGAATGCTCATGCGTGGATATGTTCCTGAGTCATGGGTGTTTTCTATGTATTTAAGTGTTTATAAATATTTATATATTATATATATCGTTGTCTAACTACCCTCAACACAAGCCTTATTGAGCTTACTGTGGGACTTAGTCAATTTGTGTATTAATGTCCTATAATATTTACTTATTTTTTTATTTATTTAAACCCTTTTTAACCCGATTAGGGTATAAATTTTCAAAAACGGTGAAATCAATTTCTCGTTTTTTATGAAAATGTCTTATTAAGAAGTTTCAAGTTTCTAACTTAATATAAAACTTCCCGTTTTTATACCCAACAAAATATCCCTCAGTTTATCTAGGAAATTGACAGTGATATCGCTTTCCCGCTACTGCAAAGCTCCAGCCCGCGTAGCCAACATGCCAAGCGTTAACGGTCCGTAGCGAACGAAACGCAACTGTCACTGTCGCACTATTATGGAAGAGTGATAGAGAGAGATGAATACGCTACGGAGCGTTAACGATTGGTATGTTGGCTACGAGAGCTGCAACACTGTTTTAGTTTCAATCTGAACAGATTATGACCACGTTAACTTTGCACAGCCGTTTCATTAGTAATGCTTACATATCCCCATAGGCTCCATAGTTGATGTAGCACTTGGCATGAAAACTTAACGTGGTCCGACTCTATCACTTTTTTATTCCTAGTTGTATTTGATACGAAAAAAAAGCGCTGATGGCTTAGCGGTAAGAGCGTGCGACTTGCAATCCGGAGGTCGCGTTCAAACCCGGGCTCGTACCAATGAGTTTTTCGGAACTTATGTACGAAATATCATTTGATATTTACCAGTCGCTTTTCGGTGAAGGAAAACATCGTGAGGAAACCGGACTAATCCCAACCAGGCCTAGTTTACCCTCTGGGTTGGAAGGTCAGATGGCAGTTGCTTTCGTAAAAACTAGTGCCTACGCCAAATCTTGGGATTAGTTGTCAAGCGGACCCCAGGCTCCCATGAGCCGTGGCAATATGCCGGGACAACGCGAGGAAGAAGAGATTTGATACGAATAGGTATTGTCAATAATTATCATACTTACTTCGTGGGAAGATCCGTGTTATAATTCAAGGAAAACCCATTGTTAAAAAGATAGGCACACAAGTCACACAACACACGTAACAATAAACCGTTACCCTGGCTGGCGAAACGCAATTGAATCTGAGTAGCCTTATCACGAGTTTGACACTGCCCTGACACTGTCATTTTCGCTAGCGTGTGTGTAACTCACTTTCTATGCATCTCGCTCGTAGTAAAAACCTTGTACCTGTAGCCTTACCACGAGTTTCACACTGACATATTCGCTAACGTCTGCATAACTTATTTTCTATACACCTCACTCGCACTAATAAACTAGTACATATTGTAAAATTTTACGGCTGTTACTTCTCAATGCACAATGTTATGGTATCTTATAGCGGTGTGAAAACATATTTCACATTAATACGATTTCACGATATTCATTATAAAGGATAATAATATTAAATGTAAATATTTATTTTCCTTTTTTATTGTGGAACGTACCACATTACAATCTATAAATTGTATATACAGATGTCAATCACAATGAAAACATCAACGATGCCTCCGATGCTCATGTCCTCAGAGTTGGTTAAGGTTGAAAACCTTAAACTGCAGATGTCGCTAGTGACGTTATCACAGTTGAAATGATTAAATTCGCGGTGAATGACGGATGGTGAGCTGGCGCAATTGGTAACGCATTGGACCGGCAATCGAAAGATGTGGGTTCGAGTCCCACGTTGGCCAGAGTTGATCATCGTTGATTTTTTCATTGTAATTGACATCTGTATATACAATTTATAGATAATAATATTATAATATCTGAGTAATCGTCCCCTATTCACTGTTTACTCACTCTTCAAACACACTCCGGGAATTCGTGTGCGAACGTGGAACAAGATGTGCGTGGAAAGGCTGTACGAATAAATATATTAAAATGGGTCACTCATGTTTTATCTGACCAGTGACAGTTTAAAGTCTCACGGAAGTTTTGTTATTCGACTTTGTACGGTTTTCAAACAGCTATTTAACCAAAACTCAAGTCGGCGCTATACTTACTCAACCTCGTATCTATATATTAGATTCGTATATCAGATACGAGTTTGAGTAAGTATAGCGACGAAATGCTACATCGCGCAACGCTGCCCCTGCGGTTCGTGCCGTAATATCGGCCCGTGTGTGATGGCTGCATTTATTTCGTGAATCGTGATGAGCAAAAACTGATTGTTGATCAGTTATTCAAAGGATTTTTTTGTTATAAAGATGTCCCTATTGTACCTTTAAATCCATTTAAATATTGTCTTTATAACTAACTGTTTTAAAATCATAAATGATTCGCTACTTTGATTTTGCGATACATAAACATAAACTGGATCTCAAAAACATCAATAGTAACAGATGAAACAAATCTCCAAAAAGTATCTACCACCAGGAACTACTTTCAAAATAGAGATATGTCTCTACAGTTCGCGTTCTAAATTATCTCTCACAGTCTTTAATTGTTCTATAATCTATACGGGGACTTATATAACTTTTTGTAAAGCTATGAGAGAATGTTAAATAATTTTGACGCGTTACTTTTGATGCAGACTGTACTACATTTCAAATTTAAATGCTGGTATGTAAATCACAAACAATACGTCAAGATTCTAAATTAAATCAACTAAGTTATTGACAGAGACACATTTGAATTTGGACTCATTTTAAAGTTACTTGAGTTACTTATGTTCAATCCTGATTTTCTGGTTCCAAAGATACTTTTATGTAGCAGAGGTTTTATGAAGAGAGATTTTTATTGAAATATATATATTTTTACTTATGTAAATGAATGTACTCTCCAAGTACCTAGTGGGAAATGTAATTCAAAGTTTCTGTATTGTTAACGTGCTTTAAATCTTCCACTGCACTAATACCTATTTTATTATGTATATTTTCTTAATAACACTCTTTTCATTATTTCCTTATAATATTCTACTCACATTGTCCAAGGAAATGATCGTTAGGGATTCCCACTCTACTCAATTCACGAACAAGTTTACATCTCGTATCGAACCTCTTTGCCCACGCACTGGCACACAACACAATTAAACATAAAACGTGTGATATCCTCATGACTTGAATTGATACTGGCATATAAACAAATAAAGATTAAAATCCAAGTCAACACGAAAGCGCAAGATTGATAAAATATCAACAAAGGATTAGAGACTCTGTTGATATTATAATGAGGTTCAAAATGAAACGAATTAAAGTGGTAAGTAGAGTCAAACTTTTTGCGGCCGTTACGCGTTCGGAGTTTAAATGTCAATGTCATGCGTTGTATAATAATTAGGTGCGGACCGCCGGCTTCATTGTGGTACAGGTAGGACTTTGTACGTATGTTTAGGTACTCATTATGTAATCGTTTTTTTTTAAAGTTTGTATTTGTTTGTGCTCTGAGGAATTGTTTGACATGATGCCAATGGCCACTTTCTATCACCGCACCGCTCGCCGTCGGCAGGGTGTTCATCCTCGCACCTTAGAACCTAAATAGTCGCGTACTGTGTGGTTCAAGAGGAATTTCCTCCCGCGGACGCACCGGCTGTGGAATGAGCTCCCTTCCGAGGTTTTCCCGAGTGTCTACAGTATGGGGTTCTTCAAAAAAGGAGTGTACAGGTTTTTAAAGGGTTGGCAACGCGCATGTAACACCTCTGGAGTTGCAGGCGTCTATAAGCTGTGGTGACTACCTACCATCAGGTGGGCCGTATGCTTGTTTGCCACCGTCGTGGTATAAAAAAAAGTAAATTTTTAATTCCTCTTCACTTGAAATGGGGATAAAACCACTTACACTTGCATTAATTTCCTGCTATTTCATGATCTTCCGATTTGAACGACAAATGTTTTATGTAATAGTTTTATTTTTCTCTAGAACGGATATTGTACCTCTATTACATGTAACTTTTATAATTATGTACCTAACCTGTATACGTTATCTATTTATGTAACCTCTGGACACATTGATAAACGTGCATTCAACTTAGGAATGTTTTTTGTTTGAAAGTGTGTTTTTTTAATAGTTAACGGTAGTTGTATTTTACAAATAGTTGCATAGATATTTGCTTATCAAAAATATAACCACTTATTTAAGTGTAATTTTGTTATTTATAGCCACATTTAATGTTATCAGTGCTAAGTCGTTAAGATAGTGTTTCCTCAGATTACTATTTCTCATGCTAAACAGTCGTAATGGTCCCTCAAACCCAGTTTAAATTTGGAACTTAATGCTCGACAATACGGTAAACAATTGATTGAATTGTCCAATGGATGTTACGATGTTATACGGAGTAGGCTAGATTAGCAGTAAGAATGTCAATACAGCTACCGTTTCTGCGCACCTTTTGATTTTCTGTAGACAAAATAATATAAATTATCGATTTCTAGTTTGTGTTTAATTACTTTGTGATAGCATAGTGTTCCAATGCTCGGGATAAATAAGCCTCTATAATTTCAATTCTTTTCGATTTAGGGCAATATTTAGAACCCGTCTAGGATATCCTGAAATACAGTCATATTCTGCTTAGTGCCTGGGTTTCCGCCAAAAAATATAGGTTATTAATCTGTAATGTTTAGATAAATTTGGAATATTGAAACATGAATATTCATTTTAATAAAAAACCGTACATCCTACGTTTTAGATTGGAGATATATACGTGATATCTTTAAATTACTTACGCGATACCTCGCCACCGAGACACATCTGAATCGTAGTAACTTTTCTCCTTGTTTTCGTCATGTGAGAGTTCGCCACAATTAAAACCTTATTTTCTCCTTTAATAAACAAAACTCCAAATCCAAAAAAGTGCCGGTTAACCTTTTCCCAGGAAGTCCTATGTTAATAGGTTCCCTTTCGAGGTATGTTTTGAATACTTACAATTTCCAAGAAAAGTTTTTTCAATCCTTTCTGCTTCATCAACTCGGCCGCCAACTTGCAGCGCGTGAACAATTTACCGTTGCACACACTAAACACAACCAGCAACACACAAATGTGTGTATTTATGTGCATTGTATACTAATGCGGAAAACGAGTGGACGCTACTTATATAATCGCGCGAAGTAATCTGGAAAATTGATGTATACACTGATATCACTTGTAATATACAAGTTAGTTACACTTTTAATTAATACGTAAGTTGGTATTAGTTGTTTGTTAGTTCCAAAAACTGCTTCTCGATCATTGTTGAATGCACGGTGTCATCAATGAACCAGAATAACTATAAAAGACTTAACTATATAGTTCGTGTCATCCACGATGACGCGCAGATTAGTCAAAACTAACCTTTAATGACATGACATTACGGGTGAAGGTATGTCTTCGCTCAAAATGAACCACACGGGAATTGTGCCTCGACCGGCTCTTGCACATCGCTCAAGTTGACAACGTCAAATATTGTAATGCGCAATAGGATTGACATATATAAGCAGCTTTTGTTTTAATTGCGAGATATAGTGTATTGGTTAATATGCAAGGCTGTGCGGGCGGGCTATATTTATGAAGAAGGGATATCTTATGTTATGTTATGACGGGGGCCCTTGCGGATACACTTCTACCTATAGGGATCTTTTGTACAGTTGCCCCTTAGGAAAGATCAGTCAACTACTCATGAGCTTTTCGACCATCTGCATGTGCCGGATGATGGAGCTCATGAGTAGCACTTTGAATTCCCTTGGTTTCAGATAGCCTGCTCCAGAGTCCTTCATTCTTTGTCTGGCAAGGGCATCATATTTACACATCAGGTGTATTACTGTCTCTTCCTTGCCACACATTCGTGTTGTCAGAGTGTCCCATCTTGCCAAAAACTCCTTTGACTTCTTAATGGCCAGTAAACAAACACCCAGGTTATAATTTGGAGTTGTTTTTTGCTAAGTTTCCTTAGATTTTTGCTCTAAACGGAGTCTACTCCTTGCGTAAAGAGCTTTAAGTGCTTTAGACCCGTCAGACTGTCCCATCATTTTTGATGTTTGATCATAGTATGGTCTTTGATAGCCGTTATAATGGCTCCCTGTGAGAGCCCCATGAATGGTTCCGGACCTATATGGTTACTTACAGATCTGGCTCTGGCAAGTTCATCTGAATTTTCATTCCCTGTGAATCCCGCGTACCCTGGGATCCATACCAGTTGCACTTTGTTTTGCCTTCGAAGCTTGTTCAGAGCAGAGAAGAAGGGATAACTTTTAGTGATATATGTCGGATAAGTATCAATTACATGGTTCGTTTTCCAATATCAGAAAAGTAGGTACTGAGAGCTTTATATATACTCCTAGAGCTATGTATTCCGTTGGTTAGTGTCATTTTACTATCTTTTGCCATAGGAAAAATGTTTGCCTTATATCTACCTATATATAAAAGTAAAACATCAAGTAAAGATGACGTCCTGATATCAACTGCAGCTGCATTACTGTTTTACTGCTGCGGCGTAGATGCAGCAGCTGTATCTGTCAATTACATATCTTGATAAAATGATAGGCGTTCGTCGCCGCAGTCATGACATTCAATCAGTCACTTATTTCATCAAGGCAATCGACAACTGCAGTTGAAATCCGAATGTCACCTTAAAAAGGGGTTAAAAACAAAATAAATAAATTCAATATGTCACATGCACTGAAAATGGATACATAGGGAGCTTTCTAAATTCTTATTATACCTAAATTATAAATACTTTCGCTCAGAAATGACTTGAAGCAGAATCTAAGTAATAAAAATGTTAGGAAAATTGAGTGTCTGATGTCTTATGGAAATCGCTCGATATGGAGCCCGGTTCAAACTTACAAACTTTTTATGGCTTTGATTTAATTTTGATTTCACCTCGAAGATCACTCACGCTGATTGGTGCACGCAACATGAAATGAAAATCGTGCGTGAGATGCGCGCCAAACACAGACGATCGTCTTGGTTGTAACAAAACCAGTTCAAAGCCATAAGGGTGCTCTCAGACTAGCTTACTCGTATTTTTCTGCACGTATACGGTCGTTTCAGCGGTACGAGCTTACATGTGTGTTACAATGCCCTATATTTCGTTTTTACTAACTTACTTATACACGCGCGTTAGTTTTCCCTACATTTGGCCTATACTCGCGTGCCCCGCACTGACTATTACGGACGAGAGCGAGGAAATGGTAGGAACCTAGGCGGGATTTAGGCTTCTTTTTTAGGAATTGAGGCAATAATTTTTTTAATTTGCAAAAAAAAACAAGAAAACCAAATCATATTATAGTATTTTGTGCGAAAGATTGTGATATATTTTCATATATTTTCGATGAAAGCTGCAGTAGTATACAACTGAAAGAAATTGTGAAATCAAGATTTTTTTCTTTACATATTTATTTTAAAATATATTTCCAGTAGTTCCATATAGTTCCTTGTAGATTGTTATATATTTTTTCTGCTCAGAAAGTATTAATATTTAATATAAAAAATGGTTCAGTGTAACTTCGTTTTACGATATTTTGCGGGAGTAGGAACCTTAAAACGATTCCCTATCGAGTTGTTAAATTTAAATCAGGATCCTTGTTTGTCAATCTCACAAAAATATCATGTAAGTATACTATATCATATTGTCATTAAAGCCCCGAATTACTTTACCAGGACAAAGACACTACTAGCCAGAAGAGTGAAGAAAAAGTATAACTTCCATGGAAATCGGATCGCAAAATTTGCAAGGATGTCACGCCCGCGCGCTGCAAGATAGAGCCCAGTTAAGCCAACTGTCCACGGATTCTGATTCCTTAGCGAGAGTTGGACTCGGATTAACTTGTGAAAATGTGGACTTGACCGCTTGAATTACACTTGCATGAAAACGGGTCGCTTTTTATGGATGGTCTGTGTAAATTAACACGTTTTTACTGTAATTTGAAATAGATGTCATTTATTTAAGAAAAATTGACCATGGCCTCCAGAGGCAGAGGCAGGATTCGAATCTTCAGCTCACGTGGCTAATGCCCTGGACCACTAGGCTACCCGGCCACGGCGGTACCTGTCCCGATTTCTCGAGTATATGCAAACTTGCGAAGATTTATATAAAGGCGTCTATGACCAACTTTATATAAATAGTAGTTGGGAAAAAATTCAAAATATTAAATAAAATAATTTTATTCGTTCCCTACGTTTTTATTGATTTTGGAGGAAGTGTAGTGAAAGCGTACGAGTAACGTACAGTAAGTATAATATCAATCCCAATCGTCTGTCTCCCACCAATATTATAGCAAACAACGTACCGAAATATATATATATATATATATATATATATATATATAAGATGTTTCGATTCCTTCTAATTTACGCCTGCGCTGAAATCGCAAGCAACAGAGTCTAACAGTGTCTTCACTTTAGTGAAATTCATTTCTAAAAGACTATAACTTAGCTTCGACGGAATCACCTAAATGTATTTGGTTGAAGTTGTTGGGATTTTTTGGATAACATTCATGTCATCATTGTATTAAAATTATAAAACTTACTGGCCTCTGTGGATCAAACACAGACAAAGAAAAAGGTCAAGCACAGAACAGGATACGGCAAAAGAAACATCATGTCCGAGGGAGCACAGATGTACAATAACTTACCTAGTGAAGTGAAAAATTGCAAATCATTAAAAATGTTTAAAACCAAGTTGAAGAAATATATCAGTGATAATGTATATTAAGTATCATCGACTAGCTGGATGTGATTGTAACCCATGTATGAAATTATTTATAGTTTAAGCTCATTGTAAGTGAACTTTTGTTCTTTATGAGTAATAAAAATCTTTAAACCTTCTTCTTTAGACATGTCTACAAGAACGCGAGCGAGTAAGACTTACTATCGAATGTGTATGAACCCTGTTTCCTTTCTTTGGTTTGGCTTCAAGAGATCGCTCGCTCACGGCCAGCAGAAGCAACAACAACTCTGTCCGATGGAAATGGAATGCGACTGCGACTCTCATCCGCAGCGAAATTTTGATGAGCGCTCGACTTTTACGATAATCGCACGGCGCTGGACGGATTCCACAAACAGACAGATTCGTCAACGGTTAAATGGACGAGATCCTGTAGGGAATATGTTCATCTAGGTATTATTAGTTTTTATTTTAACTAATTATAAGTACAACTGTGCTGTGCTGTGTTTGTAGAGTATTTTCTTGACGAGTGGTCGTGGTTATCATGTGCTGTTCAAAAACCTGCTCACTTCTTTTTCGTTGAACTAAGTACAACCTATATAATGTACACATTACTTAGCAACACACCCGAAATTCCAGTCGTCGGTACTAAGTTTTTTTGCTGTACTATCACCTGCTGCCTGAAAGTAAATATTCTGCCCGAAAATAATTTAAATTTCAAATTAATTTTGATACAAACTTCTGGTAGATATTATACAATGTACTCAGTCCGCTCCACTTTTCAAATTAACGCTAAGCAAAGAATGTGAAATTTGGAGATAGTAACAAAGTTTCGTAGGGTTGACAAATTTTATCACGGTCAAATGAATTTACGAATTGAAAAATACTCATTTAAAACGCGTTATTCAGCACTACTAAATTTACAATTTGGTTTCGGTTAAGTTATTGATAATATTTTTCTACCTATATGTGATGGTAATTTGATTTTGTTATCGTCTCTCCCCGATTTTATACAGACTTTCGTCGAGTAGTTACGTAAATCTCTGATTTGGCATTTTGCTGGGACATCATGCAGTCATCCGCGAAGATAATGAGGGGGCCTAGAAAAGATATAACCTGCGTCGAATAGATCTACTTTAAACTATGATTAAATATGTTATTTGGTACATTCTGAAATTCTTATAAAATAAAGTATCTATTTTCATAACAATTATTTCACTCAAACAAAAAATTAAATCGATTATTTTTTGGTGTTTGTGAAATACTATTACATATATAAGCATATGTGAAATAAATTATTATATATGTAGTTAATACTCGTAATATAGTTTACCATAATCATATTATCCAAAACAGCTTATCTGGTATATAAAGCCTGACCAGTAATATGTGATCACGCGCCATATTGCGGAATTTCATTGGCACTAAATTTTTCATACTTTTTTTTTATACTACGTCGGTGACAAACAAGCATACGGCCCGCCTGATGGTAAGCAGTCTCCGTAGCCTATGTACGCCTGCAACTCCAGAGGAGCTACACTACTAAACTGAATTGTCACCTTATACATGAGAACAACAGTGCCCTCTTAACAATGATCATATATTTCTGGTCGGGCTTTACATATTTATCATTGAAACGTTCGGCAATATACTCGTAAGCAAAAAGCTTTATATTCTAAGCTTCTTATCAATTTGATCAGATATTAAACATATTTTCATCCTATGCCAATAGCAACCCTGCATGAACTGGCTATTCGAACGATAAGTTTTAAGCCGCGTCCTGTCGGTGCCTCGTCACAGTTTAAGCTATGTTGCTATCATCGCCTATAATCTATAGTCTGAGCTCATGAGTAACAACTTGATATAAAAAAAAAAAAAAAACGAAAACATAAAATAGCTTTCCGGATATTATGTTTTTGTGTGTTTTATGTTTTATATAATAAATTTATAAATTAATAAATAAAGGGTCTAGCAAGCTAAGCTAAGAAGATTGGCCCCCGCAAGGGATTTGGTTGTAATTTGAGGTGCAGTAGTGGCAGGTCCTAAGTACACTGTATGCGTAATATCAGCCTTCGATCTTCTTTTGTTTCAGACTTATCCACGAAAATGTCAAAAAATCAAAGTAATTTTTAAACTGTTATTGCAGCTAAACCAAGCAAGCGAGAGCAACCAAACAAATTCAGAATTAAAGAGCATAAAATGGGGTTCATAATACATATTTTTACAGACATTCATTTCCTTGAACTTGGATGAAAAAAATAATGTAATTTTTTTCTGCTCCATTTTTTTGCCACTTCTCGCGGAGACACAACTATCAAAAAAATTACTTTATAAGCGACAATTGTTAACTACGTGTCCATTTAAAAACATTTTGAAAAATCATGGTGCGTCATGTCAAAAAAAAAACAATTACGAAGATATGTTTACTATATCATATTATATCAATAGAGTAGTACCTACTACCTAGTGGCAAATGTGTCTGTAGTATAACTTCCTCTTTCCTTCATTATGAAATAATTAAAGGACACATTTTCTAGCTATTTCTTATGCAATTTTAATAATGTCTGAAAGAAGGTGTAAATGTTGTAATATATGTTTACGCAAAACAAATGGAACTAAAAAAATGATAAAGAACGCTGCAAAAATTGATTGCTTTAGGTATTATTTAATTTTTTTTAAATTTATGCAAATAAGAAACGAAGTGGGTACATAAAAGTATTGGATGTAAAGTCATTGACAAAAACATTTTTTATTACCATTCCATATTAACAAATAACTCGGTACAGCAAACAGAACAATACAATTCTTCCATTTTTACAGTCATACTCTTCATCGTCCCAAGTATAACTAAATTCGATTCTACAATATTCACATTTTCTCTTACGGGCAATATTTTCGTCCGTAAGAGAAATGTCAACGTCTGGTAAGGATTTCAGAAAGAGCTCCTTAGACATTTGCACTGGTATGTGGAGCCCAAATATTTTCGACTTTATGTTCGTAATTGTTTTTTTTTTTTTAATATGACGCACCATGATTTTTAAAAATGTTTTTAAATGGATACGTAGTTAACAAATGTGGCTTATCACGTAATTTTTTTGATAGTTGTGTCTCCGCGAAAAGTGGCAAAAAAATGGAGCAGAAAAAAATTACATTATTTTTTTCATCCAAGTTCAAGGAAATGAATGTCTGTAAAAATATGCATTATGAACCCCATTTTATGCTCCTTAATTCTGAATTTATTTGGTTGCTCTCGATTGCTCGGTTTAGCTGCAATAACAGTTTAAAAATTACCTTGATTTTTTGACATTTTCGTGGATAAGTCTGAAACAAAAGAAGATCGAAGGCTGATATTACGCATACAGTGTTCTTAGGACCTGCCACTACTGCACCTCAAATTACAACCAAATCCCTTGCGGGGGCCAATCTTCTTAGCTTAGCTTGCTAGACCCTTTAGGTATTTTTTTATTATGTAGAAACTGCAGTGATTACATATACGTTGTTCAGCAGCCTGGCTGCTGGAAGCTTGGATCAATTTAAGCAAATGTGAGGCATGCATCAAAAGTATCTACTGTTTAATAGCTTGATAAAAATATTTTATTTTTATTACTCAAATTAATTACACACCTTTACAGTATTACTACCAAGATATTACAAACTACAAAACATATGAAAATACAAAGAGAAAACACAAATAATACAGAAATACAATTGAAGCACTCGATTTGGGCGACGACGTAACAACATGGCTCCGTTGCCTCGTATGATCCGGCGTAGGATTCGGCAAGTTGCCCGGAACCGTCGAAAAACCACACCCTTCGGTCAGAAGTCTGAGCTTGCGATGGTGTCCTGCAGCGACCGCGGCACGCGCACCACAAACGAAGTGAAGTACGAGTATTACGTAATGGCACGACCGCATCTGGTGCACCCTTAGCGTGTAGCTAGTCTTCCAGCGAATGTACTACCACCTCGTCGGCCACGGCGGAATAATGCAGTAAAAATAAAAATGTGTAGCTGATACTTCTGAACGTGAATTAACCATATCTATTTTAATCTACATATATATGTAATATTTTTAGAAATAGGTAAATAATTTTGATGCGTTGTGCTATGAGCTGTACGTGCGCCTCAATGAGCTGTCCGTCGCGCGTAGTTTATCTTACTTATGTAATAGTAAGAAGCAGTTATCTTCAAGTTTTTGACACCGTTATGGTGGTCGCAGTTACGGAAAGAGAGACCTTAAGCCCTCCTACGTATACACGTTTAACCATCTTTCAACACAGCTGGCCAACTGTATTGTCACGCGTGCAATAGAGTATTTAAGAGGATTTCCTAGTTGCGATTTTTCCATACAAACGCTCTCGACTATTTCCTCCCTGGATTTTGAACCTAGAGCAATGATTTTTTTCAAATAAGATCAATATCATTAATATCTGTGCCGTTTTGTTTTGCTTTTTTGGATTATTTTATTTTTAAGATATGTACGACAACGGCTCAATTGAATTGGTTGTAAAATAACACACACAACAAGGCACAGTATACAAATATGAAAACAAATATCCAAAAAAAACAAAACATAGCGGCATAGATTATTTCTTCCACTTGCAGTTTCCAAAAATTCATAATGATTGGTTGCGTTTTGGAGGAGGAAACAGTTGAGAGCGAAACCTCGATTTTTGAGTTTTTTGTGTGGGAATTTCAGTCCGAGCTGCAGTTGTCCTTATCGCACACTCGCACTCCCGCCCACCACAGCGCGACGGTAACATAGCTTAAAAATTCGAAAAGTTGCTCAGCTAGGAATTGCTCTTAAGAGCAAGTTCAGCCAAGCCAGCCACATTAGGGCTCAAGCGTCGTCCTAATACAACGCGACTTCGCGATTATCGCAAGTTTTTTCAGACATTTTTTCTTTTCCTTAACCAGAATATGATACCAAATCTGCCCTTAAACGTATCCCCACTATTTTATTACAACTTGTACATAAATTAGTGTCTCTGTGAGCTTCAGACCTCGCGACATGCTCAAAAAATGTATAAATAAAACAACAACAAGTTACTTCGTTGAGTCAATATCACACTACTGGCACCTAAGTCTTTTATGCTACCTTCCGCCATATTGAACTTTTTCCAAAAAATAAAACGACAGAATTTTTTATTCAAGTACCGAACCTGCCGGCCTAGCCAAAATGCTTTGTCTCTTTTTTTCCTTCTGGCTTTTACTCCCCGCCACTTGCACAGGGTGAATTCGCCAACGTCGGTGTTGACTTTCACACGTGAGGTTGTGTCTCTCTATCACTCTTCCACATTAGTGCGACAGTGACAGTTGCGTTTCGATCGCTACGGAGCGTAAGCGATTTGCACGTTGGCTATGAGGTCTGCTCACAAAATTTCACGAGAATCGGTTGAGAAATGCCACCTGCAGAGCAGACCATCCGGACATACGAAAGTGTTTTTGTCAAAACTGAAACAGAGAGTTGCGTAGCTTCGATTAATTAACTAATTAAGACGCATAGCGTTTTGTACGTAAGATTCAACGAATATAACCCGATAAGAAATTCTGTATTGAAGTATCGAGTTTCTCATGACACTTCTCGGTGCAGAATGTATGCAGGTTTTGAAGCATTTAATATAATAAAGCAAGAGTTAGTTCTCTGTTAACTAATGGATCCCCGCAAATGTGGTTTAACTGTGTTACTAACTTTGTACTGTTTCGTAAAGCTCAAACTAACCAACTCGTTTCTAGTTTAAATAGAAAATACCTCGAAGTTCTCCAAAGTACGCAGATCTATTTGTATTTTATTTTACTTGGCTAAATCATCTCGCTTGTGCAGTTTACGGATTTGAAGATGTAAACATTTTGCTTTGATTTGTTGTTACGATATATTTAAGGTCGTTTTGTTTTTAAGAACGACTAACTTGGACGTGTCGTTTCACGACTTTTTCTGCCGATAATGTTTTATTAGTAATTTATAAATTTTATGTTTATTTGCAAATTATATTTTGAAATAATCCATTAATATACAGCATAGAATTTGCAATTAAAATAATATTTTACTCTCAAAATATGAACAAAAATATTATAATTGGTTGAAAACCGCGTGAAATGAAACATTCAAATCTAGCCGGTGACCGGATTGACCACAATTTCTCTCAGATTAATAAGCTGCGATACTCACCACTTAGATGGTTGGCAATCCTCAACTGTGCGTTTTTCCAGAAACTTCCTGCCTGGCACAGTTAAACCGTGAAATGAACTGTCGCCTGCGGTATTTCTGGACCGATACGACCTTCAAACCTTCAAGAAAAGAGCGTACTCCCATCTCAAAGGCCGGCAACGCACTTACAACCCCTCTGGTGTTGCAGGTATCCATGGGCGGCGGTTATCGCTTACCATCATGTGATCCGTCTGCTTGTTCAAGGAGATCCAAACGCCAAAATTGCATTAGATTAGGTCCTGTCTAATTTAAAGTGGCTCTGACCTCGAGGATGCCCGGCAAATGGAAACTTGGTCGCCCTGAATTTACTTGGTGCCGTTCTGTGGAACAAGAGCTGGGTGTATTGGGGTTGAGGTGGGATTAGGTTATCCAAACTGCCCAGGACAAGAGTCAGTAGGAGAATATGATTCGAGCCCGACTGATCTGTATGCAACGTCAATGCAACGGTCGTTTTACTTGCTATCGATTCCGGTTCCATATCTATGACCTACAGAGAGCAGAGGAATAAATGATGAAAAGAAGAAGAAACTCGAATTCTTTTCAACTTATTAGAGACCCGAGTCTTTTTTAAAGACTTGAGTCCTTTTCTTTATTTATAATTTTTTTTTTTTTTTTTTATACCTATGTATATTTTTTTATTAGGTCTTCAACATGTCAAAATTATGGGTTAGGTACACCAAACAAAACGCTTAGGTATATTTTTACTGCTACTAGTACTTAGATAACACCTCCAAATTATTGATGGAGTCTTTATATGGAGCCTCGAGTCCTATTAAGCGCTTAAAAATACTTAAGAAAAAAGGCATTGGAAATCGGCACTTCAGAAGGTCTTAGCGTAGGTGAATCAAATTCTTCAAATTTCGACCCAAAAGACTTGAATTTCTATCAGCACTAGCTGTTTTGTATCATGTATTTATTTGTAATCTTATCTACCAAGAGTTCAATCCCCTCGTAAAAACAACACACTATCCCGTCTAAGATTCTCCAAACAACTCGAGCCACAAAGCGAGTCGCATGGGCCCAAGGAGCTTTTTCATTTCCAGCAGTGGGGCTTGTTCAAACACTGGCTATTGGCGATCGCGGGACAATTGTCTGGCTGCACTTAAACGATTCAATAACTAGGGCTGGGAACGTTTCTGATCTACGATAGGTTTCTGAAAATTTTATTTTAGTGAAGGTGCATTGAACGGGCTTGAAATGTATTTTGGACATGTGTGAGAAATAAACATGTGACATTAACCTTTTAACAGTTTAGAATTATTCATCGAGTGTGCCCATGCTGCCGCCGGTACTAAGTTACACGAAGTTTTGTCTTATTTATCAGACTGCAGCGAAAAGAGCTGGATATTGTATGAGTTATATAACAGATTACGATTACTTTGTTCAATTCGAGTAGGTGCAAAGTAAGCTTAGATGAATTAATTATATTTGTGATAACTAGTTTTTTATTTAACTCATATATAAAATTTATTAAACTTAAAAATAAAATAAAACATTTGATAACAAAAGGACAGCCTTCAAATAAACCGATATCGTCTGAATTGTAGCACAAATCAGGTATTCGCCGGTTTTACTGATTTTTCTCGAGTTCTACCGTAATTCCTCGGTTTAATCGGTCGTTGATATAAATATTTTTGCATAGTTGCTTGGTATTTTCATAATACTATGTTACTGTTTGTAAAACCAAAAAAGAACTAATATGAACTTAATCATTTGCTCCATAGACACTAAAAAGAAAAAAAAAGAATTATTTGATACCAAAGAACAGCCCTCAAATAAACCGATATCGTCTGAATTGCAGCACAAATCAGGTATTCGCCGGTTTTATCGATTTTTCTTGAGTTCTACCGTAATTCCTCGGTTTAATTGGTCGTTGATATAAATATTTTTGCATAGTTGCTTGATATTTTCATAATACTATGTTCCTTTTTGTAAAATCATTTGCTCCATAGACACTAAAAAGAAAAAAAATGAATTATTTGATACCAAAGAACAGCCCTCAAATAAACCGATATCGTCTGAATTGCAGCACAAATCAGGTATTCGGTTTCACCGATTTTTCCCGAGAGCTGCCGTCGGTCCGTTAATTGGGAATGTTGTGTTCGTTATTGAAACAACGACTGTTGAACGCTTCTTTGATTGTTTTGGGTTTGAGTATCGGTTTTGTCTCCGTTTTAATTAGGATTGGATTCGGATCGAAGTTTAAAATTCGTGAACGAATTTGAAGAATGTTATCGTTACTTTAAATTAATTTAGATTGACAGTTTGTCGCGGATCAGGAACAATAATTGACAATTCTATCAGGAATTAGAAAAATCTTTATGTTAGGGCGACAAACAACACTCAACAAATGAAGAACTTATAAACAAAAAAAACGTAATGTACATATTCATCAAATTGTCATAAATAAGGAAAAATCTTTGTTATTTATATAAGTGAAAATTTCTTTTTGAAAAAATAAATTAGTATCTTACCCAAAAATACTCTAAGAGAAGATCGTTAAACTCCCATTATAAAATTATTAGGATGTATTCGGGTAGTTTTGTATAAAAAATATAAATATTATAAGACATCATTACACAAATTGACTAAGCCCCACAGTAAGCTCAATAAGGCTTGTGTTGAGGGTACTTACTACTTAGACAACGATATATATAATATATAAATATTTATAAATACTTTTATACATAGAAAACATCCATGACTCAGGAACAAATATCCGTGCTCATCACACTAATAAATGCCCTTACCGGGATTGGAACCCGGGACCATTGGCTTCATAGGCAGGGTCACTACCCACTAGACCAGACCGGTCGTCGGTGTATGTCGGATAGTACTGAAAATCAACCAAAATTCCATCATAATAAGAGTCCCTTTTCGGAATTATCCTAAGGTTTTCGACATTTAGAATTACCCGAATACATCGTATTTAAAAAATAACACAAAGTATTGCAATAATCTCACAGCCGAATTTAAAGGAATTTTGTAAGTCCAAAATTGTATGCTTAAAATTTGTAAACAAGAACTTATACATTATGTAATAAATCCACATTTGGAATATCATAGCCATATAGTGATATCGTAGAAAGCTTGTTTAGTTTTCCAAATCATTCGCTCCATCAAGTCTCCGGACAAAATAATTTTCCTTTGCTATTCATCCGTAAAATCCCAGTCTGGTTCATTCCAACTCGTTCTAAAAGACTAATAAAACGGGGCTATCGAATGATCAACATAACGACTCTAATTTAGTTTGACAAAGTTCTGAGAGACAAGTTATGCGGAACTTTTTAGACCTCTGTCTTTTGAATAAATTTTCAATAAACTTCCAAAAATGAGTTTGTAAAGTTTTGATTGGTGTGAATTCTTAACGGGATTCTGTGACTTCGGAGGCCTCGTTGCGTTTGTAATAGGATTGCTTTGATCATATTTGCTCGAGTGTCAATTTGTTTGTAAATCAAGTTTTCACTGATTCAGCTTAATTTTGGTTTCGTTGGTGGTTAATATAAACTTGTTTAATAATCGCAATATGATTACTCGTGTGAAATTTCACTTGCGTATTGGAACGTTTTGTAATGAGAAAAGAGACGCTTTTCAGATAGATTTTCGTACATTCACCCGCCTGTTGTTATTTCTATTGCATAATTATATTGCCGTCAAACTCGCAGTGACACTGACAAACTGTTTCATGAGCAGGAGAGCAATATAACATAATGAATAGAATCAGGAGTTACTTTGCGGAAATCCATACTAATCAAAACAAATACATTACTTTGCCAATCCACGAAAAGATAACGTCTAGTCAATCACTGCTAACCCGTTATACTTACTTGCATATATTCAGTTGCCGGGCGTCAGACCGTCAACATCTTCAGTATTTCCTGATGATGCCCCGTAGAGAGGCGAAACACGTTTCGAGTTTTGTACTTTTGGTGGTGGGTTATTACATTTATTTGCGTATTTATTTTTGCGGTGGGAGGTTGGGAACATTAATTGCGGAGTTCAAGGGGTTAAATGGGGCCTCCCATTTAACCTGTTTTGTCAAATCTAACCTTTAATGACATGATAATAGGAGTGAAAGCATGCATCGTTGTGAATGACACGATCTATAGCTACTAGCATTAAATTAAATAAGCGTAATTGTATGGTGTACCCAACATTGGCAGTTGTAACACCCTACAACAGGCGTATCGTTTTTATACATGTTTTATCCCTCTTATTAACTTAGTGTCTTACATATTCCCTGTCCCACACCTAAAAAGAGCATTCACTAGGTATTCGAGAGGGAATATGTAAGACACTAACTTCGGTGCTTACATTTTCAAAGTTAATAAGGGGCATAAAACCTGGTGTATCACTTATCAGCATTCAAGATATTTCGGGTATTTTCCCACTAGTTACCAACAAGTTATTACCAGTGATAACAACTGCGATTTTTTTCTCACTTTTTACCACTAGTAACATATCCACTCACTTGCTTTTGGTAACTGTAGTTACCAGCTGTTACCCTTATTTTATTATAATAATAGAAGTCACTGAAAAATATTAAGTATGTGAGTGGATATGAAAATAAAAATTGCACTTTAGGTATTTACCTCCAAACGTTGGTGGTAAATAAGTACCTAGTGGGTAAAATGGTGGTAGCTACTGGGTATTATTTTTATATTAATCAGAATCATACTATAAATTATAGCATATTACGCTGTAGTGAATATGTATTAAAATTCGGCCTGAAGCCCTTACCAGGTTGTGATATAGGACAGGCGCAGTGCCGCGCGTCTGCCACGCATTGATACCTAGTTCAAAAACCTAGTAAAGCCTGCCTGCTTACTGTATAATCACGCTAAAACCTAGTATTTCCCAGACCCTTACTAGATTTTGATGTGTTCATAGTGTTGTGTTCCTGCCGGTGAGCAAGGTTGCCAGAGCTCAACGAGGGGTGGGAGGGGGTTAGGGTCGGCAACGCGCATGTAACTCCTCTGGAGTTGCTGGCGTACATAGGCTACTGAGACTGCTTACCATCAGGCGGACCGTATGCTTGTTTGCCACCGACGTATTATAAAAAAAAATTGATATGGGATTTGTGACTTGTGATATGGGATACAATGGTAAACCTTCACTATTAGACATGCGATTTACTTGGTTTTGACGTGTTAAAATCTCTGTTATTTATGCCGATTTTGGCTCAGGTATCTTTGTAATCGGGTGAGGCCAGTGTTGGCCGAACATTAATTAGAATTGACCAGTTACCATTACAAATTGAGCCGTCAACTGTAACCGTCCGTTCTGGTTGGTTAATGGTCAATTCTAATCAACGTTCAGCCAACACTGCTTACTAGGTGTTTCCATATAACATAAAAAAAAAGAATTTTGAGAAATTTCTCCCTTACTAGGTTTTGATACGGGACAGCCGAAGACGATCTTCAAGGACATATAAAAACACGATCAAAACCATTTTAAATTGTTAAATCAGAATCGGCCTGGCCAACCAAGACTAACAATTTCCACACAGAAAGCATATATGAGGTCACCCGACCTAATTCCTAATTACAATTCATAGGTCTATAAAACCGTTCGCAATCACAATACCCACCCTCTGGAGTCTGTTGGCTGAATTAACTAAATTGGGAATGACTTCGTGCGTTCTTAATGGCTTCATATATTTTCGGGTGTTATTCATTATGATTATATTTCCCATTTTGTTCGTATTTGTTTGGGTAAGTGATTACTTTTAAGCCATAGTACCAACTAAAGAAAAAGTATTGAACATTGAACTAGTTTTACAATTTAACTGAGTTTAACGGAAAGTCGTCGGTCAGCCACATTTTTTTTTTCATTTGGTTCTAGAGCCTTCCGACACGTCGTTTCCTATGACGGGTGATACATGATCACATCACATGATGCTTTCTACATATATAGATATATAATATTTATATATTTTTATATAAAAATGGAGTCTCAGACGCCTCGGCCCGGAGAAATTTCATCCCCGAATATTTACGTCGCGTGAGTGACAAAACATACTCGAGTTCTTAACCGTAATATTTGTTAAAATTTAGGATGAATCACGACGGTAAAATACTTCTTTATAAAATATTATAATCCAATCGTTACATCATAATATTCAGGAGCATTGGGGTTACTTCGAAGGTGGGGTAATTTTGAAAATGGTAATTTATAAAACCAGAAGCACCTCATACTTTAACAACACTTACACTACTGCAACAACGCTTACCAAGGCATCTTGCGTACTTGTCTTAGCAGAAAGTGCTTCTTGTTTTCCATATTCGAAATTATCCCGCTTTACCCCAACGCGCTTTTAGTTATTCGCCCATACCTACTTGTAGAAATAAACTATTTTTAAACTGCGTGTCTCTCCAATCCACCTACGCTCATATCTCATATAAAGTAATGATTTTTGCTTGGGTCTATATAAATACTTTAAATGTAAGCGTAAGTGCTTCGTAAATTAAATTAATTGGCCTACTTACTTCATTTAACAATTTCATCTTCATATAATTGCGTGTTGACGTGATCGAAGAACTAGATACCCACTCACTTGATTTGGTAACTGTAGTTACCAGCTGTCACCCTTATTTTATTATAATAATAGAAGTCACTGAAAAATATGAAGCAAGTGAGTGGATACGCAATGAATTCTCCCATCTCGCACAGTTTTCATCAATACGAGTATGAATCTATGCATGATCAGTGGTGCTAAGCTGAGGTCTGCTTGAACAGATGCTGTTCTTGGTGACTGTTGGCCGCCCGCGACTGAACACATTCGAAGTTCGTAAATATATGTGTATTTGTGGCGAACCAAAGTCACTTTTCACAAACGGCGACTGGTATTCAAACATAAAGGATCACTTTACTTCCGTCTATTGTAAATAAAACGAATGATTACCAAAGAATAGATGTTATTGTTTTAAGTTTATGAATTTTCATCAATAAGTGGGAATTGTCCAGACCAGACCAGGCACCCGCGGTAGGCAACAAATTTCCATCTTATATCGCATCGGCTCTTACCATCAGGTGAGATTGTGATCAAACTGATCAAATGCTTACCTTCTTTCAATAAAAGAAAATAATTAGTTATTAGATTTAGGTAACAATAATAAAACAATATAAACAGTTGTTGTGTTCAATACACTTGCTTTCTTGTTACACATTTTTAAATTAATTGCCACCAAGACGTAAGTCGGGCACAAGTATGTACATATAGCAAACCTCAACGCGTAGTATTCAACAGGGCAAAAATATAATGTTCGCGACGCTTATAAGTTGCTCGAGTGGCCTTAGTTGTTTAGCCCGGCTCGTCGTGCCTGAGTCGGGCTCGAGCCGAGCTATGAAAAAGGCAAGAGCAGTCGAGAACAGCACTTCAGAGGCATATTGCGCTCTTTTCGCTCCCAACAAAAAAATGGAAAAGTCCCACTTATTGTGCTGGAGTTTTCTATTCAAATGTAATTTGTGGCCAGTTTCTAGTATTCTTTTGTTTGTTGATGAACGTTTAGAGAAAGGGCGTTAGGTGGAAACTTTCTATTTCAAGAAAATAACACTGCAATCCTACAATATATTTTATACCTAGATCTTGAAATCACTGCTTCAAAAACCCTTATTTTACAATTTTTTATTAATTTGGGTCAAATCTTGCAAGGTTAATTAGACTCATTTCCAGGTATTTGATTGAGCTAAAACTTTACATACATATGTGAGTTGAGTGACAATGCCATACTATGGTATCATTGAGCTGATCTGATTATGGACACAGGAGGTGGCCATAAGGAATACTGTGATAAAACAACGCAACATAATAGTGTTTGGGATTGTTAGAATTGTCTCAATAAGAATTAATTAGTTGCCTATTTGAAGAAAAGTACAGCCAGGGATGAAATTTTGCATGGACAATATTTAAGTCGTCATTTAAAACAATAAAATCATTCGTTGTTTGTGCTAAACGCTTTCTTGCCGTAATTACCTCCCTGGATTCTGAATTTGTAAATTAGATATCTACGCAGCCGATCGCCAGGGCTATATTTTTACTATCTAAAATTTAATCTATATCAATAAAATGTCCAATTTAACCATTGATGGTTGGACATTGGCTTTTTAGGGTTCCGTAGCCAAATGGCAAAAAATGGAACCCTTATGGATTCGTCATGTCTGTCTGTCTGTCTGTCCGTCCGTATGTCACAGCCACTTTTTTCCGAAACTATAAGAACTATACTGTTGAAACTTGGTAAGTAGATGTATTCTGTGAACCGCATTAAGAGTTTCACACAAAAATACAATTAATTTTGGGGGTTCCCAAAGGGTTTTTTTTTTCATCAAACCCATATGTGTGGCGTATCTATGGATAAGTATACAAAAATGATATTGAGGTTACTAATATATTTTTTCTAAACTTTCCTTTTTTACCTACCATAGTTATATTCCGTCAACCTCATAAGCCCGTGTTTCCAAAACGAAACGTTAGCGGCGACGGAAGACTGCACCGAATCAACCACGGGGGTTTTACAATTTATGCACTGAATGTCAATGCGAGTATGAAAATATATTTGTGAAATTGAGTGAAGAATCAGAGGCAGAATCAAAAGCCTCGAACTGTTTGAGTGTTGTTGTACAACTGTTATTGGTACATAAATATTATACGCGTCCACTATTCTTATGTTACTTTACTAGTTTTGTTTATGTACTGTTGTAGTGTTATAAAAAAACTGCAAATGTGTACTATGTAAACTAGTATGTATGGTGGCAACATTTGATAAGATAAAGGAAAACATCGTGAGGAAACAACACTTGTCTCAAAGTTTTCCTTCTCAGTTGAAAGATCAGATGGTATTTGTTTTCTTAAAAATTGAATACCTATGCTGGAACGTCAGCTCGATTGCTACTGTACACAGGCCTTTGATCTCCTCGAGGCACCTGGGAAATACGAGGTATAACTTAAGTTATAGAAGATAAGCAGCTTTTGTAGACAACCCCATGTGCAGAGCGTGCATGGAAGAAGAAGAAACAACAAAACATATTCTCCTAGACTGCAAACAGGTAGAAGTATACAGGAACAAATACCAAGGGACTCCGTGCACACTAGGAGAGGCAATTAGCAACCTGAAAACTTTGCTAGGCTTCGTGGAGGAGCTGGGGTGGTTAGAGTAGCGCTACCTCGTTTCACGCAAAATAGGCACAATGGTTGTCGATTTGCGGAAAATGCCCAGAAGCACTAAGTTATGAGAACAACCCTGAAATCGCAAAGCAAGAGCCTAAACCAGGATTTTTTTGGGATTTCAGAGTTACTGCTACACAGTACAATCGCGTACATTGTATCATCTAAAAAATTTCACCATGTATATCACGAGTCCCACCCTTTTGTAGTGAACGTACAGTGCTTAACGAAAGGCTGAAGTCATGGGAAGTCAAAAACAATGCAAGGTGAACACTCGGAGCGGAGCTACGTTTGTTTTCGGAAACAATCTGTGCAGTGAAGTGTTCTCAACTGGCTGACTAAGGCTATGGTCTCCTATTTTATGCAATACGCGACGTCTGACGTCAGCGTCCACGTTCCGATCAACGTCTGAACACAACGCACGGCGTCAGCGGTCAATACGTCCATATTGCCCGACGACTTTTCGCTGTCGTTGATATGAATGGTCATGTGCGGGACTGTGTGTAATTTAGTAATATGGACTTTAACAATTTGTGACGGTATCTTCGTTATTGGAAAAAGAAACACAGCACGACCGTATACGAAGGAAAGTAAACACAACACGTCATCAATATTTATGAAGACAAAAAAGAAGGATATTATATTGATAAAAAAAACACGATGAAACAGATGTCATTCCAGATCTAGAGCAGAGCCCAACTGGGGAAGTACCTCCACCTTACAGAAAACCGCAGCCAAATAACACTTGACCCTACTCATAGTGTTGCGTTCCTGCCGGTGAGTAAGGTTGCCAGAGCTCAACGAGGGGGGGGGGGGTAGGGTCCGCAACGCGCATGAGTTGCAGGTGTACATAGGCTATGGAGACTGCTTAACGTCAGGCAGGCCGTATTCTTGTTTGCCACCGACGTAGTATAAAAAAATAATCAAAATTGACTAAATATGTGTATTTCTGTTAACCAAAAGCAATTTAAATATAATGTAGGTTTGGTGCAGGGAGATATAACTAATTATCCATCAAAAAGACGCTTAGACCCAAATCAGTTGAAGAAAAATGCAAATCTTGTATGTGACGAAATAACTAAAGACAAAAGGAAGTCAAAACGCCAACGTCAACGTGTGAAGGAGACGACAACAGTACTTCTCTATAGTAAGCATTGTGACGCAGAGAGTACGACGTGACGCTGTAAGATGCCGATGGCGTTTATAGGAGACGATAGCCTAAGTTTTTTATATGGCCTTCAGTGCTCAGGGCTGGCATCGAATCAGTGTCCTCTGTATTCGCGGCAGATGCCTAGACCATACCACTCAGCCACTAAGGGTTCCGGCGGTATGGGTCTAATTTTCTTAAGTACCTATATGCAATCAAACCTGCTAGCATTTGTTGCGAGAACGAAACTCATGCTAGCTGGTCTGTTTGTGCAGTCGGCACCCTCTGGTTAACTTTAAATAATTAAAATTGTTTCCTAATAGTAAAAAACGGTTTTTTTTTACTCTTCGACTGTAATAGTTGAATTAAGATTTCGTATACCAAACTATAATTGCGTACTTTTCATGTAAGGGCTCCCAACTCAACTATAATATTCTTTTCGATACACTGTAGTCATCTAAAAAAAAAACCAATCACGTACCGACTTCGCGCGTTTATGTCTTTTGTAGTACGTTTTTGTCTACTGAGGCACTTGCCATATTTTCTTTAATTATGTATTTAGGTTTTATAGTTTTAAAAAAGTATTATTTTAGATCATTCGTAGAAAAAGTAATGTATACAATAGTCATATAATCAAGCGTTTCAATCTCGTACCTAACTTAAGCAATCTTGGTATAAAACACTGTTCTTTAATCTGCTTCATTACATTCGTAATGCACCGTCAGTACCGTGACGTAACGCCATCGTATTGAATTATTTTTCTTGGATTTATTGGGCTTTTAAACGCCTATAGGACTTTAAACTATTACTCCTTAATTATGTTATTAGACTAACTTCCATTTTGTTATTAATTATTATAATATTATCTAGCCGCCCATACTTTCAAACCCTCACAAACATTTTGACGATCGAAGACAACTTCGGTCTTCCAAATATTTTATGACAAAGGCACATCACACAAAACAAAATGATTCAAAACCCGCAACTATTCTAATGACCCACTATTTACCCTCTCCCATTCCATATACTTTTCCCCTTCCTCTCACGATAAAATGCATATGTTTGAGCGAGATATCCAATACGAAACTTAGTTAGAAGTGCCGGAAATTGAGTTGACCCTTTTCACTGTTGATGCGAGCCTAAATGGGATTTCTAAATAGGATGTGCCCCAATGTCCTTAGTGACCTTTGAGGGAATAAATATTTAAGTACTTTTAAACTTGTTGATACATTACCAAGATCTGATCAGATTCAGGTAAAGGGTCATTGGTCGAGTGTGCGCGAAGTATAAGTAAGGCTGTTTTCCTCTATATGTGACTGCGGCTGGCAAAACGTCCCACTATGTCGCTTGCCATAAGGACGAGATTTGCTTTTATCTTTATACGAATAACCTGTCAAGCTTCCTTATGGCAAGTGACAAAGTGAGACGTTTTGCCAGCTGCGGTCACATACGTGTGGTAAAATAGCACATATGATAATGTGAATTCCACGTAATCTACCCAACATTGAATGGAAATGCTGAATAAACAAAAAAACACTGAAGTAAATGTTACCCAAACTTTGCGTTGGTTTCTAGTAATTTCTAGAACGTTCATTGTTACTGGATCCTGTGGAGCCGGCGGTACAGCCGCGCTTCCGTCACGGGTCACAAATTATTTTTGTGGGCGCCCTAATTATTTCCACTTGATGACTTTGTACATGGATATGTGTGCCTAGATGTGACTTTATTTACTTAAGACGAAAGAGGAGGACGTAGTCTTCATATTCTCTCTGTATATTAACATGATTGAAAATATTTTGACACGATTTATTGTATATTAAACACAACCCTGCCCCTACGTTTGATTTTTTCGATTTTTTTATTATTATAGGTTGTTAGAAGCATTTCAATTTTTGTATGAAATTTGTTTTTCGCTCCTAATTTTCACAATAACACAAAAATTTAAAAAACTCAAACATAGGAGCATAGCTATGGTTAATATACATCAAATTGTGTAAAAATATTTTCCAAAATATCAAAAAAATGGGGACTACGTTTGTATGGAGAATCGGCAGTCGTCTGTCCTCTTAAGAATTATCTTTGTTGGACAGTACATGAAAGTACAAATGGCGGACGGAATGGCGCGAAACTGTGCATAAAAAGGTAGAGCAATACGTGCAGCGGCGCTTGTAAGACCTGGATGCCAAGCGCCATCTCCGTAAGACGCGACCGAGGCCTTCGTATACCTATACCTACAACACAGCTGGCCAGCTTCATTGCGCACCATGCGATCGCATTTTCAAAACCAAATTTGGCTTTGCAAGCCATATTAGAGCGTTTCATGTTTCCGAATAAAAACAGTTGAAGGAGTCGCCGTCGTCGGATACGGCGAGGAGGACTATATAGTTAACCTTTGAGCAATTGAGGAAGAATTGGAGACGGTAGACATCCGTATTGTACAAAGTGGCGCAATAAAATATATACAATGTGTTTATCGCACGTATAGTGGAGCCGTTAACCACGTACAGTACGATGAATTTTATCGACAAATCACCATATCACCGACAAATACCTATGTTTTTTCTCAACCATTTTAAAAATGCACCGTTTCAAAGTGTTATGGCGCTAAACACGACTGCCCTTGGTTAATGTACCAGTATCTGTCCATTTACCTGTCGCACATTAAAAAAAAAAATTCATTCGATTCATCTTATGAATTAGGGTATTCATTTATAATATAAATATTACAGAATATTTCCACAATTACTCGAGAATTAATAACAAAGATAAAAATTACTTTTTTTAGCATTATTACCCTTTTTTTCGAAAACGAGGACGTTGACCTGTACTTTTTTAATTGTTCAATGATAGTAGATAGGATATCAGCTAAAAGTAGAAATCAAAATATTATCCCTATTTAAAACACTACACAAGTTACACGAGTCCAAACAAGACCTTTGTTTGTATCTTTATATGAATATCCTGTCAAGGATTATAGCGAGTTTTTTGACATTCTACTTGTGATTTAATAATTTCAAACATATTAGAGTTTGACATTTGTATATTGTATTGATTATATTACCTTTGTTAGTAATGATTGATATGATGATAACTTTAACCCTTATTTCTGCGGATGGGTAGAAAAATATAGTTGAAGTACCCTCAATGTCATTATATTAGTTAATTTGTAAGATGGCACCGCCTCGCACGTCAGTTGTTTTTACCAAGGTATATATGCGTTTATCTCTGTTATTTTTCAAAAAAAACGAGTCAATTCGAATCAAAATAATAATCTTTGTTATATAATCGAAGTTCACCTTAAAGGCACATCTAGATACAATATGTCTTGTCCGCAGTAACACGGTGCGCTACGCCGTGCCGCATCGCTCGCAATAAAAATGCAAACTTGTCAACGCGCATTATTCTTTTTTATAAGTATGTGCCAGAATTAATTCCGACTGTTAAGGACTTTATTCACACTGTAGTGTTAAAAGTACGCCGTTTTTCTAATTTATGGCTACGCTTCGTACTGAAGTCTTAGGGCGTTTTCAGACTGTTTCTTTCTGCGCGTAAGGGCTTTTGGTATGCACACTTTTATATTTGCTACATATCGCCAAAGTCTTGAACAAACTTTATTACTACGTTAATTTGAATTACTAGATTTTAATATTTTGTTCACATTCACCTCCATTGAGCATCCCCTTGGATAGTAGCTAGTGAATTATATTTTTTCATTACACTTACTCGAAAAAGATCTTATTTGATGCAGGTGTACTAAAGGACAAATGCCTATTTTGTTCCCGCGGGAGTTATGTGTTGTGAAAAAAAAGCCATTACTCCCTAGGGAATTATAGTTTCTTTTTTATAATTATGTCATTTATTCATACAAACCAAGTAGCATAAATGAGTTTTACTTTTAAAATACTGACGTTTATAATTTAATATTTTTGTTAATTTTATTGATTTAACAGCCGTTACAAATATTTTTAAATAATTTTCAATCGTGGCTGAATGCCGAATAGGTCTGTGCCTTCGATGACTAACCTGTCATGAAATTACAAAATGGCGGACGAATGTTTGATATGTCACCGTATTTAAGAATTATTTCGCTTAAAATTTAGTTATTTCTTCGCAAGTGTGATGAAATACATTGTGTGTAACTCCGGGGGTAAGAATATTGCAAACTCGGGTCTTTAATTCCCTCGTATCCAAAATTTCACTTACCCCTCTCGTTGCACAATGTACTATAAGACATGAATACAGTACATAGTAAAAAAAAAATTGAGGGGTGCCCCAAAAAATCTAAAGAAAGAGTATTTTTTTTACCACCCTACTATAGGGTCAGATATATTAAGAGCGTTATCGTTTGCGTTAAAGCTTATACAACAAAGAGTACCAGATTGATATTCTATTCACAGCAATATTTGTGTTGATCTTATAGATTTGAAATCTGCTTCACGGCATTTAAAAACAAAAAAGATATTCTATTACTTTTATATCATTATAAAGACATTTAAAAACACACGCAGAAAATATACTTGTCTGAATGCGCTCTTAAAGCATGTTTGTTTTATGTTGGAGTGTTTTTCAGTAAATGTCGGGTAATTTGGCAGAGGATTTGTATTAAATATGGACAAAGTTAAGCCGTTAGTCGTTCAAATATGTGCTTTAATAGGTTATTAGTAAAAAAAAAGTGATACTCACGACATGACCGAATGTAACAATGTAAATTGAGAATATTTAATACCACAAAATTTGAATGTATTTAAATAAATTGAGTTCACTTTATGAACAACAAAGCATTAATATTCATGATATTAAAGGTGCAGTCAGCTGCAGAGAAAAGGTACCACCCCTGCATACCTGTCTCTTCAGAACCCCTATAATATAGTACATTACGATACAAGTGCGAAAAATAGGAAATTCGAAACGAGTGGCGATAAATTAAAACACGACCGAAGGGAGTGTTTTAAATCGACACGAGTTGCGAATTACCTATTCGCACATGTATCGTACAACGTTTTACAGTATATATGGCCCTTTAAATGTTCGACACAGTAACATAATATGCTACTTCTCGCACTAGTGCTATAAAGTAGCCCCATATGTACTGTAAATAATTTTTAAGTATCATAGTGTTTTAAAAGAAAGTATTAATGTTCGATTCCCAGACAAAGCCAGTAATTCTTAGAAAAAAATTAAATGCAGAATTACTGACTTTTAAAAATAACAATAAGTCTGCTTTCAGCAAAATATCCTTTCTACAATATTTAAGGTACTTACTTTCCCTTGATGTCCCATAGTCTTGGGACGCCATACGTTGTATATCGTCGCCTAGCACCCATAGTAAAACCTTTGCTTAATTTGGGGCTAGGTCGATCTGTGCAGGATATGATTAGTATAGTATAAGTAGTCATATATATTTGGGATATTTTACGCTCCACTTTTTTTTATGTAATAGTCTGCAAACGAGCAGACGAGCCGCCTGATGGGAAGCAGTCATCGCCGCCCATGGACATAAGCAACATCGGAGGAGCCACTTATGCGTTGCCAACCTTTGAGAACCCTAAATACCTGCTTCTTGAAGAACCCCATGTCATAGCGCAAGGGAAACACCTCAGAAGGTAGCTCATTCCACAACTTGCACGTTCTGGGCAAAAACGAGCGAGATGCCCGCTTGTTCTTGGTTTGCCACGTGTCGAGAAAGTGAGGATGAACTTTGTTTCTTTGGCGGGAGGTGCGGTGATAAAAACGTGACGGTGACACCAATTCAAAAAGTTCCTCAGAACATTCCCCATTTTACAGACGGTAGAACAGGCACAGAGAGCCAACGTCTCTCCGAAGACTGAGAGGTTCCAAACCGACTGTGAGATCGGGGTCACCAACAATACGAACTTCCCGAGTGCTGCTCCACTGTTACCTCACTTCGCAATTACAGTGCAAATTCGCAGACCCAAAATCCAATTAAAACGAAATCCTTTTATGTTGTAATTATACCACTATTAGGGACCTAAAAGTGTGAACAGCGTCAATTGCTTCATACTTATTGAAAAAGGTCATATTGGAGTACGAATATCTTACCGTATAAGACGTTTTGGTTTTAGATTTCAATGTTGGGCGTTTCGGACCCTTACGACTTAGTTGACCTCTGAGCTTTGCCTACTTGAAAAGGGAATTGCGAAATTTGCTTTTATATAACTGTTACATAAGTTACAGCGGGATGTATGAGGTTTTGTGGCTTTTTATGTCAGTTATTTACATAAAGGTCTGTTTCACAATGTCCAAGTGAAGTCCTAGGCCAAAGAATAGGCAAAGTAATTCAGCGTGGAAATGTGGCCAGCCTTATGGGCAACTTTCCGCAGGGGACAGATCTAGAGGACCTAAGATAGGTATTATAAACTTTAATTATTAGTTCATATTTAATTTTGGTAATACTTTATAAGTTTTATTATTATTCCTATCACTGTTAGATATATTTTGAAGTAAAGTGTTAGATAGCTAATTATATATATAGTCCTCCACATCGATTTCGATGACGGCGACCTCAGCAATCAAGGGTTTTTCCTCTTATGAGCTCTTATGTGGCTGGCCAGGCCAAACTTGCTCTTAAACACCCTTTCACATTCACAACAGTATAGTTGACCGGCCGCGTTGTATGTATACACATAGGAGGGCTTAGGTCTATCCTTGCGTAGTTGGCGTTTTACGTCTAATGTAGCGAGGCGGTTTTCCTCAAACGACTTGGTAGATTATTGGTAGATAGCTAATTAACAAATAAATGAACTGCAGTTAAACTTATTTTAAGATTGTGAAACGCCAACGATGGCTTTATTCGTCATTCGCAAGTAGCTTATTCAGGACTTTACTTGGACATAGTGAAACAGGCCCTAAGTATGAGAAGATTAGAAGAAGACATTTAAGATAATCTTCTTTAAAAAAAAACCATCGAATTTATGATGACTTCGCCCTGGGCATGACTATATTCGGTACCTAAGCCAAGATGGATTACCGGCCCGCGTAGCCAACGTGCCTATCGTCCACGCTCCGTGGCGAACGAAACGCAACTGTCACAGTAGCACTAATTAGGAAGAGTGATAGAGAGATAATGACTACGCTACGCTACGGAGCGTTAACGATTGTAACGTTGGCTACGCGGCCGGTTGTTGACTAAATAATAGTTACTAGTTAGACGCATATCAAGACTATTCATTAGATGCCCACTTCCACTTTATTTGACTGTATAATAAGCTATCTATATAATAAGCAACATTAATGAAAAAATGCATACATGCATCATTACCAAACTAAAATAGAGTTAGAATGATGGCAGGTGGACTAAAATGTTAACGGAATGGTGGCCGCTTACGGATGCAAGAATCCCCTGGCGTCCGTTGGCTCTTTGGGTGGACGACATTCGGAATATTGCGCGTCACTTCTGGATGAGATTAGCTCAGGACCGGAACAAGTGGCGTACTAAAAGAGAGGCCTATGTTCAGTAGTGGGCAATAAAGGGCTGATATGATGATGATGATGAGTAACCTTACTTAATTACTGCTGTGGAGCAGCGACTCGAAGTGGAACTTGGCCTCCGACACCAAAGACCGCCATGCTTCTCTGTCCAAAGCCGTTTCTGTCCATTCGACGGTGCCGAGTTCGCTAAGGTCTTTTTGCACTTCATCTCTTCAGCGGTACCTAGGGCGTCCAGACGGTCTTCGGCTATTTGGAACTCCAGAGTACGCCCTCCAGACTGCACGATCCTCACCCATCCGGACTACGTGCCCGAGCCATCGGAGTCTGGCGGCTTTCGTTTCTCCAATGATGTTCGGCTCGGACAACAGATCTCACAGAGTCACATGAAATAAAGTTCATAACTATATTAAAAGTACCTACTAGATATTTGAGCTGCTGTTTTACACAAAAGGCGAGTTTTGGGAATCCACTTTTATGAAAGAAGATTAAAGTAATACTGAGAACCCATTAAGGCATAGAGCACTTAAAGATATTAAGTTTGTAAATATGATAATCTCAGAACGTCCTTCGCAATATTTTAATATTAAGTTAGTACGAGTATTGGCATCATATTCTTAACATCTAACTAAATATGCTCCTTTCATTAACGTCCCAAGAGCCGTGGTAAAAATGCCAAGACGACGCGACCAAAATGATTATGATATAGATTGAGATTTATTTATTTCATAAAATGAAATTACAATATAAATTATATTAAACTAATCTATATGAATTTAAATGCTGGTGGCCTAGCGGTAAGAGCGTGCGACTTGCAATCCGGAGGTCGCGGGTTGAAACCCCGGCTCGTGCCAGTGAGTTTCTAGGAACTTATGTACGAAATATCATTTGATATTTACCAGTCGCTTTTCGGTGAAGGAAAACATCGTACCCCAATAAGGCTTAGTTTACCCTCTGGGTTGGAAGGCAGGTGGCAGTCGCTTTCGTAAAAACTAGTGCCTACGCCAAATCTTGGGATTAGTTGTCAAGCGGACCCCAGGCTCCCATGAGGCAAAATGGTGGGACATCGCGAGGAAGAAGAAGAATCTATATGAATTTATATTATGATCGCCAAAGATAATATATATCTCTATTCGGATAAGTGGCAGATTCTTTTGGTGCGCTGTTCATCCGTTATCATTGATGCAGACTGTACACATTTAAAAACCTCTAAAATCTCCTAGTCCTTTTATACCAACTCAATTCGCTTTTACAGCCGTTAACGACCAAATCACAATTCCACAATTAAACGAAGGCGCGGTCTAAACAGTTTCCAAAAAACATTTTAATTAGATTTGCCAACAAACGACTGTGAACATCTCTTTGAGTTACAATAGAGGGCGGAATTAAACTGGGGGAAAATAAATAGTGTCGCTATCGCAATTACGCAGGAAAAGCTTTTTATACGGTGAGGGATAGATATTCCTATAGTTTGTGTCTATTAAAAAAATACCATTAGCTTCATGCATGATTTTTACAAGCTTTTATTTAACCGGCCCTGTTAGTATGTATGGGACAAATCTTGCAAGTGAAATTTGACCCACTTCCCGGTTTCCGATGAAGCTGAAAATTTGCATACATATGTAAGTCGGGTGACAAAGCAATATTATGGTACCATTAAGCTGATCTGATGATGGAGACAGGAGGTAGCCTTAGGAATTTGGCAAAAACTTAGTAGAGCTCCGCACAATATTATACGCGGAGCTATGAGATCACTTCGGTCTTGCAAATCGATTAAATGGGTTTTTAGGGTTCCATAAACAAAGGGTAAAACGGGACCCTGTTACTAAGGCTCCGCTGTCCGTCCGTCTGTCCGTCTGTCACCAGGCTATGAACCATGATAGTTAGACAGTTGAAATTTTCACAGATCATGTATTTCTTCTGCCGCTATAACAACAAATAGTAAAAAGTACGGAACCCTCGGTGGGCGAGTCCGACTCGTACTTAAACGGTTTTTTTAAGATGGCAATCGAATCTACTTCCCGTGAGATCCAAAATGTACAAATTGCAAAAGTAGTGTGGTGCCCGCGCTGCCGGGGAAAACGCTCATCTCACTCAGGGCTGCGCCAAAATGTATGCATAAGAATCATGAAGAATAAGTTTTTCGCTATTTATGCCATAAAAAATGTCATAATTGTTTTTCTTTTTACTTTTCAATTAGGTAACAAACATCCACGACCAGTAATACAACAACGAGGCTCATCGAGGGGCGGGAGGGGGTTGGGGTCGGCAACGCGCATGTAACTCCTCTGGAGTTGCAAGCGTACATGGGCTACGGATACTGCTTACCATCAGGTGGGCCATATGCTTGTTGGCCACCGACGTTCTATTAAAAAAAAAACTTACAATACTAATTACTATATTGTCTATGTATTGCCACCGTAATCACCGTCAGTCTTACTCCTTACAATACAACATATAAGGAATAAAAAAGTGTTTAATATGCATAAGAGCAATAAAAAAAGTAATAACGTTAAAATACTTTTTTTTTTTCGTTCAACGTGATTATTCAACTAAAATTGCTAAATATTTTTCTTGCGTGAAGTCATTGCGTGGCATGAGTGAAAAAAGTTTTCATTTACCGCCAGTATATGTTTTAATTAGTTCATATAAATTTCGTTCGAGTAAAATTAGCGGTCAAGATATTTATAAGACAACGATGCCGCAATGCCGGTCGTAACATGTGGTTGTTGAACACATCATGGAGAGGTTATAATAGGTGTGTAGATAATACAGTGTAACTACATAATGAGGCATTAAAACACAGTAATTGAAAAAGATATCCTTATATTTTCCTAGTCTATTTTCATCTACTTTCCTACTAGATACGCGTTCGGGGAATATATATTTCTGTTTCTATTGGCTGAAGATATTTCTAATAGTCATAAAGCGGAATTTCTAGGAATACTTCATTGTGCCGTCTACATAAAGGAAAATGATTAGACTAACTTTAATATAGGTATTATTAATATGCAAGGTATAAGGTAAGGTGGGGTAAGACTATCACCGAGACAAGATAAACACTTGTATGGAATCCTCATACTGTTTGTCTTGCCCCGAGGAAATAATCTACGTTCGTCTTACCCTACCTTACCTGAATCGAATTTATTTAAACCGTCGTGAATCATACTAACACTGAGCGCGCGTATTTTAGTCACTCGCAATTCAGGACAAATACTTGAGAGATTTTCTGAATTGGGCACAGCGTGGGTAAAGTAGGGTAAATAAATAAAATGATTTTCATTTCAAATGCTGAGACACTCCCGCAGCCGTCGGACGATTCGAAGCGTCAAATATTTACCCGTCAAACGGAATTAGATTTAATATTAGATCCTGTTTAGTATTGAGGGTACGCTAAGCTTACTTTAAAATTGGCGCTTGTTTATTAAACTTAAGGAGAATGTCTCTGATAATAAAATAATTTGTTAGGATATTTACACAGTACATATGGTGCTACTTTATAGAACTAGTGCGAAAATTAGCATATTACGTTACTGTGTCGAACATTTAAAACGTGTACTGTAAAACGTTGTACGATACATGTGCGAATAGGTAATTCGCAACTCGTGTCGATTTAGAACACTCCCTTCGGTCGTGTTTTAATTTATCGCCACTCGTTTCGAATTTCCTATTTTTCGCACTTGTATCGTAATGTACTATTAGATGACAGTTGCAAAATAATTATTGTTGCATTGTTAATAAAAAATTACTCACGCTAGACCGGGCCGGGGCCGAAACGGAGCTTCCGTCGCTTCGTTTCTATGGAAAACACCACATGGTCATCGATCAGCCGTCATAGAAAATTATGTGTCGGATGCCTCGGCCCGGGCGGGGCGGCAAAATCACTGATAATCTCCTTTTTAATAATGTTTGGCAAAAATTTATTTATGGGACAAGCTTTTATCGCTGACTGTACTTTCCTTTCCACAATAATACTACTCATCGACACAATTCTAAAAACCCTAAACACAATCAGGTTGCGTTGTTTTATCAAAGAGTTCCTATGGCTATCTCCTGTCTCCATCATCAGATAAGTTCGATGGTACCATAATATTGCATTGTCACCTAACTTACATAAGTATGCAAATTTTCAGTTTCTTCGGAAACCGGGAAGTAGGTCAAATTTAACTTGCAAGGTTTGATCCTTATAACATAGATACAATGCAAGATAAATAAAAGCTTGTAAAATGAATGACGTAGTGAACGTCATAATTGCGCCAGCTATGCGGCAACGAATGTCACTCATTTTGTTAAGGACATTAACAATGACAGCAAACGTCGCTACAGTAATTCAACTAATGCAGCTGCAGATGCCTTTCGAATGTACTGCTTGACAAGTAATTAGATTTTTCTCAAACTTGTAATGAAATGTTGACTTGACTTACTTCAAATTAGGTCCGGAAATACTACATATCAGGTGCGATGAGTGAAGATGATACGAGTATGTAAAGGAATTTCATTCATCTTTACACACCTAGGCCTGTAAGGCTGAATGAAATGCTTTTGTTTGAAATGAATGAATGCTTTTGTTTTTAAACGTCAAATTATGGCACGTCTTGGCATTCAACCATAAAAAACCTATAAGCAAAATTCTGTCATTATGTTTTTTATCTTTTTTGTGTTTGTTAAATATTATTTCATGGATTTAAAGAGGAACAAAAATTTCATTATTTTTGCGCTACGACGCATGGTTTAGGAGATACAGCCCCATAACGTTTTTTTTCTTCAGTCATGCAGAAATTTTTATAGGGCTGTAGTATCTCCTAAACCGTGCGTCGTAAGGTAAAACTAATCAAATTTTCGTTCCCCTATCAATAACCCGAAAGTAATAATAACAATCATCATCATCATCATCCTATTTTTTTTTTATTATTTCATTGCAAGTTTGAGAAAAGCACTATACAAATCTCGGCGAGAAACGGGATTGCCGGCCGTGGATCCCTATCCGACCTCGCTACGCGCGGCCGTCTATATCTACTTGGCCTGCAACCCTTCGTTTCCCGTCCTCTATAGTAATGTACTATATACAAGGTACGTTGACGAGTCAAATAGACCCACAAAGCTGCATAAAGCGGTATTACCCTCATTCAGTCCTCATCCTTACTACGACTGTTTCTTAGAACCGTTCTTAGCTCCAACTCTAAGCCATTTTGATTGCAAAGTGGCTGCATAATTGTGTGCACATGCGTCCGGAATGCAGCTGCAGCCGAGCTGTTCTCACCGCCTTCAAAACAATCGACGCGAACATTTTTTTTTTTGGAAACCCTAGGTAATGTTTACCCGCAAGTAATATTTGTAATTCTATTTCCAAAGAAAAAATGTTCAAAATGTTGTCGTTGATATGACCATCCCCCATGACGATAATTTCGTGAAAGCCGAGAAGGACAAGTCCAGTATGTACCTGGACTTGGCTCACGAGATAACCCCCATATGGGATGTCGATTCGACGATTTGTCCCGATAGCCGTTTCAGCGAACGGTCTGATAGCGAAAAGTCTCGAGTCTCGACCAATATCTTGAGAGACTCTCGCTAGGTGGTTGGATTAAGGGTCAGATGCAGAAGGAGGTGGTCTGGTGGTGGCGCGGATAGCGCGACGATTCCTATCTTTGCGGCGAGTTTGAATATCTGTCTGACTACTGTATTACTGAGACTCCGCTGTCCGTCCGTCCGCCCGTCCGTCTGTCACCAGGCTGTATCTCATGAACCGTGATAGTTAGCCAGTTGAAATTTCTACAGATTATGTATTTCTGATGCCGCTATAACAACAAATACCAAAAACAGAATAAAATAAATATTTCTCTCTAATCTCGAGGTTCTCATCCAATCGAAGATCCGAAGTTAAGCAACGTCGGGCAGGTTCAGTACTTGGATGGGTGACCATTTTTATAGATAATAGTACGTAACCCTTCCTGTGCGAGTCCGACGCCGGTTTTTAACTGTTCAGTTCCAAGAAGGAGAAGGCTCTGCATTCGATTATTGCTATATCAATACATGTTCACCGATTATTTCGAGTACGTGGTAAGATTTGAGTTTTTTTTTTAAAGGAGTAACATCCAAGGTAGTCCCATTTTAATTTGGTTTTGATCTGACGATGGAATACTATCAGCGTCCGCATCAAGGCCGGCTGCAACACTGAGGTCGCAACAGAAATGCAGCTGCAGCTGCCATCCGACTGTCAGCATTATTATTATTATTATTTTTATATGGCTTTTAATTTGCCAGTGTCATGTCGATTTATGTTAACAATAAACAAAAATTTCGGAACGCGAATTCTTACCAGAGCTACAGATTCAAAGTGAATACTCCGCTACGCCTTACACTTTAAAATGGATTAGCAACTATAATTACTATAATTTAATCTATATTTCTTATGAAATCTCACAAAAAACGAAATTAAAATTTAATAAACGACCGCCCGCTATCGACACTCTACCGCCAAAAAACTCAACCATAGTTTTTTTTTCGACTGTCAGCATTAATGTGGCTACTCACTATCGACGTCAGACCCTAAGTTGGGTTTGAATCAGAACCAGACGTTTATTGGTAAAAGCAATATTATTTCAGGTTGGTAAGTACATAATTTAAATTTACAAGATATGTCTCAATCATTTATAAAATATTTATATCATGCCAATGTCATGCATTATATAGAAAGTGATTTATTATTATTTATCCAGCCATTGCCGTAGCGCAGGCGGACTTGCTGGATGGGGTGTCTTTTTGTGATTGGAAGTATAGGTAAGTTTACTTTTAGTGTTAATTTTATTTGTCGTTTTAGTAAATTATTTAATTTTACTTAATTGCATTTACGTATGTTAAATTTAGAATAACAATAAATTACAATATAAGTGGGTCATTGAATATTTTCAAAGAACAAAAAGTAAGTAATTCAAAGCTGAGGCGATTGCTCGGGCACTAATCAAAATAACCACCATGTGTTGTGTGCAGCGCAGACTCATGGCGTGAAACGGAACTGATTTTCTGTTAATCGTGTTTTGAGGTTTCAATTACAGTTAGCATTTAATTGCTTAATTCCAGGGTGTAATTATGCTATGAATTCTCACACATTAATGCTCAAAATGCACTAAAAAATAAAATGTTACGAATCCTGATCAAAATCAACAGTTAACCGGCAACTTTATGAAATCATTAAAAAATTTAAACTGTCGTCAGACATAATATGTCTAACGGTTAGTATTAGTAACTAACATTATGGCTCAAGAGGGAAGTAGGTATAACATGTGATCCATACAAAAAGAGAAAACCATTATCCACTTCTAAATATTTTTCTTTCTCCATGATTTTTTATTGTGTGTACACAATGAAAATAGCATACACCAGAGAATTTGGGACGGGTACCGCCGTGGCCGGGTGGTCTAGTGGCCAGAACATTAGCCGCTTAAGCTGAAGACGCGGGTTCAATTCCCGCCTCGACCACCGGTAGGCTTGGTCACTTTTTCTTTGCAGTATGATATCTATTTCAGTTTTTAATAGAAAACTTTATCAAAGGGGTAATAATTTCAAAAGATTATTCTTCAACCTACATTGATATTCAGAAATGTTCAGCCAGACACTCAAGCTCGTTAACAAGCAAGTCAGGTACAATTGTGTTAATTAAAAGTTTTTCTGACATGACGTCGCTTCAACTTATACTAGATTTGCTCCGGGCTAGTTCACTGGAACAAATATACTTTGGAGCAATGAAAATGTGTCAAGTTATATAACATTTTTAGAAGTATTTGGGTCTTACTCTCTAGAGGCTAAAATCAGTCTTAAATGTAAGCGTTTTATAATAGTAGATTATTAACCAAGGGATGAAAGGCAGCCATTCCTGTCGAGGCTGTTTGGAGTTCGAACTACTTTGCCTCCTATATTAAAAATCATGTTTTTTATTTAATCAATTTATTAAACTTAGTTGAAACTACTGAAAACGCTATTTTCATTTATTTTTTGCGTTACTTTAATAGGTAGGTACTTTATTAAGAGTAGCATTCGCTTAAACTCAATGTTCGTCCGTACTCTAATTATTTAAATGGATAGTGTTTATTAGTTTCTTTCCTTTTTCAAGTTGTTTATGGAGAAGCAAGCGTAGCCATCGGATGAATTTTATCTCAGCAAGCGAGCTGTTCAATCCAACTGCCATGCCTATTTTAGCTATAATCAGATCTATTCGGTTTTTAAGTCGTGTTCGTAGAGAGGACGCTTTTTACTTTCAGTTGTATTTCCAAAATTTGCCACCTTTTGTGAACAGCAAACTTTACATAATTTGGCCCCCGCGCGCGTCATAGAGTCTTGTCATTAAGCATTTCGCTCGTAGATACTTATTGGTGCGCATAAGTTGCAGTGCAAGCGGTTAAATCAGCACTAACAAATAGTTAAATTATAATCGGCCTCCTAGCTTTCAAAATTGAATTTTATTCAATAAATGATGCTTGGTTATATACTGAATAAATATATTTTCTTCTTCTATTTTAACACAATGAAAACTATTGGCAAAACGTAAACAATTTCATCTATTTGCTATCTCATTGTGCTAAACAAGTTCCCAAGAAGCCAAACTGTATACGTTTCAATGCGGACGGCAAAGTTTGGGGGAAATAAATAACGTGTATTTTGAGGTTCCTTAGAGTTCGCACTTTGTTGGATAATTGTGGTACTGAAGTTGCACACTTGTGCCTTAAGGGGTATCGAGGTGGCAGTGAGACCTAGATAATGGAACATTTATAAAAAAGAGACATATTGACATAATGAGCCAGGTAAACTCGATAAACTTTTTAAACCTTGATGGTATATACTATCAAGATTAGTCTAGTGTTATGCGGTAGCAGCATGGTTGCATTTTTATCATCCGTCACTATGACTGTCACTTTCGTACTTAGAATATGACAGGCATGGTAAGAGGCGATAAAAATGCGACCCGTCCGCTGGTTTTTGTGTTATGAGTACCTAAGGAAAATTCTTGAGTTATGGATTTTTTTTCTATTTATATAGAATAAGGAAGGGAAAACAAAAGCCACATCGACAACATCACCATCTTTCTCACGTTGTTTTTCCACGGCCCACAGGAGCCTGAGGTCCGCTTGCTTAGCAACGAATCCCAAGAATTGGGACTTTATTTAATTTATTTATTTTCCTCCCCCGTAAAGCAACAGGTAAATATAAAAATCATTGATACGGACCGTATTTTGGACCCACAACCTGCGGATTGAAAGTTCACGCTCTTACCGATAGGCTACCAGCGCTCTAGCGACAATAAATCAAACATTATTGAAAAAACTGCTGCCGTCATCGCGTTGCATGTAGGTCACTTTGTCAATGACGTCTATTGCATGATCAAGCCGATACAATACAATGCTACGTTGGCGGGAAATTAATGAATTAGAAAATTGCCCAACAGGTCCCAATTAACAAGGTTTTACTCTATATAGAAACTTCATCACCGACGAACCGCTGCAATGTAACCACAGCTACCGCAACAATAATAGCTACTAGCTTGTAATATTTAAGAAACTTACCATACCTGTACACAATTGGTACTTAAAATACATATAGAAACAGATTTCATTTTTGTATATTTCATCACACAATGGCTGCATGCAACATTTTGGGAATATATCGCTTCTCCTTAGCGAAAAACAGAGGTTTACCAAACTTTATTGAGTGATTGGCTTTGCCCATGACATGCTCCCAGACTTCAGACTTTGCTATGTGTGTGTTTGTTGTTTGACTTCACCCGAGTATAAATGCAACGTTTCGTTTATCACATAATGAAAGAACACATTCACAGTCAAACTTAACACTTCAGAAACAATAAAATGTAGGCAATTTGTTTTATAAAACGAATTACAAATCTACTACTATTTGATGATTGAATGATGTGTCACAATTTACGTTCTTACAAACAAAAGAAAGTTGCTTCACAGGCCTAGGTATGTAAGGCTGTATGAAATTCCTTTAAATTATCATATTCACTCATCGCACGGGATGCCTAATAGTATTTCCGGACCTAATTTGAAGTCATTTCAACATTTCATTGCAAGTTTGAGATAAATAATTTTATTTCATTCGTAACTATCGCGGAAATCGAAGACAATAATATTAAATACAATTTTTAAGTTAAAAATATGAGGTCTAAAGGTGGCGGAATTCCGAAAAAAAAATTGTTTCCCAATATGATAAAATTAAGAGAGATAAAAAAATATAAAACATTATACAAAGTACAGTCGAGTACACAGATATCTTTACAACCCAACATTTCAAATATATGTCAACGCGACCTTAAAGTCAATGTCATAGAGGCGTGTAAATATATTATTGGCATGTTGGCTTGTAAAGATGTTGGTGACGTCGACTGTACAAAAAAGAGTTTTCTCACGCATAAAGTTGTTTGGTGCATCTCAAGAGTAAACCGCAATTTAAAGCTAGTATTTATCTAGCTCAATCTTATTTCTTCTGAGCACTAACTTGTGAATGAGCCCGCCACGGCAGTAAACTAGTCAATTGAGTTAGGGCTCTCGAGGTCCGATTCTATCTTACCTAAGGTTGCAAGTGCCGCTGGGGGATAGAAATGTGCTTAAGACTGAGTGTTGAAGTTATGTTAGGTAGGTTAATTTTAGATTGCATTAACTGTAGATTGAGCAACGAGAGCATGAAAGTTTATAATAAATAGTACCTTTGGCACAAGTGGGGATGGAGCGAATCGACGGCGTGCGAGTGTGGAGATCCGGAACTGAGTATACACCACATGGTGTTCGAGTGCCCCATCACCAAATACAACGGACCTGCTGAAGATTTCAAAAACCTAACGAAGAATGCCAGTTTATATCTGTATAATTGTAGATTTTGAATACTTACTGTACTATTTTTTTTACCAGTGTGTAACCGCCATACGATAAATAGTAAATAGTACAAACAATAAATCGGTTTTCGACCTTACTGTCCAAGGCCCGAGATGACGCGGCCGCGATAGGCTTAAAAAGCACTACCTGGACGTCGTGATAGCGGAAATTGAAGAGAACAATCTCACACCTGAGGAAACCGAAGACCGGGCAGTGGAGAAGATTGAGTGGAAAAGCGGTAGGGTCTGCTAGGCCAGGAAAACGCTAGGTTGAAAAAGAAGTATAATAAATAGTTTGAGATACTTAATTTGTCCAAGTCAATAGGTCTGGAGGCCTTAGCAAGGTGAGATTCTAATATAGCAAATGAAAAGTAGAAATGTACAGGATGACAGATGCTTTACAAAATTACGAGAATATTTCTATAAATTATTCCTTAAGTTTCGATTGGGGTTTTCTATCATCGATTGTTCCGTGTTGAATGGAATCTAGTTCTAACACGATAGTAGGGGGGTACAACTTGAAATAGAAATCGCTGTTCAACAAAATAACTTACTCACTCACTACAGTTGTAAACAAGTCCCACAGTGTCTTATCTATGGTATGGAATACTTCGTTGCCGTAAACAAAAAAAATGACTTCAAATAACACAAACAAATCCCTTCTATCACTCACCACAATACATAATCATTAGACGCAAAATAACAATATCACGCTTTATGTTCTGCCAAAACATTCACACCATTGTTGTCTTCGACACAATTCCGAGTCTATACAGGCAAATACAATTCTATATCTATGTTTTGAGGAAGAAATCTCGATATCAGCCAGAGACAAGCACAGGCAAACACGATAAATCATTTGTGTTCTTTGAGTGTTCGCTATTCTGAAATCACTCGAAACTATTCGGCGATACGCACGCAAGAAAGTCCGGGAACGACTACATGATTATATCAAATCAAATTGGACAAGAATGCTTGGAAGCTTTATTTTAATGTATCAGAATATGCGCATCGATTCGAATTATGATTTTCTTTGTTGTTTTGTGAATGTCTACAAGAACTTTTTACAAAAAAAAGACGTGTGGCACTCGGGGACTGCCGCGGTAAAGCTATTGCATAGCATTTTGTATCAACTTATGCAATTATAATTATTTATTTATTTTATTTATGCAGTATTTCCTTTTCTTTGATATTAATACCACCATAACCAACCACCAGTAAACCAGTATAACGATATGATCTCAGTTGATAGGGATCTCGAGGTTTCACTTCTGATGGTTTTTCGGAAAAGACAAGTACGCTTGACAAGAGATAATGTAAACACTGGTAATTCGTAGTTACTCCTGGTATTTATATATTCCAATCGTTCACCGAGCGCACGACTCAAGATAACCAATATAAAAGTGTGAACCTTGTTTATTCATAGTTACGATACGTATACGGATTCACTTATATTGGACAAGTTGTAAGTCATGGGAATAAGCGCCTTCAACGGCGGTCTTTATTAGGTAGCGTCAGGAAACAAATATTTATAAAAAATATACGAAATTAAAATAAATAGGCACTTTATTTATTTAATGGAAAACAATTTTTTTTCGCTAACACATTAAATAAAATATGTAAAACTGTATGTATTTTATATGTAAAACCGATAGTTTATCTATACAATTAAAAAAAATATGCGGAGAGGGCGGTATAAAAAGGAAAATTATAATGTATGGAGAAAAAAAATTTTCATAAAAAACGAAACCGAGCATCATTTTTAATTTTCACAATTCAATCGCTAGGCATTTCCACAGCTGCAGCTCGTTTTAAAATAGAAATAATTGAAAGTTTTTTCTCTAAACATTATAGTTTTCATTTTTTTAACGTTAATACTGATTTTGAAGTTATATTTTTTTAAATCATTCCCTATCGAAGGCGAAATTAGCAATGTCCCACTTTTCTCGATTTGAGACGGCAGCGTGCCCTTACATTAGAATGTTCAATTTAAAGTATTCGTTCTGATTTTCATCGTTTTCATTTTCATCACCTTAGTTGCTCTACAAAGAGGACAAATTAATACAAATACTCAAACGGTAAATACGTAGTTAGGGAGTTTCGTTCTGTTTATCATCAGCAGTTCCACTACACTAATTGCCAGTTTTTGGATGAAAATGCTTAATTTGTAGACAAACAATACAAAAATCACTATATGTGTACCTATAAGATTTTAAGTGTTCCCTCAATTCTTCATGGATTCCATCATTAGAACTTTGAACCCGGGACGGGACCATCGGCTTTATAGGCAGGGTCACTGCCCACTAGGCCAGACCAGTCATCATACATTTTACTTGACAAATAGAGATGATTATTATTTATTTCTTTTGTTTATGATAAAAGGTTAAATTTGATTGATCTAATATCTGTTCTAAATATTTTTTACACAGTTTTCAACATACATAAATACATCTTAAAACTACACTATAACTCGCATATTAAAATTGTAAATCCGAGCTCTCGTTAAAAATGTTGTCCATAGTTTTCCTATTGTTGTACAAGTACTATTTAGTAATTTTTGATGGACTATTCCCGATATTTGGGTTTCAAGTTAATGCAAGATATTGTTTTAACAATACTATCAGAAAAACTGGATTTTTGGTTAACAACCGGTTATTCGTAAGGTGACTGTGGGACTTATTGTGGTTTAGGCGTTTTGCCTACACCGTGATCACGACACGCTGTACGCAAAACGCCTAAACCACAATAAGTACAATAAATGTTCCGAAATAAAAAATACGTACGGACTGATATGGCTGCAATGATTTTAATCTTCAAAACTGTCAAGAAAATATGACTACAACCGTATTATAAAATTCAAGAGGAGTAAAAAGGGTAATAATATGTGTCATAGGTATAATAATATAACATATGAAGGCGATGATCATGGGTTCGAATCCCGGTAGGGGCATTTGCTTGTATAATCTACACAGATATTTGTTCCTCCAGTCATGTTTGTTTTTTATGTATTTATCTATATAAGTTTGTATATGTCGTCGCCTAGCACCAATAGTAAAAGCTAAGCTATGCTTAGTTTGCGGCCAATATTTATTTATTTATTTACTTAATAGGTATTTTCTTATTTGTATTTTCGGTTACATAGTGCTGAGGATGAAGAACATATTTTTTTAGTAGTTTCGAGATTAAAATTGTTAATAAACACAAAACACAAACATCATGCGCAATGTTGTAAAGATGCATATCTGTAGTAACCTTATAAAATCGTAATAAATAATATTGAAGCCATTTAACAGTTGGTAACCTCTGATTCAAGGAGATTCGGCATATGACGGACTTGCCTGGTGCATAGTAGACGGACTTTCCAACTTAGCAAAATTTTAATGTGATGAATGATGGAACGTATAATTACAAAACTATGCCAATATCTGATAATCTGATAGCTGATATCTGATCGGCATATGACGGACTTGCCTGGTGCATAGTAGACGGACTTTCCAACTTAGCAAAATTTTAATGTGATGAATGATGGAACGTATAATTACAAAACTAAGCCAATATCTGATAATTTAAACACATAATAAAGATTGCCGGGTCTTATATTACTTACGTAGTCAATTTCTGGTGCAAAATCTTGGCACAAACTATTTTTAACAATTTTATTTGCAGAGACTGTCGCACTATCACTTCGAGTTCCATACACGTAATGACTTGTTTACGCGGATTGCTCTGAAGTTCGTTGTCACAGCGCCATCTGTTTTAGAGTGAGGGAACTAGCACGAAAAACTGACTTATAAACTCGACGCCAAAGCGGCAAACGCTTTCTAATTCAAAAGTTATAATGTGTTGACGGACTTGCCTTGTAGACGGTCTTGCCCACAGTGACCTTATATTAAAATAAAAACCGGTTACATTCTATAGTTTCAAGGAATAGGAGCACATGATTTAAAAAGTTGCATTATTTATAAAAAAAATTGCTGACTCGGGCATGCATGCACTGCATGAAGCGGGCATGCCTACTTGATACTCGGATAAACGTGTTTCTCACATGGGTAATGCATTATTTAGCTGTCGCGCTCACTCAATAACAAGGAAATTTTTAATTTTATTTAGAAAAAATATGTTTTCAAATGTTATAATAGTACTTACGAATGAAAAGTGATACCGTGAGCTTTGTTTTTGTGCTTGGAGCTATTGAAGCACTGGAAAAAGGCGCAACACGGCATTCTTTGGCAATATTTTATCGAATTTGATGACAATGTTGACACTTCAGCGTCACCCATACGACTAATTCAATATAGGTCCCGGAACCTATATTTTGTGGCTCACGATCGACCGCCTGGTACCTCATCTACCCCTATTACGTACATCAATGATACATACAGATTACTATAAACAGCTGCTTATGTATTTGTCCGATTTCGGAGCAGCTCGTCTCGATTCGTGCGAGTTTCGTAGAGTAGTACCATAGAAATAGGATAGTATAGAACGACTGTCAAACTTCAAAAGTGTGACCAAAAATGAAATGCAAGTGTGTGCGTAAATTGTCTATGTGCGAACAAAAATAGTGATGTCATGTTACAACATATTAATAATCTATCGATGTTTAACTGCTTTATCGACTACTTTTTCAAATGTGTTTGTTTTTATAAAAAATGTAATAGGTATGAGTATTATTACTACTATTAGACCTTATTAGCGCCTTTAGTACCTTTAATTTTCTTTTACAGCGGACGCATAGTAAATAACAATACTGATAGTGATAACCGAGGCTACAGTTACAGTCGTTTCAGTCAGCATCAAAATGGTCAAATATATAGGTACACATGTGTCACAATGGTCAAATATATATTGTTACTTATTTTACAGTACATATGGAGCTACTTTACCGCACTAGTGCGATAATTAGCACATTACGTAACTATATCGAACATTTTAAGGGCCATATGTATTGTAATACATTTGCGAATAGTTAATTCGAAACTCGTGTCGACTTAAAATCGTATCGCCACTCATTGCGATTTTTTATTTTTCTCACCTGGTTTGGTGTTCTGGGACGTTTACTTACTTACTACTTACTCCGTTGGCTCAGCGACCCAAAATGAGACTTGGCCTCCGACACAAGACAGCGCCACTTTTCTCGGTCCTGTGCGACCTCTCGCCAATTGTCGACTCGAAGCTCGCGCAGATCCGCCTCCACCATGTCGCTCCAGCGATACCTAGGGCGTCCGATAGGACGTCCTGCTAGGCGACCCAGGTACGCTCTTTTTACGTTTTTTCGTTTTTACTTGACTAAATTACTAACGTAGTCCGATCAAGCATTATGGAACCCGGCGCTGTCGGTAAAGCAGGTGACTCGCGTTGATAAAGCAGGTTTCTGTCGTATGCGGGTGTGAGTGGTGTAACATGTGCAATGTCGTTAACACAAACACATGCTAAGTGTTAACAGTAGGCGCAAATAGTTGACTTACCAAAGAAAATTTGAAATTCGCGCCTTTTCCGCCTGACAAGTTGGGTTGGGTGTGTATACGCTGTCTTGTGTTTCCTTGTGTTAGCGGCAAAGCCGTGGAAAAGTGGTTAAAATGTAAGTAATGTGTTGGAAAGTGAAGTTTAAATTTATCGCTGAACATGTGCATCTTCAAAAAAGGTATTATAACAATCGTTATTATTTTACGTCGGTTATAAAGGTTAATATCTTAATGATGTCTTGTGAACAACTAATTCCATACCTACTAATATACCGACAAGTTATCGATACAGTCATATGAACATTTTGTCAAGCCCTAGCGTAAAGTAACAGTTTAGGTTTTTACACAAAATATTCTAAATTATTGACTAATATCATGAAATATTAACACACAATTGAAGAAAAACTTATAATGAACTGTATAAATTGGCTTTTTACACTTTTTATGCTGTTAATTTGATATAATATCGTTACGAAAATTTCGCTACGATTATCATAATTACCTGTGAAATGAGTATTTCCCTGGGTTTTTTGGCCCTGAAACACAACAATCCGGCACACAACATGACACCATCTTCACTAAATGACTTACTTAATATTTATTTTTGATTTTGATTCTCGTATATTTTTAACGTTAAAAAATACGGCAATATGATTTTGGCCGCCTCGGCCGCCTTCGAATTCAAAAAATGGTTACGTTTTCTCATATGTAGTCTGCCTCTTTCACACTCGTGGCTTGTTCATATACGTGATGGCTTCCCTTTCGCACACTTCATCTGTCTGTCAAGCGAAGCGTATGACAAGTCTCTGAGTAGTACAATACGTCTAATCGCACGCACACAACGCCGTGTCGAAGACTGCCGAACTGAAACGACGTTAGACGAAGTGGGGAGCGTGAGGTTTTTTCGTTACGGAATTTCTGGATTCGGTCCCCGCGCTCAAGGCCCGCGATAGAAGCTATGCAATAGCTTAAAAATTGCACTGATTTTTCACCTGAATTACTTTTTGAAAGTTGAAAAGTGATATTACTCTCGAGTTATTGAGAACGAACCAAATCAATCGAAATCAAAATATTGATTCTGTAAATAGGATTAAGCTAGCACTCTTACATGTCATCTTAGGACTATTTTAACAGAAATGCATCCTGATCTTCTAAGAATTCCTTGACAGTATAATAAGCTTTTTGTAAAAGCTGTCGTTACACAATTGACTTTAATTTATTCATTGAAACTTTCTTTAAATTAGGTAGAAACTTAGTATAAAAGCGCACACTGTTCCCCATAAATGACATGACAATGAATGATGACATGATATTTAAAATGAACTTAGGTAGAAATATATCCTAGCTCTGTAGATAACCCACCGATATACAGCCACATACCGCTCCCCTCTTTTCCCGATGTAGTCCACATTATTAATATTCAACATGCGCGAAAATGATTTAGGGCTTGCTACACATCCAGTTTTTTCTGCTTTCCCGTCGCCGTGCGAGGGGAACGAATTGCTTTTGTTTTCGAACCTCTCGAACGCTCCGAAAATGTCACTTGAAGGAAAACACGATGATATTTTATTTATAGACTCTTTTTCTTGTTTCGGTAAATGTTTTGTTATGAAATGATTTGCACTAAGTGCCGGTAACTTGAAGGTAAAATGCTGGACCTTTTTCGCTGGATTTTCAATCGTTTTACGTTGGTAATAGAGACTAAAATTAGGTGTGAAGAATTATGGATTCGTACTTTTATTTTAATTATAACACATCGAGAGCATTACTATGTTACATAATATATGACAGGAAATGTAAATGACAAATTTTTCGGGTACCAACATATTTTTATGTATTATATGCAAATAATGTGTTAGATGTATTTTTATTGTCGGATAATTTCGCATCTGTAAATTGCGTTTGTTTTGTTATTATTGTAATTTCAAACTTCTTCTTCGTCTTATGCACAATAAAGTGTTAATTAACATATATACATATTATTGATGATGATCTTTTCCGGCCGATTTCGACCATGGCGACCACTTCGACTCCTAGTTAGCTCGGCGCTCATGCGCCCGAAGATGGCTGACGTAGCCGATCTTCGAGGTGAACCCCCGCGCACATTGAGGTCACGTGAGGACACCAGCTATGTAGTGGTAGTGAATGAACGCAGGCTGGCGCGTTTTCAGCTCGTCGCGTTTAGCGTCGAGGTCAGCTTTACGTTGCTCCTCGAAATCGCGCACATTGCCTTGCACCAGCCTGCACCACTCAGGACGATGTGCCGCCAAACCTTCCCACTGAGAGGCGTCAATGTTGCATCTAAATTATTGAAATGAGTGCTTAAGTAGTAATCATAGAAATTGTATACAAATGTTGTGGTATATAAAAAAGCGTATATAGTGGCCTATTAGTACAAAGATAAATTGAAACTCACTTGGGATTTATTTTGTACCTATATATATAGTTCTATATTTAGATATAAATGGTTAATTATTTACAATTTAGGTAAATGAAGACTCTTATTAAACAGAGCGAAGAGTTCCTAAAATAGCAGTGATATAGAGATGAAAACAACCTACAAACCAAAAAAAGTTATGAATTATATCATAGACGATCTTCCATAGATATACCTATACGAGGCAAAGCTTGTACTATGGGGACTAAGCGACGATTTACATACTTATATAGATAAATATATCCTTAAATACATAGAAAACATACATAACACAGTAACAAATGATAAACACAAAAATGAATGCCCTAATGGGATTGGGATTCGAACGCGGGACCTTCTGTTTAATAATCAGGGGCACTACCGACTATTACGGCACATTATAACTTATAATATTACTTTATTATTTATTAAGGTTTGCCAACAGGTGTAATACAAATCCAATTGGACTTAAATAATAACCACAAAAATCATACCGGAGTATTCACCCAATTATAGGCAAACACAACTTGCTTATACTACGCGCTTACATTTTGTACTTATGTTAAAATGTAATTAAAGTGTTTTGTTTTGGCTATCTTAACAAAACAAAACAAAAAAAAAAATAAAAAAAAATTGCAAAAAAAAGCAAAAAAAGCAAAAAAAAGCTTACTTACTTACTCCTCTGGCGCAGCGACCCAAAGTGTTGGTCTCTAACACGACTGCTCGCCACTGATCCTGGTTCTGTGCAGTTTCTCGCCAGTCTTCAACCTGGACAACAACAACTCAACAATTCAACTTATAATATAACGTGTTTATAAAATCGGCATAGATCAAAGGGCAATTTGTAATTAGATAATTGATTATACTCTAACTGCTCTCAACAGTTCCTAGCAACGACATCGGCCTGCTTTCCGCAAAGTTATCCTCAATTCAATAATTCTTATAAATAATTTCCAGTAAATAACACGAAATATTAAATCTTTACCCTATTAATATACGCCATTTTATTTAAAGTTGTATATACTACACAATTATTTTGTTATTTGGATTTTTGTACATTATTTCTACTGAAAATCACAAGCTCTTTCGATCTAAGTAGGAGAAAAAAAACCTAAGATTTGTATTTCCATTCCGCTACCATTCATCATAGACATAGTATATCGGTAACGGAATGAGAAGATCCAAAAATCTAATTTCACCAAGAAATGCAATACCGTATTGCAGTACTATCACAGCAGGAGGTGGAAGATGTTGCAAAGTAAAAATATTGTTTCAGCTCTAGATGGCTTGACTTAATTCATTTTTGGAATCCGTCTTATTTTTTTAACCATCTTGGCTCGGTGCCAGGACTGAGATTTTATAGACTGGAATAGTTGAAAACTTAATGAGATTTTTAAGAAGAAGTCTTATGACGAAGCCTTTTTTATTACATTGTGGATTTTTATTTATTTCGTTTAATAAACATAAAAGTAAAGCTCGCAGAGGCTCGAGGATAGATATTTTTATAAAGTGATATTTTAATATCGCCTGGAATGTACATGTTATGTTAAATATAAACATATTGGGCGAAGTCACGCATGTTATTTTTTAGGGTTAGGTTTTAGTTTTTTTTTTTAGTTTTAATTTTAGGTTACATCAACACACGATATAAAACAAAGTCTCCCGTCACATCTGTCTGTCTCTATGTTCGTGATACACTCAAAAACCGCCGAACAGATTAATGATGATGATGATTGATTTTTGAGGAAAATTTAAGTGCATAAATTGTAAAGGTTTTGTGTGAATTGGTTAAACCGTGCAAATTTGGGGCAGGTCGCTAGTTTTATTATAAATTTGATATTCATTCATTATAAATTAAATTAAATTAAATTAAATTATTGCATTTTAATTCACGACATTATTATCATCACGTGTATTAAATTAATATTTTTAACTTAATTATTATTTTAAAACCTGACATTTTAATTTTATTTCATTTTTAATTTATTCTTATTAGTGATGTTATGATTTGACAATGCTTTAAATTAATTACTTAATGTCTTTTTTTTTTTTAATTATTAATTTTTAAATGTTTCTGTTTTTATTATTATATTGTGAAATAAGTAATGTATGGGTCTTGTTATCCGAAATAAATGATTAAATTATGTTTTCGGTTCTAAGAAAAACTGTTATAAATGTTCATGTATTTCACATTAAATAGGTAATACCTGCACGGCTACCACCAGTCGCATTGACAATTTGACATATCCCTAGCGTGTACGTAACTTACTTTGAAAGTGCTAAGGCAGTCGTGGTAAGTACTGTTGTGGTGTTACTGCTGCTGCGTTGAAGCGGGTGCTGTAACTGTCAATTTCCTTGATAAAATGAATGACTTAGGCCCTCAGCACATGGAGTGTAAGCGTAAGAGACGCTTGCATCGTAATACGAGCGTAGAACGAGAGCGCTAGGAGCACGAACAACTTAGCGTATGAGATTTCTGTCGTCATTACGACAGGCGTAGCGTTTTTGTTTATGATACAGGAGGCAAACGAGCAGACGGATCACCTGATGGTAAGCGAATAAACCCATGGACACCTGCAACACTAGAGGGGTTGTTAGTGCGTTGCCGGCCTTTAAGATGAGAGGACGCTCTTTTCTTGAAGGTTTGAAGGCGTAACAGAGGCGTAAAAAAAAAAACTTTTGGCATAATCAAACAATAAAAAAATCTATTTCTTTTGACGAGAAAGTAAGATCGTCGATAATTTCGCCGAAGATATCTGACGCCAGCAACGCCATGATTACTACTAATGAGATTTAACTTTAAAAAATATAAATAAAAAATAAAAAAAATGATTGCGCTCACGCGACGCTTACGCGAAGTTTGGTGCTCACAACTCTACGCGTCTCGTACTCGTTACGTTTTTTGATACGCTTACGCTTACGCTCCGTGTGCTAGGGGCTTTACTTTTACATTCAAACGTTCAAAGTGCAGCAGTAATTCCGCAACAGTTATGCAGCTGGAATAGCATCTCAAGTGAAGTCCAGTTCCACGGCCATTTAAAGGGTAAGGCTAAATTAGCCTAAAAAAAGCTCTGTGTGCTCAACAGATCGAGACAGTATTTCACACCGGTCCACCGCCTACAGCCATTGAATACTGTTCCTATCTATATGCAGGAGCACCGCAGTACCAGTCAACCAATGGGATAAACCAGAAAGATTAAGTAGGTGCAGTGTCTTTTAAAGTAAATTAATTTGTAACCGACATTATATATGAATATAAACTATATATTGATAAACTTACACATATACTTGTCTTAATACAAATAAACTTACATACATAATTATAAGCTTTTCCCTCTGGACCGTATCCAACGAAGAGCGACTCGAATTCTCGACTGGCTTTGGCTTGACTCCTTGGCGCTGCGTAGAGATGTACAACGGGGAGTGCTCCGAGGAATTGTTCGGATTAATGCCCTGCCGCTTCTTTTTGCCATCGCCCTACGCGACAACATTTCCATTCTCACCACATAGATGTCTGGCAGTCCTCAACTGTAAGTTTCTCCAGAAACTTTCTGTCTCGCACAGCTAAACTGTGTAATGAACTGTCGCCTGCGGTATTTCCGGACTGATACGACCATCAAACCTTCAAGAAAGAGCGTACTCCCATGTTAAACGTCGGCAACGCACTTACAACCCCTCTGGTGTTGCAGGAGTCCATGGGCGGCGGTAATCGCTTACTATCAGGTGATCCGTCTGGTTATTTGCCTGCTGTATCATTAAAAAAAAGTTACCATCCTAATATCACCTTATTATACAACACGGGTATCAAATTTACAGTACAGTCAGCATCAATAGTAGCGGGTGAAACAACGCGCCAAAAGTATCTGATATTCCGAATAACTTTTCCAAAATATGAATAAATCTCTAAAATTTACGTTCAAAAGTATATCTTTTACAGTTTTAATTGTTCTAGACATAGAACCATTACTTTTTGTTAAGCTGTTACAGACTGGTATATACTTTTGAAGCGTTGTTACAAACCAATATAGGTTAGAAAAAACATTACCCCGCCTATTGTTAGTAGGTTAAAAATATAATAATGAAAACGTATTGTTTTTGCATTACTTAATAGGTATGTTCGGGAATTCCTTGTAACGTATTTAATAAGGGTTTCGTTTTAATAAAACAACATAAAAGAATATGGGGATTTTAATTAGCTCTCCGTCGATCCCCACGGGTATAATTATTATCGTTTGAGATATTTTTCTTGTTACTTCCCTTTGCTAGAATACCGAAGAATGTTCAATATTGTATAATATAATGTGATATAAAGTAGGTAAGGTTTGGAATTAAGTTGTGGTACTTAGAATAATGCAAAATAATAATTTGTAAATTGTTAGGTATGTGAGCTAGTCAATTTTATATTGAAAATACTCCTTTTATACTAATATCCTGGTTAAATTTCCAAGCTATTTTAGGGTTCGTAACCAAAGGGTAAAACGGGACCTTTTTACTATAACTCGTTTTTCTGTCTGGCTGTCCTTCTGTGAACCGTGATAGTTAGACAGTTGAAATTTTCACAGATGATGTATTTCTGTTGCCGCTATAACAATTAATACTAAAAAACAGAATAAAATAAATATTTAAGGGGGCTCCCATACAATAAACGTGATTTGTTTGACGTTTTTATAGATAATGGTACGGAACCCTTCGTGCGCGAGTTCGGCTCGCACTTGGCCGGTTTTTTACTCTTTTAACACTTTAAATTCTCGCATTAGGTACCCATTATTTAGTGATTTCATAGTAGATTATGTGACTGCCACATAATGAAAGGCATTAAAACACAAGTGTGGGTTTAAGAAACGAACGAAGTAAGTTTCTTAAAAGGACCACCCGAATGTTTTAATGCCTAATTTTGTAGAGTTACATACTGTTACTGTATAATACCTATTACTACAGTTTTGATGTGATTTATATACATAGCTGATTATTTTTGACCGGTATTGTTACTAGTTGGCTTAGCACAGACTTCAAATATATAAAGGATAATATTTTACTTTTTGTATAATATACATTTTTAGTTTTAATGCATTGTTAAGAGCTTATGAGTGACGCGTGACGCATGAATGAAAAACACAATCATGTTTGACACTAAATTCGTTAATAATTAATCAGGATTTTCCTCGAGTCCGTCTGGGAAATCATTCCTGCCACTCTAAATTTATCCCCCGCCACACCACTGACCCAATCCCTCAACCCTCCAATCACTCAACCTCACAGCTCATTAACCCCTGATCACTGAACCCCTTGACCCTGAACCACCAAACCTTCAAGGACCTTTTTTTAATACTACATCGGTGGCAATCCAGCATACGGCCCGCCTGATGGTAAGCAGTCTCCGTAGCCTATGGACGCCTGCAACTCCAGAGTAGTTACATGCGCGTTGCCAACCCTAATACTCCGCACTCTCATTAAGCTCTGGCCACCTTACTCACCGGCAGGAACACAACACTATGAGTAGTGTCTAGTGTTATTTGGCTGAGGTTTTCTGTAAAGTTTCCTTTACCAGTTGATCTGGTGAAAAATTACTTACCTACCTGTACTGTATGTACAATATTGCTATTAGAAAGTGGTTTCATATAAGATGTCGTGTTCCATTTTTGATAGGTAAGAATTGTGGATATGAACTTAGTGGAGTAAAATTACTGTTATTGTATAGTTAATAAAACTACTAAGAACGTCACACCAAATGAGAAGACATCAAACTGTTTCTTGTCACATCAAATCAAATATATCAAAGAGGTGTCACCCGAGTAATTTAAAAATCCACTTTGTATTATGGCTGTTGGCAGTCGGAAAGGCAACCTATAGTCGAGCAAACAAGTTTGTATTTTTTTTTAATGTGCCGCTTTTTTTACTGACGAAAAAGGCTTGGTAGACTATATTTAACATTAAAGAGGTAGTGATTAACCGCTTCTCAATATACACATAGTCCCCATTTTCCTCGTTGGCTTTTTTAATTCAATTATAATTAGATTTTGCAGCTTTTATAAATATGTTAAGAATTTTCAATTATCTATTTAATATTCTATTCTGATTTTTTTTTTCTACTTTTCCAATTAAATAATTAAACAAGTCAAACACGACTGAGGTAATGTACAAAAATTGCGTTATTTTTTTTTAATGTGATATCTATCGCAATCGGAATTAAATATAATGCTCACCTTGAAATTGCCTGAGACCATATTTTTTATAACATGAAAGAAACATCTCTCATCTAAAAATAAAATTATTTAAAATATTTATACTACAGCGAAGGTGTTGTTTTTCATTCAGTTCATTAAAATTCATTATTAAAGCGAAATGCAATAATTAAATTTAAGGAAACTTAACGTTTGACGACCGGTTTGGCCTAGACTAGTGGGTAGCGACCCTGCCTACGAAGCTGATGGTCCCGGGTTCAAATACTGGTAAGGGCATTTATTCGTGTGATGAGCATGGATATTTGTTCCTGAATCATGGGTGTTTTCTATGTATTTAAGTATTTATACATACATATTTATATATTATATATTATATCGTTGTCTAAGTACCCTCAACACAAGCCTTATTGAGCTTACTGTGGGACTTAGTCAATTTGTGTAATAATGTCCTATAATATTTATTTATTTATTTATTTAATAAATTTACTGTATAAATATAAAACTACTTATTTTAGTGGGTAAAAATTTGAAATTATAGTGTATGATATACCAATAATCTAAGTAGGTAGTTTAGGTTGGGATTTCTACCTAACCGTTTAACCAACTGTCTCGTTCTCACACTCTTTTCTCACTGTAATTTTTAGAACAACCCCTTAAATGAGAGGGGTGGCGAGTACACTCTGGAATATAAATGAAATTTGAAGATTTATTTTGTTAACATTTTATTCTGTTTTTTTTAAACAATTTTTGCTATCATTATTGAGCTGTTGTTTTGAATATTTTTTACAATAAACAACAACATCTTAAAAACGCTATTAAAAATATTTGATGTGTAGTTTTAAACGCTAAAAATAAATACAAATATTTTGAATGTAATGTTAAACATATAATTTGCATCAACCGCTACCATAATCGCGCGCAATAAAAATTATCTAGTATTTTGGTACGATATACTTATAGTACGCAAGTACTTTTCTCTACGACTGTCCTTACTAAAAATGGCAAGAAAAGACAAACAATATTTTCAAGACATTTATGCCGCAATCATGGACGAAACCCTCCAAACATTCCACCGTGTCCTCTCGGTCGCTGGAATCACCATCTTCGCAAAACACAACTGGGACTCTAAACTATGGCTCTCCTTACAAATCTTCAACGTCATCATCGGCTTCTTAACTATTGTCTTCACCACATCTTTCGTCGTCGTCAACATGTCCAACATCCTCGTCTGCATCCAGGGCGCTTGCATCTGGACAACTGGTCTAATCATGTACATCTCTTTCTGTGTCTGTCTAATTTTCCGTAAGCAATTCAGAGAATTCCTCGACGAGATGGGCTTCAAAGACGCCATGTTGGAAATGCCGTTGATTGAATATGTTTTGAAATTAGAACGGGTAGGGCGCTTGAACGAGTTGAAAGGGATGGTGGTTGACTCCCAGGAGAAATTACTTAAACTAACTCGGGTTTTGTTAAAAACTTACGTTTTCAGTGTGTGGGCGTGCGCGACGTTGTACTTGAGCGATTCTGTGTACAGTATGTTTACGAGACAAGATGATGATACGAGACTCTTGGGTAAGCTCGTTTATTTTAATTATTTCTGCGTGTTTCGGTCGAATCCCTTGACGGTTGTCTGCATTGAAAATTTAATAAATACAGAAGGTCAGGAGTTCTGTCTTTGTTACTTTTTTGTGAGACAAATTATTTAAAAACAGTTGCCGAGAAAGTACCAATGTAAGTTATTTTGTAAAATATTTCGTTGACTACTGGATAAAATACATTTCAGAAAAATGTGTCTTCTGTGAACCAAACAATAAAAATCAGTGAACCGGGTACGTTTTTCTTATTTGAGTCTGAAGTACTGAAAAAATGTGCGCGTCTGTAAGTGTGCAGCGTTAAAATTTAGCTTTTCATTCTCTTAACTTTGCGATGTCTAGAGGAAAGACGCGAACTAGTAAGGCAAACAATAAAATGTATATTATTATACCCTTATTACATTTATCAGCGCCCTAAAAAAACTCAAGTATCATACTTAAATTAAAAGAATGCATGATCAATGATTACTTAGTATGAAATAATTATTGTGTAATTTTTAGGGTTCGAGATGTGGGTTCCTTGGAGTCTCAAGAATTTCAATGTTTACTTAATAACTTACTTTTTCAACGCATACTCTGGATATTTGTGTTGCATTGGTGAGTGTGCTTAAACTAGTAAAACTAGTAAAACTAGTTTCCTTTATCTAATACTTAGCAAATGTTTTTTTTTACATTATTCCTGGTTTGCCAAAAGATATAATGACAAAATACAGTTAGATGCTTTACTACGTCGGTGATTATTAGTACAGTCACCGTTTGAAAACATCGACACAATCTAAGTGCCAAAAATATGTATACACGACTTATGGTCCATGTATTAGCGTAGTATATACATATTTTTGGTACTTTGTCCGTATCGATATTTTCAGACCTGACCGTACCTTATTACTAACTTTGAAAATATTGGTACTTATGATATTATGATTAACATTTTATTTTATTTTTTTATTTGATTAGATTAGATTTATTTATTTCACAACACATGATTACAGTACAAGTTACATTTATGTCAATTTATAATAATCTATATTGTGATCGTCATAAATAAATTTAAATAATGCAAATAAATTAATTTCATTAATAATACATTTTATACTTACTGCTATTGGTTTTCAGGGCGACGAAATGATAACAGAATAGGGGATCCCACTTTTTGTTGTTTAGTTATGTACACAAGTATTTCCAGTATTATCCGGGGCCTCCAATTTCTAGCCTTTTAAATAATACTATTGCTTGTAATGAGTTCTTCACTTTTACCTATGTGAGTGACTTAAAAATAACGTATTAAATTCAACCAAACAATGTTAAAGGAACTGTTCGGAATCTGACTTCACCAGAATAACTTCAGCATTATCGCCATTGCCATAGTACTAGTTTTATTTATTTAATATTTCCTTTAATTTTTTATCCATTATTTATTTTTTATTGACATTGTTGGTTTTGATTTGTATTTTCTATTTATTACGAAAATTTAATTAATTTATTGTATTAATTTTGTTTTTGGTATTAATAATTTTTTTTGTATTGTTTGTTGTTGACTTGTTAATTTATTTTTATTTTATTTGGTATTATACAAAATTAACGATCATTATAAGAATAAGTAGTAATGAAAGCTAAAATATATTTCCGTTACTTCTGTTTTACTCATTTTCTCAAAGGTTAACTGGAAGAGATCCCATACAGGGATAAGTTCGCCTTTGTTGTATTTAATTTACTCTGTAACTGTGTTTTTCGTGTTTTTATTTCTATGTACTATAAAGTATATACATACATACATACATACATATATTTATTTATTTTAACTATGTGAAATTTGTATATATGAGATCAATATAACTAAAACAAACATTACTGCTAAAAATCCGGACAGCAACATCGATTATCACATTTTTTGCAGTAATGTCGCACTGGAATACTGCTTCAGTAATGTAACTAATTTCATTGCTGATGGAAACGTCAAAAAAGTAATTATTTACATTCGATTTGAGCAATGTCGCCGCAATACTTCAGTAATGTTGGTTTAGTCTGAATCCGAACATTAACTTAATTAATAAATTGATTTGCAGCGTACCCAGGCTTTCAACTAACAATAATCCTGCTGGTCGGTCAGACGGTCAGGCAGCTGCGGATCCTTACCTTCATCCTGGTGCACCTGGATGAGCTGGTTCTGGAGATCACCGATAAGAGAGGCGAGAAGTGGCAGGCTTACTGCACGGCCATATTTTCGCAGTGTGTCAACCATTATATTAAGCTTAAGCGGTAAATTTACTTCCAGCCGCTGTTTAAATTTTTTGTTCACATCTTATTAAATGGCGTTATTAATTTTTATAACACAATTGCTCGTTAAAGGTGTTATTACACATATTAGGCGATGCAGTCTACGAATGGTAAATTTCGACCTAGGCCTGTAATATTTTTTTTATCACACTTGCTAGGTGATACGGTTCGTAAATCCTAAATTTCGAGGGCTGAGGACTGTAATGTACGTCCAAATTAGGCAGAAGTTTTATTTATTTCCCTTTTTCATAAAACATTGCGTGTGTCACAGGCTTTACAGGAATTACGAACTCGTGTAAATAAAGTCCTCGCCTTCGGCTTCCGGCATCAACTTACACACAAAATTTGAAATGTACAATTCTAAAGCCTGAACCCTTTTCTATGCATATATTTTCCAAAACTATTTATTTTTCATAACGGTGAGGTCGTCATGTAGAAGCCATTAATCTAGGTAACATTTATGAGTTTAATTCTGGAAATTCCCTGATTATAAAAAAAAACCGTTCAAACAAATGATAATTCAATTCTCAGAACTATTATAATAACCATTTTCGAACAAATAAGGCAAGCATTATTAATACGGCCAATCAAAATGTATATTTGCATTTGACAGCTAATTGAAAACCATCACTAATATACCAAACTCGCTATTTGCAAATTGTATACCAATATTCCGTATCAATGAAATACTCGTAATCGTTAAGCTCGTTAAATGCATAGGCTGCAAGTAACTAGCAGATTACATTTGCAATACGAATAATCAATGAAATAACGTTGAAAGCTGGCCATTATGTTAATTATAATTGTTAAATACTTATAAGTATAAATTTTTATGTTAGGTACTGAATAAAGGTACCGTTCGGATTTAGTCTGCATCAGCATTACAGCTGCAGTATTGCAGCGTGATGTTACGAGATTGCCCGGATAATAACATCAATTTTGACATTTGTGACAGAAATGCATTTGGCACTAATATCGCGCTGCAATGCAGCAGTGCTGGTATACTCGTATTATATAGTCTGAATCCAAACCGTACCTTTAGTGCAGCAAATTGCAGCAACTGCAATGCAGATGCAGGAGCTTAGTACCTTTTGCTGGGGATTTAATAATTAAATATGCTATTTAAACAACGGAAAACGGCAGGCTATAGGTACCATGTTATACTCGTAGGTGCCAGCTTGCTATTTATTTTTCCAAAAAATATTAATGAGTATTCGGATAATTTTGACTAAACCCAAATTTCCGCTAAGTAATTTCGAAAATCACATATAATTCCACCATATTAGAATTTTTTAGAAGTACCTGACATTCGGAACTTTTTGGAATTACTTGAAAACACCTATACACTATGCAAAAATATATTATACATATTACGTATATCTTAAATTTACTCAGATATGTTTGTATTTTTGGAAAACTTTCAATCACATCTTTAATTAGCTATAGATTAAAATAATCCCATATAAAAGATTTTTCTGCTACGAATTATATTCGAATTAATTTCACTCAGCGTGTGCGAATGTAACTTAACTCGACTTCGTAATAATATTTATAGTGTTGAGTAGTATATACAGTCAGCATCAATTATACTTCGTATCCAAATCCAAGACAACAAATATAATTTACTAGCAGCAGTACACGTTATCGTGCAGTCCAAGTCACACATTTTAGAGATTATAGTATTTAAAAAACAAGTTCGCGCTGTCCCTCTCACTCGCTACGCTGCGTTCCTGCTTCGACATCGCTCCTCCAGTACACATTACATGTTTTTGTGTTAGTCCGAGTCACACGTATTTTCGCCAAAATAGTGTTCCCCTAAATATGTGTACCTAATTGTGTTTCGATTAATGTTTATTGTGCGCTGAATAAGAAGTATAGAATCAAAACATTATTTGAACTGCCGACCGCCGTACCCTCGAACGAAAAATTGATGTTTATTCAGCTCGGCAAGTCTAGTCTCGTTTGCCATACTTACATGGCAGTTAAACTTTCAATTTGAAATTGTAGGTATATTCGTTTAGCGTAATAAACTTATTACCTAAGAAATCAAGTAAGTAATTTTTACGTTCATACGAAATCACTTACTACAATTACCTTCTTTTTGAATGAATAAATTACGGAAAAAATAAGTATGGGGCTACAAATAGATTACAATTTGAACTTTAAATAATTGTAATACGTACTATTATAGTATTATTTACTAATATAATATTATTTAGATTTCATTTTATGATTGCATAAAATGCAATGTTCACTCACAATTTTTTTTTTTACGAGATGCTTTCGCGTACAGATTTAAATATACAAACCATATCTGAATAAAGTTAATATATACTAGGTAATCGTTTCACGAAAGCGGCTTTTACCATGTCCGATCTACCCTACCATATAATAAAACAGATAACAATGGTAATCCTTGCCGATTGGTAATAAGTGCCTATGAATGATAACAAAACGCGTCTTTATGCAAATGTATATACACAGTACCAACAAGTTTAATGAGCGTCTTATGAGGATACCTATAGGTATAAATATACAGGAGTAATGTCAATCAATACACAATCTATAAGACATTGGAAGACTATTTAGTCTGACTGACAGTTTAAAGTGTTTAATGCCATTAATCGACGTATACAAACGGGACGTGCTATGCGTGCTCCGATACCGTGCGCCCCATGCCCCATATGAGGGCCATAGTGAATCTATCGTATGGATCATGACGGATTAATAATAATAATAATAATAAAATTCTTTATTGCAACAGAAATTGATAACATATACACATTGGTAGTAGGCTTTAATCGGACATCGCGGTATCGTCGAGTCTTGGGTCCAATCGATGTGGTCGCCTCCTAAATTTGATCATCAGTTAGTTACCCGCTTTGTTATTATTAGACAGCTTTGATTAACATAATATAATATAATTTTAAAATGAAATATATTATGGAAAGATATACTTGATTTGTGTAATATTGTGGACTCCGTCTAATAATAATTCTCCTTTCCGTGAGTACTTAGAAGCTTAGGTTTACTGTGCAACAAGATATTCATCAAACAGAAAATCGGTATTAACTGTGTTGATTAAAGTTTTAATGTAATTTTATAATGCACATTAATTAATGGTTCAAAATTAAAACACATATTAAAGAAATATTTTCTTATAAATGACATAGTACTATATTTGCCCCACTTTAATAGTGAAGAGGCTATCATTACTCCACAACCATTGTGTCGAGGGCTCCGCTTTCACAGCGTCGAGGTTATATTTGCCCCACTTTAATAGTGAAGAGGCTATCATTACTCCACAACCATTGTGTCGAGGGCTCCGCTTTCACAGCGTCGAAGCTATATTTGCCCCACTATAATAGTGATGAGGCTATCATTACTCCACAATCATTGTGTCGAGGGCTCCGCTTTAACAGCGTTGAAGCTATATTTGCCCCACTTTAATAGTGATGAGGCTATCATTACTCCACAATCATTGTGTCGAGGGCTCCGCTTTAACAGCGTCGAAGCTATATTTGCCCCACTTTAATAGTGATGAGGCTATCATTACTCCACAACCATTGTGTCGAGGGCTCCGCTTTAACAGCGTCGAAGCTATATTTGCCCCACTTTAATAGTGAAGAGGCTATCATTTCTCCACAATCATTGCGTCGAGGGCTCCGCTTTAACAGCGTTGAAGCTATATTTGCCCCACTTTAATAGTGATGAGGCTATCATTACTCCACAACCATTGTGTCGAGGGCTCCGCTTTAACAGCGTCGAAGCTATATTTGCCCCACTTTAATAGTGATGAGGCTATCATTACTCCACAATCACTGTGTCGAGGGCTCCGCTTTAACAGCGTTGAAGCTATATTTGCCCCACTTTAATAGTGATGAGGCTATCATTACTCCACAACCATTGTGTCGAGTGCTCCGCTTTCACAGCGTCGAAGCTATATTTGCCCCACTTTAATAGTGAAGAGGCTATCATTACTCCACAGTCATTGTGTCGAGGGCTCCGCTTTCACAGCGTTGAAGCCATATTTGCCCCACTTTAATAGTGAAGAGGCTATCATTACTCCACAATATTGTGTCGAGGGCTCCGCTTTCACAGCGTCGAGGCTATATGTACCCCACTTTAATAGTGAGGAGGCTATCATTACTCCACAATCATTGTGTCGAGGGCTCTGCTCTCGTAGTGTTGAGGCTAAGTTTGCCCCACGTCATAGTGAGGATGCTATCATTACTCCACAATAATTGTGTCAAGGGGTCCGCTGTCGCAGCTGTCGCAGTGACGAAGATATATGCCGCACTTTAAGTTATATGTACTATACAATTCCACAATAATCGTATCGAGGCCTCCATTTCCGCAGCGTCGAGGCTATATGTGCTTCATTTTAAGTGTCGAGGTTATAATGCTTCGGTCATTTGGTTCTTCGGTTGCTTTGCTCCTTTTGGTCGCTTCGCTCTTCGGTCGCTTCGCACTTCGGTCGCTACGCTCTTCGGTCACTTCGCTCTTCGGTCTACAGTCGGTCATTATACATATCTCAAAATGATATCGTCAAAGATATATAACGTTGCTCTATTATAACAGTGTTGATGCCAATGTAATGATTGAAGACTTTAATAGTATTGGAAGTAGCTTTACGCATGTAAATATAAGGGACTAAAGAGCAAAAATATTTAAGGTTGAGCTAAAGTTTACAGGACTTGTAAAAATAATGAAATATAAAGGAGGTTCTTGTTACGCTGAGGTAATTTAATAGGTGTTAATGCGGCCTAAAATACCTTAAACAAAATGTACGCATGGCATTGCCCTTACAGACAAAGAAATGCTGTATGTAAACAACATATAGGAAAAAATATATCTGTAAACCCTTTAACCCAAATTTATGATTCGTACTCATATCACGCTGTTATATACTCCTAATAACTTCAAACGTCAGCTTTGATATGCTGTCAAGAATATACCATATCAACGAGCCTAATGTAATAAATCCGGTACAATTTACTTACGGATTCTCAGCTCCAAACTTCAGGGGAACATCGCCGCATCAAACAAGAGGTGAACCGCCGTTGATGCACTATCCCGCGACGCGAAATAAGTGCTGTAAATTGTGCAACCATGCAACTAGAGTTATGCTGCCACGTGTTGCAGTCGCTTGCGCTAAGTAGCTAGAGTAATAATCGCAATAAAGGGTTGAAATCCTTTAACAATAACATTATTATTGTCTGAAATGTAAATGCTCGGGTTGTCATATTGTCTTGCTGTAAAAGAAAGCTTAAATAGTTTTCATTTTTCGTCGCAATGCACACTGTACAGTTTTATTGTAGGTAACGTTAAAAAATGTTACTCCTTAAAATGAAGTACAAGTTACAAGTCATGCCAGATATTTCGTTCACAAATATATCATAACTCAACACATAATCTACCTAAGTTCCTTGCCACTTGTTAACGTAGTAGCCATCATCGTTCAGATACGCATAAGCAGATGAGATTAGCTATTTAGTTATAAATAATATCATATTACTATTTCTTGATCTGTGCTAATAACTAAAATTAGTCCATCTATATTTTCAAAGTGATAAGTTTCAAATACTTAATACCTACAGGATACTTTACTAGTAATTGTCCAGACTTAGTTTTAAAGTACTTACATATAGCCTTGATATTTATGGTAGCATTACAATGAAGAAAATTCTCCTTTATCTACCTCAATCAAAGGCTATTTACCGAGGAAAGTATTGATTGCTGTATTCAAAATTAACTTTAAAGTGTCGTAACATAAAATTAGATTATATTTTAGGGTCAGTAACGCGCATGTAATATACCTCTGCAGTAGCGGCCATTCATAGGCTACGGTGATTGTTTACCATCAGGCAGGCCGTATGCTTGTTTGTCTCCGTTGTAATTACATCCAGAGAATGGTTGGTAAATTCTAAATTATACAAAATGGTTTGTTTATATGGTTACAGACAGAAAATGCCCATCTAAAACTTATTTAGAGCCAACTAAAGCTTGAAAACACATTTACACTTAATGGCGTCCTGGCTTGTAAATGACATAAAAATAGTTGTACCTTGTGAATATTAAGATATATACAACTTTATCAATATACTACAGTGAAATCAAAGAAAGTTTTATACTTTTTTAATATTAACGAAATGAAATACCAAGAGCAATTTCACTCCTTAATTTTATTATGCTATACATACATTTTACATTTATACTATGTGGATACATAAATAATTATTTAAATTGGATATAAATTAATAACTTCTAGGTGGTACGTTGTTCTCTTTAGTCAAAATCAATAATATCAGCTTGTTCGTAACATACTGATTTGATATCGATATTTTATTTTATTTTCGCATTCAGGATTTGAATTTAAATACAAAGCTCTGAACATCTGCTAGTAAATTATATTTGTTGTCTTGGATTTGGATACGAAGTATAATTAATAATCAAACGAACTTACCTGTGAAGTTTGATTACAATTATGCGAGTATCCAAATCCAAGACAACAAAGACCCGCCCCCCATCCCCAAAAATGAAAATAAAATAGTCTCTGTTAATAACTCTGAAATAATGAGTACTGGAGGAGCGATGTCGAAGCAGGAACGCAGCGTAGCGAGTGAGAGGGACAGCGCGAACTTGTTTTTTAAATACTATAATCTCTAAAATGTGTGACTTGGACTGCACGATAACGTGTACTGCTGCTAGTAAATTATATTTGTTGTCTTGGATTTGGATACTCGCATAATTGTAATCAAACTTCACAGGTAAGTTCGTTTGATTATTAAAAGTAGCGGATGAAACAACACGCCAAAATTATCTGATATTCCGGATAACTTTTCCAAATAATAATAGATAAATTGTTAAAATTTGCGCTCAAAAGTATATCTTTTACAGTCTTAGTTATTATATATTAAAGACATCACTTTTTGGTAAGCTGTTATAGAATGGTAGATACTAATGAAAAGTTATTTGATCCGCCACTTTTGATGCTGACTGTACAAGCAAGGTGAGGCTATTATAAATTGTACTACATAGTACGCATAGATACTAAAGTCAAAAGTCATTTATTGCGCCCATTTGTTTTTACGCGGTCATAATTAAGTGTACCCGTAACTTAAAAAAACTTCTTAAGAGGCTGTCAACACCCAATGTCCTTGAAGTTGATGTTACTTAAACAGTTTTTTAAGAAAGACTATTTGTTTTAGTCAAGTAAGAAAAATATATGTTCATATTAATTTTATTATATTTCAAAGACCGTGGTTGTACTCGATACATGATTGAACGAAATCGGCTCGATAGAAAATAATTGCAAAGATTGGTCTTAAAATCACAATTAAACGGTTCTATGTCTGTATTGTTTTGACTTATGGGTCTGCAATTAAAATCACAATTTCAAAACATTTATATCTAAACCGCTATTGAGTAAAATATTACACTAATAATCCACTTTTTTTTATTTAAATAGGTATTTTTCTTATTATTCCCTTGCCCAGGCCCAGTAACATGCGACAGTGCTATCTCGTTTACTCCAATACAAATAGACAGTGTGCGCGCTTTAGGTATTGACAGCCTCTTAATTTATGATTTCACAGATAAATACACGCTTAGATATTCAGTGCTAATTTTGAATAATTTTGGATTTATCTTCCAGTTTTAGCAACAAGCTGAATGTGATCTGCCGCCCGTTCTACTTGGCCCTAATCCTCGACGCCATCATGCTAGTGTGTGTATGCTCTGTGAAGATTGCCATCTCCGTGAGTAAACAGCTTTCAATGAAACGTAATGTCAAGAGGCGAGATGCCACGGCTGATATAGGCTTAAAAAGGGATGGTTAAGGTTTACTTGTAATTACAAAAAAATAACTTACTTATGGCTATATCCGTACTAATGTAATGAATGCAAAAATAACTCGGTCTGTCTTTCTATACACGGTGTAACATGAGGAAATCGAAAGATTTTAATAGTGTATTCCTGATCGCATTTAGAGACTAAAATGTATAAAAAAACTTTTCTGGATTTCGCATAGTTTCAGAGTTAATCCGAATAACAAAAAAAAACATCTTTTTGTAACTTAATGCAAAATGCCTTTTTGATGGTAATGATGCCCTTGCGGGACGTAGTCTAAATATCCTTCTTGATAGATGCCAACTCTTGAAAACACTAGGTTTTAAACAAAAAAAAAAAAACAAAAAACGGTAAAATTCATTTTCAGTGCCAGTTCTACCATCATTAACTTTTAATGTAAAAATACATAAAAATTTTTTTTTTTTTTTGGCGATGTTTATAATCATAGTTATAACATTTTTTCCTTCTTCTGGCCTCAGAAGTGCGTGGTTAAAATCTTTCAGGTTCCTCGTTTTACACCGTGTATGTTAACTCTTTACATCATCCACTGGACAGATCTAATTGAAGTTTGTTAATCAAGGAAGGCAATCATTTTTGTCGAGGTAGTTTGGCGCTCAAACGCAGTGAGAGCACCAATAGTCCGAGGCTGAAATGAAAAAAGGAAATCGTACTTGGAACTTAATCGTACACTTTTTAGAACAACAATGACGGCGTCTAGTCAACTCTATGACTGCTGTTCGACACAAGGTTGGCGCAACTGTGCAGCGACGCCATTTTCCATAGCGCTGACTAGACGCTAGTGTGTGGTGGCTCTTATACTCCGTTCTCTCCATTTATATTATAGCTCATAATTAATGGAGCTGTGGAGATCACGGGGAGTGGCCTTCGCCCAGCAGTGGGACATTAAATCGGGGTATTAAAAAAATACATTCGAATATGTTTTATCAATTTTCGAGATACCTCACGAGTTTAGGTAAACCCACGGGCTATAGAATTTTATTCTGAGGCATGTGGCAGTTCTAAAAGTCAATAAAATAATAATATAATTCTTTCAAGATGTTGTAATCCTCTCAATTTTTCTATCAAAATACATAAACCTAACAGAGGCTATATTGCTAGGATAGAAATGCGAATATTTTGTATATACCTAAAAATAAAAATTTATCTAGTTGAAGATTTTCAACACTCTACAAGACGCATATATTATAAAAATCCTGTGACAAATTTCTCATTCCGACAATATCTCAAGTTGCATTTGGCAAGCAAAAAACATATCCTATAAAGCACTAGGGCGCCAAAGAACTCAGTTGTCATTCCATATGCACGAGTATTTTAAAATCCAGTAGTAAGTGCTATCTCCGAATACACGCACCTCTTACGGAAATAGAGGTCAAAATACACTGGATATCTGAGATTTCAATGTCTTTTGCGGTTCAGTAAATTCTAGAAACGTATTCAGATTTCTAAAATACTGTACTGACTTGATATTTGTCTAAATTGAAACGTAATCCTTTACAAGTGTTGTAACAGTGTAGGGTTGCACAAAAGTCTAAAAAAGTAAAAGGTCAACTGGAAGAGATCTCTTAAAAATTATAAATTCGCCTTTGTACTCAGCTTTTCCTATTTGTAAGTTACTTTTGTTATGTGTCTTTCTTTGTTTCCAATAAAGAGTTTAATACTACTGCTACAACCGCCTTGTAAACGAAATTTTCATCAAGTACCTAATGACTTGATGAAAATTTCGTTTTACGGCCAAAAATGTTTGGCCGTTTTAATTAGTCTGTAAAATAGGTACAGTCACGGACTTGGACTTTAATGAGCCATCTGGGTTTACTTTTCATTGGATATTTTCATACTGTTAGTATTGACAACCAAATTAGCTTGACCTAAATGGATCAACATTTAAAGTCCATGACCGGCACAGTCACGTCTGAAAATATCTATCTGAAAAATGTGCCAAAAATATGTATACACTACCTTAATATATGGGCAATAAAGTCATCTATACATATTTTTGGCACTCTCTTCGTATCGATATTTTCAGACGTGACCGTACCTTAGAACTAGTCTAGCTTGAAATCATAATCTCCTGCTTGGAAGCTCTAGACTTACCGCTCAGCAACCAGCTTCAAATCCAGTTCTACATGTGTGATCATGACGTATTTTTTTTAAATCGAATCCGTCTCCAAACTTATCTTGACGCGCGCAATTCCTTTCCAGAATAAAACGTCTCCTGACACGATGAAATACTACGTTCATGAGTTCTGCTTCATCATGGTTGTGCTTATGTTCTGCACACTTGGACAGCAGGTTGAGAATGAAGTAAGTTTCTATGCAAAAATTCATATAAATAAAAAAATAAAATAAAAAAACAACGAAATGAGACGCTGGTTCTAACATATTTCGATAAAATGTGACTAAGAATCTGTTTTTAAATATAAATAAAAACGCATTTAAATCGATTTACCCGTTTAAGAGCTATAGTGCCACAGACAGATACCGACACATAACAGTAAAATTTATAACAATTTGTAACCCCCTCTTTTTGCGTCGGGGGTTAAAAAGGACTTGTGTCCATTTATATGAACCTAAATAAAGCCGCTATATACATTTTAAGTCCATAAAATATATTCCTAATAACTCAAAGAACTCCGGACTATAGTAAGCCGTTTAAGTTGCATGCCGATGCCAGTAGTGATGGTATAGGTGCCTTGTTAAAGCAAAATCATCGATGGTAGGGAGTAGGGAGCACCTGTTCGGGTAAATGTACGAATCTGTATTGTAATAAGGCTCCATGCTGAGCTTCTAGTCCGTTTCTACGACTTCAAATAAATATATTTCTGGAAAACTCTTTAGGAGTAATGAATATTAACATGTATATTTGACAAAGAATACTTATTGTTATTTGATATTACTTAAAGTCAATGTAAGGAAACTGTCTATAAAGGAAAACCTTTCGTCATTTTTAACTCTTACGTTTTGTGCATATACTCCACTTACCAAAAGGTCGGTAGACCAAACGGAGTGAAGTTATCCTTTCAGCATCCTGCTAGTGTCTGTATAAATACAAGAGTTTTGCCGTATGACTGTTTTCCCAGTAATATAGCATACATAAAATTAAGCCTATCTTCTCCACATTGACCTACTGTGTTTTGTAATGCGTAACGCAACTTTTTACTATATATATAATGGTACAGTTAGCGATAAAAAGTGTTATCACTGTTGTTTTAGTGCGCCAGGCTAGAAACAGCAGTAACAGAGAACTGGTACATCTTCAACAGGACCCATAATATCCATGTGCGCATTTTTAAAATGGCGCTCAGCCAACGAATGCCTATTTATATATTTGGAACCATTACTTTGTCAGCACCTACTTTTACCTGGGTAAGGTTATTTATTTTAATTTCTCCTAATGCCTGATTTTTTTAACCATATTTAAACTTATCACTCTGTCTTTTTTATAGGTTTATGGGTTCCAATCTTTTGTCAGGGGAAAATAAATTAATTTATATTCTTAGATAATCGTACGAAAGTGGAACTCTTTATGAAAAAGAAAATAAATCAAGCGGCCCGATTCGAATTTCATGAAGCAAAAACGTCACTTTTGACATTGACATATCCGGTCCATATCGTATCTAGACCTTATATAGTTTGAATTGAGCCGTATTTCAGTACCATGGCAGTGACATGTTTCTGATAAACACTTTAAAAAAATGTTTATTTTCAGTTTTTAAAAACGGGAATGTCGTTCTTCACGTTAGTTATGTCGGTGTTGGATGAAAACTAGAAGATGTTCATATAAAATATCATTAGTAAGATCTATTTTGTAGAACGTAGGCATACATGTATACCTATAAATAGCTAATTAAATGATTAAAAATGCCTTATGACTTTTTATAACCCCACCATTTAACGTAAATATTAAAAAATCCCACCATATTAAAAAAAAAACCGCCCAAGAGCATGTCGGGCCATGCTCAGAGTAGGATTCTGTAGTTACTCTTCCATCACAATAAGCTAAACTGGAGCTTAAAGTATGGTAGATTGTTAACCAAGGGATGAATTGTGGGTGTACGTCTTTTTACTATGAAGGGGAAACTTTTTGCGATAACTCAAAAACAGCTAAACTGATCATATCCGCTATAGTTTTCATTTAATGTCTTTCTTAAGCTCTACTTCCAAGATTTTTTTCATATTTTTTGGACCTTAGGTTCAAAAGTTAGAGGGGGGGACATATTTTTTTTCCCACACTGTAGGGTTGAAGCAAAAAAAAAGGTTCACCCCCCACTTTACGTGTAGGGAAGGTACCCTAAAAAAAAATTTAGATTTTATTGTACGACTTTGTCGGCTTTATTGATTTATATATCCATGCCAAATTTCAGCTTTCTAGCACTAACGACCACAGAGCAAATCCTCGGACAGACAGACAGACGGATATGGCGAAACTATAAGGGTTCCTAGTTGACTACGGAACCCTAAACAACATCTGTAAATCACTATCATTTCACTTCGGCTATGAAAATACATATAACCTAAAGTGTCAAGGTAAAAAGGTACGAATTATACAAAGCTAAAACATAGTAGTAAAAAATATTTACAATTTACTCGATTTTATATCAATCCAAATGTATAGTGTATGCACAAATAAACATACGTAGTCGTCCCAATAATCACATTAATTAAATTGATATTTGCGTGCAACTGCTGAGCGTGGGCCTTCCTACATACTCATAACACTCTTGAAATAAACCTCTCATCCTTAAAAATGGCCCCAATAACTCATACAACGAAAACAACATTCAATACATTAAGTGTGTTGCAATATCTTCGCTTATCCACGATAAATAAACTCGCCTAATAAAGATTTATTCCAGTTCCAAGATAATATTTATGAGGCAACTCCATTAACAGAATCGGACCCATTAACTAGGAAAATAATCCTCTAAGCCACAGAAAGGATAAGTTTTTTCTTCTTACTCAATAGCAGGGTGCTGATTTGCTTATTTCATCCAAGTTGGTACTATAACAAGAACATAGGATAAACAGAATTGTTCTTGGGTATCCGTAGATAAAACCAAACAAGATATCTACATCGGCGTGTCACTGAAACACCTAACACTACATTTTTACACTTCTAAAAATGATAAAAAGCACTATTTTTGGTGCACATTCGGTAATTATTTGACTTAATAATAATAATAATAATAGTGGGCGGCGAGTCACCGCCTGCCTCGATAACTAGTGAAAACATTGTTATGGCAGGTGTCCGGACGTCTTTGCAATAACCCAGTCTCATTGTCCTCCCAAACTTCAATCCATAGACCGTTATACTGTTCATTTTTACTACAATAGTCCCAATGCCTGCTGCGACCGGTTCATGGGTGTCTATTGTTGCGCCTGTGAACGGGTTCCAGCAAGCGTTCTACATGACATTAAAGCTCTCCAAGGGGCCTCTACGTGTTGGATCTATATCCCCACGCAAGCCTATCAAAAGACCGGGATTTATAGGCCCGTGAAATCCAAGGAGATACAATAATAATAATAATAATACAGTCTTTTGTCAGGAGGCAACAAAGTGCGCGCCTTCAACGCCTGGGTAATGCCCCTGCTCACATACACCTTTGGCATACTAAGGTGGACTCAGACCGAGCTGGACGCCCTGGATCGGAGGGTCCGACTACTGCTAACCACACACCGTATGCTACACCCACGCTCGTCAGTTATGAGATTGTACATCCCACGGAAGTGTGGAGGTCGAGGCTTCCTAAACGCCAAAGATCTCCACAACCGCGAGGTGTGCAATCTCAGGAATTATTTCCTTAACAACGAGTGTGGGATGCATCGTGATGTGGTGGCAGTAGACAGGAACCTCACGCCGCTCTCCTTGGCAAACGAGAACTGGCGCAAACCTGTGGTACTAAGTACTGCGGATCGCAAGGCGGCATGGGAGAGTAAGGTGCTACACGGGCGGTTCTACAAGGCCCTCACGGGACCCGACGTGGACCTGCTCGCGTCGGTGAACTGGTTACGATTCGGGGACCTCTTCGGAGAAACCGAGGGTTTTGCCTGTGCAATTGCGGACGAAGTGATGATGACGAACAACTATCGGAAATATATCCTGAAGGACGGTACGGTCGACATTTGTCGGGCATGCCGCCGTCCCGGAGAGTCACTCAGGCATATAATTTCCGGTTGTTCTCATCTTGCTAACGGCGAGTACTTGCACAGACATAATCTCGTAGCCAGGATTATTCATCAGCAACTTGCTCTTCTATACGGCCTTGTGGACCGCGAAGTACCGTACTACAAGTACTCACCTGCGCCAGTTCTCGAAAATGGTCGTGCCACGCTCTATTGGGATCGATCTATTATCACTGACAGGACTATTGTAGCCAATAAACCTGACATCGTGATAATAGATCGATCGCAACGCCGGGCCGTGCTCGTCGACATCACCATCCCCCATGATGAGAATCTCGTGAAAGCCGAGAAGGACAAGTCCAGTAAGTACCTAGACTTGGCTCACGAGATAACCGCCATGTGGGATGTTGATTCGACGATCATTGTCCCGATAGTCGTTTCAGCGAACGGTCTCATAGCGAAGAGTCTCGACCAACACCTTGAGAGACTCTCGCTAGGTGGTTGGATCAAGGGTCAGATGCAGAAGGCGGTGATCTTGGACACGGCGCGGATAGTCCGCCGGTTCCTCTCTCTGCGGCCCTGACCACCGGCAGCTTGGGCCCTGCCCCGCTGCTGGCGGCACCCTAGGTTAGGTTTTTTATAATGTGTTTATATGTATTTTGTATTATTTTTGTATGATTTGTTGTATTTTACTTTTATATTCATATTATAAAATGCCTAATCTAAGACACAAGATAAATAAAGAGATAATAATAATAATAAATTCTTTATTTGGCAGGCAAGAAACCCAAAAAAAAATAATAATTACAATGCACATAATAAAAGGTGTAAAAGAAAACATAAAATACAGTAAAGAATAAAAAAAAAAAAAAATGCTTATAACCTAAAACAATGAAATAAAACATTTACAAAACTTATGCACTAAAAAAGGCCGTTCTCGGACCGGTGCAGTTTTCGCCAGTGTTTGTTAAATTCGTCACTGTAGTCTTTAGCTACCAGTGACAGAATTTCATTGTTGGAGGCTAGCAATCTCGCCCGGAAGGCAGCCGACCTGGCTCTCAGGATGGCGAAGAAGTCAGGGACCCTCGCGTCCGCGAACATGCCCTTCGCACTGCAGAAACGGGGTAATTTCAACAAAATACGAAAGGCGTTATTGTACTGTACCCTTAACGCGTTGAAGGAGTGCCTGGTGTACCTGTTCCAAAGCTGACAAGTATAAAAACATTGGCAAAAGGCTTTGAACAGGGTCACCTTTACCTCACTCGAACAACGCGCAAAGCGTCGAGCCAACATGTTGCACCGAACCGCGAGAGCCCTGCGCTCCCTCTCCATATCGGCGTCATCTTTCAAGTACTCGTCCAGGATATGTCCTAAGTACTTAAAGCTCGTTACAACCCGAATTGGCGCACCACTCATACACACCGTAGGTATCACCTCCGGACCCTTCCCTGACCTAAAAACGAGCATTTCCGTCTTAAGCACGTTATATTTTAGGCCATGCGTACTGGCATAATGTTCGCAGATCTTAAGCAGCTTCATAAGACCATTAATCGAGGGGCTGAGAAGCACCATATCGTCTGCGTAGCTCAGATTGTTAACACATACGTTACCAATATGGCAACCGACGTTGGAGCCTCTCAGCTCCCCGATAAGATCGTTGACATATAAATTGAATAGGTCCGGAGATGTCAACCCGCCTTGGCGCACTCCACAGTCTAGCCTGTAATCGTTAGACTGTGCGTCACCCCACTTTACATTGTTAGTTTGGTTTTCGTACCAGAACCTCAACAGACCTATAACCTCAGGAGGTGTCCCAGACGTGAATAGCTTTTTCCACAGCAAATCATAGTTGACTAAGTCAAAAGCGCGGCTGAGATCTAAAAAGCACGCGTACACTGACGTTTCCCTTTTGACATAGTGATTCACTGTGTACTTCAGACCTAATATTGCAGAATCCGTTGAAAGTCCTGAGCGAAAACCAAACTGCGCCTGATCAATTGTACGATTCCTAGTCAATTCGGGTTGTAATAGCCTCTCGAGTACTTTGCCGATTATCGTAGCCAGCGAGATAGGCCTGTAGTTGTTAAGACTAGACAGGTCACCAGTTTTATTTTTAACAATAGGGACAACTATTGTTTTCATCATGTCAGGAGGAAGATAACAATGGGCTAGGCATGCATTAAAAAAATCTGCTAGGACACGATAAAGCTCGTCACTGCCGTGGAAGATGTGCTCCACGCTAAGTCCATCGTGCCCCGGGGACTTCCCACGCTTCATATGTTTTACAACATTAGAAATATCTTTCATTGTAAAAAAGATGTTATTGTCGTGAGGGGTCACCGGTACCGAAAGCCCCGACGGGGGCACACCCTCCACGTTCAACGGCGTAACCTTGAAATGAGAGGCGAACATATCCGCTATCAGTTTAGGTTCACTAACATTGTTGACTGAGACTGGCAACCCTTGTTTACTATTAAGAGACTTAGTCGCTTTCCAAAATTTCGAGAAATTATTATTCGCCCGATTTAAAGTTAAAATGTTCATTTTTATTTGTTCCTCATTCTTCTGGCACCATTTTAATTTATTTTTAAACACTTTACGGCTGTTTCGCATATTTTCATAATAAACACCGGAACTAGGGTTGCCAGCTACCGCCCAACATTTATAATGGATTTTAGCAATCTCATGAGATTCACTGACATGATGATTCCACCCGGCGACCTGCCTCCTCCGCGTTGAACCGGTCCGAGGACGGCGATGGCAGGTACGAGCGGCGGCATTCTGTAAAGTCCTCACTATCTCATTATATCTACCATCTAATATTAACTTATAATTATTAAAATTATTACTTATGCTAATATCACAGGCAATACAATGACCAGGAGAAATCACATTTTTAAATTCATAATAACAAGCTTCCGCATACTTATATGACTGCTCTTTACTTTTGTTGTTCCAAAGTACTTTACTTAGATTATTAGAAGGGTCTTGGTTAAGTTTTTTAATCATAACAGTCGTGTCAAGTACAATGTACAGCGGAAAGTGATCCGATCAACACACGTCGTTGTCCACACGCACACACTTAATCAATTCGTAGGCCGCAGAGGTAGCCACGCAGTGGTCGAGCCACCGGCGCGCGCCACTCGCCTCGCACAAGTACGTATATGTATCCGGTTGACCACATAAGAACTTCACGTCAGCACACTCCCATTGCTCATCCTTACAAAAATTATCGAGTTCTTGCCCAAACCGTGAATTCGGATGTGCATTATAATCACCTAAGATAAACGCGTTCTCCACTTCGCTATCATTAATAACAGCACTAATTATTCCGAGACAGTCCGTGAAATTTATTAGGTCCTCACTGTTGTTACTATCATACGGCATGTAAACACTAAAGGCTAGAAATGCGTTCTCCTCGATTTGAATACGCACGGCAATGATTCTGTCACTACCACAGTCCACAACGGACACGTTTTGAAGACCGATTTCCTCCACATAAGCGCGAGCCCGCCGTATGGTCTCCCACGTAGTACACCGGCCGACGAGTCTACAGACGATTTGGCATAGCAACCGAAGTCGTCATCGATTTCATGTATGAAGTTTAGATCATGTTGTAATAGCCATGTTTCCTGTAGCGCTATGAGATCAACATTTTTGCAGATATCTCGCACATGTTGGACCGATCGTTTAATTGACTTACAATTAAATGATACAAAAGATACCGTTAATCATAGGTTGCGTAATTTTATTTTAAAATAAAGTAATTTCGTGCAGAAAGTAATAGACGGGAAAAATAAGTAATAAGTTAACAAGATTTTAGGACAATTTTCATCAAAATTTCTGCTATTTGCCAAGTTTCATCGAAAGCCTTTCAGCTGTTTTGCGTGACTGAGGAACAATGGCTTATGGGAGCTTGGGGTCCGCTTGATGACTAATTCTAAGGATTGGCGTAAGCACTAAATAGATTTTATGAACGCGAATGCCTAGTTTCCCCTCTGACCTTCCAACCCAGAGGGGAAACTAGGCTTTATTGGAATTAGTCGGGTTTCCTAACCATGTTTTTAACCATCGAAAAGCGATTGGTAAATATCAAATGATAAACAAACCAAACCAATATCCAAATATCCAGAGTAAATACATTAAATACAATGCAACAAAGTCAAGTTCTAATCGAGAAAAATATTTTTGAATTGATAAATATTGATTCAACAGATGCAGTAAAATATAGGTATATTTGTATTTAGCCATATGATTTATATACAATACGACGTTGTCGACAGATATATGTACATGTTCTGGCACTCGAAATTGTTAGTAGAAGATATTATACAGAGCGCCCAAACGCCCCTCCGTAATTTTCTTATTTCATTAAGTACCTACTGCTACCACCATTTGTGACATTACCTATGAAAAGGGACCTTATTGTCGGTGGCACTTTCGCCATTATCAACGATTCTCTCATATTATAAACAACGCCGCGCTACGCAGTGCGGCATATTCGCCATCGACAATAAGATCCCTTTTCATAGATAATGTCACATTTTGACAATGACATATTCGCTAGCGTAAGCGTCTTTCACTTTCTATAGATCTCGCTCATACTGGTATAATATTGATTCAACAGATGCAGTAAAATATAGGTATATTTGTATTTAGCCATATGATTTATATACAATACGACGTTGTCGACAGATATATGTACATGTTCTGGCACTCGAAATTGTTAGTAGAAGATATTATACAGAGCGCCCAAACGCCCCTCCGTAATTTTCTTATTTCATTAAGTACCTACTGCTACCACCATTTGTGACATTACCTATGAAAAGGGACCTTATTGTCGGTGGCACTTTCGCCATTATCAACGATTCTCTCATATTATAAACAACGCCGCGCTACGCAGTGCGGCATATTCGCCATCGACAATAAGATCCCTTTTCATAGATAATGTCACATTTTGACAATGACATATTCGCTAGCGTAAGCGTCTTTCACTTTCTATAGATCTCGCTCACACACAACACACACACACAAGAGCTTGTAATAACAAGCGAGATGTTAAGAAAGTACTTAAGTTACGCAGACGTTAGCAAAAATATGTCAGTTTCACACTAATAAGGCAGTCGTGGTAAGTCTACAGTACCCCTAGTGTAAATAAATTCGATTTCGAAACGTGACGTACGCGTTTGCGTTTAGTCTCATTTTGTATGTGATTTAGAAAGAGCGCGCCAAGCGGGACGTTTTGGAAACTCAAAATCCTATACAAAATGAGACTTAACGCAAACGCGTTCGTCACGTTATGATGTCGATAAAATTTACACTAGGGGTACAGAACAGTAAAAGTGAAGGTATGTAACATCTCTCTATAGTTACGACTATACGTTCGTTCCTTGGGACGCATTTTAATTTGCAATTTCTCTGAATTCACATATAATAGGTAGATCTTGTAACAATAAAATATACTTTTATTAATACCTATAATAATGAACTATCATTTTGCACTAGCCTGTAGTGTGGAGAAGATCAAATATAAATACATATAAGAGAGTAGAGACTGCACGATCCCAAAGTCAAACCGTGTAAACTGTTTTATGGGACTCCGTATCTGTATGAGATGTATCATTTTATGTTAATAATAAATAAAAATAAATAATAATAATATATAAAAAGGAGCTAATTTTGTATAAAAACACAACATTGTTTTCTAATAACTCAGTAATTACAGCTAACTCAGTAATAACTCAGTAAACGAATACTTCACTGAATATATGTAATATGAGTACCCTAACAACGTTATTTTCCTTCTCGCAATTCGTTGAAAATAAAACAAACAATAAGTAAGTATTTAAAGCTCAAATTGGCTTGATAATACGGTTCTTAGAATATACTTGGGTACCGCTAAATATGTATAAATTTATAATTTTGAATTAACGAACTAGCTATACAGCTCTAAACTAGGTAGAGCCTTCCCCGAGTTAGAGTCTTACCCGAGGCAGTGTTTTTTTTTGTTTTCATCATTTAAAACATTGTATTACATTACAAACTAAAGTTAACCAAATAGCAAACAGATCAAAAATTTAAACATTTAAAATTCAAAAAATATTCTGTTAGTAGGCCTCAGAGGCTCTTTCATAAGTCAATAGAACTTTTACAGTGACATGGAAAATACATAGGTGGCAACATTCATAAATACAACAGCCAATATCTGGGTAAACAATAAATGATAATGATCTTAAAATAAATAATTACTGCAATATAATAACAGAGGTGAGACTATTCCTCCATAAAACATAAAATTTGGAGATGTAAACGGTCGCCAATGTCAGAGTAAAGTACTTATAAGATCGGAGGTGTAAAGGTTCTCCAAGCGTCAAAATGCACCATGCACCATCTAGCCAATTTTCGTATGATCTATGAAAACCTACCTTTACAAATAAATATATGATTTATAATTTTAAAATAAAATTAGATATATGGAATTAATGTTTCGCGTCAGATGTTACTGCTACTCTTTATACTTCCCATTTATTTTTTACGTTTTCGTATTATTCGCTCGACATAACACAAAGAAACATTTATTAAGGCGACAATTTATTTATGCTTCCATTCGCAGTATTCACTTCTAACGGCATATTGTCGACAGTCTTTTATTTACTAAGTATTGACTGCACTGACTTGCTATTATTTTTAAGTTTAATCATTTATACGAGTAATAACTAAGTACCTACTTAACCCATCAGAGGTTAGATTATATGATAATTGATAACATAGTGACTGGCGAAAAGCTAAAATAATTTCTTCTCAACAATTTATACTGATGTAGAAAAGTAAAAAAGACCAAAATCTCTAATGCCTAGTGCAGGAACTTCCTGCTTCGCACAGCTAAACTGTGAAACCAACTGTCGCTTGTGGTATTACCGGATGATCGATACCACCTTTACCTTCAATATAAGAGCGTACGTATCTTAAAGGCGGACTCGCAAACCCTCTCGTGTTGCAAGTGTCCATGGTCGACCGTAAGGCTGAGGGCTCGTCGCAAGCAAGCGGCGCGCGGCGCGGCGAGCGGCCTAATTGCTTACTATCAATCATTTGTCTACTCGTTTCTAACACAAAATAGTTTGAAGAAGCTAAAAAAACCATGTATATAGTACAATAGAGCTGAACTCCTAGTAATGTCAAATGAATAAAATGTTCGGTAAGTTCGCGTTCTTCTTTCACGTAAGCATGAGTGAGATGGAAGTGCGTCCGGTAGGTCGGATATCATGTTTTTTAATGTTGTTTTTTTGTGTGTTTTTAAAATGAATAAAGTAATCGTTGAGTTCCCTCAAGCATAACATTACTCACTTTTAGAATTAATTTTCATATGTTTAGCTTTTGTGCAAAGTTTATTATAATGTTTTAAGTGCATGTTAGACTCAGCTTCTAATTAAATTTATTGCAGCCGTTTTGTAGTCCAAAAATGCTCTACAACTTTTTTGAAATCCGGTTTTTGAACCTGCTGCTCCTTATTTTATCGTTTTATCGCCCGTTTGGCAGTCGCGTCGCACTTTCATTTATACTGCAATGCTGAAATATGAACATTAAATCTTGTTAGCCGCCTCCTTCTACTTCCTGCCTCGCACAGCTAAACTACCTTCAAACTCTCAAGAAAAGAGCGTACTCTTATCTTAAAAGCGAGCACTTGGAACAACGCCTCTGGTGTTGCAAGTGTCCATGGTCGACAGTAAGGTTCTGGATTGGACGCAAGCGGCTCGCGGCGCGGCAAGCAGCCGAATGCTTACCATCAAGTGTTTTATCTGCTCGTTTATAACACAAAATAGTTTGAGGAATCTGAAAAAAAAATGCAATTTATATAATTATATTACAATCGAGCTGAACTAGTAATGTCAAATAAATCAAATACTTAAAGTTCAAATGCGGTCAACGTGTCGCTACACCGCTTTATCACCCGTTTGGCAGTCGCGTCGCACTTACATCTGCGCTGCAATGCTGAAATATGAAAATTGAATCTTGTTAGCCGTGATTTTGGGTCGACTTGATCACCGTCTCGCTGTCGCCGAACTTGGCTTGCGATAATGTAGTTTACGGACCGTATTTGAATGGCTAATTTTCTGGATAAAGTTTAATGGAAGATAAAAGCAGCGGGCATACAGCGACTTGCGAGTCCAATATAACAACGCGTTTAGGGTTCAGTTGGGATTGCCGCTGCACTGCAGTGCGTCGGGCATGTTTGCGGAGGCGCGGACCGACGATTTTGCTGCCATAATGCGCAAGCGGTGCGCCTCCCTGCTAGCCAGACTGGACTGGATGTCTGTCGATACCCCCCGTCAGGGGGGTATGAGGGGCCGCTACCGCCTTTCGGCTGCGGCGGCTGTCGCGGGTCTCTTCCCCACCGACCGGTGGTCAAATGGCCGTCATTTGGGGGACGGTGTGTGTGGCTAGTGTGGGGCTAGCCAGAGCGTCGCGTTGACGCGTCGATGGACGCAGCTCCATGTCTCGCGCTCCACGTAGGTAGGTTAAAAGTTTTTTTTTGTAGATTTAATTATTATTATTTGTTATTCATTATGATTTTAAAATGCTAACAGAAGCTTATAAGTATCTTGATTATTTTGTTTCTAACAATCTTATGGAACGTACACGTATTCTGAAAATATTTTTTTTTAATTGGAAAGCTATTCAGTATGGCCAAAATACTTACCACGCATACTATGGCCTAAAGTTAAGAGAGCGCGTAAAGTCAGAAATTAGGTACTTGGCATATGTTGAATATTATAATAAATTTAACTAAACGGATAGAAAATGAGCCATCCATTATAAAAAGTGGAATTTAAGAAAATATAAGGGGAGTATATGTATAAAAAATACAAGGCTCCAAAGTTTTTATTTTTTTTAAAGAAACGATCCATTCCATCCATCCATCCATCCATCCATTTGATCCATTCGATTTCTAAATTCTTATTGAAAAATAAATTGTGTGTGAACTATGTACATAAACGCAATATTTTTGGGTCGAAAAAGCAAATTTCTTGATCTTCCATACATTTAAGATAGACTAATGTAATGTGACGTCACATTACAATATCATTTTGTTAGAAGCGTTTCAATCGTCGAGTGCGAGTGTCAGTCTTTAACTCTCATTTCTAACCTTTGTGTTACTTAAATGCAGTGCTTGAGTCCCATATAGTAGTCAATTTAGAAGGGTACAAATAATATCGTCGCTATACTGAGTAAGTAACCTCGTATCTATATATTAGGTATGTATATCAGATACGAGTTTGAGTAAGTATAGCGACGATGTGGCGCGCCGCGCAAAACTTGCGATGGAAGAAATACCTAGGAGTCAAACGAGCAAACTACCCGATGGTAAGCGATTACCGACGCCATGCCGTCGCCCATAGACACCCATTTCACCAGAAGGGTTGTCTGCGTTGCCTGCCTTTAAGATCTCTTAAGCTCTTCTACCTTTTATCTTAATTACTTATGAAAACATACTTCTGTAAGTAGCGGGATCGATGGAACGTTCCAATCAGCGAAAGTCTAACGATAAGTTTAGTAGTTTATTTTCAAACTTGCTAACAATGCATAGAAAAGGTAACCGTTGTTGTGTAGACCCATAGACAAAAGTATGCAGAAGCAGGAGCAAACACTCAACATGAACTAAACCACAAGTTTCAAAGCTTAGTAATCGGTCTCCGAGCATCTCTACTAAGAAAGTACACAAAATAACTGAGTACATTGCCTAGTAAAATCTAGGTACTATAGATTCTATCAAAAAGCAATAATCAAACTTAGTACTTAATTATTCTATGGAAGACAAACACTTGCGCGTTCTATATCGACGCCACCGCCATCTAGCGAACGGTTTGCATACTAATATCTAATACATGCCATTAAACTGTGTAAAGACTAACGTTTGCGCGATCTAACTCGACGCTAGCGCCATCAAGCGAGCAATTGGGTGAACTTTCCGTATTGGAAGTGGTGTTGTTACACTTCAGTTTAAATTTTGCTCAACAGATTCCTCGGCAATATCACTATTTGATACTGAAAATTATATATGGTATGCAGGGTAACGAAAATTAGATATGTTTTTGTGTGTGTGTGTGTGTGTGTGTTTTTTTTAATATCAAACAAACTTTGTAAAAAGTTTTCCAGGTTTTAATTAAAGTCTGCCCTTGACTATTCTATTTTCGGTGTGTGTTTTTTATATTCCCTTGATTAAAACGTGTGACAATTCAATACAATATAAAACACTCCGTGTTTCAGTCTTAAATGCACTTGAATGTGCTATACCTACCTCTACTATCACATATACTCTGTACGATTTGACACCGAGTATCGGTCTTTTGTCTCACGGGACCTGCATTGTGCGACAAGGACTCTTCTTAACAAGCACAGAGTACCCCTGGACAGAGTGTTTTTTCTTTTGTAGTTAGTAGATGTTGAGATTAAAAGCATTAATTAGGATTGTATGTGTAAAATAGTATTTTATACAATCGTAATATAATAGAGAGCTTTTCAGTCGAGTACCGTGTTTAGGCCGCGAAGCTTGCTGAGTTGCCTAAGTAAGGTAAGATATTGAAAATCTTGATTATATCATTATATCACTTATGTATACAATACTTTTTCTACGAGTCATCTAAAATAATACTTTGTTTTACTATAAAACCTAAATAATTGATGAAGTATCTCAGTAGACAAAAATGTAGACATAAACGCGCGTCTCCCGCCCCGCGCCCGTTTAGTCTTTTCTACGGGAGCGCCGCGGCACGTGATTGGTAATTTTTTTACAGGTGACTACAGCGTATTGAAATGAATCTAATAGGCGAGTGGGAGCGCATACATGAAATGTACGCAATTATAGTTTGGTATACGAAATATTTATTCAGCCATTACATTCGACGAGTGGAAAAAGGTAATTTTAGTACCATTAAAAAATAGTACCCACGCCATGGAATTAAGATATTTACACACATCAATAAACGAATCCAATCAATTATTCCACGCATTCGACGGATGCACTTGTTTTAATCAATATAAAACTTTGCAATATCGTACATTCCTAACGAATTCCCATTCACTCGATGAAAGAGCATATTCGTAGTCGGTTCACGAGTACTATAACCAGTCATTTTATTGTTTCTTTTATAACACATGACAGATTATTTAGATATTTTAATAATTATAATTCAACATATATTTACTAAACTTCCGTGAGACACAGACATATTAAAACCATAGATCGTGTCGTTCACGAAGACGCGTGCCTCGATTCATATTGTCATGTAATAAAAGGTTAGTTTGGAAAATCTGCGCGTCGTCGTGAATGACACGAACTATGTTAAAACGGGTCACTCCACAGACCACCGTCTTTTAAGTCGAAGATTGCTCTTCATATTTCGCTCCTTAAAGAGAAGCTTCAACGGGAGCACGGGTTGCCGTTGTCTGCGTCGGACCGAACTCCCTACCTTCCACAATCTCTGTTTTGCCTTAAGGTTGACTGGTGAGAATGCCTAATGGCATCAAGTCCACATTTTGTACTGTAAGATTTTCTTTTGTACAATAAAGTTTAAATAAATTTATATATTATACATAGTTAAGTTGTAATTATTGTTTCAAAACGTAAGACGCATTATACTCTCTCACATTGCTACTCTGTTCACGAGTATAACCCGTCAACAAGTACAATATCGACACGGCGCTGACGACTTCGTGTCGTGTAATCAACACGAATTTATTCCCTGGCGAACGAATCAGACAATAGTGCTGCGCTATGGAAGTATCACGAATCCGGGAATTAGCATATTTTATTTTATTTATTTTTACAAGGAATTCCAACAGCTATAAAAGATAAATTAAACTTTTTAGATAGCAATATAGAGCCAATTATAGGAATTCGCAAAAAGAAACTGGATATATAATTACACAGTACACACTAGATACAAAAGCACATGTAATACAATATATATATCCCGAATATTTTCTTTTTTACAAAAATATTCTCTAAACAAAACGCTACATGTATACAAAATGTGTTTTGTTATGTGATTTAGTTTATTAGACAGCCCATCTCCTCGATGAATCCTATCAAACCTTTGATGTCGAGAACTTCCTCCTCCTCCTCGGTGAGATCTCTCGGAGATCCGAGATGTTTTGCCTTGTGCATTAAATGTGCATTAACATCGTTTGTAATTTATATGTGATTGTGTTTATAATTGTACTATAGATTTAGGTTTAAGTTCGAAGATATTCATTATCATAAATATACTAACATCAGTGACATGAGAACATATTTAGAAAATACATATTTACATCTATTTTAAACAAAATAAGATTAGAATTATCTTGCGAAAGTTATGTGCATTTCATTCATCACCAGCGCGGCAGCCCAACAGCCTACAAATATGAAGTAATGATTTTATTTTCATGTTGTATTGTGTGTAATGTGTCTTGTGTGATTGTGAACATTATTTCACTGCTATCTGACCCTGCGTGGAACTTTACGGATAATAAGTGTTCTGTATACTGTATAATATTCCGGAGCACCTACAACCGAGTATAGCACATCACTATTAGGTTATTCGTTCGAAATTAAACTTTATTCCATTCCTCTTAAAGATCAGAACGTACATGTTTTCAAAGTACCTACATTCGTTCCCCTTTTGATATTTTAGGGGTTTCCATGAAGGCTTGGTTAATGTACAATGACGTTTTTGTTACGTCATTGTGTTGATTTCCGTTACTAAGAATGTTTTCGTGTCGGTTCAACATTTTTTACCGACTTCAGAATTCGAAGGATGTTTTTTCAATCCTGCAGGATCTTTATGTTTTTCCCTAATTTCTCAATACTCAATACATTTATTGTACATAATGCTTACAGAGGTGGTATATAAATATAATTTTAGATCACATTATGTATCCTGTACCCCTAGTGTAAATAAATTCGATTTTGAAACGTGACGTACGCGTTTGCGTTTAGTCTCATTTTGTATTGGATTTAGAAAGAGCGCGCCAAGCGGGACGTTTTGGAAACTCAAAATCCTATACAAAATGAGACTTAACGCAAACGCGTTCGTCACGTTATGATGTCGATAAAATTTACACTAGGGGTACAGATTATCGATGACGGCTGAACCAAATTGGAATAGTATTTAATTTTTGTTTGTAAGTACAAGAGTACTTAACATCTTTGTCATCATTTCAGGATCTGATAATGGGATCCTGGAGAAATTTCAAAAACGTTTAACTGAAAATAAACTTAATTAAATATAAAAAAAATCTGATTAACTCCATCAGTAAAATAAATGTCATTTGTTAAATAAAAAGATAATGATAAGATACGACCGCTTCGGGTGAGATTGGAATTGGCTCTGCCCACCATTCTACCAATCGAGTTTCCCAAGCTCTGGCTACCGTGGTGAGTACTCGTTTTATTTTGTCAGATTTTGATAATATTCAGTGCACAGAAAAAAATTCGTATCACTAACACGTTATAAAACAAAGTCCACGCCGCGTCTGTCTGCTTACATGTATGTATGTTCGCGATAAACTCGAAAAGTACTTAACGGATTTTCATGTTACCTATAAGCCTGATTTATTAGCCTGAATTACCTGATTATTGAGGACAGTTTAGGTGTATAATTTGTTAAGGTTCTACCCGTGCGAAGCTAAGGCGGGTCGCTAGTTCTGTAAATAATAAGCGCGTCCAAATTAGGATTTCGTATTTGTTCCACCCAGAATGATTAACTTTTCAAACCAGACAAATTTTATCCAAATTTAACAAAAAATAAATCGACAAGATAAAAATAGGCCCTTATATCCTTCACATTCCGGAAGAATCTTCGCCAGCTGCGCCTTTAATGGCTCGACCATGAAACTCTCGCTCCGAGCGTGCATAAACGTGTGTGATGATGACGTTGTATAAAACAAATGGTAGACGCCGTCAAAGCGTCAAGCGTTCGCACTCCAAGCGAGCGTTCTCTGAGCCTTAGGTACAAAATGTGGCGAGCGTAAATCGGAGCATTCAGCGGAGTGTGAGCGTGGCGTCAAGGTTCCAATTGTTTTGTCGAACGCCGCGGGCCAGACCCGAACCATTCTAGCGTGAGTTCATTAAGTATGTGACTTCTGAAGTGATACAGTAAAGCAAGACAATGAACAGTAAGACCGGGCTAATTACCTACATCGCAATTAGCTGCTATTAAGTTGTTACACGCGAACATTTGTACAGAGTAAATTTGGTATTGACACACTGGCATCTGGAGTATCAAACTGTGAAAACTGTCCACTTTTTCCATGGCCAGTTCTTAGAATTAACCATTTCATGATGTGGCTATCTTTTGGCAACATAAATAAATCACACAAAAAAATGCCCTTACCAGGATTTGAACTCGGGACCATCGGCTCCATAGGCAGTCACTGCCCACTAGGCCAGACAGGTCCTCAAATGAAGAAAAGATTAAAGTTGACGATTACAAATAAATAACTTTAATAATTATACATTATATAATAATAATCAGTTTTTTTATAATATTCTATATTTTTTGTAGGTATTGTTTCGTAAGTGTTTTTATGTTTTATTTTTAAATTCATGTTATAAATGACCTGATCTAAGACTATAAATTAATAAAGGAATAATAATAATAAAGACCTTTATTACTTCCACACATGCTTCAAACAAAATAAATATAGAATATTAAAATAAAATAATTTAATTTAAAAAATATGTGGGCCCCTTTCGGGTAAAAGCGTCCCCCAAGGAATTCCACTTCTCTCTATCTTGGGCTATCTCTAGCCATTTTGGTCCCGCAATTGCTATTAATTCATCTGACCATCTGCCACGTGGTCGACCTTTGCCTCTTGAGCCCTGCGGCCCAGACCACTTTACTGTTCGTATGGTCCATCTGTCGTCTCAATGCAGATGGAATTATACATTTAAGCATGTAATTTTCCACGACAATGTGTCCCACTCACACGGACGCCAAATAGCTGGCCGTTAAACAAATCGAATCAATTTAGACCCCGTACTCGTTAATTAAAACGCAGTTACGAACCCTTCTTAGACCCTAATTTATAAATGTTATTCGGTCCGGAAGGCATTATGTGGTCGGCGCGGTTACATTTGTGTTAACCTTTGCATCTGTTTGTGTGTTTGTGCCTTTATCTAAGTCCTGGTGAACGTATCTGGTTTTGAAGTTTGGATTTTAGAGAAGAGGATTTCAAAAACCTGACGGCTTCATGAAATATCCAAGCTGTTTGTTATTAAAATTATACTAACATTAACTTGTAACAACAACCTAACTAAATACTAAAAAAAATACTTAGGAACGGATTTTAGCAATAATTTGATGAATTAATCACATTCCTTAAAATATCCTGTTTAAATTATAGAAATAATAAGTTAGTGTGTAAAGTGAAAACATTGTTATGGCAGGTGTCCGAACATCTTTGCAATAACCCAGTCTTATTGTCCTCCCAAACTTCAATCTATAGACCGTTATACTGTTCACTCTTTCTACAATAGTCCCAATGCCTGCTGCGACCGGTTCATGGGTGTCTATTGTTGCGCCTGTGAACGGGTTCTAGCAGGCGTTCTACATGACAATAAAGCTCTCCAAGTGACCTCTACTTACGTGTTGGATCTGTATCCTCACGCAAGCCTATCAAAAGACCGGGATTTATAGGCCCGTGGATCTAACCAAATTTTTTGGGTACTAAATAAAAAAAATTGCCTGCTCTGAACAAAGCGCTTGTAGCGAAAGGTACTCTTACTTATCTACATTAATATAAGATATTAATTCGTATATCATATATAATTGATTTCCACAGCACAATTGTGGTAACTATCTCGTTCTTAATTGCAATTCAAGTAACTCATTTTGACTTGAAGTACATTTACTAAGTACTCTAGTAATGAATTGTACCCACCCGGAATATTACAGTTTTACAAGCGCTTCAAAGATAGTTCCTCGGACTCGAGGATAAACTAAGTGTCTTTATTAAAAGTTAAAAAGCTCTTTTGTTCCCAACTACTTCGCTAGAAAACCTCGCTCGGGACTTTATTAATAATTGAGATACGAAAGTTTTCACCAAAATTTAATATACAAAAAATATACGATTTCCCTTGAGTAATTAATGAGTTTTTAAAGAAAAAATTTGGGAACTCTTTAGGTTATATCTACTATAGACCGCCCGCTTTGATGAGTCCTCGCCTGCGTGGTACGGGGGCGGCGGGGAGGTGACGACTGAGGGGACTGAGGAAGGTGTGGGCGGCGGGCATGAAAAGCGTGATACGCAGGAGGCTAAATGTGCACAAGTCAGGTCTTAGGATATGTAACGTCTCAGTAATGAACTGTAAACAAATGAGCTGTGAATACAGCCAAATACCTTTAAGAGCCATTCAAACGATTGACGATTAACAGGTAACTAACGCAAAATTTTAGGTTTAGAACAGAATTTTTATATGGTTTAATTAAGGGCAAATACCGTGAAAAAATTCACACGGAAACTAGATTGTATTTGCAAGGGCAAACTCCAAACAATTTAATAGAAGTATATTTTAGAGTGAAAAGATAAAAGGTAAAAATCCGCGCGACAGCCATATCTTTTGTTTCCTTCTACTACGAACCCTCTTAAATATGAGCAACATGCTTCAGCTCGAGCCACGGCTAAATCATTTTGCCGCTAATTCTATACTGCTGCATTGTTACGGTGTCGTTTTTGCCACTGCTGTATCTGTCAATTTCCTTGATAAAATGAGCGACGTTCGCCACCGCATTACTGCTGCAATTATTACGTCATTCTATCACTCTGAAATTGATGAATACAGCGGTTGCAACAATGACACCCCAGCTGCAGTTAACATGCGAACGTTACCATTTACAGTGAATTGATGTCGCCCGTCAACGCTGTACCAGTAAAGCTGCCACGGCGACGCTTCTGCAGTCGCCAACCGTATGCTACCTTTAGATTACTAACTAGATATAACACAAAATTGGCAAAAAAGTTCACAAGTTTAAGTTCTTTTAGAGTTCGTTTTTTTAATGAAGCCAGTTGATATCATTCGAGTTTAGTTGTACTTCTGTGATTATTATTCAAAGTTTAGTGTTTGCGTTACCACTAACTCTCCAGCTATATTTTCTCATTATTTTCTGACGTTTCTCTTAGGATCACAAACCAATTCCTATCAAGTTTATATTGGTTTAAGTCTTGCATCCGCAAGGGAAAGGCGGGAACTTCTGAACTTCTTGTTTGAAATAGGAACGTAGTGCAAGAAAACGTATAATCAACGAATAGGGTAAATGTTGCCTTTATTTAAGTAATTGTGAAACTTTGTACGGAAAAACTTGGACACAGAGATTGTTTATCAACTTAAAGTATTACATAAACAGTGAAGACCGATATGTGACAATGATAAAGTAGCTTAAATAAAACATACGGGCAACCCCTCTGCCACGCATATGGTTTTTTGACTCGATCTGCGAAACACGCCCACGTTGCTAACTTCAGTCTGCGGCCCGAGGTCGTTCTAGAAACATATGGCTAGCTCGAGAGAGTCTTTATTGAAAAAGGCATTATTGTTTCGTGAAATTGTGAGGTAAGAACAATTAAAAATCTGGTGTGTAAAAAATGGTATTTCATGCATTGCATGTATGTTTGGCAGCATCGGTTTCATGAAATAATCGCTCAAAGCTACCTCTTTAGAATTTTATATCTGTGTACCGCACAGACCAGAAAAAATCGTTCTCAAAAAAAATGCAAAAATTTCTGTCTTTATCACAAATATACAACTGGGTAAAATGTCCACTTCTAATAAAAATAATAAGACCCAGATGGATAATCAGATACTTTAAGCAGACATGTCTGGACCGGTTTTTCAAAAGCAGTCCTTCTTACTCAAACAATCCGAAGGTTGTCTCAAAATCCCTCGTAAGGGATCGCTGAATAAATAACTGAGCCCACGAGGCCGATTTTGCTTTAGATTTATTTATTTCATAATATAAAATTACAATACCTATAAATAATTTTTAGCTAATATACCTATATAAATTTATAATATATGATCGTCAACTGCTTATCATATAAAAATAAAAATCATCATCAATATATCAATAACTAAATGTTACATTCTTCACAATATCAAATAATAGCATAATTACGGAAAAATGACAATATGGCTAGGTACTTATACTTAAGAATGTCATTTAACAAATTAATATTGTTTTAATACCATTTTGAAATGACCATGAGTCGTGTCATCAGCATACCCTCTAATAGGTGCAAGTTGCATGTTGATTTGACGTTTAAAAATTGCGAGGACAAGTGAAACTTACTAAGGTAAGGCGGGGTAACACTATCACCGGGGCGAGACCAGCAAATAGAATGGAATCCTCATACTGTTTGTCTTACCCCGAGCAAAATAAACTAATGTTCGTCAACAGTATTATATCGATATCAATAAAAAAAATTATATGAGACAGTAATGGTGTGTAATTCTGTAATATTATAATCTCTTTTACAATTAAATTAGCTAAATTATTACTCGATGTAATTGTAATTAATTATTGTCATAATATTACATTATATTACATTATATTATTGTTACTGTACTCAGACAGTGCCAGTGTCGGATATTTACAATTGCAATAAGAATAAAATAAATCAAAGAGATTTGCAAATGGGTAATAAAGAAATAACTCTTTTCTTTTGTTTTATGATATCAATATTTAATTAATCACTTAAACAGGTAGGTTCGTATTTGGTCTCAAAAAAGGATAATTCTGCAAAAATCTCATAGCCCATTGGGGCATACCCATTCGCAAATTGCCGCTTTATTAACATCTCATTTTTTGGTAACTGTGTAAGCCGTGCCAAGTTTCATCTACAGTTCCGTTCCGTTCAGCAGTTCCGTTCCATAACTGCTAAACGGAATCTCCTGGGAGTTTAGGTTTAGGTTTAGGTATAGCCAGGGGAATGAGATGTGTAATGTGCTGTAAAATGACCCAAAAGTATCACCACTAATAACGAGACAACAAATTTAGCTTTAGCCGCGTTGAATGGTGCTCACGCTCTAGGTCGTATCAAAACACAATTAAAACCATATTAAATTCTTAAATCAGAATCGGCCTCGATCTGAAGCAACTTTTCAAATAATTCTTTTCTATGAATTAATATGCGCGCGTGCTCGGGCAAGCTTGACCCGTATTAACATTTCCAGCCCTTTTTCCACAGCACCCGGTATTCGAGTATTTTGTGAACGGCGGTATTATTTTTAGGTCAACGGATAAAGGATGAACCACGCTTCGTTGTGCAGTATTCGGCATATTTGGTTTTTATCGTTATAAGCCAGGTTTTACTGTAGCACTTACATATTACTAACTAGAACTATATAAATATGAGTTATATTCATTTTAGTACAGTTGTTAGCATCAATAGTAGCGGATGAAATAACGCAAGTACGAAGATTTTGCACTTTCCTCAGTATACTTATATCCTTTCCTCAGTATACCGATTGGGCTAATCGGAATATAACAAACCTCGAAATTTCTTGGACAGTCCTGAAATTTGGTATATATGTAAATTAAAGGCTCCTTATTCATGTCCGCCACACCTAGATTCAGCAAGTATTTTCTATAACAAGGTGAATTTTTTTCGCAAAGTTATATCTGGAACTTTTTTGTGTAGGATTTAATTAACTTTAATATTGTCTTACACCATATTTTCCTGGATAACGTAAATTTTGAGTAAAACGCGAATTTCTACAGGATGGTACACATTTTCCAAGATGGCTGCGATTCCTCGAAGCCCCCAAATGTCAAATGGTATGGACATGAATAAGGGGCCTTTAATTTACATACATGCCAAATTTCAGGACTGTTCCAGAAATTTTGAGGTTTGTTCTATTCCGATTGTGCTCTTAGAAGGTATCGAAAAGTTCCGAAAAACTCATTGTCATCGAGACACAATGTTATTGGTACGAATTGCATAAACTCATCAAGACTCAAATTACACAACGTTTTCCATTCCCGATTTGAAAAAACTGGACAAATGCTAGTCGGACTCGCCAACTGAGGGTTCCGTACAAATTTAACTTATTTTTTTACAATTGTTTTCAGATTTTTCCCTGTACTTTTTTTTTTTTTATACCACGACGGTGGCAAACAAGCATACGGCCCGCCTGATGGTAAGCAGTCACCGTAGCCTATGGACGCCTGCAACACCAGAGGCATCACATGCGCGTTGCCGACCCTTTAAAAACCTGTACACTCCTTTTTTGAAGAACCCCATACTGTAGCCCCTCGGGAAAACCTCGGCAGGAAGCTCATTCCACAGCCGAAGCGTTCGCGGGAGGAAATTCCTCTTAAACCGCACAGTACGCGACCATTTAGGTTCTAGGGTGTGAGGATGAACACCCTGCCGATGGCGAGCGGTGCGGTGATAGAAAGCGGCCGTTGGCATCATGTCAAACAATTCTTCAGAGCACAGCCCATTGTACAAGCGGTAGAACACACACAAGGAGGCAAAGTCTCTCCTTAGACTTAAAGGTTCAATACCGCTTGTGAGTTTGGGATCGTCGACGATTCGTACAGCGCGCCTTTGGACTGAGTCGAATGGTCCAAGCTGGCATGCAGGTGCTCCCGCCCAAAGGTGACAGCAATACTCCATATGGGGTCTGACTTGCGATTTATTAAGCAGCAGTCTTTGCCCCGGAGTAAAGTATCGCCTCGCTTTATTGAGCACACCCAGTTTTTTGGATGCCAGCGCAGCCTTTCCTTCCAGGTGGCTACGGAATTGGACGTCACTGGAAATGTCGACACCGAGGATCCCAATACTCCCTGATATGGTAAGAACTGAGCCTTGGAACTGTGGGACCACAGTAAATGGGGTTTTCTTAGCGGTAAACGCGCAAACTTGTGTCTTGGTGGGGTTGAATCGGACTAGATTGTCCCGACCCCACACCGAAACTCTGGATAGAGTGCTCTCAATATCCGACACAAGCTTTTCACGACTCTCCAGCACCACAGAACGAGGGATATTGGCACGGTCTGTGTAATAGGCATCCCCAGTACTGTCGTCCGCACAGCAATGAATGTCGTCGTTAGACAACATGTCATTGATGTGCAGCAAAAACAGCGTTGGGGATAGCACAGAACCTTGCGGAACGCCAGCGTTAATGTCCATGCTATCGGAGCAGCTTCCGTCTACTACGGCTCGTATGCGTCTGCCGGACAAAAAGCTAGCGATCCATTTGCATAGTCCCTCCGGCAGTCCATAAGATGGTAACTTCGATAGGAGACCCCTATGCCAGACCCGATCGAACGCCTTCGCTATATCTAGGCTAACTGCCAATGCCTCACCTTGACTCTCAATGGCCGAAGCCCAGCGGTGTGTGAGATACACTAGAAGATCACCAGTCGAGCGACCGTGGCGGAAACCATACTGGCGGTCGCTGATCAGGTCGTGTTCTTCTAGGTATCTCAGGAGCTTTGCGTTAATTATACGCTCCATGACCTTTGAGAGAAGAGAGGTAATAGCGATAGGCCTGTAATTCGATGGGTCCGATCTGTCGCCCTTTTTAAGCACAGGGTGCACAAGGGCCGTCTTCCACGAAGATGGAACATGCCGTTTCTTGCTAGAGAGTGTGAAAAGGCGCGCCAACACGGGACACAACTCAGGAGCACACTGCTTAAGTACAATCGCTGGTATGCCGTCTGGCCCGCTCGACTTATGAACGTCCAGCGATAGCAACTCCCGCCGAATATCCCTCTGCGTGAATGAGATCTCTGGCATGGAGTATACGCACCGCGGGATGGTGGGCGGCACGGCGCTACCGTCGTCGCTCAGGGTCGAGTTTGAGGCAAAGAGAGTACCAAGAAGATCGGCTTTCTCCTTTGCACTATGGGCCAGATCACCATCAGCTTTCCGCAGTGGTGGTAAGGACGACTGACAAAAATTTCCCTCGGCAGCTTTGGCAAGCGACCAGAACGCGCGACTCCCAGTGGGGTAGCCCGCTAGTTTCTCACCAATTCTGCCGACGAAATCGTATTTAGCCCTGGCAATGGCTCTCTTACTGGACCTCGAGGCAGCGTTTAATTTGCGTTTCACATCAGAAACGTTCGGATCCTTATTAGCTACGGCCTTGGTCCAAGCCCTGTAGGCGGCTTGCTTGCGAACTGTAGCTTCTTTACAGGGCCGATTAAACCAAGGACGTCTCTTCGCTCCCGCAGCTATTACCGAGTTGGGAATGAAACAATCCATTCCCATCAGTATTGTCTCGGCGACACTGGCTGCGCAGGAGTCAGGATCTTCTGATGTGAAACAGAGCTGCCTCCACGGGTACGACGCGTAGAATTCACGCAATCCATCCCAATCTGCTGACTTATACTGCCACACGCGTCGCGAGCTAGTTGGCCGTGGTGGATCGGGCCGCGCGCATGGTACCCGAGTCTGGACGAGACAGTGATCGGATGAACCGAGAGGCGCGTTCACTGAAACGGAATATCCGTCCGGACGTGTGGTCAGCAGGAGGTCCAGTAGAGAGCTTGTATGGTCCTCGATATCTGGTATTCTCGTGGGAGAACGTACCAGTTGCGAGAGTCCATAGGCCAGAGAAAATTCGTGAGCAGACCTTCCCGCGTGGTCAGTGGACCGGGAACCAAGCCACTCAATGTGGTGGGCGTTAAAGTCCCCCAAAATCACGAGCTCTGCGGAAGGGTACTGCTCGAGAAGTCTGTCAGCCGTTAATTGTAGGTGCTCGAAGAGCCGAGTCGTCTCCGTGTTGCCGCTGTGAGACCTGTACAGGCACGCGTAGACACGAGTGTGGCCGCTGTAGTCCACACGCACCCAAAGAACCGACAGGTCCCTGTCTTCATAGGCATGAAGGCGGCGACAGCAGACATCCTGCCGGGCGTACATACACACACCGGCGTGTCTCATGAACTTGTGTTCCAGTGTATAGCCGGGGTACAATAGGTATGAAATGTCCACCGGGCAGGATATCTGTGTCTCCGTTAGAAAAAGAATGGTCGGCTGCGCAGATTCTAGGTGGTAATGGACTGCGCTTAAATTTGAATGCAGTCCCCTGATATTACAGAAGTCCACTTGCGTGGAAGGGGATGCCGCCGAGAAACCGTTTCTTTTTTTACTCTTATTAGCCATTTTTTTTTAAGTGTACAATGAGGATTCGGCGTGTTGACGGCTTAGAGGACAAGATAATGGAACAAATCTGCCAAAAGGTTATGTAGGGTATTGCGTTCCACAGGCGCGGCGTACGGAAGGGCCCCCGGTCCCCCCCTGTTACAGCAGCCGGGTCCACTCCGGTCTCCTTCTCCGGCACGACTACTACAACAGGGATTTTGCGCGAGGTTGGTGGTTCAGCCTCCCAGGGCGGAGATTAAGTAGTCCCTGGGTTCGGGAACCCTACTGACCTGCGGGCGGCCAGCGGACAGCCGTTTCACCGGGTCTCCCTGATAGCCGCGCCTGTACTCCGCGCCCACACATACCAATTGCAGTATTAGGAGTTCCGTAGGTCCCCCGTCGTCAACACGCCACATCCTCGTTGAGCTCTGGCAACCTTACTCACCGGCAGGAACACAACACTATGAGTAGGGTCTAGTGTTATTTGGCTGCGATTTTCTGTAAGGAGGAGGTACTTCCCCAGTTGGGCTCTGCTCTGGAATAGAAATGGCATCCGCTGAACTGTGCCCTACCACACAAAGCGGGATGACAATTACTGTGCCCATACCTCTCTTTTGGTAGTTTAAGGACATACCCGGGTCCAACAAACTTAATAAATAAATAAATATTATAGGACAGTATTACACAAATTGACTAAGTCCTACAGTAAGCTCAATAAGGCTTATGAGGGTACTTAGACAACGATATATATAATATATAAATAATTATAAATACTTAAATACATAGAAAACACCCATGACTCAGGAACAAATATCCATGCTCATCACACGAATAAATGCTCTTACCAGGATTTGAACCCAGGACCATCAGCTTCGTAGGCAGGGCCACTAGGCCAAACCGGTCGTCGTACTTGTAGTATAAGACGATATTACTTGCCAAGTTCCATAGTGCTAGGTCAACAGGAAGTAACCTATAATTTGATTCCCTTGAGAGTGTCGAATTATACGTTTTTTGCTGCGGCATAAACCGCCGTATTTTTTTACGTTAACTTGGAAGATAGTTTCTTTCACATGTTCAAGGGACTGCAGATTTGAATACCGTAAAACCATCCAACTATAGTCCAATACTGCAACTATGGTCCACAAGTTCAAAAGGAAATTAAGTATCTATACCAATGTTCCTTGTGGTTTACTCCTAGTTTTACCTTCCATTTATAAACATACTTTGCCTTAGAACTACAAAAATATAGTAAAATACACACCTGAACGAGAAAAATTTAGTTTATATGTGGACCATAGTTGGGAGCTTTGGACTATAGTTGGGTGGTTTTACGGTATATAGTTTTTAATTTCAACTCGATTCCTCCTCGCGTTCCCGAGATAAACGGAATTGACAAGCAGACATACAGACAATAGAGATTCTATAAGGGTTCCATTTTTTTCCTTGTCAGGTACGGAACCATAAAAGTAACACAACAGCCAACGGGCAAAGCAGACCCTGCTTTTCCATTTTAATGAAATTCCTTCACAGGGTTTTTGCTATTGCTTTATTTCGCTATTCAGTCGACTTTTGTACCGTTTGATGTTATTAGCTAGGAATAATTACGATAACCTTAAAGTTCCGGTTTTGCCATTGGTAATCTAAAAATAATTAATTTAATTATACACTCGACAGTAATAAAACAGCAGCCAAATAACACTAGACCCTACTCATAGTGTTGTGTTCCTGCCGGTGAGTAAGGTTGCCAGAGCTCAACGAGGGGGGGAATGCTAGGGTCGGCATAGCGCATGTGACTCCTCTGGAGTTGCAGGCGTACATAGGCTACGGAGACTGCTTACCATCAGGCGGGCCGTATGCTTGTTTGCCACCGACGTAGTATAGATATAAAAAAAGCGGCCAAGTGCGAGTCGGACTCGCCCATGAAGGGTTCCATACCATTTATGACGTATTAAAAAAAACTACTTACTAGATCTTGTTCAAACCAATTTTCGGTGGAAGTTTGCATGGTAATGTACATCATATATTTTTTTTTAGTTTTATCATTCTCTTATTTTAGAAGTTACAGGGGGGCACACATTTTACCACTTTGGAAGTGTCTCTCACGCAAACTATTCAGTGTAGAAAAATAATAATATTAGAAACCTCAATATCATTTTTGAAGACCTATCCATTGATACTCCACACGTCCCATACGTATTTTGACGAAAAAAAATTTTTTTAAGTTTCAGTTCTAAGTAAGGGAACCTCAAAAATGTATTGTTTTTTTCCTTATTTTTGTGAAAATCTTAATGCGGTTCACAGAATACATCTACTTATCAAGTTTCAACAGTATAGTTCTTATAGTTTCGGAAAAAAGTGGCTATGATATACGGACGGACAGACAGACAGACATGACGAATCCATAAGGGTTCCGTTTTTTGCCATTTGGCTACGGAACCCTAAAAATGCTTATAAACCCCGAGTTCAATCCTCAAGCCTTAATCGTAAAGTATCAAACACGGTCCTCCATCTTCAAGGCTTCCCAGGTTCCGATTGGGCGTCTACTTTATGGATTTAATCAGAACATTCCTCTCCTTCGTAAATCACTACTCTTTAGATTACATTTATTTGAAATCACATTTTCGTCCGGAATCTTAACGTACTATTTCTTGATTTAATGATAAAATTCTGGAAAATTTCACGGAAATCACGAAAAAGGAGGGAAGGACGTTAAGTATAATTTAAACATATACTACATATATATGTAGTTGAAGTTGGAGTTAATAATAAATAAATAAAAAACCGGACAAGCGCGAGTCGGACTCGCCCACCGAGGGTTCCGTACTTTTTAGTATTTGTTGTTATAGGGGCAACAGAAATACATCATCTGTGAAAATTTCAACCGTCTAGCTATCACGGTCCATGAGATACAGCCTGGTGACAGACGGATGGACAGACGGACGAACGGACGGACGGACGGACGGACAGACGGACGGACGGACGGACAGACAGCGGAGTCTTAGTAATAGGGTCCCGTTTTACCTTTTGGGTACGGAACCCTAAAAACTACTTAAGAAGGAAGAATAGCTTTGTGATCCTAACGAAATAACGGTACTTTTTCTATGAATTTCCATTTTGGGAGAAAAAAAATCATTCACGAAATCTTAAAAAATGACATTGATTTTGAAGTCGATGACTTCGGCATAATATATTCTAGGATTATAGGATCCGCGTTTTTGAGAAAAAAGTTTTTTTTTCGTTTGCTAAGTGTGAAAAAAAAAATCTATACTTAAACCTAGTTTTTCATTGTGTCAATATACAAAAAAAATCATGGATATTGGAAAATATTTAGTGGTCGAGTACGTGCTATACTTCCCTCTTAAGTACAGGTGAGTAAATTTATGGTATTTATCCAGACATTTGTGGTTTTTATTATTTAATTACATATCGGAAAAATAAACAAAAACAAACATAATAAAACGAATAATTACTTGCCATATAGGTTAAAACAAAGACGGACGGACGGACGGACCGACGGACAGCGAAATCTCAATAAAAAAATGGAGTCTAAGCCAGCTATAACCGTAGCCTCACACGTTAATTTTTAGTGAATTTATCAAAGCTTTAATTAATCGCTATTCTGTTCCGCTGAGTAGAGATTATCGATATATGTATAACATGATTAAAATCGACAAGTACACATCCCAGCTTTCCCACCACCAAAATGGCTACGGCTTGAGTATTTAATTTTGTACTGAAAACAGGTAACGGGGGGCCTCGGAAAAACATCAAGGTCATGTCATCATCTCTTTCGGTGGTCTGCCGTAACGCTGCACTGTTTGATACCTAGTCGGTAGTTTTTTTGGCTCAGGAAAAAAATTATGAATAAAAAATAGTTAAGCCTCAGGTACTTTATTAACATTATTTACAAAGTCTTTGCATTGGTGTTTGGAATGCGCAGAAGTCTTCTCAAACCGTTTTTTGATCGCTTTGATCGCTTGACTCTTCGCTTGTCTCTGCCCGGTGACACTGATGATCTGGATGGAGGGAATTGCCAGTCTGGACACCTAGAAAACAGAAAAATTTTCAATGCGTATGGTTTGCCTTGTTCGGGACTATTACAAATTTCAAATCGATAGCGTAAGTGGTTCTCGAGATATTTAGCAATATGATAGGACTGAATTGCCCCATCATCATTGCGCACACAAATGAAAAGTCATATTATATTTTGTCATACATTTTTAGCCATAATATTTGATGACATACAAAGCAGTTGTCATATTTTTTGTGCATACCTAACGAACCTAACCTAAAATTTAATATGAATTAAATTTGTTACATTAGAAATATGACATAACTCATTTGTGACAAATACCCAGTTATGCTCAGGAATAATTCTGACTAACGATTTTTATGACTTACAATTGTATGCATAAAGTATTAGGAGAATAAAAAATATGAATAAAAGTTATTATGCGACCAGAGGGAGTCCCGTTTTGTAGCTCTAACTTAAGTAAATATCCCTTATACATACTTTAACATTATTTTGTCTGATTATGCGTTAAAAACCGCAAATTACGGCTAACATAAATATAAACCGTTTTGTTACAACTTTCTTATAATTGAATTATTACGTAATAATAACGCCTAAATGTAATTATGCACCAACAGCATTCTGAGCTCATTCTGTTTATGGAACTCTGCAATCGTTGGGAGAGACTGCATGCATGCCTTAGCTTTTAATTTATGTTTAGCTTTTAGTTTTAATAATGTCTCTTTTTATATTGTAATAACACTAGTAATGACATTTGATTTTAATGTTAACTAACCTTTAGTCTGTATTAAATTATTTTTATTTTTTATTATGTAATAAAAGCAAAGGAATTTGATTTCATTTTTAGTGTCAATTAAGATGACGTTCGTAGCTTCAACATTTCTTATGCGAACTGCCAAGAAGAGGAATACCCTGCCCGAGTCTGTGTTTCCGCATGAGTACAATCTGGATCTCTTCAAGGCTAGAGTAAATAGGTATCTCATAGGTAAGCGTGCTCCGCCGTAGACCGCATCATCACTTACCATCAGGTGTGATAGTGGTCAAATACCTGCCTATCCTACATAAAAATAACCGGCCAAGAGCATGTCGGGCCACGCTCAGTGTAGGGTTCCGTAGTTACTCTTCCGTCACAATAAGCTAAACTGGAGCTTAAAGTATAGTAAATTGTTAACCAAGGGATGAAACGGTACCTTTCACCCGAGTAAAACAAATAGGCAAATTTGCATAATCAGTACCTAATTAAAGTAAGTCTTTTTACTATGAAGGGAAAACTTTTTGCGATAACTCAAAAACAGCTAAACTGATCATGTCCGCTATAGTTTTCATTAAATGTCTTTCTTAAGCTCTACATCCACGATTTTTTTCATATTTTTTGGACCTATGGTTCAAAAGTTAGAGGGGGGGGGACACATTTTTTTTTTCTTTCGGAGCGATTATCTCCGAATATATTCACTTTATCAAAAAATGTTTCTTGAAAACCCCTATTAGTTTTGAAAGATCTTTCCAACGATACCCCACACTCTAGGGTTGAAGCGAAAAATAAAATTCACTCCCACTTTACGTGTAGGGGAGGTACCCTAAAAAAAATTACATTTTTAGATTTTATTGTACGACTTTTTCGGCTTTATTGATTTATATATCCATGCCAAAATTCAGCTTTCTAGCACTAACGACCACGGAGCAAAGCCTCGGACAGACAGACAGACAGACAGACAGACAGACAGACAGACAGACAGACAGACAGACAGACGGACATGGCGAAACTATAAGGGTTCCGTTTTATGCCATTTGGCTACGGAACCCTAAAAAACGTTTTATTGAGTGTGTGACTAGATGCCGCAATGGCGGTCGAAACATGCAGTTCCTAAACACATCATAGAGAGGTTGTGTACGTGTGTGTGTAGGTAGATAAAGCAATGTATCTTGTTGTATGTAAATTTGTTATTATGTAGCAGTAAAATAAACTACTATTATAGATCATTTGACACGTCAAGAATATGTTTAAGTAGCAATGTGCCAAAGCGAATTTTAAAACATTGCAAACAAATACAAATAGTCTCGAATTGAAATACTCTCGGTATTTTTTCTGCACATTTACACGTTCTTACAGTTAGTTTCGATTTCTATGTCATGAAATAGACAATAAGTAACGTAAATGTTAAATGAAACAGTCAACAGTTGAGAATATTGAGTTTTAAGTTTCCCTTATCTGTAAAGTTCCCAAAAATTTCGGGAAATTTGAGGATTTTCTGAAACATGCACATGTGGTTTCCGATGCGATAACCGTCTATGATAACTCAGTAACCAAAGTTGTTCACAACAATGTAGAACGTTCTCAACTTAACCAAATTACTTAACCCTGTGACGGCGTGATAGTCGATAAGTCATTTAACAAGACGTCCGGGTTGCACTATGGCTTCAAGCACAAGTTGTTTGTGTAAAGGTGTTATTTGTTCCTGAGTCATGGGTGTTTTCTATATATTTAAGTATTTATAAATATTATTATATATAACGTTGTCCAAGTACCCTCAACACAAGCCTTATTGAGCTTACTGTGGGACTTAGTCAATTTGTGTAATAATGTCCTATAATATTTATTTATTTATTTTTATAAAGGCCTTCACACACTTTGCAACAAATGGCATGCGGTTTTATGTAATTGTTTGATAAGTATTTAAATCAATCGGTCAAATCCGCAATATATTGCATATTGCATACGGTAACGGCGACGTTTGGAGAATCCTTAAAGGGTAGTATACCATGTTATGTAGTATTAGTAGAAGATCAAATATAGATCGTGTCATTCACGAAGACGCCTGCCTTGACTCGTATTGTTATATCATTATAGGTTATGGTTGACGAATCTGCGTGTCGTGAATGACACTAACTATATAATAGTACGCCATGTAAGACGTTTGTATTAGACTTAAAAGTGACGTTGGGATTCAGACTGAACAAGCATTATTGCTGTATTAAATGTCAAAAACGATCTTGCTGCTCGGAATTTTGACATTAGTGACAGCTATGCAGTCAGTCACGCTGCAATACTGCAACAGTATTGCAGCCTGAAGACTTAAGAGAGTCTTCTTCTTTCCCCCAGACTGGTAGTTCCATTTACTTGGGGCCGGTCCTCCTCGTCCGCATCCTCTACTGAGCACGATTTCGTGCGGCGTTTATGTCAATTTGAGCTTCTTTAAGGTCTCTTTCGATCGTCGTGTGCCAAGTGGCGGGTGGTCTTCCATGGCCGCGTGGCTGGGTTACAGGCAGGTTCAAGGCCAGTTTTACCGGGTGATCTTCTTTGGACGTGACCGTACCATCTAAGGCGGTTTTCTTTGACTTTGTCGATTATTAGCGCGACTCTAAAACTTCCCCTAATATACTCATTCCAGATCTTATCTGATAGTGTCGCGCCAGCTGACCATCGTAGCATAAGCATTTTGGCAGTGTGTACCTTTTTAAGGTGTTATTTGTTTGTAGCCCAGCACTCCGATCCGTACAAAACCGCCGATCTTATTGTTGCAGACTTAAGAAAGTATTATTTATATTTACTTTTTGGACATTTTCGAATGCAGTCAAACGCATATGCATCTACATGTACGAATATAACTTCTGATCGAATAGACAGGTTCCATTTCAACACAAAAACATAATTATTTAAAGAAAAATATGATCAGCTTTAGACTTGACACATAAGGTCGATGCGGTTAAGAGTGACATATAGGTAAGTGTAGCTATCACATTATCTACTTGGTACCTATACCTACTTGCATTTAGTGGAAAATGTATGAACTATTGACCCGGACCCGGGTACCCGGACCCCGGTACGTCCTTAAACTACGTCCAAAAGAGAGGTATGGGCATTGTGAATTTCATCTCGCTTTGTGTGGTAGGGCACAACCAGTGGATGTCATTCCAGATCTAGAGCAGAGCCCAACTGGGGAAGTACCTCCACCTTACAGAAAACCGCAGCCAAATAACACTAGACCCTACTCATAGTGTTGTGTTCCTGTCGGTGAGTAAGATTGCCAGAGCTCAACGATGGGGGGGCGGGTGTTACGGTCGGCAACGCGCATGTAACTCCTCTGGAGTTGCAGGCGTACATAGGCTACGGAGACTGCTTACCATCAGGCGGGCCGTATGCTTGTTTGCCACAGACGTAGTATAAAAAAAAAAAAACTAGGCCCAGACACTAATCAATGTGTAAATAGGCCCTAATGTGAAGGCCCGCATAACTTATCCGTATTGTGCTTATGACGACATATTATCGGTGGTGTATATTATATATAGATGTGTATAATGCTACGTCAAAATTAACCGAATTAGTTAACCCTGTGACGGTGCGATGGTCGATAAGGTATTTAGCAAGATGTCCGGATTGCATTATGGCTCCATCAAGCTCAAACTGTTTGTATAAGGAGATTAGCGGTGTTCCATGTTGGCTGACAACTAAGCTCTAATGCCAGATTATAGGGGTATATAATGTCAAAAATATTATTATGTGGGAGCTTTGAGCGTATTCAAAACTATTAAATTATAGACAAGCGAATTGTAAAATCTTTGAATACAGTTTTGTTTCTTTTTAAAAATAATAGAATGTTTCCTTTAAGTAAAACGAGCTAACGTAAGGTTTTAGGCACATTCCCTCCAAGGTCCATCATTTTTCCACACTGTATAAGGGCTTGTGCACAAAGCACGCGAAGTGCGAGAGGGGGGGAAGGAGGTCACGAAAAACTCACGAGAGATCACGTTGGGGGGGGGGGGGGGGGGGGTATAAGAAAACCTAACGTTTTTTTTTCTATGGTGGACGAAAGTAAGAAAAAATATGTACCACATACTTTATATCGGTTTTGTTAAGCATAACTTCACTTGGCACTTCAAAATAGCGAGTCTAAACAAGATTTACTCTATACATTACAATTTATCTTAAAATTAGGTCGAAAGAAAAAATTAAAAAAAAATACACGTGAGGTTATGTGGGGGGCGGGGGGGAGGGGTTCGCCAAGAACCTCATCAAATATCACCAAGGGGGAGAGGGGGTCAAAAAGTAGCCGAAAAAACCTCGCGTGATTTGTGCACAAGCCCTAATATACTGTGTGTATTTTTGGTATAACCGCAAACTTAAACTAGACGTAGGTTTCAGTGCTATAAAACAATACTAAAAGATTTTTTACAGTACATATGGGGCTACTTTATAGCACTAGTGCGAGAAGTAGCATATTACGTTACTGTGTCGAACATTTAAAGGGCCATATGTACTGTAAAACGTTGTACGATACATGTGCGAATAGGTAATTCGCAACTCGTGTCGATTTAAAACACTCCCTTCGGTCGTGTTTTAATTTATCGCCACTCGTTTCGAATTTCCTATTTTTCGCACTTGTATCGTAATGTACTATTTTTACTTAGTCTTAACTACCAGAGCATAAATAACTTTTGACATTTTTTCGAGCAGCAATCTACTTCGTACATCAGTCATTTGTAACAGTTGTGATTGTGACGTCGCCGTCGTGTCGTTAAGTGCGACGTTTTGAATTTAAAAAAAGTAGTGATATAGCTAGACTAGACTAAAAGATTAGTATAGAACCGAAGTTATAAAGAATGAAGCATTAGATAAATAGTTTAATACTGAAAACTGCATGTATCAACTTAGGTATAAACCTGAATGTCATATTTATTATATAAAAATAAATTTTCGTTTTTCGTTGACTTGCATGACATTTATATGTACTTCTGGTCTCCCGCGATACAGGCCTAGCCTAGTGCGGGGACTCCTGGAAACTCTGTTGTCAATCTAGTTATGCACCAACTCTTAAAAACAACCGCTGTATACTTTTTCTGTGTCCTTTCTTGTGCAATAAACATATTTTTTTATCTTTTATATTTTTATCTAGCTCGCTGAATTATTTTATATCGAAAAATAAAAGTTGTCCGTTTTTAGGGTTCCGTAGCCAAATGGCAAAAAACGGAACCCTTATAGATTCGTCATGTCCGTCTGTCTGTCCGATTATGTCACCGCCACTTTTTTATAAAACCTATGGAAGTGTGTTCATTGAAGCCTAAACCCAAGGGTAGTGTATACACAGTGTATGGTATATTTTCAATATCAAGGTAATTTCACCAGATTGTCTGATACACTTAAAAAAAACGAAAAAAAACGAAACTCTAGTTCAAAAGTTTCCAGTACGATAACCAGCTAACACAATAACAACTCGTAAAACCAATACACCCAAGTTCCAGTGTCGAATGCACTATAGTTAGGGACAATCTGGTGAAACTCTCCAAACACAAATGCGAATATAAACTGAAACTTGCAATATTGCTAGAATAGTCATTCATACTAACTAAGTCTGACTACTAAGGCCGAGGCTCTGAATCTCATTTTGACATCAACCGTCTGTGCATCTAATATGTGAATCCGTGCTGTCCCTATTATAATGAAAACAAATTATGACTATGTTTCCTGCAGCAACGCAGTCGCCTGCATTACTGCAAAATTATTGCAGCGCGATTTTACTACCGACTGCATTACTGCCACAAATTGTAAAATCGATGTTGCTACCCGGATTGTTGACAAAGTTATTACTACACAATAAAAAATAAAATAAATAAAGTAAAATACTGCAGCAGTAATTCTGGGTGTAGTCTGAATCCGAACGGTACCTTTAACTTACTTCTCCAAGTACCTTCGTAAGTATTACATTTTAAACTGCCCTACTTTTCGCATTGGATATGTGCGAACTTGATGGTGTAAAAACAATATGCATACAGGTCCGGGGATCGAACCCGAATCGTCGCTGTTACTACCAGTTTCCAAGCGGCTGTTTGCCAACTGCGCCACAATAGGATATACGTCGGTGAAATTAAGCCACTTATTATCGAGTAAGAATTGAAACAAAAGAAGGCCGTGAAAGTAAAATTTTACACTTTTTTTCGCCTAGCCCACATTCGCCAACCGCCTGATAGAGTGGTAAGGAACTTCGTTTCAATAATATGTCCGAATTGTCCGACACCCACCAGGGCGGCGCCACAGTCATGCACGGAGCGAATACGCATCTTAACTTACTTTTCAATATCAGGTAGTACGTGTCCCTTGCACCGAGCCTCCCATTTCGACCAGTACTTGAATCCTTCCTGCTCGAACACTTTCAACGCGCATGCGCTGTCGTCTTTAATGTCATCGTCCAGTAATGCTGAAATCATTAAAAAAAATATATGGTTTTTATACACGTACATATTAAAAGGGTGAATCAATTATTTCTTGTTGTTATTATGTGTTGTTGTATGTTGTTGTGTTGTCCTCTGGAGATGCAGGTGTACATAGGCTACGGAGACTGCTTACCATCAGGCAGGTCGTATGCTTGTTTGCCACCGACGTAGTATAAAAAAAAATGTCCTGTCAGTCAGGCGAAAATAGTAGCAGTTTGTTAGAAGAACTCTTTATATTATTGTATTTTAGATGGTTAATTATGTAAAGGGCTGATAACCACAAAAAAATACAAATGCATGTTTGGTACCTATTAACCAAACCTTTTCTGGCATTTAAATTATTAAATACCATTTAACTAGGATTTACAATAATATAATGGCTCCTCTACATGATGGCCCAGCGCAGGCCAGTCCAAGGGACGCATTTATGCGTTTAAGGGAGAAAATGATATTGCTATCTCATTCCACCGCATAGCTGCGTCCCTTAGACTGGCCTACGCTGGGCCACCGTGTAGAGGAGCCCTAATACCCCTAGCTGCTTTTGTATTGACTGTCATTGTTAAGGTACCGTTCAGATTCAGAATATAGCCTATTACTGTTGCAGTAATGCGGCATGACATTACTGCCGACTGCATTGGTACTGCATTGGTATCGCGACTGCAATACTGGTGCAGTCTGAATCGGAACGGCACCTTAAGTGTCCTCGGCAAGCTAGGCCGAATTTCACCTTCCCATACAAGCATAGTTTCGTTTTCATTTTAAAACTATGTGTTGGATTGTAATGAAACTTTGCACATTGCAATGGCTGAAAATATATTGCTATTAGTCTATATTTCTCCACCTTATAAAACAAACAAAATAGAGCAAAATCAAGTTTTGTATGAAAATCTTAAATGCGCTGTATTAATTTAACTATAGTTTCTGGGGCTACATAAACTAGTTACAGCCCTAGATATAGGTACCTTATCCTATTGTAAGTACAAACAAAGTTTTAAAGCAATCTAGCTTGTCGATTTAAAATTAGAGCGTAACTACGTTTGTATGGTGAACCGAGCTTGCTGGGGACCCTTAGACATCCGCCATGCTACACGGCACGACCTCAAACTTACCTTCGCAAGTGATGTCACATTTCCCGCCCTTCTTTCCTTCCTTGCACCACTCGCTGCCGATCTGCAGAACAGAAAATATCAGTTATACATACATATTTATGATTATAATAACAAACGCTTCGTTTACGAGTTCAAAACATCATGTATAAATAAATGACAATAGTATAAAAAAATATTAAAAAAGCATGTTTTTGATTAAAACATCAGTTGTTACCGTAAAAACTTGTCTCTAGTGAAAATGCGATATACCTAGTTTCCCGTATCGCCACAGTAAAAACGCATTTTCACTAGTTAAAACTACTTCTCCATAAGACTAATTTTAATTGTTTTTTTTATCAAAACTAGTTTCCGTGAAGTGCTTTATGAGTACTTGTTCAAAATGTATTTCAATGAAAAGTCGTTTTATAAAATAATGCTTACTTGGAACAAACCATAATACTTTCTTCGCGCTGACTTAGTGACTAAAGCAGCGGTGTTTCTATCGCTCTCCTGCTCTATCATGCACACCCCTGAAACAAAGCAATACAAAACGTTAACACTCGTGAAGTCAACAACCATCATAATTATTCATAATGTACCTAGTTCTTGCCTTCTTCTTCTTTTAAAATATGGCTTCCATCAATTCTATGATGATTTTGAGAATGTCAAGTTTCGTTATAAGTTTTAAGTGTGCTCGTAGAGCATGACGTTGTTCGGTAGTTGCTTCTATTAAAGAGATAGCTGGACTTTACTAAAAGCCACGATGGGCCGGGTGTTGATTAAAACATGGTTAAACGCGTATCAAGATTAGTTTTTTATTAGCTGCACACTTCCACGATAGTTTACTGCATAATAAGCTAACAATATTACACTTTGAACAACATGAATGAGCGAAACACCATAGATGAACAATTTGACAGAGGCCGCGCAATTGACGACCAGCTGTGACACTGCAATGGCGGAAGGATTCAATGTGTGCGTGTATACCTAGGCGGATTGAGTACATTTTCTCTAGTTTGGTACGAACACCTTTCTAGCTCGGGGATAAGGTTCAATTTAGTATGGCAAAAGAAGTGAGAGCGCCGTCCACTTTAGGTACAACTTCATGGATTAATATCGTATTTTACGAAAGATAATGTGTTAATTGATTGACTTATGTATCAAAATTTATCCTGCCTCTTTTTTTCTTTCGATCGGTATAATTTTTGCAACATTCGACCACGTATGCCGGCGTATTAAATTTTTTTCTTCGAACAATTAACGCACTGACGTTTCAATTCGACTGACGGCAGATTGGTGGATGAGGCCATAGAGATAACTATCAATGTGTGTGTGTGACGCATAAATACTAGGAAATTGGTGGATGATGGAATCCTATTTGTGTTTTAGCGAAACTACGTCCTTATTCTAGGTCCATGCGAAACACAAAGAAAATATTCTCGAGACGTCTTCGCCATCTTGAATCTCAAGGACGACCGAAGTTCTTGCCTATGATTCGGTCAAATTATGCATCGCATTTTATGATGCGATGTCACAATTGGGTACTTGACACATGTTGAATATTATAACAAAATCTAGTTAAATGGATAGAAAATGCGCCATCCATTATAAAAAAAAGGATTTAAAAAAACATTGAGATTTAAAAAAAATATAAGGCTCCAAACTCTAAAATAATATATTTTTTTTGTCTTTCAAAAAGAGATAAAAAAATGGTACCATAAGATTCCATACATTTTATTGAAAAATAAATTGTATGACAACTATACACATAAACGCAATATTTCAGAGTCAAAATGGGAATTTCCTTGATCTTCCATACATTTAGGACAGACTTATATGATGTGACGTCACTTCACATTATCATTTTGTTAGAGGCGTTTCAATCGTCGAGTGCGAGCTTCAGACTTTAACTCTCATTTCTGATCTTTGTGTTGCTTAAATGTCATGAGTCCTATATAAACATTTGATCCTCAGGAAAATCGAGATCGTTCGACATTATTTACAAAAACCTGTAAAGTAGCCAATTGTCACAAGTGACCTTGATGTACGAAATATATTGCCGGTCGAAAAAATTCTAAAATTAATTATGTTCTGCGGTGGCAGCATGGTTCCATTTTTATCACTTGTCACTATGCCCGCCACTTTCGCGCTTACATACTTGTTAGAACGTGACAGGCATGGTGACAAATGATAAAGAGCCGACCATCTTAGCCCTACTTGGTAGTCACGACTAATAAAGAAAATCTTTCAGAATTGTTTTATAGCACCAAAACTTACATCTAGTTTAAGTTTGCAGTTATATCAAAAATACACAAAGCATGGCCAGATTGGCCAGGTAATAGACTGTCTATATCTATGAAACCTATCTATAGTCTAGTTCTGAAGTACCCGACAGGATAGGTTATCTATGAGTATTCATGGGAAGTCGTCGAGAATCTCAATCGACTTGAGATAACGTCTATCATCTTTATCATTATGATAACAACTTGAGTACCTATTTGTCTACGAACACGTACAGTCAGCTTCAATAGCAGTGGATGAAACAACGCGCCAAAAGGATCTGATATTCCGGATAACTTTTCCAAATGTAGATAATTCTCTAAAATTCACCTTCAAAAGTAAATATTTTACAGTCTAAATTGTCTTACATATAGAACTATTAATTTTTGTTAGGCTGTTACAGAATGGTAGATACTTTTGACACCTTGTTTGATCCGCTACTTTCGATGCTGACTGTACTTAGGTAGTAATGAAACATATTTTACGCTTAAAGTAGTCTATGGAGATGGTTGGATCTGTATATTAGGGAATGTAAACCGGTGTTAATTTGTATGAAAAACCGGTTAGTAACCGAAATTTCATGCAAATAAAACCGGTTTACATTCTCTAGTTGATAATTATGTTTACTATAAATAGGGATAATGACACATGTTGAATTTTATAAAAAAAATCCAGTTAATAAGATAGAAAATAAGCAATTTATCAGAATAAATTGGAAAAAAAATATTATAAGTGATAAAAATTAAAGATTTAATAGACTCAAAATTTAAGCTACAAAGCAATATAAGTCAGAAATGACAGTCAAAGTCTGACAGTCGTACTCTACGCGCGAAACGCCCCTTATTAAACGCTACTTGAACGTGACATGACGTCACGATCAATTTCAAGACCCCTTAAAGTATAGAAAACAAGAAAATTACGATTCGAACGGTGAAATATTGCGTTTATATATACACCGCGCGAACAAGTAACCTGACAGATTTAAGTGGTGTATTCTTGACCGCATTTAGAGACCAAAATGTAATACAAAGTTTTCTGAAAGCGGTCTTATTTAAAAGATAGTGACAATTCTCGTGAAAAGGGTCTAGCAGGCTAAGCTAATAAGAGTGGTCCCCACGAGGGATTTAGTTATACTTTTAGGTTGAGTAGTGGCCGAACCTAAGAACACTGTCCCTAATATCAGATCGTCACAATAATGTTGAAAATACGAGGTAATTTTTAAACTTTTATTTTAGCTAAGCCAAGCATGCGAGTGAACCAAATAAATTCAGAAAAGAGAAGGATAAAATAAGGTTTACAGTTCTTCATGTCCTTAAACTTAGATAAAAAAAATAGTTAAACCATAAACGGACGGTTTTACGGTTCAATTTGTAATGGGTTGATTGATTGATAAAAAAAACAGAAAAAAAAAGTATTATTTTCTTGATAAGAATGGAGATAAAAGATTGAAAAACTGATAGCCGTTTGTCTTATAATAAATACTATTCTGAGTGGTTGCTACGCGAACCTGATTTACTATATGTATCTGTACCCCTAGTGTAACTTTGGTCGACATCATAACGTGACGAACGCGTTTGCGTTAAGTCTCATTTTGTATTGGATTTTGAGTTTCCAAAACGTCCCGCTTGGCGCGCTCTTTCGAAATCCAATACAAAATGAGACTAAACGCAAACGCGTACGTCACGTTTGGAAATCGAATTTATTTACACTAGGGGTACTGATGATGAGTTAAACATAAATAAGCCATTTTTAAGCACACGACACGACAATATCAAACGCATCAAGCCAAGCGCTCTCACAGAACTGAGTAAAACATGACTAGCAAAATATGCCCAATTATGTTCAGAAATGTACCTTTTACATATTTTACCACTTTATATGGATTTTTCCACTGGAAACGTTATTCGCAGAATCATTATTATTGTAAAAGTCGAAATTAGACAAGGTGATGAACCCATTATTCTAATATTTACGGATTTTCCACATGGATGTAATTACTAACGCTAGACGAGAAGACGAATCAATTTGCATCAAGGATACCAGTATAATAATATGCCATATGTAATATTTAACCTCACTCATTTTTAGGGTTCCGTAGTCAACTAGGAACCCTTATAGTTTCGCCATGTCCGTCTGTCTGTCTGTCTGTCTGTCTGTCTGTCTGTCCGAGGCTTTGCTCCGTGGTCGTTAGTGCTAGAAAGCTGAAATTTGGCATGGATATATAAATCAATAAAGCCGACAAAGTCGTACAATAAAATCTAAAAAATTTTTAGGGTACCTCCCCTACACGTCAAGTGGGGGTGAAATTTTTTTTTCGTTTCAACCCTAAAGTGTGGGGTATCGTTGGAAAGGTCTTTCAAAACTAATATAACAAAAGGGGTTTTCAAGAAACATTTTTTGATAAAGTAAATATATTCGGAGATAATCGCTCCGAAAGAAAAAAAAATGTGTGGGGGGGACACATTTTTTTTATCGCAAAAAGTTTTCCCTTCATAGTAAAAAGACTTACTGATTATGCAAATTTGCCTATTTGTTTAACTCGGGTGAAAGGTACCGTTTCATCCCTTGGTTAACAATTTACTATACTTTAAACTCCAGTTTAGCTTGTTGTGACGGAAGAGTAACTACGGAACCCTACACTGAGCGTGGCCCGACATGCTCTTGGCCGGTTTTTTATTTTATTTAACTTTTATTGCACAAAAGAAAACCTTACAGTACAGAAGACTGACTTAATGCAATGCATGAGGCATTATCTACCTTACTAAAACGTGATACAGTATACTACTAAAACGGAATACTGCAGAAAACCGTAATCACATAAAACGGGATGTTCCGTGAGAAAGAGCCCTTAAGTGAGTAACTATGAATTTCGGTTTTGCCTGCAAGAAGGTTACGGACACGAATAAAATTGAAAGAGTCAAGTCTAAAATTACGTGCTGCGTATCCTGTTTCTAAACATCTAGACAGCCTGCACAAGCTGAGGATATTATGCTAGTGAAAGCGGTCATATGTAGACTGAAAGGTCTTGTTAATATATGGATTGAGTCAGAAGTCATAATCACCTGCCATGACTTACATTAAACTGTACATTGATAATAGGTTAAAGTTAAGCAGGTTACAGTGAAAAATACATTTTTTAAGATTTTATCTCTAAAACGGATACTAAAAGGAATGTCTCGCTTTGAGCATAGGTGGATTTACCTATACCTTCATACAATATTAACATGAAAATAATCGAGACAAGTTAAAGTTAACATTTCTGATACAAACTTGCTTCTACGAAACTACGACACTTGGGTCATGATGGTTCCCTACGTTGGTTAGCTTGATACTTACCTAATATTTTGCCATAGTTATGATCTAAATATATTTGTCTGTGTGTGAGTGAGATATAATACCGTGGATGTACTGGTTACAGTGAAAATATCCTTGGATAATTTTTGTGCGTGAATATTGTTGTACAAAAATTACATATAAGACCTGTGCAACGCACATTTTATGAGGTATTGTTTATGTCATTATATAGCATGCTATTGTATTAATATAAATTGGTGTTTATAAAATCTAGAAGCGCTGGTGGCCTAGCGGTAAGAGCGTGCGACTTGCAATCCGGAGGTCGCGGGTTCAAACCCCGGCTCGTACCAATGCGTTTTTCGGAACTTATGTACGAAATATCATTTGATATTTACCAGCCGCTTTTCGATTAAGGAAAACATCGTGAGGAAACCGGACTAATCCCAACAAGGCCTAGTTTACCCTATGGGTTGGAAGGGCAGATGGCAGTCGCTTTCGTAAAAATTAGTGCCTACGCCAAATCTTGGGCTTAGTTGTCAAGCGGACCCCAGGCTCCCATGAGCCGTGGCAAAATGCCGGGACAACGCGAGGAAGAAGGTGTTTATAAAATCTAATGAACTAAAAATGGAAGAGCGATACATTTGGACAAGACAGGTTACAGTAAAAAAAGCTACTTTTTAAAAAATATAAGTATTTAAATTAAAATAATGACTTGGCCTCAAAACACACTGTTTTGTATATCTATAAACATTTTTGTTTCATGTGAAAAAGAGAAAATAAGCATACATTCAATTCAAAAACTGGTCGATTGGTTAAAATGCCACTTTTTTGAGAATTACTCATTGTTAACCGCTTAGAAGCTAATTTTCTGACCCGTCATTAACTGTCAGTCTAGTTTAATGGAGTTTATATATTAGATCTTATGTTAGTCTTTACAGTATTTATAAATAAATAATAAATAAAAATAAAAATTATTTATTTTCAGATTCCTCCGATCCATAGATTGTTAGTTACAAGACACTTATAGAGGTAAAACTACATTAGTAAACTATCTTATATTACAGGTTTCATACAAATATCTATTTCTTAGGTCGTATGATATGGAGGTCGGTATATCGGTGGAGAATATCCGAATCCCACCTCTCTGCTATCATTCTCAGGATGCTGTTTGCGCTCCCCCTCATCCGCCTCACCACAGATGCCGTCTTCTTCCTCACTATAGCATAAAAGTCCTCTACAGCGGCATCGGCAAACATTCCAGAGGCGCTACAGAATCGAGGAAGCCCAAACAGCATTCTGAAAATGTTATTATATTGGATACGCAGGGTATTATAAGTCTTCAGCCTGAAACTGGCCCACAGGCCACACGTGTAAAAACTTTGACAGTAAGCTTTGAATAAAGTCAGCTTCACTTGGGCACTACAGCGTGCGAACCTGTGTGCCAGCATCCCACCTCGGACCGACAACGCTCTGCGCTCCCTCTCGATATCAAGATCGTCTTTCAGGTCCTCGGTCACAATATGCCCTAGGTATTTGAAATGTGTGACACGATTCAAAGGATATCCGTTCAACATTATTTTGGGCGTGTAGGCTGGACACTTTAATTTACCCCTAAAAATCATGAACTCGCTTTTGGCAGCGTTGTATTTCAAACCGTGTTATAATATGCGCCTTGTTATCTGAATAAAAAATTGAATTAAACAGATATTATCTGCCTTTAGCTCTCGCAAGACCTTGACTTTGACTCGCGCGACGCATGATAACACAACTCCATGTTACATGACAAAATTGCGTTTCATCGTCACGCCTCCGTCGCGGGTTTCCCCGTGTTCTATTGTTTCCATTTGATGTTTTTTTTTCTATACCATGACAAACAACTTACGACCCGCCAGATCGTAGAGGGCAGCCATATCCTAATAATTACACCTAAAACGATATTACAAGGGCGTTGAGCATTATACGAGCGTTTTTTTAAAATGCCACTTTCATTAATTTTGTATGGTGGCAACAAAAAGGAAAGTTTGAAATACAGAGTGGTTATAGTCACTTACCTATTTACGGGGTGAATATTTTATTTATTTATTTATTTTATTTTATAAAACACACCAACAGTACATAAACAAAGCTAGCAAAGTAACAAGTATAGTGGCCACGTATAATATCTATGCACCAATAACAGGTGTGCAACAACACTCAAACAGTTCGAGGCTTTTTACACTACATTATTAACTACAACTATACATTAATAGATTAAGTGATTGAAACATGCATAGGAAAATACTAACTACTACTAATAGTACTAATATATTACCACAAGCATTTTAAGTTTTTTTTAAACATTCTGCGCTTTAAATTTTGAATATATAGGTCATACTCAGCAACTTTCACAAAAAAAGGTAGTTTCATACATTTTGGCTGTCTGACCTTGAAATTTTCTAAGGGAGAGTAAATATTTTGGTTGGTCCCATAGTAAAAGTTGCTCTGTATGAACTATATGTTCACCCCGTAAATTATTGCAGGTGACTAAATAAACAACCTCTATGGAAATTTTGAGACGCTTCTCCTATAAGGATGGAAAGGGCTCGCGATCCTGTCTAGGAATAACACAAAAGTGGCAAAAAAGGTCATATAAAACAAGTGGGATAGAAGAGGAACGCTCATACTTCTGCCCTCGACTTCGCCTGTGTGCGTTGATGATGGACATTATAGTGATTATGCCGGATAAAAACTATCTTGTCTTTCCTCGGGCCTTTGCTATCTCCATACAAAATTTCATGTAAATCGGTTTACAGCGGTTAAAGCGTAAAGAGTGACTAGGTAACATACCGACAAACAGACGGCCCGATTCGAAGAATGAGATACGACAGCGATAAGTTCTGGTTTAGATACGTTCTCATTTAGATATCGTTTGTACGTCGTATAATTGACAGAAGCAGCTCGATTCGGGCAACCACTGTCACTTTGACGTTCGATCTTATTGGGATCACAGCGGAATCGAAATAAATCTCAATTTTGACATGTCATTTAGTTATCGAGCGTTTAAAGATCTTATCAAGATCTTAAACGTGTCTTAATCATTCTTCGAATCGGGCCGAGTCTCGCATTTATAATATTAGTAAGGATTCACTGTGTCTGAATTATGTTGCTATTTCGTTGATCCCAGGGCACCCCGTAGGTACATAGGGCCTGCACAAGATCCTTTCACGCCTATTTTTGAGCTACCATTTTGGCCTCGTTCCAGCTCAGTCCTACGGCTCGCAGCTCCAGCTCCGCCTCCAGGTGTGGCGATCATTTTTGAGCAACAAAGGTTCCGTTCAATCTGATTGTACTCGCATATCTTACGTAGATTGATTCCCAGGCCCATGGCTCCAGCTTTCTCTTGAAGAATTATAGTTTTGTCAAATGTACGTACCTGTGAGGCATAATAGATACTGTAAGTCCATTTTTTGTGATTTTCGCTTTTTTTACAGTATTGTACCTACATACTTTCTGTTGCTCCATAAATACAGATTTATCGATAATACCACAAATTCCAAAGACACTCACAAAGACGTCTAAACTCTTAATTACCTATGTTACATATGCATTACGCATTTATTGTTTACAAAGACATTTTGGATTGCACGGGCCTATAAATCCAGGTATTTTGATAGGCTTGCGCGGGGATATATAACCAACACATAGAGAGGCCCTTTACAGAGCTTTAAAGTCATGTAAAAATGCTGGAACCCGTTCACAGGTACAATAGACACCTATTAACCGGACCAAAGTTGGCCGAACGTTAATTAGAATTGAAAAAAATGAAAATTAACCATTACAAATTGAACCTTAAACCATAACGGACGGTTACAGGTTACGGTTCAATTTGTAATGGTTTATTTTCAATTCTAACTAACGTTCGGGCAACACTGAACCGGACAGAGACATTATTATTTTAATATATCCAAGCGGACGTATATAATTGCAGATTCTTTCTTTTTTCTGAATAGTTTATGTATTTGCTCTCGCTAAGCGTCATCTTGTAATATTTTTATTGCTGCTGAAGCAAATAATACACTTGATAACAATCAAGGCACAACCTAATTTCATATATATTTTCACAATGAAATACTTTACAATTACATCATCATTAGAAGTCGATTCATCTGCTTGTTTACCTCCTGTATCATACAAAATAAACTTAGGACTATAGTTCTCTTGCTAAATGCATTTATGTACATTTAGATTCATTTTGTAATGTACTATAAATAGCCACTAAGTACGCTTCTGACGACACGTTACATGAATAAAATACCTAGAACCTATTTCGTGCACCATCCGTAAGCGAGTCGTTTCAATTTCAATTTCGTTGCTGGAAATATTCCCTAAACACTCATCTGCTTGAGACATGTATAAAAGTCTGCATATTTTGCTAGTAAGGTGTATTGGGGTTCTTGCGATAGTATTATAGATACAAACGGTAGTCATAGGTTATATAATTTTAGATTACTGACGACGATGTTTTTTATTAAATTACTTATTCACTTTGATGAATGCTTTTTTCTTTATAAAAAATCAGTTCAGATACACACGTAACGTAACATGTTAAATCAAAAATCACCGGACAGCAGATAGATACTACGATTTTATCATACAATCATAGCATACATACAACGACTAGCGACCGGAGCGAACGGCAAACGTACGGTGTTGTGAGAGATAGGTGTACTTTGTGCTTAGAAGAAATGGGCAAGCCTATACACATTTATGATATTTTATGAGACCTGTTGTACCTAAGAACACAATATTGTCAATAAATAAATCTTATCTTATCTTATCTTCAGAAATTTGTGATTATTTAAATTATTCCTCTCACAAAACTACCCCAATATACCTTATAAGTATATTTTAGTTCAGTATGAAAGCGAGTGGTCTTATTGTCTGGATTTGAATATGCAGATTAACTAACATCTAGACATTTTGCAAGAAATATATGACATCTAGTTATTATCTTTAATAGTACCTTGGTATTTGTTTAAGCACACGATTCTTGAGAGATTTTTGAAGATACTGATATTGTTAGCTTAAAGGCCGAACTACACCAGTTGCAAAGCTCGTAATACCTTGATACTGGTGAAATAATCCCACTGGACTGAAGCCATAATTTGAAAAGGATGATGATGATGATATCGAAATGGAAACGATATGGATCTAGATCTAGTATTTGACGTATCTTTGACGTTTTCTATCTAATTCTATATTATCCTTAGCTAAGTGAAATGTATATATAAATGACAATGTATGACTATTACTGAATAAATTATTTGATATGATATGATATGATATGATATGATATCTTAAAGTTCAAATGTGGCCGTAATTCTAAATACGAAAATTATGCAAAGTAACTGCCGTAGGTTAATGCACCTAAACTGTAGCGTGGCGTATTCGCCTTGTACAGAAGTACCATTTATCTCTAACGTGGTCGACATTGTCTTGTCACGTGACGTCAATAAAAAAATAATATTAACGCTCCGATAGTCATTTGTTCAATTTAGTTCTGTCAATCAGCAGCTGTCTGTGCTTTGGCGCCCTGGAATACTTTTCCATGTAGATCTTAACGTCTACATAGGTACGCGTTCAAAAGTATATGCCACATTATAATCGTTCGACATATAAAGACATATATCTTTTTGTTAAGCTATTAGAGAATGGTAAGTCTGAAAAGTCGCAGACATATGTGTATACACCTTAATATATGGATAATAAGATCGTGTATAGCACGGTCTGAAGGGCGCACGGACGGCCCTATCAGTCTCAAATATAGATAAATGTCTAAAATTCACCTTCAAAAGTATGTCTTTTACAGTCTTAGTTGTTCTACATATAGAACTATCACTTTTTGTTAAGCTGTTACATACAGATACTTTTGAAACCTTGTTTGATCCGCTACTTTTGATGCTGACTGTACTACATGGATGCGATCAGTTGAGAAGGAGGCTGGCTCAGATGGCCTCGGCTGGAAACAGCTGGAAGTAGCCGCTCAAGATCGCAAAAACTGGAGATTTTTTCTGGGAGCCCTATGTCCCTAATGAGGGTTAACAGAAATGCATCATCATATCATCATACATATTATTGGGACTTTACTTGTAATTTTTGTATCGATATTTTTAGACGTAACCGTATGCATTTGGCGCATAGTTTGATACTATGAGATTGCAATTCGGGAGGCGAATTGATACATACAGATTCTAAATAAGACTACACTTTATTCATAAAGATCATCGATTATATACCCGGGTACGTCCTTAAACTAAGCCCAAAAGAGAGGTATGGGCATTGTGAATATCATCTCGCTTTGTGTCGTAGGGCACAGCACAGCGGATGTCATTACAGATCTAGAGCAGAGCCCAACTGGGGAAGTACCTCCACCTTACAGAAAACCGCAGCCAAATAACACTAGACCCTAGTCATAGTGTTGTGTTCCTGCCGGTGAGTAAGGTTGCGAGAGCTCAACGAGGGTGCGGAGTGCTAGGGTCGGCAACGAGCATGTAACTCCTCTGGAGTTGCAGGCGTTCATAGGCTACAAAAACTGTTTACCATCAGGCAGGCCGTATGCTTGTTTGCCACCGATGGAGTATAATATATACAGTTCTATACACAACAATACACTGATTGTACATAAAAATTATGAAAATCACCTTCCTGCTCATCTGCTGCGAATGTCATTAAACCATAACGTGACATAACCTCACAAATAATAGGTAGTTTATCAGAACAAAGCCGTGCCAGTGAACAGTATTATTAAAGTAAACAAAAGTGACCTTGGATATCATTTTAGACTGAATGTAAAATGTGTTGTTGCTATGTTCTTTTGATTAGCTAGATATAGATTTGATTAAAAACTGGGCGTAAAGCCAGGAAATTACAGAGGAACAATAGTACATTGTGCAACGAGGGGGGTAGGGTAGGTGAAATATTGGAAACGGTGTTAATTAAAGACCAGAGTTTGCAATATTCTTACCCTCAGAATTACACACAATGTGCAATGTTCATCACACTTGAAAAAAAAAAAAAATTTTAAGCGAAATGATTTTAAAATACGATAATATTTCAAATCGTCCGCGATATTGTCATTTTTTGTCAGGTTAGGCATCGAAGGCATAGACTCATCCCATATTCCCATATCCCATATTATCCCATATTCGTCCATGCTTTAAAATTGTGTACTAATATTTTAAAACTCTATTAAATTAATCAAATTAAATATTTGTACACATACACGACAAAATAAATATATAAAAACGTCAGTATTTCAAAAGTAAAACTCATTTATACTTACTTGGTTCGTATGAATTAGTCACTAAAAAAAACTTTTTTTTCACAATACATAACTCCCACGGGATCAATATAGGCCTTTGTCCTTCAGTACACCTGCATGAAATAAGATCTTTTTCGAGCAAGTGTGACAAAAAGGATATTGCGCGCCGCGCGAGACTTACGGCGGAAGATATGGCTGACGCGCGGATTTTTACCTTTTATCTCAATAACTCTGAATACCTATATACGTAAATTATTATTTATTTTATACTCAAGTTATACTACTATGTTATTCAGGGTAGGAATGATAAAACCGTCCGTCCTTTGAGTACTTTTTGAGCATCCACCGATTTCTGTTATAATTTTCCAGAGTGGATCATCGATTGTTATAATATATGCAAAAACAGAGCTATCTGGTTTTACTCGATATCAGATTTCACCCCTCTTTCCCCTACAACTATGTTGTTTGAAAAGATAAGATCACCTTTTTTTCGGTATTGTTCCAATCTTCCAATTGTCAACTTAGTTGCATCACATATGACCTACATATTAACTTCACAAATTACGTACAAACATTGAAATTAACCTATTTGAACAGATGAGAGGCAATTTCTCATGAAAAACATCATACACAGTAGTTACGTGATTACTCTCCAGATGCAAACATTCATCTCAGTCTTACCCATTTGGTTAAACGTATAGGGAAGTATAAAATAACAAGAAGTGCGTGCTGATAAGTTAGGTTAGGTCAAGTTAGATTAGCACTAAATTAAGATGCATTTGGTGAACGTAGTCAAAACATTCTTCTATAGCGTTCATTGTTCGGGTATGACTTAAAAATTATACTTCATTTTTTTTTCATTTCAAAAAAATATCTACATTAACTAAAGAAAAGAAACAAGATGTGACATGCAGGTTCTGCCAGGAGTCCGAGGAAACTGCAATGCACATTCTCTGTTCCTGTGGACCACTAATGTCTAAAAGAAGTACCTACCTACTTAAGGCGGCACGTATTGCAACCCTATGAGATACAGAACATTACGGCCCAAAGAATCTGGAACTTCCTGGATTCCATGGGCTTTAGTAATGAACTTTAAAGGGCCGTCACAGTAGATTACTGCTTGGTCGACGTGGCACTCAAAGGCCGGCAACGCCCCAATAATAATTATAATACATTAACTACAATTTTGTAAAATTACTACAATAAAATGGAAAATTTAATAAAATAATTCGGTCTATTCCAAAGTTATTAGTATAATCTGCCATTAGCCAAAAATTTTGGTGTATTCCCATCATTCCCCGCCCCACGTAACCACCGCCATACAAGAGGCGGGCACAGATGGGAATGATTTGTATGTAGGGCCTATTCCCATCGGTGCTCGGCGGGGACAGTTGGGAATACACCAAAATTTTTCAAATTATAATCTTGATTAGTAACTAAAATGCCTGGTAGGTTATAATAACACACTTCGCGGCATACCGGGATAAGAATGAAAGAAACCAGGACCATATTTAAAAACATACTATGTTTAAAAAAACTACATGTATACCTAATAACATTAAATACCAATGTCCAGCGGAAAATAATGACTGTCCAGCTTAGAAAATTAAATAAATTATTGACTTAGCTGAGCAGACAGCCTTTACATAATTTTGTCATTATAAAACGCACGTAACGGACCTTCGAATCAAAAACGAATTCAACTGATTTTCCAGACCTAAGTGATCCCATAAATGCTCCGTGAACAATTTTTTTACGGAGCACTTAGACAAAGTAAGTGAGTAATTTATCCTTTTTCCTGAATACGATACGATATTTAGTCCAAAAAGACAAACAGTTTTAAAAAATGTATAGGTTCTACTACTATTCTACTTTCCCCAGTACTCGTTAAATATATAATATTATTAAACTAAATCTACTCACAATTACTAAGAAATGTCCTCTGAAAATTAATCTTCAGCAGCTCCCTCGTGAGTTGACACCTCGTGAACACCTTAGCGTCGACGACTAGCAAAACAAAACACAACGCTAGCATGCATCGCGGCGCCATCTTGGACGGCTGGCGGCCGACTGACATGATAGTAAACAGTGTTGAGTTTTAATGAGATGCGCGCGCGCATTGTATTGTATTCTTCGTCAACGGACGAGTGATCGCCTCATAACCATTTAGATTTATTTATTTTGTACTATTGAATTATAATATAAATTATTATAAGCTAATCTCTTATGAATTTGTATTATGATCGTAAACTATTTATTATATACAAAAAATGTTAATATAAATAAATATCATCATCAAATTTGACTAGCTAAATAAATTATTCACAATATCAAATAATATCATAATTATGGAAAAATTTCAATATGGCATTAAGCCGAGGTTTTGGGTACAGGAATGGTATACAGCGGCCAACAAAAAGGTAAAAACTGACACTATTATAACATTTATAACATTTCTAAGCACATTTGGAGCTACCTTCCTATTTTTAATTTATAGAGATAGAAGTTATAAATATACCTATCTGAAATCCTTCCTGCACTAAAAATCCCGGGCTATACTCATGACAGGATCACACGGTCGTATAGATTTACACAAATATTTATAACAATATAAGTAATTATAAAATAAACATTAAGTTTGCATGAAAAATAGGAAGTCTTAAGACTGCAATTTTGCTCACCGTTTTTAAGAAGCAAATTACCCTTATTCGAGCTGTTGACGTGAAATAGTATTTTTCGTGTTACAGGCCACAGCCGGTATACTTTTGAGCAAAAAAAAATCGGCTCCTACATGATCGAGGTAACAAATGTACAAAAAATAAAATCAGCCAAGAGCATGTCGGGCCATGCTCAGTGTTAGGGTTCCGTAGTTACCATTCTGTTAGAATAAGCTAAACGGGGACTAGTAATAAATATCACATACATTATAAGCATAAGGGAGTACCCTTACACCGCTTTGTACGTCTTTTACTAGGAAGAGATGTATTTTTGCAATAATTTTAAAACGGCTGAACCAGTGGGTTAAAGTGAAAAAAAATCGCAATGCATGATTTATTTATCCATGCCTAATTGCAGCTTTCTAGCCCTAACGATCACGGAGCAAAGCCGTGGGCGGACGAACAGACGAACATGACGAAACTATAAAGGTTCCTAATTGACCACGGAACCCTAAAAACGTGAAGTGGGTTACACATACTTGGAGATCTACTTATGCTGGCTAAATGAGTGGACAGTCGGCAGTTGATAAAGACTGACCTATGACATTTCGGTTTTATTCGGGAAGTGGGTTTTTACATGCCTTATCCGCCTGTGTGGGAATTTGCGTAGGTTAAATGGGATATCAGGAAGGAAAGTTGTTTACTTA